>NC_138384.1:18397055-18452261 GCF_054177405.1 Leptonychotes weddellii | reverse complement strand
ATTTTCAATGACAGCCTAGCTGGATAGAGTATTCTTGGCTGCATATTTTTGTCATTTTGTGCTCTGAATATATCATGCCAGGCCTTTCTGGTCAGCCAGGTCTCTATGGATAGGTCTTCTGCCAATCTAATGTTTCTACCATTGTAGGTTACAGACCTCTTGCCCTGAGCCGCTTTCAGGATTTTCTCTTTGTGTCTGAGACTTGTGAGTTTTACTATTAGATGTTGGGGTGTTGACCTATTTTTTATTTTGAGGGGGGGTTCTCTGTGCCTCCTGGATTTTGATGCCTGTTTCCTTCCCCAAAATAGGGAAGTTCTCTGGTATAATTTGCTCCAGTATACCTTCTGCCCCCCACCCCTCGTTCTTCTTCTGGGATCCCAATTATTCTAATGTTGTTTTGTCTTATGGTATGGCTTATCTCTCAAATTCTGGCCTCGTAATCCAGTAGTTGTTTATCCCTCTTTTTTCAGCTTCTTTATTCTCCATCATTCTCTCTTCTGCCTCATTTATCCTAGCAGTTAGAGACTCCATTTTTTATTTCACCTCATTAATAGGCTTTTTGATTTCAAATTGGTTAGATTTTAGTTATTTTTCCAGAAAGGGATTCTCTAGTATCTTCTATACTTTTTTCAAGCCCAGCTAGTATCTTTATAATTGTCATTCTGAACTCTAGTTCTGACATCTTACTAATGTCTATATTGATTAGGTCCCTGACAGTGGGTACTGCCTCTTGTTCTTTTTTTGAGGTGATTTTTTCCATCTTGTTGTTTTGTCCAGAGGAGAAGAGATGAGAGAACAAAGTTCTAAAAAAAATATGCTAAAAGAGTAACAATGACCCCAGAAAAATGTACACTAAACATATCAGAAGAGACCCAAAACCAGGGGGGAAAAGAAAGAAAAAAAAAAAAAAAAAGAATATGATCAGGCTGGTGAATATAACAGAGCCACACACTAGATTTTGGGTGTATTTTGGTCTGTTAGAAGAAATCGCCTCCCAAAATTTTAAAGAAAAAATTATATATACACAAAAATACGGGTAAACATGATGAAGGGATGGAATATGACTGTAAAGATGAAAATTAAAAAGGATTTTAAAAAAGGAATTGGACAAGAAGTTGGTTGAAAAGAGAATTAAAAAAATTTTTTAAAAGGAGAATGTGATCTGGTAGGAGACTAGGACAACATCATACACTAGATTTAGAGTATATTTTGGTCTGTTAGAAGAAACTGTATCCCAAAATTGCAAATAAAGAAAAACTTATATATAATATATATACATATATATTATATATACACACACAAAAAATAAGGTTAATACAATGAAGAGATATGACTGTAAAAATGAAAAGGTAAAAAAGATTTTAAAAAAGGAATTGCTAAGGGCGCCTGGGTGGCTCAGTTGGTTAAGCGACTGCCTTTGGCTCAGGTCATGATCCTGGAGTCCCGGGATGGAGTCCCGCATCGGGTTCCCTGCTCGGCAGGGAGCCTGCTTCTCCCTCTGACCCTCCCCCCTCTCATGTGCTCTCTGTCTCTCTCATTCTCTCTGTCTCAAATAAATCTTTAAAAAAAAAAAAAAGGAATTGATAAGATATTGGTTGAAAAAGGAAAGAAAAAAAATTCAACGAAAAAAATAAAATATAAAAAATTAACTTTGAAAGGCTAAAGAATCATGGGGAAAAAGCCATGAATTCTATGTGCTGTATTCCCCTAGGACTGGGGTTTTGCAGTTCTCATTGATCAGTAAAGTTGGTCTTGGCTGGATGTTCCTGCTGATCTTCTGGGGGAGAGGCGTGTTGTGGTGATTCCCAAATGTGTTTGCCGGAGGCGGAATTGCCCTGCCCTTGCCAGGGACCGGGCTAAGTAATCTGCTCGGGTTTGCTCTCAGTAGCTTTTGTTCCCTGCAAGCTTTCCGTACAGCTTTGGAGGACGAGAGTGAAAATGGCAGCCTCCCAATCTCTGGTCCCGGCAGAGCCCCCTCAGGGTCCCACTCATCAGTGAACCCCCAGAGAAAAGCAGTCAGTCACTCCTGTCTTCCTGGTCTCCGGCTGCACTCTGTGCTCACTCGGCTTGTCACTGAGCATATCTATCTCTGGCACACGACCCTGTTTGAAGTCTCCAAACCCAGCAGATTCCTGCGGTGCGCTCCTGCGCCACTCCTCACAGGGAAAGAAGGGGAGTCTCCCCGGATCTACCGCTTGTTGGGTCCCTGCTGGAAGACCAGTGGCCTGACTGTACCATGGATCACGGTTTATGGCAACCCGAGCTGAAAGCCTGCTCCTTGGCTCCATCTTTGCAGCCGGCTTCCCTGCTCTGATACGTGGGAGCTCTGCTACACTCAGGCACCCCCGGTCTTTCTGTGACCCCGAGGGTTCTGAGACCACAGCGTCCCAGCGAAGGTTCCACCCCCTGCTTAGCCACTGGAGTGACGTCCCTCAGCGGAGCAGACTTCTCAAAGTTCTGATTTTGTGCTCTGCTCTCTATCACTTGCTGGTAGCAGCTGACGGAGGCTCCCTCCCCTGTGGTCTGTCTTCCTGAATATTGCCTCAGATTCACTCCTCCAAATGTCCTACCTTCCAGAAAGTGGTCGCTTTTCTGTTCAGAGAGTTGCTGTTATTCTTTTCTTCAATCTCCTGTTGAGTTTGTAGGTGTTCAGAATAGTTTGATAGCTATCTAGCTGAATTCCTGGGACCAGACAAAATGTAGGTCTCCTACTCCTCCGCCATCTTGTTCCAAATAAATGACATTTTCTGAATAACAAAACGTTAGAACACGCAGATAGATTGTTTCTGAAGGCAGACGACACAAATCTTTCCTTCTGATAAACAGCAGCCTCACTGGGGGCGCCGTTGCTGTCTGCTTCCAGTTTGCTAGTATTTTCTTGAGAATTTTTGCACCTCTAGTCATGAGAAATATTTTGCTTAATTTTCTTTCATTGTAGTGTCCTCATCTGTCTTTGGTATCAAGGTACTGCTGGCCTTGTAAATTAAGTTTGGGAACGTTACTTCCTCTTCAATTTTTTGGGAGAGTTTGGCGTTAATTATCTTTAATTCACCAGTGAAGCCATTTAGTCCTGGACTTTTGCTAAGATTTTTTTTAAATCACTGATCCAATCTCCTTGCTACTAATTGGCTTTTAAGTTTTGCTATTTCTTTCTGATTCATTTCATTATGTTATTTCTAGGCATTGATCCATTTTTTTCCTAGGATAAGAACTACTGAGGGATCAGTTGTAATGTCTCATCTTTTCATTTACAATTTCTTGTTGAGTCCTCATTGTTTTTCCTTGCTAAGCCTACCTAAAGAATTGTCAATTTTGCTTATCTTTTCAAAGAACCAAGTCTTAGTTTTGTTAGTTTCTTCTTTTGTTTTCCTGTTCTCTATTTCATTTATTTCTTCTGTAACCTTTTTTTCCTTCTGCTTCGACTTACTTTGTTCTTTTCTAGTTCTTGGACATATATATAAAGTTAGGTTGTTTATTTGAGGTCTCTTTATTTGACATTAGCATTTATAGCTAAAAATGTCTTACTTAGAACTGGTTTTGCTGTATCCCATAAGTTTTGTTATGTTGCATTCCTATTTTCATTTGTCTTAAAATACTTCTTAATTTCTCTTTTTAGATCTTTGATGTGTTGTCTCAGAAAGAGTATTGTTTGATTGCCATGTATCTATAAATTTTTCAGTTTCTACTGATTATAGTTTCATGCCGTTGTGTTCAGAGAAGATAGTTGGTATGATTTCTATTGTCTTCAATTTGCTAAGACTTGTTTGGTAGCCTAACATAAGATCTACCCTAGAAAATGTGCTGTGTATGCTTAAGAATGTATATTCTGCACTTGTTAGATAAAAGGGACCTAACAGTCACATAGAAATCTGTCTATAGTGTGAATGTTTCCCTACTGATTTTTTTTTCTAGACGATTTATACATTTTTAAGAGTAGGATATTAACATAAACTATTGTATTGCCGTTTCTTTCATCTAATTATGGTAGTACTTTATATTTTTTTGATGCTTCAATGTTAGGTGCATAAAGATTAAACAATTGTGAGTATTTTTAAAGGATCGACACCTTTATCATTAAATAGTGACCCACTTTGTCTCTTTTTACCACTTTTAGCCTAAAGTGTATTTTGTCTGATACACGGAGAGCCATTTCTGATTTTTGTTTTTTGGTTACACTTTGTGTGTCTTTCTCGTGTTGGCAGCATATCATTGCATCTGGACTTTTAATCCATTCAACCATTCTGTGTCTTCTGACTGGAAAATTTAAGCCATTTATGTTTAAAGTAATTCATATGTAAGGACTTACTACTGACATTTTGTTAAACGTTTTCTGACTGTTTCTAGATCATTTTCCCTTGTTGCTTATCCTGCTGTTTCCTTTTGTGATTTGATGACATTCTGTAATTGGTATGCTTTCCCTTCTTTATCATGATCTTTTGTATAACTACCACAGATTTTCACTTTGTGGTTATGAGGCATATATAAGATAGCTTAAATTCCAACACCCCATTTTAAACTGACAACTTGTTCTGACACTTACTTTCACTCCCCCACCACATGTTTAATTTTACTGATACTACAATTAACATATTTTTATATTGTATACCCAGTAACAGATTGTTGTAGTTATTTTTAATATATTTTTTCAACTTTTAAACTGAATTACACACCAACAGTATCATAAAAAAATCTGACTTTGATTATATATTTACCATTACCAGTGAGTTTTACACTATGTTATTTAGCATCCTTTTACTTCCACTCAAAGAACTCCTTTCAGCATTTCTTTTAAGGCCAGTCAAGTGATGATGAACTCCCTCAGCTTTTGTTTGTTGGGAAGTTGTCTGTCCTCCATTTCTGAAGGACAGCTTTGCCAGGTAATTCTTTGTCGAAAACCTTTTTTCTTTCAATATTTTGACTAGGTCATCCCATTGTCATCTGGCATGAAAAGTTTCCATTGAGAAATATAATATTATGAGGTTTCCTTATATCTAACTTTTTTTTCTTGTGGCTTTCAAAAAGCGACTTTCAACAATTTAATTATAGTGTGTCTCAGTGTTGCTCTATTCAGATTCAACCTATTTGGGATCCTTTGGGCCTCATCAATCTGCATGTCTGCTTCTCTCCCCATGCTTTGGAAATTTTTAGTCATGATTGCTTTAAATATATATTGTGTTCATTTCTCTTTTTATTTAACTTCTGGGATTCTCATAATGTGTATCTTGTTTCTTTTTATGTTGTAAGTCCTGTAGGTTTTCTTCTTCTCTAACACATTTTTTTTTTCTCCCCGTTTTTTCTTTTTGCTCCTCTGGATAACTTCAAGTGGCCTGTCTTCTAGATCTCTGATTCTTTACTGTGTAGGGTTAAGTCTCATATTGAAACTATTGAATTCTTGAGTTCAGTCATTGCATTCTGCAGCTCTAGGATTTATGTTTGTTTTTTTTCCTAATGGTTTGTCTTTGTTGAGCTTCTTATTTTCTTTAAGAGGATTATTTTGAATTATTCGTGTAACAGTTCGTAGAGCTGCTTTTTTTTAAGGTCAGTTATTGTAGCTTTATTAATTTCCTTTGGTGGTGTCATGGTAACCTGACTTCATGATCTACATTGGTATCTGCTCATTTGAGGAAGTGGTCTTCCCTTCCAAAGTTCAGAAGTTTGCTTTAGCAGAGCTCGTCCTTCATTAGTCACCTCAGCTTGGGGTTCTGGACATGTCAGCTGGTAGCATCCATGAGTAGTAGGGTTGCCATCAGGATCTTTTTGGGCAAGGCACTGCTCACGTTCTGAGGTTGAGGTGGGAGTGCTACTGTCTAAGAACATTTAAATAGGACTGTTGGCTTCATTCCCTGTCCTAATGCAGCTACTGCATGGATTCCACAGTTGCCTAGATTCTCCTGTCAGGCTTTCTAGATGAGCAGGATTGGGTATTATACTCAGGAGGAGCATGCTGGGACAGGGCAGCAGAATAGGCACTAAGGTTAGCACAGCTTGTGTCAGGCAGGACTGTGCACCTAATTCCCTGGTCATAATGGGCCAGTAGCTTTGCTCTGCAGCTAGGGGCAACCACTGAATATGTTCTCTGCTCCAGTGCTACTGTCTCGAGAGCTGAGGATGAGCTATACAGCTTCCCTTATGCTCTGGTTGGGTTTACTGTTTAGACAGGTTGAATGCTGTATTCTGCACTGTTGGTGCTTCAAATTAGTTGTTGTAAAAGCAACCCAAGCTTTTACTTGGGGACCAAATTAGGGAGAAATATGCACCAAGTTCCCTGAGCTGACAGCTTTGACTAACAGCTGGACTCTATATTCAAGTGGCACTATAATCAGAGTTGCTGGATGGGCTTCATAGATTCCCTGGAACTCTGATTAGGCCTCCTGATCAGGAAGGCTGGAGGGAGTATTCAACTGTGGGACAGGCTATAAATGAGTTCACTGCCCAGGTGGAGCCTCAGAACAGGCCCATGGACTGGCGGGGCTCTTTGGGGACCAAATCAGGCATAACTATGCACCAAAGTTGGTCAGACAGGTAGGGGATCTATACCCACAAGCAGGTGGGGCTATGAATTAGTCTCCCTGTCCAGGCAGAATGGCTGAACTAGCTTCAAGGCCAGTATGGCTTGTTATTTGGAGTCCTGAATCTGGCAGACCCATGGCTTGCTGAGTTCTCTGGTCTGATTGGGCCACTGCAGTGAGGACTTGGTATGCCAAGGTCTGACCATGGTTTCTGTAAGCCCACCCTGCTTTTCCATTGCTCTGATCCCCAGTGTTCAAGTCCTGCAGACTCCACCACAGTTCATAGGAAGTGAGGCCCCAGTGGGCTTCAGGAGAAGCAACCCACAATGCTAGGAGTGGTGGGTGTCCACCTTGGGCCTCTCTCAGGCCACTGGAGGTGCTGTAGGCTCAGAGGGGCCCCCTCCATGGAGTGCTGCACCTGCCTGGGGGGAGGGACAGTGCTGTCAGTGTAGCCTCTTCTCTGTCTAGGTCTCTGTGGTGCAGGGGGATGCTTCAGCCTTATCCTTTGTTTTAAGATCTTAATAGTGGGGTCTTGCCTTATGAGGGGGACCACAGTTGGGAACCTGTGTCACCATCTTGATGACATCACTCTCTGCAAGTATTCTCTTTCCGCAGAACATGGTCTCCAGTATCTCCACCTAAAACATTGTCTCTTATTCTTTAAGATTCAACTTAGAGGTCTTTTCTATGTGCCCTGTGTTCTCTCTCAGTGCTTCTCATACTGTCTCTTGCCAAATTTGGAGGAGGGACAGGGCTACATTTTATGTTTAAGTAGTTCTCGAGTGCCTGGAACTTGCTGTTTAATGGATAAGTGTTCACAACGATAACAACACTGACAGTAATCATCTAGGCACACTTAACGGGTACACCCAGGACCTTAACTCTCAGACTGCGAAAAGTGCTCTTTCTTCTGTTGCTGTGACTGTATCCGAATATGCTGTGCTCTGACAGTGCATTAGGTCATGTAACACCAGGTAGCCATTAGCTGGTCATGCTGATGACTGATGATTTACCTGTCCAGCTTTCTATCTCCAGACCATACCATGGTGACCAATGAGACTGGCAACTCTCAGATCTGCTGCTTTCCATCATTAGTACCTCCAGGGTGTGGCATGGCTCTTCTCCCTGCAAAGTAAGATCCTAAGGGATTTTCTCAGGCTTAGAACAAGGCACGAGCTCTACTGGGGCCGCAGTGGCAATGAATGTCCTTTGTGGCTGAGGAAATGAAATTCTGAGCGCTTAGAGTACTGTATGTCCAGCTGTGAAGTATTCCTGGCTACTGTCCCTAATGGAACTGTTGAAAGTATACAAGACCCTACCTCTGTCTCCCCTTTTCAGGGGGTGAGGGGAAGGAGGGAGACAGAAGAGGCATGTTCTTGGTTCTTTGTCATTGTTCGGGAAAAGCAGAAGTTGCCTGGGGCAGTGTTAAAAAAATGGCTTTTGGTGTGAGTCAGGCTTGGGGTTAAAGCCCAGCTCCACCACTTAAAAGATGTGTGACTGGGAGAAAGATTCTATAACTCCACCAAGCCTCAATACACTCCTTTGTAAATGGGCATAACAGGTACCTTGAGTTCATACCTTAAATAACAAACATGAGAGTGTCCGTGGTTCATATGCAGTGACTGGTGCTCTTATACATCACATGTGCTGGGTGAGACTGATCCTGGCTCCACTACCACTATACCACCTCATTCCTGCACCTAAAATCAATTTTTCATCTTTAGAAACAGAATCATAAAAGATAAAAATGCTCTCCTGATGAATCCTGCTCTTAATCACCCTACTTGAAGCCATGGCAGTGGACCACATTGCAAACATTGGGCATAAATTTCATTTTGAATTTTCTGTTGATTGGGGACAACAGTCATTTGAGAGAGGCTTCCAGAGAGAGAGGGACATGAGCGAAAGTCCTGGAGTGGAATTTTGGACACTTGAGCTATGAGCCCAATTCTACCACCTTCCCACTGGATAGCCTTGGAGAAAAAATAGTAATAAAGTGCTTTAACAGCACAGAAAGTTAACAGATGGGGTATTTCTGTTATGCTCTGGGAAGTACACTAATCATATTGACCTCTGTTATTTCACTCTACCTTTTCAGGGACTGAGTGTCTTCATGTATAATTACCTTTGTAAGTGTAAGGACTTTTTACTTCAGAGGGAAAAGGTTATACAGCCGGTAAATGACTGAATGAGGATTTGAATTCCCAGATCTGATTCCAAAACTGATATTCCACCACTACTGGGCTCCCTGAACCTTAAGAATAAGGTTATCAGACATAGCACATAAAAAATATGATACCCAGTTAAATTTGCATTTCAGATAAATAACAAATTTTAGAAGTATAAACAAAATTTTAGTGTAAGTATATCCAAAATGTTATTTATACTTAAAATGCAAGATGCCCAGTTACATATGCATTTAAGGTATTGTAATCTAGCAATCCTCCTTAGGAGGCTCATGTCACACGTGCAGGTGAGAAGTGGTATATTAGAGCCTTTCCAAAGGCACCTAAAGGTTGTCCTCATGGAAATGTGCCCTTCAGAAATAATCAACACATTCTTTCATGATAGACATTGTAAGAATGTCAGCAAAACAGAGAAAAAGGTAACTTACGATGTGTTTTCTAGATGAACTTCACGTGGGTCTAGATATTTCAAAGCTGTGCAGACCAAGAATTCCAAATCATGGTTGATAGTGGCATGTATCATGGACAGACAATCTCGGCTGGGTAAACTCAGGCCCCAGAACCCAAGGCAAAGACCTTTTCTGTCAGCCAATACTCACCGAAACCCTATTATAGGCAGTCCCCATGTTGGCATGTTATTGAGGGCATGTCATTGAGAATCAAGGCAATGCTGTGGAGTGTGATAACCCCATGTACTGACTGACAAACTGTGACGGAGCTGAATCTGACACAAGTCTACCTGAAACCTACACCAGCATCCTGCTGCATAGTTCCTGGGAAGTACGGTTGGCCACAACCTAATGAGTGAGATGTTATAGATAGCTGTTGAGTAGTCCTGTGTAATAGAGTTGAAATTGTTCTTTTTATAGTCATGGTACCTGAGTGTTTTCCTGTCTGTCCATCTGTACCCATCTTAAACCCTGTATCTTTCATGAACCATACTTAAAATGGGATGTGGTCCCTGCTCTATACCCCAAAGCATTCCCTGGCTTGGATTCCACTGGCATAAAGATTTAGACTCCTTCCTCTCCCACTATGTACTCTATTAGTGGTCTTTTATAAAACTTCTAGAGGTGCCACATAGCATAGTAGTTAAGATTATAAGCGATGGAGTCATTCTGCTGGATCTACCACTTAATGGCTGTGAGACCTCTCCATGCCTCCATTAGTTCATCTTTACATGAGAGATGATAATACGCGCCTCAAGGGGTTGTATTGAGGACTGAGTAAGTATTCAATACATAGTACATTATTGTTCGTACTATTTTATCTACCATGACTTGAACTTGTGGTAGGCACCAAGCATAGAGCTTAGCAGCTCACACCCATGTCGTTCTATTCTCACAATGCTTTTTTAAGTAGATGCAATTATCATTCAAACAGTAAATCAAGGAGGCAAGAGGAAAACCCTGGCTGACCATGGAGCCTAGACTCTCAATTTCCCTCTTTGCTTCCTGAAGGTACTCCAAAATGGTGATTGATGCAAAATACATTATTTTCCTCATTAACATAACCTATTAAGAGATATCAGCATGTTTCTCCTCCACAGACTTGAGTCAAAACCTTTCTTGTATATATCTGTGCAAACAGAAGAGCTTATACAGCAGGGGTTGAATGAGGCCATTCGAGTATAGGTGTAACCATTACCCTGACCTAGTTTTCAGTACGTGAGCTGCCTTTTATGTACAATGACATGACCACTCCAGGCCTCAGGTTCTGCCTTGGGCCGTGAGGGTAAAACAAATTAGTTGCAGAAGTGTCTTAAATCTTCAAATACCTCATCTGTCCTTGATTCCTTACAATGATTTCTTTTAAAGTTGGCATACCATTTTACTCGCCCCAAGCTAGGGTGGAAGAAGGGGCAGAATGAAAGAAAATCTTGATGATACAGATCGTGCCACGTAATATCCATTACTACCACCATTTCTGCTGCCATAAGAACATACTGCACCAAGCTAATCATTTGGCTTGAGCAAACCACTCTTCAGTTGATTGTATAATCTATAGACAGTTAACTTTGCTAATGAATAAGAAGGGTTCTTTTTTAAAAGGCCTGAGCAGGATTTGTTCCAGCCTGACACCCTCAGTGGCAGCTTCTGTATGAAAATTTTCACATGGCACTGGGAGACATGAGGTTTAGGACCCATCTTGGAATACATCCAGGGATACCCTGAACTGCAGGCAAATTTCTTAGCTCTTCTGAACCTCAGCATCTACTTCTATGAATTTGTGAAAACCATCCTTCTCAGAATTGTGGTAGGTGCACAATGAAGTCACAGATGTCAAAGTGCCTGGTATGATAACTTTCTACCAAGTATATTATTTTGTTAGGGAACTTGATCTCCCAGTATACACATTTCGGATTTGGGGAAACTGATTATTTTATCAAACTGGTAACTGATGTGACCATTGAAATTCAAAAAAATCTCCACCTTTGCTCGGTTTTCCCTTCTCCCCCACTCATAGTTCAGTTATCTGAGTGAAAAGAGCACGCTAGAGCTATAAAGATATGATTGCCTTGCTGTTGCAAGTTCCCAAACTCATTTAAAATTGGAATGCCCTGCATCAGGTTATAACCATCTACTGCTGTTTTTATTTCATAAAGCCACTGAAAACATCCTGCACTGCTTTTATATACATCACTACCTTTATGGCTTTTGTGTCATAATAAAAAGCAGTTCATTGGAAGCTGATGGGTTTTTTTTTTTCCCCAGCAGAAGAATAGCAAACTCAGAATAAGACATCTCTGTGTAGTTTCTCTGGTACCATGCGATCAGTCCACGTTCCTCCAAGCTTCCAGGCTATTTTTCCCAAAAAGCTATTTGTAAGGCATTGCCCTATTCAACCTTCCACATTGATTTGGAGGCTGTACATCCTTAGCCAAGCATGTAAAGATGCCTAGTATCTTTATAACTCACTTTTGTTTATATAATCAAAACACCTAGTTTGCTCTCCACCTTCTTGAGTCCTTATGGTTTTATCCACATTGTGCTTTCTCCATCCTTCAGGGGAAGTCCTTGATTGTCTCAGTTTAATTCTTATCAACAGAAACCCTGCTTTCTAGCCAGCTTTTCCGGGAAATCTTCCCTGGGATTTCTCCCTCTTAACCTTTAGCAGAACTTACTGCCCTCTTTTCTTTCAACACAATCATGTTCTCCCTAGACATGTAGCTTTGGTTGTTGCTTTGAGTTACTACTCATGAGACTCTCCAAATCTAGAGCCAAAGTTCCCTTGGATTAGGAAATACCTAGTGACATAAGGGCTTCTGGGGTTGGTTATCAGACGGTTCTGATTCCTATAAAGTCCCTTGCCTAAGGGTTACTTTATTACTTCATGTCAACGGTCGTGGACACTGGGTGATATGATGGGCATAATGCCACACATGGAGATTACGGCAAAAACAGGGTTCCTTGTCCTCATCTCACTTTCAGTCTGGGTAAAATCTCCATTAAATCTTGTATCAAGCTGAACATTTTAATTATATTTTCTCTCCATCAGCATCTCTCCTCCTCGCTCATCATCTCAGTGCCCTCCAATATGCTATGATCTGAGTTCTTCCACATTTCTGGTCACCCTACCTGTGACTGCTGCTCTCTTGGGAGTTAGTTATAAACCAAGGAGTCATGTGTCCCCAGCTGTTACTATTGCTAGAAACTCCCCAGTCCAACAGTCCCTGATGAGTGAGACTCAAAGCCAGACTGATAATCCCCAGCACTGGACTAGCCATTAAAGTCAACATGAACCTAAAAACTCTGAAATGCCACTTCCGTATTGGGTGACTAACCATCTTCAAGATAGATAGGCACTTGCTGAGTGCAAAAACTTCAGGTGTTCTTGACCTAACTACCTCACATGCCTCCTCCACATGCATTTCATATATGCTTACCTGGCTTTGCCTGTTCGAAAACTTCCCACACAGCCCCTGATGTATCAGAACCTTCTAGAGGGGATCTCATTTTACAGGCTCGCTCTTAGCCACAGTCCTCAAGTGACAGTATTTCTGTAATAGGTTACTGTAACTTTTGAGAAAATGCAATATTTGTTAACCTCACATTCATCCTCTTGCATTATAGAAATTATGCCTTCTAGGAGGTAAGACAAAGGCTGATCGACAGTCTATAGGTGCTTACCTATTAGCAGTATTAGGAACCAGAATAACTCATGCATGCAACAGGTTCTACTCCTTCTGGTTCTGACCTTGGTTATGTAGTACCACAATGAGTGAGGTGCATTCTATCAATCAGATATGAACTAATAAGAATGTGATGGCAGGTATCTGCCCCGTTTAAGAAAAGCCATGGCATGTCCATGTTAACATCAGAGGAGAAGTATCTAGGAGAGGCTGGTATCATTGAGGCTCATATCACCCTCACATTGACCCCCCGCCAGAAGTACTAGGATATCCCCAATGTGGATGCAATAATCATTATGGTGAAATGTTATTACAGAATCAGAAGAAGGAGGAAATCATAACTGAGAACTTGAGCTCTATAGTCAGGCAGATCTGAGGTGTGTATTTTGGTTTGGCCAACTTCGGTGATCTTGCATAAGTCATTTAACCTTTTTGTATTAAACTCCCTGGGGTACGGATTTAGCGAGAACAATAATGTGGCTTATACTTAAGGCATGTTCTCTAGATTTCCCCATAATTTTTAGTCTAAATTTTATACTGTAGGTATCATCCAAGCATAAAACTTTCAAGAACACACCTCAAGATCCAGATCCAAAAAAGAATGACACTCTTGCCCTTCTCCTCTCTTAAAATGCAAACTTTATTTGCCTCACATTTTTTCTCCAAGGTATTAAACATATGGTATTTCATCTGTCTCCATAAAATTTTAAAGCAGATACAGATGTTCTTCCCTACCAAGTGTCGAATTCAGAGTCAAAAGACTTGGTTGTGAATTCTGCCTCCTCTGCTTATTAACAGTGGGATCGGAATCAACTGGCTTCATCTCTCTGATCCTTGGTGTCCCCATATGCAAAGGAATAGCAAGGATGCCGTGATGGTGACAAGAAGGGCAAGGACAGTGACATCAGGACACCTGCCTTACAAGCTTGTTAGGAAGATTGTATGTGATGACAGCTGCAATCTTTAAAGTCCCCCTTAGTCTTATGATTGAGGAAACCAAAACTCATGGTGGGGAGAAGTGGCTCAAGGTTACTCACACACTGTCTGTCGGAGTGACCTCCTATACAAGTCACTCTGTGACCTGATAAGATAGGTTGCTTAGGGTATCAGAGGGGCATGAATGAGTTATTCCACCTTCAAGTCCTACTGCGGGGGAATACCCATGGACAAGAAGAGGTCTAGAATCTTCACATCTGTATGGTTTTAATGTGATGGATAACAGTATTGAAGCTTTTAATTAATGTAATGTCTTAATTAAGGCTCCTTTGGCTAGTTGAAATACATTGGGGGTTCATCAAAAATTGATGCAACAGTTTTGAAGAACCCAAAGATGCTTTGTAGATTTCCTTAGAAGCCAAAGGCCATACAATTGGACTCTAGAGCTATGCTGTCCAAAACAATAGACTGCTACTTTAAGTAAAACTAAAAACTCAGTTTCTCACTCTAGCCACATGTGGCTGTTCTATTGCAGAGCACTGCTCCAGACTGATGCCATTGAAGTGCCATTATCCACGAGACTCTACCTCCCCATACTCCAATTTTTGGAGGGAGAATTGGCCAGGTTTACATGGTATCTACATTTGGAAACAATCAATTATGATCAAGGTGGACAGTATCCTTTAACATAGTCCTGGCTTAGCTGGCCTCCTTGATTGGGGTGGGGGATCTTTTCCAGAAAAGGGGGTTCGATCCTGATGACCCTTGATGTAGCCTGGAATGATGGAGAATTTAGAAAGCAAAGTTCCGCCTGAGACATCAGAACGAGTGAGCGATTCAGGGTTACAACCCACTGTCTATGTCTTGTTACCCTCATGACGTCTTCTTTCACATTCCTCTTTCTAAAATCTTATGAAGAAAGATACTTTATCATTTTGGGACTTTTTTTTTTTGAACCCTAGTTCAGAGGAGGGACAGAGAAGCCAGAAGAGGTTTCATTTAGGAGCTTTTGTGCCTTCTATGAAAAGCATCTAAGCTAATAACAAAGAAACTAAACACACAAAACTAGAGTGATTTTTAATTAACCTGGCCAGCTCATATAATCCATGGAACGTTTTTTCATCCCTAGGAAATTTATCTTTAGGACAAAATCATCCTTGTACTCATTGGATCTGCATTGATTGCACATCTAGGTCAGTAAGTGGGCTGATGGGTTTGGTTTCCACCACTGCTTATAGCTTCTCCTTGATTTGTCTCCCATGAGAACACTCAGAAAATAATCTCATGGTATCTGCATGCTCTCTGACCAGGAACTGCAGTGCCTCACTTGTCCACACAGACAGTAGTAGTCTGAGGATGCATGTGCCCTTGAAGGCGGTTCTCAGCCTTGACTGAACATTAGAATTGCCAGAGGAGCTTTTACAAAGATCCTGTCCAGCTGTACTCCAGACCAATTAAATCAGAATGTGGAAGGGTGGGACCAGGATCAGTACATTTTAAAGCTCCTTGGATGACTATGAATATTCATAGCAAGTTACTGGACAGTATGAGTGCCACCTGGAGTTTGTTAGAAATGTAGGCTCTCTGACCTCACCTCACACCCCTCAACCAGAATGCATTCTAATAAGATATCCCAAGTGACTAATATATATATTGAAGATTGAGCAGCACAGCTCAGCCAGTGGCTCTGAAGTCTGAGCATGCACCACAAGTACCTTAAAATGCAGTGCTGGACTTCACCCCGAGTTCGTGACTCCTAAGGTATGGGTAAGGCTTACTGGGGATCCCAGTTCATGCTGACACCATGCAGGAACCACAGTTTCAGACACCCTGCTCTCTAAAGCATACTTAACGCTCTTTCCTAGTTCATTTATTCTGCCAAGAATCTTTTGAAGCACAGGGAATTTTGCCGTGAACAAAGAGATAATACTTGCCATCGTGGAACTTAAATTAAGCAAACTAATTCTGGAAACAAGTATTACAGGTTATGTTTATGAAAAAGTATATACCGAGTGATTAGATCCAGGGTGACTAGAAGGTGCCATTTTAGGTTAAATGGCAAGGACTCACATGTGAGTAAAGACCTGATGGATGAAGGTTTTAAAAGCACAATACAGAACAGAAGAAACAGGCAGAAGGAAAAAGAACCCTAACTGCCCTGACCCAAGGTGGGTTTAATAGACTCAAGACGATTCTCTTCTTCATATCCCAGATCCACAACCTGCCTCCTGAATGATTTTTGTATTTTCAGGGCCTGTTCACTCCTCAAGCTTCCCTTGTAGCATTCTTTGTTCACAGTGAAGTTTTAATCTTCCATAGCATGAACTACGTTCTTAATGAAGTTACACTTGCTTCCTGGCACCAGGTCTCAAAGAAGGAAAGAATACAGAAATTTCCAACAGGTGTGGGTGGGCCATCCATCTTTACTGAAGGATGAGAAGATTTTACTGCCAACGGGAAACCCCCAGCCACACCGGATGGAAGATGGCAGGAAGAAATAATGAAGACTTAAAGAGCAGAAATGGCTGCATAGGTTATTATGGGCTAGGAGTGATATCACCAGGAAGGTGACAGAGGTAGATCCTGACTTTGCTCCCCTGCCCCAGAACTCAAAACTATTCATGACAAGACATTACTGGAAAAAATCCTAGAATGAAGGCCACAGACCTGAAGACAGAAGGGTAAGAGAAGCAGATACATATTACCCCATCCCACGCTGGCAGGGTACCACAGTGGGAGGTCTCCCCTAAGCCTATAGCCCTCCAGTGCAAAGAGAGAGCCCAGGATGGCCATCAAGCTCCCCCCGCATGGTGGGCCACGCCACTTTTGGGGAGTTTCCACTTTGGTCTCACCTCAAGGAGATCATGGGGGAATCTGCAGGTCTTCTTGGACCACTGAGTTCCTACCTGCACTGCCCAGGTAGAAGTCCTAAACAGCAGCCTCACTCGTCGGCACAGCCAAGACAGTGGGCAGTTTGACCAGGGCATGAGGCAGGTCAGCCTGAGTTGGGACTGCAGATGGAGAGCCTTGCTGGACCCTGAGTCTGGTCTCCTTGGCCCAGTGAGCAGCTAATTCATAGGCCAGACCAAGGCTGAGTGTAGTTCTGGACCCTCCCACCCAGGAAGCCTGTTCTGATACCTTGAAAATGTCTTGGCATAGCAGCATTCAGAGAGCCCAGCCAGTGGCTCTGCCCATCTAGCCAGAGAGTTTGACGCACTGGTCTGTCTGACAAGACTCTTACTGGGGGAGCTAGGCAGCCTTGGGACCTGTTCTGTGGCTCCCTGCCTCTCCCCTTGCAGTGAAGCTAATGCAATCCTAATTACAATGGTACTTGAACAGAGGACAGGACCAGCAGTTTTGTATTTACGGAGCCAAGACTGTGGCCATCTGTCCAGGCACCTGAGGCCTGGTCTGCAGTGTGACCAGGCAAGGGAATATATAGACCAGCCCAAGCTGAATACAGCCTCCAGACTGACATGACCAGGAACCCTAATCAGAACTCCTTGGACTCTCTTGTCCATCTTGCAATGCCAGCTACAGCAGCACATGAGAGTTCTGCCTCATTCAACTTCCAAACAAGAACCTGCCCAGCTTGTGCAGGACCCCACCTAAGCAGAAAAATGAAGAAAGCGCCCCCTGCTCAAGGATGTTACAAACTGATACATGCACAAAAGCAAGTCTGGAAGACAAGACCCTTTACTCAAATGTGCAGATACCAACATAAGGAACCAAGGATCCCCAAAAAAAAAAAAAGTAAATATGACACCACCAGGGGAAACTAATAAAGCTCCAATAAATGACACTAAAGAAATTGAAGAGCTATGAACTATCAAAAAATTCATTTAGTGAACTACAAGAACACAGAAGAAAACTAAACAAAATAAAACCATAAAAAACAAATCCTAGAGGTGAAAAATACATCAAATGAACTGAAGAATTCAATAGAGAACTACAACAGCAGACTTGACCATGCTAAATACATTATAGACCATCAGAAAGGTTGAATACCCAACTTTTACATCAACATGGATGGGACTGGAGGAGATTTGGAGATTTATGGTAAGTGAAATAAGTCAAGCAGAGAAAGTCAATTAAGGAATAGCATGGAGGACATCAGGAGGCGGGGAATTGGAGGGAGAGATGAACCATGAGAGACTGTGGACTGTGAGAAACAAACAGGGTTTTAGAGGGGAGGGGGGATTGGTTAACCTAGTGATGGGTATTGAGGGCGCGTACTGCATGGAGCACTGGGTGTTAATGGATCATGGATCACCACATCAAAAACCAATGATGTATGGTGACATAACATAATAAAATTTAAAAAAATAAATTATCCAGCCAGAAGAGCAAAAAGAGTGACTAAAGTGTACACAATCAAAAGGAAAAAAATACCCTCATTATAGAAATCCCAGGAGAGAAAGAGACAAAGCATATTTAAAGCAAGAATGGCTGAAAAATTCCCAAACTTTGGGAAAGAAATGGACATCCAGATCCTTGGTTGAACCCCAATAGGGCTACACCAAGCCACCTTCTAATTATATTTCCAAATGCCAAAGACCAAGAAAGAATTTTGGAAGTAGCAAGAGAAAAAAAAATTACATAAAGAGAACCCCCATAGGACTATATGTAGATTTCTCAACAGAAACTTTCCAATTCTATACCCAGCAAAGCAATTACTCAAAAATGAAGGACAGCGAACTTTCTAAACAAACAAAAGCTGAGTTCCTCAGCACTAGACAGCCATTACAGGAAGTGTTAATGGGAATTTTTCAGTGAAGAGAAAAGATACTAGTTTATATCATAAAAACAAAAGGTAGTAAAACTCATATCCTGTTACATGGTAATGCTGCATAATTCACTTACACTCTAGTTTAAAATTTGAAAAATATAATCTTTTGGATTATCTTGCATATAAGATATAAACATATGTAAATTGTAACATCAATAACCTACATGTGAGGAGGAGGAGAAGTATAAAATACAGGAGTGTTCCGTTAGCCAGCATATAGAACATACAATTAAGACTCAAAGTAACCCCAAGAAAAAAACCTGTAGTAATTATACAAAAGCAATTGATAATTAAGTCAAAGCATACTAATACCAAAAGGCATCAAACACACAAAAGAGTAGGATGAGGAGGGAACAATGGATCTACAAAAAAGAAAATGGCAATAGTAAGTCCTTCATAATTTAAGTATAAGTGGATTAAAATCTCCAATGAAAAGACATAGAATGGCTAAATAGAAAAAAATCAAGATTTAACAATATTCTGCCTACAAAGATTAAATGTAGCTTTAAAAACACACTGAAGGGATGGAAAAAGATATTTCAAGCAGAAGGTAATTTTTGTAAAAGGGGGTAGCTATAAATCAGACAAAACAGACTTTCTCTTCTACCCTTTTTAGTTTAAAGGAGGTCATTATATAATAAAGGCAGCAATCCTACAAGACATCACAATTGTAATATTTATGTACCCTATATTGGAGCACCTAAATAAAGCAAAAGCAGAACTGAAAGGAGAATTAAAAAGCCTTCAAAAATGGTTAATATCATACTCTCAATTTCTCTGGATGATCTAAGAGTCAATCTAAACACTATAGACCAAATGGACCAATAGACGTATACCGAGCATTCTCTTTGACAACAGAACACACATTCTTCTTCCGTACACATAGAACATCTTCTAAGATAGATTATATATTGGGCAGTAAGTCTTAGCAACTTCAAGAAGATAGAAATTAACAGGAGAACTGGACAATTCCCATGTATTCATACATTTAACAGTACTTCTCCTTTGAGCCACCAATGGATCAAAGAAAACAAGCACAACATACCAAAACTCAGAACTTATTTTGTTGCATCCCCTAAGAAGTTCATAACAGTAAATATCCACATTTAGAAAGACATCAAAAACCTAGCTACCTCTATGACTCAAGGAATTAGGAAAAAACGAAGCCCATAGTTAGCAGAAGGAAAAAAATAAAGATCAAAGCAGAAATAAAGGAATTAGGAAACAGGAAAACAATGAAAAGGTAAATAAAATTCACAAACCTTTAGCTAGAAGAAGGAAAAAAGGAGGACCCAGATTACTTATGATTGGAAAAGAAGACTGTACAAAGGATCATAAGAGGCTATTAATGAACAACTATATGCCAGCAACTCTAAGCCAACAACAAGAATTAGAAAAATAACCTACCAAGACTGAATCAGGAAAAAAAAAAACAAAACTATGAACAGACCAGTTATTATGAAAGAGATGTAATGAGCAACCAAAAATCTCCCACCAAAAAATAAGCCTAGGACCAGATGGCTTTACTGATCCATTTTTACCTAACATTTAAAGGATTGCAAGAGCTAGGATCAAGATAAAGAGTGATCCTGATCTCCCTTGCTCCACTGGACACACCAGAACACCAACTAAATACAGAACAGCTCTCTTTGAGAATCAGCTGAAGGCTAGCCCAACAGCTCTTCCATAACTCGAGAGGCAGTTGGTAGAGATACAGTCTAGGCAGGACCTTACACCCCTAGTGCAGCAGCCCATGAGTAGGAGGGATACCACAAATGCAGAGATCCTACCTAAGGAGCAAGGCCTTCAAGACTTACATCAGGAACCCCTACCCTGAGAGGACAAACCCCCATAATGTCTGGATTTGAACATCAGTGAAACTTAACTCTGGAAGAGCCAGAGAGCTTTAGGAAGTCAAGATTTCAACCTAAAGGGCCCATGCACAAAGTCACTCACTCTGAGACCCAGTAGAGAGGCAGCAATTTGAAAAGCACCTGAGCCTTATGTGAGGGGAAATTTCTCCAGGAATAGAAGCACTGGTGGGTGCTATTTTTCCTACTTGCCTCCTTAGCTAGCCCAGCACTGGTGGGTGCTATCTCTGGCACTGTCCATCTACTTTGCTAGCACCACTCGGCCTACCCTCCCTGGCAGGTGCCTCTCCAAAGCTGCTCTTGTCCACCACTCCTGTGAGTGACCTTAGCTAGGATTGGTGCCCCCACAGTCAGCCATACCAGCGGCCAGCCCTGTCCATCAGTGTGCCTGTAATAGTTGCAGCCTAGCCACATAGGGACCAGCCCTGGAGTGCCTAGTTCGGATGGCTGGGGAGGAGGGGATTGCACTTGCTTGCCCCACAGGACACCATCTTCCCTAAAGCTACTCTTCCAAGACTGAGAGATGTAGCTGATCTACCTAATATATAGAAACAAATAGAGAGTCAGGCAAACTGAGGAGAGAGAGGAATGTGTTCCAAAGAAAAGACAAAAATCTCAGAAAAAGGACTAAATGAAATGGACATATGCAATCTACCAGACAAAAAGTTCAAAGTAATGGTCATGAATATGCACACCAAACCCAGGAGGAGAATGGATAGACTTTGCAAAAGAGACCAAAAATATAAAGAAGAACCAGGGGCGCCTGGGTGGCTCAGCCGTTAAGCATCTGCCTTCGGCTCAGGTCATGATCCCAGGGTCTTGGGATCCAGCCCCGCATCTGGCTCCCTGCTCAGCAGGAAGCCTGCTTCTTCCTCTCCCTCTCCCTCTGCTTGTGTTCCCTCCCTGTCTGTCAAATAAATAAAATTTAAAAATATATATATATAAAGAAGAACCAATCAGAGCTGAAGAATACAATAAACAAAATGAAAAATATACTAAAGGGAATCAGGTTAGAGGATGCAGAAACACAGATCAGCTCTCTGGAAGATGGTAGGGGAGATCACTCAAACTGAACAACAACAAAGAAATTTAATGTTAAAAGGATAGTTTAAAGGATTTCTGGGACAACATGAGCACACTAACATTCAAATTATAGGAGTACTGGAAGCAAAAGAGACTAATAAAGGGGAAGAAAATTCATTTGAAGAAATAATAGCTGAACACTTCTCTAACCTGGGGAAGGAAATGGAAATTCAGGTCCAGAAAGCACAGAGAGCCCCAAAGAGGTCCACACCAAGGCATTTAATAAAATCAGCAAGAAAAAAGCAACTAGTCACATTTTTCCTGGGAACCCCCCTGAGACTATCAGCTGATTCTTCAGCAGAAATTTGTAGGCCAAAAGGGAGTGGCACAATAGATTCAAAGTGCTGACAGGAAAAATCCTACAATAAGAATATTCTACCCAGCCAGGTTATCCTTCAGAAATGAAGGAAAAAGAAGTTATTTCCCAGATGAATAAAAGTTAAAGAAGTTCATTACCACTAATCCATCCTTAAAAGAAATGCTAAAGGGACTTCTTTTAAGTTCAAAAGAAAAGGCCACAAGTAGAAGGAAATAAAGAAAAAAAAAATCACTGGTAAAAGCAAACCTACAACAAAGGCAATATATCAGTCATTTGTTAAATATGCAGGTTAAAAGACAAAGTAGCAAAATCAACTATAATTGCAATACTTAGTTAAGGGATCCACAAAATAGGACATCAAAAATATACAACGGGGATAAGGAGTAAATATAGTGCTTTTAGAATGTATTTTAAGTACCATTACCTTAAAATAGACTGTTATACACATAGGGTGTTACATATAAACCTGATGGTAATCACAAACCAAAAACCTGTAATAGAGGTACTAAAACCCTTACATAACCCTAAAAGTCATCAAATCACGAGAGGAGCAGAGAATTACCAAAGCAACCAGAAAACAGTTTACAAAACGGCAATAATTTCACACCTATCAAAAATTACTTAAAACATAATGGACTAAATGTTCCAATTAAAAGACATAGGGTGGCTGAGTCAATTAAGACAGGAAAGAGACCCACATACAGGCTGCCTAGAAGAAGATGAAAGACATGTGGTCTGAAACCTTTAAGACATTGATAAAAAAAAAACTGAAGATGACACAAATAAATGGAAAGATATACAGTGCTCAATATTGGAAGAATTTATACTATTAAAATGTCCATACTACCAAAAGCAATCTTAAGAAAAACAAATTTAGAGGTATTATGATCCCAGATTTCAAACTATACTACAAATATACAGTAATCAAAACAGTATAACACTTGCATAAAAACAGACAAAGATGAATGCAAAAAACATAGAAAGCCTGAAATAAACCCATATTTATAGAGTCAGTAAATCTATGTCAAAGGAGAAGAGTACACAATGGGGAAAAGACAGTTTTTTCAATAAATAGTGCTGGGAAAATTGGACAGCTACATGCAAACAAATGGATCTGGACCACTTTCTCACACCATACACACCAAAAAACTCAAAATGGATTAAAGACCTAAATTTAATACCTGAAACCATACAACTCCTATAAGAAGACATAGGCAATAAACTCTTGGACATCAGCCTTAGCATTATGTTTTGGATGCTTCTCCTCAGGCAAGGGCAACAAAAGCAAAATAAACAAATGGAACTACATTAAATTAAACAGCTTTTGCAAAGCTAAGGAGATCATTAATAAAGCAAAAAGGCAATCTACTGAAGGGGAGAAGATATTTGCAAATAATATATCCAATAAGAAGTTAATATCCCAGAAATATAGAGAATGTATACAACTCAACACACACAAAAAGCAATCCAATTTAAAAAGTGGGCAGAGGACCTGAATAGATGTTTTTCCAAAGAATATATGTAGATGGCCACTTGAAAAGATGCTCAACATTACTAATCACTAGGGAATTTGGTAATAAAACCACAATGCAATGTCAACTTACACCAGTCAGAATAGCTAGTATCAAAAAGACAAGAAGTAAGTTTTGGTGAGGAGGTACGAAACGGGAACCCTCATGCAGTTGGTGGGGATGTAAACTGGTGCAGCCACTGTGGCAAACAGTATGGAGGTTCTTCAAAAAATTAAAAATATAAATACTTTATGTTCCAGAAATTCCACCTCTGGGTTTTTATCCAAAGGAAATTAAAACGATTTGAAAAGATAATATGCACCTCTATGTTCATTGCAACATTCTGTACAATAGCCAAGGTATGGCAGCAACCTAAGTATCCACTGACAAATGAATAAAGAAGATGGGATATATATATACACAAGATATATGCAATGGAATATTACTCAGCCACAAAAAAGAAAGTTTGTCATTTGCAACAACATGGATGGACCTAGAGGGTGTAGACTAAGAGAAATAAGTCAGACAGCGAAAAACAAATACCATATTATTTCATTTATACGTGGAATCTAAAAAATGAACAAAAAATGAACAAAACAGAAACTCATAAATCCAAAGAATAAGCTAATGGTTGCCAGTGGGGAGGGCAAAAGGAAGGAGCAATATACGTAAAGTGAATCAAGAGGTACAAACTTCCAGTTATAAATAAGTCATGGGAATGTAAAGTACAGCGTAGGTATTATATAATCAGTAACATAATTACTTTGTGTGCGGACAGATGGTAGCTAGACTTATTGATGTGATCATTTTGTAATGTATATAAATGTAGAACCACTATGTCATACATCCAAAACTAATATTGTATGTCATCTATACTTAGGTTTAAAAAAATTAATGCCAAATGTCCTACTTTTCCAAAAAATTAAATAGGAGGGAACACTCCCAAACTCATTTTACATATCAAAGACAGTAAAGGTACTAAAAGAAAACTGCATGCCAATATCCCTTATGAATAAAGATGGAGAAGTCTCAATAAAATACTAGCAGAGTGAATTCAGTAGCACGTTAATAGGATCCTTTACCATGATCAAGTGGCATTTATCTCTGGGAGGCAAGGATGGTTCAACATGTGCACATAAGTAATTGTGATGTACCACGTTAACACAATGAAACATTAAATTCGTATCACCTGAACAGATGCAGAAAAAAACCTTTGACAAAATACATTTTTTCATGATAAAAACTCTCAACAAACTGGTATAGAAGGAATGTAAGAGAACATAATAAAGCCATATATGGGGGGCACCTGGGTGGCTCAGTCAGGTAAGCATCTGCCTTCAGCTCAGATCATGATCCCAGGGTCCTGCGATCAAGCTCCACATCGGGCTTCCTGCTCAGTGGGGAGTCTGCTTCTCCCTCTGCCCTCCCCACCCCCAATCATTCTCTCTCCAATAAATAAAATCTTTTATTTAAAGATTTTATTTATTTATTAGAGAGAGAGAGGGAGCATGAGCAGGGGGAGGGGCTGAAACCATAAAACTCCTAGAGGATAACAGGAAAAAGCTCCTTGAGATGGGTCCTTAACAATGATTTTCTTGGATATTCAAAAATAAATAAGTTGGACTGTATCAAACTTAAAAGCTCTGTACAGCAAAACAATCAACAATATGAAGATAACTTAGAGAATGGGAAAGAGTATTTGCAAATTATGTATCTGTTGTTAATATCCAAAATATATAAAGAACTCCTACAAATCAACAGCAAAAAAAAGAAAAAAAAAAAACAAAAAAAACCCACACAACCAAAAAAACCCCAACCCAATTTAAAAATGGGTGAAGGACCTAAATAAACATTTTTCCAAAGAAAATATTCAGATAGCCAAGAGGTACGTGCAAGGGTGCTCAATCCTACAAGGGAATCATTAGGGAAATGTACATTAAAGCACAAGGACATATCACCTCACACCTGTTAGAATGGCTACCATCAAAAAGACAAGAGATAACAATGCTGGCAAGGCTATGGAGAAAGGGGAACATTTTGCACTGTTAGTGGGAATGTACATTGGTACAGTCACAATGGACCACAGTATGGACATTGTTCAAAACTAATGATGTAATGTATGGTGATTAACATAATTTAAAAAAATTAAAAAGAAGAAACAAAAAAATTAAAAATAGACCTACTGTATGACCCAGCAATCCAACTTCTGGGTACATAGCCAAAGGAAGTAAAAATACTTTATCAAAGATCTATCTGCACCCCTCATGCTCATTGCCACTATACAATAGCCAAGACATGGGGAAAAAAATCTAAACATCCATTGACGGATGAGTGGATAAATATGTACGTTATTCACCATTACAAAGTAAGGAAATCTTGCTATTTGCAACAACACGGATGGAACTTGAGGGTGTTATGTCAAGTGAAATAAGCCAGAGAAAGAAAACTCCATATGAGCTCACATATGGAATCTTACAAGTCCTAGAACAAGAGATCAGATCTGTGGTTAGCAGAAAGGAGGGGGGTGGGAATTGGATGCAGGAGGTTAAAAGGTATAAACCGCCATTGAGAAGATGCAGAAGTAGTATGTAACGTGGTTACTACACTTAACACTGCTGTATGGCATCATTTCAGGTTGCTGAGTGTAGCCTAAAAGTTCTCCTCGCGAGGAAAAAAAATTTTTATGTATCCGTATGAGGTGATAGATGTTAACTAAACTTATTACGGTAATTATTTCACAATATATGAAAATTAAGTCCTTATGCGGTACACACTAAATGTATACACCGTGGTACATCAGTTACATCTCAATAAAACTGGAAAAAAATTGTGAGGTGCATGACTAGGAGATGCTCCGAAGTCTGAAGCAATCCAGGAAGGCTATCTGGAAGAGGAAGAGCTCCAGGTAGACCCTAAAGGAGGATTAGTGCTGGAGTAAAAGAGGGTCCATATGTATATAAATGGACCATATAATTCTGTCGATTTAAAGAGTCAGATGCATTAAATCAAATCTGATGATGGTAATACCAGACAAACTTTAAACACCTTGTCTTGGAGTTTACATGCTTCATCAATTCTGTAAAATATTTTCACTTCTCATTTCCCTCCTTCACTTCCCTTCTAGAAAGCACAGGGCCAAAATTAATACCCACTTAGATGGAACATAATTGCCTAAGTTTTATATGTAATGATTTGCCTCTTTTTTTATCCACAGTCTTACTATAATAATGACAGCATTTTTAAAAATTATCCAAAGTGGGAAATTAATGACCTTGATTTCAACCAGGTCTAGATTTGAAAGTTCCAGCACTTTCTAGCTTTGAAAGAATAATTAAGTTCAAACGTTATTGAGCATACATTTCTTCATATAAAATAGAATTTTTTAAAAAATGACTTTTTAGAGTTTGTTGTATCACACTAGGAAAAACAGTACATGAAGTACAGGGGGTTCGCTCCTGGTCTATGCTCCATAAATGCTGGTTCCCTTCCCTCCTGCATTGTGTGAGCTGCTATACTCTTTCCCACCCTGGTCTGAACAACACAAATTCTGTCCAGTGTATGATTGGGAAATATTCCCACATGCTTAGGCCTAACTGATGTTCTACCTTCTGCTCTCTTCCATCCTGAACCCTAGTTTAAGGCTGCATAAATGATCCCCAGCCCACACACATTTTCCCCCTAACTTCCCCCTAGGTAAATAACAGATGCCATTGTCTTCTATTAGGCTCATTAGAGATGTTTAATCATCCGAGCCTCTATGGTTGCACAACCATCAACAAGATAGCCTTACCCAAGTGTGGGGAATGCCAGAGCTCTTGCTTTGTGAGTCCTAAAATTGATGAGGGAGTTGGCAGTGCCTGAGTCCCCACAGCCTCGTGTCAGCGGAATCCCCCTTCCTGATTAGGATGTTCTTTGTTACTGATATTTGCAATGTCAAAGAATACTTCGTAACCCTCCTTCCTTTCCTTTTACTCCCTATGATCCCAAAAGGGGTATCGTTGGGCAACAGCTATTCCTAAGTGAGCATGAAAAAAGATGCATTTAGAGTGTTCCTCTAACAGCCTAAGACACGACAAGGCAGCCAGGAAGCCCGGATTATGCTGGGAACCCGGACGAGTGAGCTCCAGGTATAGGAATGAGGGTTATTTCAACACAATTCCATGAGGATTCCTGAGTGCGCAAAATCCACCACCTCCCATGCCCAAGCTCCAGCTCCCAGGCTGACCAAGTTAAGCTCATGGGTAGAAGCCAGTGCACATCCAGGTGACTCGGTGACAGGATATAGACACCAAATCAATACCTGGTATCACTCTGAAAACTTCATCAGTGTGAAGATTTTGAAGCGTCTGCACCGGGCTTTTATGGTGTCCACTTCTGAGCATCTGCTCATGGGTCAAATTTCTGGAGCTGGGTCTATTTCAGGGTCATGTCTATGGACTCCTGGTGCATCCAGAAGTTAACAGTCATGTCTAGCCACTGTGGGTGCCAGGTACAGTTTCATGCTCCTGTGTCCTAAGCAGCAGATGCTTTGGGTGCCCTGACCTCCCTCTGATTTTAGCCACAGCTGTGGGTGAAAGTCTATTCAACTGAGAGCTCCCCATCTTAATTAATGCACAGGGCAGAGGGTCTTGGCTGACGGATAAGAACAGCTCAGCCTAGCCCTAGCATCCTAGAGCAGCATGGTTCATACTCTCCCTCTCTTTGTCTGTCTCTCCCGCTTTCTTTCCCTCCCCACATGGAGATCTAAAAATATAGACACAGACATACAAGGAACTGAACATGGATTCGTGAATAAGCAGCATCTTGGGTTTTACATGAGAGAGAGTTAGAAATGTGGGATCTCAGAACCCATCCTAGACCTACTGGCTCATATTCTGCAATTTAAAAAAAGTTCTTCACATTATTCAAATGAACACTAAACTTTGAGAAGCGCTGGTCTCGATTATTTTATGCATAGGAAAAATGACCCAAAGAGGTACACCACCCCTCTGTCTGCTCACCCTTCATTTCAGATATTGATGGCAGCTCTAATATGAAATGGAGTAGACCAGAGTCTTCTTTAAATAAAAGGGGAGGGCGCCTGGGTGGCTCAGATGGTTAAGCGTCTGCCTTCGGCTCGGGTCATGATCCCAGGGTCCTGGGATCGAGTCCCGTGTCGGGCTCCCTGCTCCTTGGGAGCCTGCTTCTCCCTCTGCCTCTCTCTCTCTGTCTCTCATGAATAAATAAATAAAATCTTTAAAAAAAAATAAATAAATAAAAGGGGAAAACTGCCTCATGCTATTCCCATGTTATCTTTCATTGTCAAATATCAAGAATCAATTAATTAACTTGGAAAACAAAGTTACTTGAAATTACTGGAAGCAGGTTCATTCTGGTGCTTAAACACCAGCAGTGCCAGAAAGAATAATTTCCTGAAAGCTTCCTATTGCCACACAAAGGAAGTCATTCTTGAGGAAAAAAATAGTAGTCCTAATATAATCGCTTTTCATTTGTGCTCATGCAGGAAGTTGCCAAATGTTTGTACTCACCCATTCTATCAAAAAGTAGCTTTCTTGCCATAATTAAAATATATGAAGGCTGCTCCACTAGCCACGTCATGACACTCGTGCAGTCATAGAGAATTTCCCAGCTACCCCCTCCCCGCCTCCATGTCATGAAGTAGGTCTGAGATCGCTGAAGCTGGGATAAGCATGAATCCAGACCAACTCCTTTATTTTACAGAACACATACACACGCATGTGCACAAGCAGGTCTGGGTGTGCACACAGACGCTTCAAGATATTGTCCAAGCTAGAGTTCTATTACAAACTCCTCAACTCTGACCACAGGGCTCTTCTAATGTCTTTTTAAAACTTTTTAAGCCTGTCTTTGGTCAAAAGGAAGACTGGAGGCTGAGAAATAGAATATGATTTCAGGTGACCCAAAGAAGCAAAGCTAGCCCAAACTCTATAGTTCACTAGAAATAGTGAACTATTTCTAGTTCACTCTAGTTCCACTCTAGCCCTATATATTTACCTCCCTCCCTCCCATTAGATCTGCCTACCTACCAATCTAATCAGTGACTGTTTAAAACCAAAAAATTTGGGGGGCGCCTGGGTGGCTCAGTCAGTTAAGCGTCTGCCTTCGGCTCAGGTCATGATCTCGGGGTCCTGGTATCGAGCCCCACATCGGGCTCCCTGCTCAACAGGGAGTCTGCTTCTCCCTCTCCCTTCCCCCCCATTCATGCTTTCTCTCTCTCTCTCTCAAATAAGTATCAAAGTTTGTGGAAACTCAGATATACTCAACAAGGAACTTACCTATTACTATGATTTACTTATCTGTAAATGCTAGCTGATGTTTTACTCTGCCCATCATGGCACTAGGGATTATTCATTCCTTTGAGTTTGGGCTAGCTTTGCTTCTTTGGGTCACCTGAAATCATTTTCTAAGACAATTAGGCATAATTCAGTCACTTTTCTCTGTAAAGGGGCCCTATTTCTGAATCCTGAGTGCTATCTGGTTCATGCATTGCCCAGTTTGACCTTCACAACCCCATCAGGTGGGCAAATCCAACACCTTTTACTTCATTTTACAGAAAACTGAAAATTGGGTGCTCAGAGAGAAAGAGACTTACCACCCATGTGGGCGCACACTCAGTGCCTACTGAGAAGCCCCCGTCTGAATAATTCCATGGCTGCGAAAATGTATGACCCTAAGAAGCGCATCAAGCCCGTCTGTTCACTCTATGTTCCAGATCATTCCCGACTGGCCTTATTGAATAAATAAGATTGTGTGTGTATACAAATGGGCCAGAAAGGCAGATCTTCAGTAAATCGTGTTGCTTGTGCTCTACCTACCCTGCATGGAACACGACTGTGCATACTGCTCAACTTTATTTTCTTGGCTGTGGATTTCTCTCTTGCCTTTTAAACACAGACACACAAACACAGCCTACTTGACTACTAACACACTCTGATAGCTTCAAAGCAAGTCCCCACAATTGGAAGTTGCTCTTTATTTATAAATATGACAAAACCCATCATCAATCCCCAGGTCTGAGTCACCCTGGGACCCCAGCAGCAGCTCTGGCATTTACTCCCAAACTACAGCCACTTGAACAAGAACAGCAGATGCCCAGCTTCCTTAGCAGCCAACCCTGGGCTAAACCCCTCCAGGATCTGTCCCTCTGTCTGTTGCATGATGGAAAGACAAGGGTTCTCAGCTGGTGCTATGAGGCCAGGGAAACACCCCCATACACACTCACACTGATAGTGTAAATCAATCTGTTTGAGAAGCAGACTAGGGATGAAGATCCTTAAGCTACTATCCATACCAATACTATATAATTAAAAAGATTTAAAATCTATCCTTCTTTATTCATGTCCTTTGTTTTGCGTACTAGTTTCCATTAAACCTTGTACTGGGTACTGGGGTAATGGAGACAGCATCACCAGCCCCTTCCCTGAACGAGAGAGAAACAAACCAACCTCTTATATGAGACGCTAGAAATAATATCTGGAGGTGTGGGGTCCAGCTTATTGGGGGTTGGGCACCATGTCAAGCCCATCCATCATTCATGTGCCTCACCTAATCAAGGCCATACCCCAACCTATGAGATAGTTTATCTGTGAAGCAGAGATTGTGACAGAGAGCCTGAGTCCTGAAGATGTTTATGGACTTTGCTCAAGCAGAGCTAGAATGGCTGCTATGAATTGTTTCTGTCCTTGTAAAATTCCTGTGTTGAAATCCTAATGCCCAATGTGATCGTACGGGAAGGTGGGGCGTTTGGGAGGTGCTTAGGTCATGAGGGTGAAGCCTGCATGAATGGGATTCTAAGGGAGGTTCCAGAGAAATCCCTAGTCCCCTTCATCATGTGAGGATACAGCGAGAAGGCACTGGTTATGAACCAGGAAGAGGACCCTCACCAGAAGATGACCAGGCTGGCACCTTGGACTTCTCAGCCTCCAGAACTATGAGCATTACATTTCATTTGTTTATTAGCTACTCGGCCAGTGGTATTAAAAAAAGTAGTGTTAAAGTTGTCTGAATGGACTAAAACATGCTCTGTGAGGCCCATCTCCAAATCTTACTATATGAGGACATATCCACAGAGTATTGTAGGACACAGGGAGGTCCCCAAACTGAGATGGACAGAGGTGAGGTAGAGTGCGGGTAGGCTCTTCCCAAAGGGTGATACCTGAGATGGGTAGTGAACAAGGAGCAGGAATTACTCAAGGCAAGGACCGTGGGAAGAGCATCACAGCAAAGAGAGGACTGCAGGACGGGCCAGGGCATGGCAGTGAAGAGTGGGGAGAAAGCTTCAGGATGTTCTCTATGTCTGGAGGGATAGTGGATGTGGAAAGAAAGGAAGTAGGGGAACAAGAGAGGGCATAGCAGTCTCAGAAAGGGATTTTTTTCAGCTAGAGAAGGCAATGATACAGTGGGAAATAGGGGACAAGGTCCGTCAGCAGAGCAATGTGGGGCCACTTCCAGTATTCTGATGAAATGGGACCCCACCACCATACGCACAGCATGTACCCTGAGCAGGCAGTCATGGGGGGCTGGAGACCCAAGCGGAGCCACGTGGACTGTGGAAAGACAAGGAGAGGGATGGGGCACAGGGCACAGTTTCCACCCAGGGTGGGAGAATATTTTTCTCCAATTTTAAAGGAGCTAAAAGACTTAGAGCAGTTGAGGGAGGCATGTGGACCAAGAGATAGAGACTTCTCTGCAGCATCAGGCTCACTCCAAACTGTCAGCGTCTGGTGGGTTTTGGAGCCTGGAGGGATGACTAGGAGAAGGTGCGCAGTAGGGGGACCTGCCAGCTGCTCCTGGGAGAAGAGCCAGCTCCGGCGATCATGAGCAGGGCATGCACCTCGTGGGGCTCAACACACAGCGCCCTGTGGGGCTGAGGGAGAGCTGCAGCCCTCCTTTCTCCTGCTCAATAAAAGACGGGAGTGCAGCCATCCCTCACAGACCAAAAACGGCATGCTAATGCTTCCGTAAATGGAAGCTCTTTGCACGATATGTCTGCAATGTGCTCTAAGTGAGCGTGAAAGAGTAAGCTGACAGTTTTGGGTCACGGGCGCCATCCCTGGGGGTAGACGCAGGCAGTGTTACACAGGAAGACTGAGCAGGAGTTAGGGTCCTGAGGAGGGCTGGGGAAGAAGGGGGGGGTTCATCCCATCAGGATGAAGACCAGACCTTTCCCTTCAGGATGCAGGGAAGATGGTGACAGGAGAGAGAGGCAATGATGAGAGAGAAGGGAACGCAGCCTCCTCCTCTCTGTTGGTAAGGCTTTGGGAAAGTAAGCTAGCACCCACTGTATGTGGAGTGAACCCCCTCCTACTCCTGCTGGGGGCCCCCACATTCATGCCTTTTCTGCTGAACACTCCATTTTCACTAGGGAACCTGGAGCTCAGTGGTGGGCTCTGACAACAATGAACCTTGTCAATCCCACCTCTCCCAGGATGGCAATATCCTGGGTCTCGTGCTGGTCCAGGCTTCTAGGGAGAAAGAAACGTGATGGGGCAATATCAGCGTGTGTCATGTTAATTCTGACTCAACTCCCTGATACTGAGCCCACCCTGTGTGTGGATGCTAGTCTAGATGAAGCCAATTTCCCCCATGGTCAGCATGATGGCCTCCCCCATACCCTATGTGGGACCCCAAACTGGCACCCAATCATACCATTGGGGGCGCTTCCCCAGGTCCTAGTCCCAACTAAACCTCCTTCCCTCCTTCCCCCACCAGCCTCTGTGGAAGTTCCGTGGACACACCTCACGGTCATGTACAAAGTGTGAGTAGTCCAAATCTGTCTAGCACTCCACTTTGGCTCCCACTTCTGTCACACGGTATGTCATCCTCCCAGGAGTGTTACTCATAGACAATAGCTTGCACCTTCTGGGTCCTCATCCTCACCACTGTTAGAACCACTGATCTGCCCATGCTAACAGAGGTCTGATTCACTTTCCATGTGGTCATTTTAGAGACCACCTCCATCTCGCACATTGGGATTCTCTCCATAGAAGGCACTTCATGAGACATGGAAACCAAAGCTGTGCACCTGCTTCACAAAGCTTGATGGAAAGAGAAGAAGCTAACAGAGGGGAGGAGACAGGAGCATGGTAAGTAACCCCCTTCAGAGTGAGACACTGGTTGAATTCTGCCTCTAACATGTACTGTTGTAAGAGTAAATGGTTTTCTTAGAGATGATAACTTCATGAGAACACTTAAACAAGTCCTTATCATGACCCTAATGACCTACACTGTGACCTACTACTACCATGATACACAATGACCTACTAATACAGCCTGATATGAACACATATGAGGGGAGTCAAACTCAGATAAAGGACACCTGAGCAAAATCACATGGTAACTCAAAACCAGAGCCAGTATTTGGACCTTGGCCTGGACATCTCCAAAACACACATTCTTTCTCTACCCCACACAGTGCCCTCCCCCCTTTGCCTCTCTTGCCCATATTGGGAGGAAATGTCAAGTATAATTCCTGAATCTTGAGCTTGGAAAGTCAGGCCAAGAAGTGCAGCAAATATAGTACACATGACATATCTGGTGGGAAGCTAAAAAATGTCAAGTTTTGAAACCATGAATTATTTTCCTTCTGTTTCCTCAAATCAGCACAAGCCCATCTGCATGTGGTTTTCCTAAGGCAATATGCTGAGAACAAGTTCCATCCAGGTCTGTCCCACTCCCTTAAGCCTCCCATGACACTCTCTGAAGAATCACAGAGAACACAAGGGTTGGAAAAATGGTGACTGTCTTGTGGTGGATTTCATGAGCCCTGGCAAGACCTTGAGCTTCACTGGTAAAAACCCAGCCTGACTGCAGATCTCTCTGCTTCATTTAATAAGAAAACATGCTTTCATTCCTCAGTCAGAAAAATGGAGCTTGTAAAAAAAAAAAAAAAAAAAAAAAATCCCCAGGATAACACACTCTAAATTTCTTACAAAGGTACGCGTGACTGATTAGCAAGAAGAAGATGGTTCACATTCAGCACGTTATACACATTTTCCCATTCATGCAGGGTACATGCTCCCATTTTACAGATGAGGCTCAACCAAGTAGAATATATTTTTGTAAACAATGAGTCCTAAAAATTAAAGAACATTCATTTGCACAAACATAGGCACATGAGTGGGAGAACTAGAGTTTGAACTAAGGCATTTGAACTCCAGAGCCTGTGAATGTTGGAGCAATGATAGAGAAAACGTAATCCAAGTTTTCTACTTCACAGATGTAGAAACTGAGTCACAGGCAAAAAGATGTGCCCTATAATAGTTTACATAATATGTTAGGAGTCTTTGTACTTACACACTTAGACTCGTATTTAGTCACACTTCCAATTACACATCTCTTCCCAAGCACTCTGAGAACTACTTACCTGCAGTAGACTCCTTCAGTATTCTGCCTGCATCCTCTCTTTCAAGAGAGTGCACTCATCCCCCAGCTGCTGTGAATGCCGGTTGCTAATAGCCCACAGCTGCGACTTTCTCCGGAGAATTGTCCTTGACTGACCAGAGAGGGCTGAGATGTTATTCCCACATTGTGCCCCTCACAGAAGCAGCACAGAGTCAATGAATGACTGATTTATTGGACCCCTAAAGCTTGGGACCCTTACATCACGATGGGACAACTCTCCAGAGCTCCCCATGAGATCAGACTAAAACAAGTCTCCAGCCGAGAAAACATCCTTCCTTAGCTTATTTTGCCCTCTTCTACTTCCCCCAGTCTCCTTTACCTAAAAACACTCCTTCAATAAGTCACTTGCAGAAGAATCATCCCTGTCTCAGGCTCCACTTCTAGAGAACCCATCCCAAGATACCATCTAAGGAAGGAGGGGAGACATCACACCGGGTAAAGCCACTAAGAGAAGACACTGAAGTCTTTGCCTTGCATTTGTTCCCTGGATACTACTCGAATTTTTTTAAATAATTTTTTAAAGATTTTAATTATTTATTTGAGAAAGAGCAATCAGGGGGAGGGAGGAGAAGCGGAGGGAGAAGAACAAGCAGACTCTAGTCTGAGCACAGAGTCCAACACGGGGCTCGATCCCACAACCCTGAGATCACTACCTGACCCAAAATCAAGAGTCAGACACTTAACCCACTGAACCACCCAGATGCCCCACTACTAGAATGTTTTATCGGTTCTCAAAATAAGAGCTAAATGCTTTTTAAACTCAAAAGGGCTTGAAAGACATCTGGTCAACCCCTTCTTTTTAGTGGTGGAACAGCCAACACCTAGTGAGGGAAAGCACCTTACCCAGCTCACACAGAATTGGAACCCAGATCTATTCCCACAGATAACAGTACATTCAGACCAAAGACAAAGCACATTCCCATTCCTACTGTGGAATGTGTATGATCAGCTCCAATACAGGTGGGACGACTTCTCTGGGGTGGAAGAAGATAGGATTTATACTCAGAGGTGTGACAAGTTCTGATCTGGCTACTCTCCTACTTATGAACAATTGTTCACAGAATGAATGACATGCTCCTCGGTCCAACATTTAGATACTTTCACACGGCAATGCTCCCAAGACTTAGCGCTTGATATCCATGCTCCCCAAGACAACCCAAATTCCATGTACCTCTCATCTTTCCCTAAGCCCAAGCATGCTGTGCTCTTACTGGTCCATGCTTGTACATACGTAGAATTACTAGATAAAATACAGATTCCAAGTATGAATTTCAAATAAACAACAAATACATTTTAATATAAGCATGTCCCACATATTGCACGGGGCATACTAATGCCTAAAGAGTATTTGTTGTTTATCTAATCTGGCATAATGTTTACTCTCTCTTCCTGAAATTCCCACTCTACAGTCTTAGAAAATTCATCCTCCAAAGGAACAGCTCAAATTGAATTGGTAATGAATAGCTTTCTCGATTTTCTGAAATAATCCCTCTTACCTTAGGGACAGAGTGCCCTGGGCTTTGCTCAGCTAGAGTACCACTGTCACAGAGTTACAATGTATTATCAGAAATGGCTTTAGCAATGGATTCCCCAGGAACCACATGGGATAGTGGGGGGGAGGGGCTCTCTGCCCCATTCACATAGTTATTCATGCACACATGCACATATTCATTCATTCAGTAAATACATATGCAGCATCTTCACTATGTCTAGCATATGTGGGATGTAGGATCTACACATCAATTTAAAAAAAAAAAAAAAGACAACAGACATGCTGCCTACCACTATAGGGTTTACAACCTGGTACATGAGGAAGGTGTTGGATAAATAAATGATTTTAAATTATGTTCAGTCCTACAGAAGAAACAAACAAGGTACTTCAATGAAATCTAGCATTATATATCAACTATATTTTGATAAAAGAAAAGGATTAAAAAATACAGTGTAGATGAGTAATAGCTAGAGTGGTCATGGAAGACCTTTTATGGAGGTAATGTTTTTAACTAGAAACTAAAGGATAAAAAGTAACCAGTTGTACGAAGAGCAGAGGAAAGGAGTTTTCAGTAAGAAAGAACAGCCTATGAGGAGAGCCTAAAGAGAAAAAGCTTGTCATGGATGAACCTATTAGAAGAACAGACTAGACGGGGTGCCTGGGTGGCTCAGTCGGTTAAGCAGCTGCCTTCGGCTCAGGTCATCATCCCAGGGTCCTGGGATCGAGCCCCACGTCAGGCTCCCTGCTCGGTGGAGAGCCTGCTTCTTCCTCTCCCTCTCCCTGCTGTTCTGCCTACTTGTGCTCTCTCTCTCTCTCTCAAATAAAATCTTTAAAAAAAAAAAAAAAAAGAAGAAGAACAGACTAGACAAGAGTAACAAGAAACACGAGCAAAGTATGATGCCATATGTAGGGGACAGATCATACAGGACCTTACTAACCATATGAAGGAGGTTGTTTGAAATAAAGTGGGAGGTTGTCAAAATGACATGATCTGATTAATGTGTTGGTAAGATCAGACTTCCTTGCTATGAGCCTCTTTCATCTTTGAACCCCCAAGGTTCACATTGAGTGCACTTAATAAATGTTCTGAAGAAATGAATCTGTTCCCTTATTTGACCCTTGCTTTTCTCATCTGTAACAGGATCAGTATAATTTCCATCCTAACATTCTTTCATCCAGGAAAGATGGTGTCCCGTTATTTACATGTCCCCACTATTAAGAAAATTATCAGAGAGGTATTTCAGATTCTCAGGCACCCAACTTTTTTGGAAGGAGCTTTGGTCTACAAGAGCTGAGACAGAACTTAGCAAACTTTACCAAGTAGCATCTTAGCTTTGAAATTAAATGTCAGCACTGGTTTTCCACTGGGAAACTGGCCCAGGCTTCTGGAAGGCAAAATCTGATGGACAGCACAGGCCAGACCTCAGAATGGGACACAAGAGAAACTGCCTTTAGGAGCTGTTGGGGGTTGGGGCACCTGGGTGACTCAGTCGTTAAGCATCTGCTTTTGGCTCAGGTCATGATCCCGGGGTCCTGGGATCGAGCCCCCCATCGGGATCCCTGCTCAGCGGGGAGCCTGCTTCTCCCTCTCACACTCCCCCTGCTTGTGTTCCCTCTCTGTCTGTCTCTGACAAAATCTTTAAAAAAGGAAATGTTGGGGGGATGGCAGAGTACCCACTCCAAACATGCTGATGCTGGGGCACAGTGACCCATTCCAGGATGGTGGGTGGGTGGGTGGGTGGGTGGGGGTGTGTGTGCGTGTGCGTGTGCGTGTGTGTGTCCGTCCCTCCAGCAGGGAACTGAGGGAGGTATTTCCTTTTTCTAGAAAGAGTAGTGGAGGGGAGAATGAGGACTTCCTCCGTCCATTCTGAGATTATGATCCCACGACCCTGAGATTATGACCTGAGCTGAAATCTGGAGTTGGCCACCAACTGACTGAGCCACCCAGATGTCCCAAAACCACTTAACTTTTTAAGAATACTGGCCTCCTTTTCCTTTCTGCAACATACTCTTTTCCTGCACTCCCTGCAAAGATCATTTGTACCCACAGCTCACACCTCTCCCCCAGCCCTTCACTGCAATCTGGCATTTAATGGGAGTGAGCTTGCTAAGCCTCCTGCAAACATGATGGGAACGTAGGGACTGTTTGGATTCCAAGGGACCAGATTGGACCAGAGGCGCCAGAGCGGACTACATCTGCCACGAGTGCGAGCAGACATTTTAGTCTTCACTTGCTCGACGATCTCATCTGGAACTCTTGCAGTTTCAGAGAAACCTCTCAGCCACCAGCGAGGATTTTTATTTTCTACCATTTTTCACAGGTCAAAAGTGGTTAACTATAGTGAGATGTGTCCTTTTGGTTGCCCACTGCCAAAAAATAAACTCTCCTTTGCAAGGCTAAGGGACTTTTCATGAGGAGGTCCCTGGTCTCTTCCTACAGCTATGTAGCTGTGTTCTGTTCTCGCTGTCCTGGGTCCACCCACAGGTGCGTTCTGACCATATACACAGCTGGGAACCCCTCAATCCCGGGACGTTGGCATGAAATCCAGATCCATACTCCTGGTGCTGCTGTGTTTTTCTACCTAGAATCAGCTCCTGTGACTCCTTATGAACTTTTCTTCATCCTCCAAAACCCATGACACCAACAACCCTCTCTTAAGCCTTCTCTGAATCCCTGTGACTCTGTTGGCAGAATGAATCACATTCAAGTGTGGTAAGAACACAGCCTCTTACACAAGCCTCTCATCATCATTCACTCAGGAATTATGTGTGTATTACCCACTATGTACCAGGCACTGTGGGAGGCCCTGGGGATACAACAGTGGACCAAAGAAACTAAATGCCCTCCCTCATGGGATCTATGCTCTGGTGCATGGATTGCCCAGTCATATGAGGCAATGTTAAAAAACTTGGCTCCTCCAATGCATGATCTGTGCCTCCAGCAAAGAACATTTAATTCCCATCTTTGTTTCTCCAGGACACAGCAGGGTGCCCAGTTGGTAGACACTCCATCATCATCTTTATATTCAATTGGGGAAGACACAGGTCATGACTGAGTGATATTCCCCAGGAAGCCAGGATGCCTGGCTCTGCCACAAACAACCTGTATGATCTCAGACCAAAACCAGTTCCCATTCCCAGACATACTTTCCTTGTTGAAATTGAGAGCCAGGGAGGAGATGCTCTCAGGGGCTACTTAGGGCTATATACTTCAAATAAACTATATAATTTGCAGATTTTTCACAGGAGGAAAAAAAATAAAAAGTTCTGCACAGATCCTAACTGCATTTGGACTCAGTTACCAGGAAGTCCGTATGTCTCAGCCAGTTCCTTCTGATCCTAAGCCCAGGGCCCACTGGCAACCTGCTAGCCCATCTTCAGATCAATCCTATTGATCATGCTCTGTAACAAAGCTACTTCATGACAGACTACAGCTTGGCAGAGGTGCTCGCTGGTATTTCCTGCCATCCTGTGCAGTCACATCTTTATGTTTATGCAGAGACTGAGGGTGTATGAGGCGTGCCTTAGTCTCGATGGTTTGACACTTTCCGCATGAATGGTTAGACAGTGGCCTTTCTTCCTGCTACAGAATAATTCTACACAGGGTGTGAAGGAAAACCTGAAACCTCACCCACCCATCCTCTAGCTGCCTACCATCTCTCTCACGAATTAAGGGAGATAAGGGCATCTTGGTGGCCATTAGGAACAGGATGGGAGGGTCCCTGAGGCTTCTTTATTCATCACCTAGAGATGTTGATGGATTATGACCTAAAGATGGTTAAGGGCCACAGGAATAGAACCATTTCATCAACCACCACCATGCCTTGAGTCTTTGAATGGAAAACCTTCTGCTTTTAAGACTGAAAAAAGGAAGATGCCCACATGGGAAGAGCATCTGGACCTCACAGCCCAAACCTCATCCCCTGATAACCACCTCCGCACGAGGTGTTCTGTTCTCACTTCTCACCAACTCCTGCTACAAAGTCTACACTGGTCTCAGGAAGCACTGTTTCTCCTGAAAACTTGCTGCTTCTCTTCGTTCTCTGTAGCACAACTGAAATGGAGCGGGGATCTCCAACTCAGACGGATTAAAGCCGCAGGGAAAACAAAAGGGAAATAATCACAGAGGATCACGGTAAAGTTGAAAATCAGATCACCCGACTTAGAAAATTTGACTTTATCTTTGGACCTTTTATGGCATTTCCATTCTAGCCCTGGCTTTGCCTCCATGAGGTGCTTTTGAAATCCTACCACCCAGAAGCCCGTGGCTCGATGCTTGCCCCCTCAGAAATCCAAGGGAATGAATCTCTGAAAAAGACAAGAGTTTCCCTCCAGCCTTTGTGCTGTCAGAGTCTCACTTCGTAAGATCCACTTGTTTTTTTCTCCGAGGGACTGGTCCCTCTAGAAGGGACCTCAGTCCTACTTTATGGACTCAAAAGGATGATCAAATGAAAATATAGTCCTAGAAGGCCAGTACCCTCCTTCCTGACAAGAGACAGCTTCAGGTGGTTCAAAGAGTTGTGTTTTGCAATTTTGCACATGGGACTACTTAATGGACATTTCTTCCAGCTCCTCAAATCCAACTCATGCTCATCCTCTCCTCCTGGACTCCACACCTCCTCCTCTCTAGCATTCCTCATATCAAAGCAGCCCCAGATACCCAGTAGCCAAACATACAAGCTGTGTGTATCCTTTTCCTCAATCTTTCCTTGCCCCCTCTTTTGCCAACCCCTGGTAACATTATTCTTATAAGTTCTAGCCATCCTTGCTCTCTACCTCCACAGCTTTGCCCTTTCAGACCACTCTCACCTCCTCCTTCAGCTGCTGGAACATCTGCCTAGCTGGTCATCTTTGCCCCCGATCCCTCCTTTCTTAAGCATCAGCCTCTTGCTACACAGTTCCCTAAAAATCAGCTCAGGTCTTATTGTTCTGCCTCAAAACCACCAGAAGCTTCTCACTGACCTAAAATCAAAGATTTTATTCTCAAGGGTTTTACTAAGTGTTCCACAGGCTACATGCAATGCAAAAAGATTTTCTGAAAAACTACATCTGGGAAACTACATTAATACTTTGAAAAAAAATCATAATTTCAGGACTTCTCAGTGCCTTTGATAAGATGTTGGTAAGCAAGTGTATTGAAGTTCCATGGTGTCCTGTATTAGGCAACATTCCAAAAATTTTTTTCCAAAAATTATTTTATCAAAAAACTATTTTTGTGGTATTCTAGGGATACTCAGGTCACATGGAAACTGCCTTTAAAAAATCTGTATATAATATGAAGCCCAAAGTCTATATTCTGGTATTTTATGTACTCCATAATTTAACTCCACTTTGGTTTCCTTCTTCAGTTTCATCCATGAACAATGCCTATTTTATTGAGATTCAATTATAAAATCATTTTTATCAAGTTAAATAAGAGTCTTTATGAAGAATCTAAAATTTATTTTCCTTTAAGCCATTGCCTTAAGATAACAAATCTTACCATTTTTATCCTACTGCTCCTCTCTTGCTGTGCTTATAGACACACAAACATAGATAGGCTTCCTTATTCTTTCTCATCTCCCTTTCTTACACACACACACACACACACACACACACACACAGAATCAGAGCATTACATACATTATTCTGCAGCTTCTTCTTAGTTCATTGACAGTGTTTTCTTGGACATTTCTCCAGATTAATACACATTGATCTTTCTCATTCACTTAAGTAGCTTCCTGATACATTATAGTGTAGATGCACCGAAATACCACAATTTATTCAATCATTTCTCCTATTGATGGATTGATGGCATTCTAGTTGTTTCCATGTATGTGTGTGTGTTTAATACATGCAATGCTACATAACCACTTATAATGAAATCCTTTCATTTTATTTCTGAAGGATAGTCCCAAAAGTTGACCAATGCCATTTTACCCAAAACTCATATCCCTTACTTTTAGTAGCTCTTGGGTGAGATGAAAACCTAGTGAGTGGCCAAGTGTAGATGCCAAAGCCCTGGCAGGAATTCTAAACAAGTAAGATAAAATGGAAGCTTTGGAAGTTGACCCTTGAGATATGTCTCTGGGAACAATGGGCAGATGACAGGCCCCCAGGTCCACCAGAGAACACTTGTCCCCAGCCATCTCCTTGCTGCTTTACTCATGCTTCATGATGATCCCTCCTGAGCTGGGTGTCTCAGTGACGTCTTCATTTAAAGAAAAGCCAAAAGGTATCAACCACATGATAGGAGCAGGAGATAATGCACAGAAAGAGCCCATGCCTCAGAGACTACTGTAGCCACAAAGGCTCACGGTAAAGACTCAGAAGGGCAGAGCTGACTTGGGAACAGGGGCTATATCCCCACTCTCTCTTACCATGTTGAGTGACTACTCATTGCACAAGCTGACTCTGCCCAGAAACTGGCTCACGATGGACCCCATTCATGGCGAGAGTCAGTTCTGGGAGATACCAACTTTTCTTTCCCTGCTCCTTACTGCCTCTCCCCTTTGAAACCCATTCTGTTGAACAAGCTGCAAGTGACCCTACAAATCTAACTTTCATCAAAATCAAAATAGCAGAGAGGGTGCAAGCCCAAACTCTAGAACCAAACCGCCAGGCTCGAAGCATAGCTCTGTTCCTTGCCAGCTGTGTGATCAGACAAGTCACTTAGACGTGTTGTTCTTTCGACCTCAGTTTCATTATCCATAAAGGGGGAATCATAGTATCAACTCATAGGGATGTAAAGATTTAATAAGTTTAATTTATATCCATTCAAATCAGTGCCCAGATCTATAGATCCATTATACATATAAATTGCTTAAACAGTGGCCCACAGTAATCTCTGAGGAAACTTACTAAGTTTTTACTCTTGGCCACATACCCAATGTGAGGCCATGTCTTCCTGTAATGCTCTGGCTCTGTTCCCTGCACATAAGGCCAAACCCGGGCCCCTCTGCCCATGCCCCTCAGATGGGCCTTTCCCTAATCCAGTGCCTTCATTCCCAAGCCCTTCTATTCAAAAGCTCAGTTCAAATGGTATATCCATGATAAAGCCTTCCAGGATTCCCACCTATCCTCCAAAGCTTTCTTTCTCACCTTGTTTTATAGCACCACACCCCCCGCTTAGTCCAATCACCTTCTGCCTTGCATTAGAGTCAGGTATGCCCTTGACTTTCTCTCATCCAGACTACAGGCTCCTTGACAGCATGGCTGGATTCCTTCTGTCCCCTTCGCTATCTGCCATGGTGACTGACCCATGGTGATACTAAATACTTGTTGGCCAAGTAAGGAGCATCATCTTAAGAACCCTTTGCAGTGACAAGGTCTCTGCCCATCTTTGAATTCCATTCCATCACCGCATGAAAATCAAGGCTTCCTCTCCATGAGTAGTGGATGGATAGGCTCCCTAAAATCTGGGGTCCACCATAGTGCGGGGTGAAGACAGAATGACCATGGCATCATGAGAAGTCTGGGTCTCAGGCTGGGTTGTACCACGGGCACAGGGACTGATCATGCTAGCTGAGGGCATCTGAAGCCATTGCCCTCCTCTAGCCACGTGCCCACACACCTTCCCAGCTCCTCTTCACCTGTCTCAGAGCCCAAGTTTTAATTTAAAGTGCAGTGTCTGACCCAACTGAAATGGAATCTAGGGAAGGTCGAATCCTATTAAGTCACCAGACCATAAAGCAGAAAGGTATAAAGTTGACAAATTGCTTCTCCCTGTGTCAGCAGCTGTGAGGCACTCAGCAAGGCTGGGCTCTGACCCAGCAAACGGCCAACAGATACTCCCTCCTTTTTCCCAGGGACTCATCTCACTGTGCAGCATTCTTTCCCAGTCAAGGAGGCCTAAGTGTTTTATAGGTAAGTATTTATTCCGTGTATTTTATTTTCCACTTTAAATAGAACCTGGGTGTACCAGGGTCATGTGAACCTGCAGGATAATAAGTCCACAGTAACCCTTTAAAAAGGAATTTCTGCTGGTTGTGCAGCAAGTTAAAATTGCACCAGTCCCAGCATCCTGCCCTTTCCCTCCCAGATGGTCCTGGGAGGAGTTGAGGGTGTCACTCATGTGTTTCTGAAAAGAGTTCTCTTGGCTCCACTGGAGTATGCACTATACTCCTTGTTTATGCGCAGTCAGCCAAGATGACTGCATCCAGAAGAGCGGAGGATGTGGAGGGAGGCAAATACTGTGTATGTTTTATCTGCGTTATCCCAAAGAATTCTCCCTACAACCATGGAATGGCAGTCTTAGGGTTCCCATTGTAAAAATGAGCAGAGAGAGGTCGGCAAGGATAGTTACTTATTCAAGGTCAGATAGCTAATACAAGGTCAAGTTGGGATACAAGGTTTGCTCTTCCTGATTAAAGTAATTTTTAATCCAGCACACAACACCCTGTTCCTTCTGCCTCCAAAGCCCCTGCTCTAGTGCATGACTGCTTCACGGAAACAGCAAAGCAACGTCCTCCATCTAAAGCGTGCATTACTTATTCTCATGCTGAAATTATCCATTCCACTTTAGGACCTTTCTACAGATCTTACAGCTTCCCAGAAATACCCTGCTAAGAGTTTTGTAAACACAGCTATGCTGTTGGTCTGTGGCTTCAGTATTTCTCCAGAGCACCTGCCTATTTGACTCGATAGTTCTTGTTCTTAGCCTCACTGCTATGCAGATCGCCCTGCCCCTACCCACCTCAGGTCCCGAACATGGCTCCCGGTTCTCATCTCAGAGCCCTTGGTCTGATGAGCTATTAGGAAAAAAGCGTCATCCTCTGAACTTCAAGTATTATTGCTCAAATAAAACGCTGAAGTGGGATTCATATACCCTAGCTAAGGGACACTTCTACTTAGGCACACTAGTGAACCTCTGTCTCAGTTTCCTCATTGGTCAAAGGGGTAGTGTTTATGCCTCTCTCCTTGGCAGATAAAATGTTGGTCCTGTCCTGTGTATATCAGGTGCTTTGAGTGGGAGTTAGCACAGAAAGAAAGTTCAATACATGTTAGCCCCATCCTCCTCATCAACCACTCTACCATGTCCCAAGTCACCAATGTTGACAGGACAAGCATGCCCCACCTCTTGTTACTGCAGACAACCAAGGGGTTGGTTGAGGAGGGGGCTTACACAGAACAGAGTAGCCCTGAGCTCCCCACATCTCTCTCAGAAGCTGTGATTTCCTTCATGCCTGGACTAAAGAAAGGACCCAATATTAGCTGACTAACTCACTGCTGCTCTCAGAAGTGCCCTATCGTCTGACTATAACCCATTCACACTGAAGGTGATTCATGTGCCCAATACCCTTCCTTTGGGTTTAAATCTTTCTGAAGAATCCATACTCCTCATGCAGAGGCTCTCAGGATGACCCATCCCTCTAGCCCTGCAATCCACTGGGAAAACCTTTTTTCTCAATGAAAATAGAGACAGAATTAGGGCCACTGCTCCACTGACCAGGTCTTCCTCCCTTCCTACTTCCTTGACCCACTGCCAACTGCATCCATTCTTTTATCCATACTCATCAGCTGCTTATGTGAATAGATTGCTTAGCTCTATCCAGGAGATTCCAAGTTCTTATTATCTTTAGGACTACACCTTACTTTTTAAAGCATTAACTTCAGAATAAATAATAATAATAGTTTGATAGTTCGGATAAAAGCTGATTTTTCTACCTTGTCTGCATTCTTTGCATTCATGTAGGCCATAAAAATCTAAGAAGGTCTTACCATATACCAGGTGCTTTGCTAGGTGTCAGGGATACAAACATTTGTACAAATAAATGCAAAGCAGATGGAGAATTATAATGGAAGTATTGGCACAGTGGAAGCACAGGGAAGGGTGAACTCAGTTCTTCCTGAAAGAAGAGTAACCTAAAGCCATTCTACTCTTGGAAAATGCTTTCCTCCTTCAAGTTAGAGTTCAGAATTCCCCTCCATAGGAAAGCCTTTCCAATGAGCAATGTAAAGATTCAGAAAAGTGCAGTGAATTTCGAAGACTGAAAACAAGGTCATTAGGTTCCATCCAGACTTCCCTTCAATAGGTTTGGGAACACAGTTTGACCTGGGAAGTAACTGGATTTGGAATCTGGTGAGCCATGCATGGTGTTTTCCAGAAGTGCTTTTGAGCATGAAGAAAAGGAGGAATCTAGGAAACTTCAAAAGCCTAAGGAATGTAAATGAGAAACTTCTCAACCCTTTGCGTTTGTGGTTTGCTTTGTCATTTGCGGTTCTATCCCAACAAGGACTTTGGGAATTTCCCAGCACATCTTGCTGCGACACTCCCCACTTCCACTGTGGGTGTCTTTGTTTTACATGTGGGGGGTGGGGTGGGCAGTGGGGAAAGCTCAAAAAAAGCTTGTCATTTGTGATGTATGAAGTCAGTTATCACATGCAACTACTGACTGGATATGAGAATAATTAGCAACCATTTAACCCAAGGGGCTACTTTTCTTCACTGAGCAACAAGGGGCTTCTTAATTTTCCTATATGTGTTGCTACTAGTGTTCATTTAATGCCAGAAGGCATCAAGAACAATTCCATTCCCATTCTCACCTACATCATTCCCATGCCTGTACAGGCATGAGAATTCAGAGGAAGGGATGAAGCAAGACACTGATCTTTGCTTAGTCAAGCTTTGAACGGTCCTAATTGGATTTAGGAAGACATGGTTATTTTCATTCAGTGTTCTCTCTACTGAATGTAAAAGAAGCAGATTAGGACTCATGCCAGAGTTCCAGCTTCTCACATGATAGATCTAAAGAATGTTACCTCTTATGGGCAAGTCCAGTTCTATGATGCAAGCTCTATTTATGAATTCATGATGACTCCCTTCCATCAGGGAGACAGTGGCTCCAAGATTTGCCTATCCAACCAAAATCTGTATCCTGAGATCTGACTATCAGAGAACATCTCAGTACGCCAATGCCCAAGTTCATCATCTCTCCATTCCCTGTACCTTCCTCTCTGGGTGTTCCTATATTGGTGGAGGACACCACCCGGTCATTCATCTCCGAAACCTGTGTGCCATCTTGCTGTTCTCCTCTCCCACATCACCAAGTCTTATAGAGACTATCTTCTTAAAATCACTATTACCTACCATCCTTCCCCCACCCGCTCTGTACACCATGGTCCAGCTCCTCATCACCTCATGCATGAATACCTTGAATATCTCCTAAGTGCCGCCCACACACACTTGAGCTGTCTCCCAGGCTTTCCCAGCTGCCATAGTAATCTTTCTCCAGTGTAAATGTCACTAAGTCACTAAATTCTTTACATTACTGCTCATTTCCCTTCAGGATAAATTCCAAGGTTCTTATACTCCCTGATGATCTGTGTGTGGTCCTACTCTCAGCCCCTTCCCTAAATGCACTCTCTATCTGTGGGAACATTCGATCCCTTCACCATCAGCTTTCTTTTACTATGATTGAGTGTTCCCGGGGCAAATGGTACAGAGCATGATGGGGTTTTATCTCTCAATCTGGAGTCACTGTCTTTGAACAAGTGACATAAATTCATTCATAGTATTGTGATTACTAATACTTGGACATATATAAGCCCAAGTATATGAGTAATCGCAATACGATGAAGGAATTAATTCATTCTCTATTTGCTGCTCTTTCTGGTATTTCTTATCTTCTTATCCTTTGTTCCCTCTCCGATGTCTGTTGGATTGAGGTTCCTCTGCTTTGTTCCACCTGACCTGAATATTTAGTGCTTTGAAGGACTGTACTCTAGATCTGTTTTTTGAATTGTTACCTTATGCTTTAGATAAGCATACTTGAACATAGGTTACTCTGAACAATTTTAGACATAACCAGCATCTATATTCTCCACATAACAAGAATCTCAGCATGCTCTAAATTCCATCTGCCTCCTCTCTACAGCCCAAATACATTGCATTGGAAATTAGCTGAAATCTTTTTGTTGGAAAATTAATTTTTAAACAGCAAAATAAGGGGGTTTTCTGGTTTATTTGCTCACAATTGTTTCTTTTATCTTACTTCTTCCTCTTGTATTTATCTTCCCCTTGCTTATAATTCTTTTCAAGGGATCTGCATATGGCACATTTTCTAAAATCTTTGCATATCAGAAAATGTATGGATTTTACCCTCGAACTTGAGATAAACTTTACTGGATATAGCTATCCAGATTTAAAGTTAATTATCTCCCTGACATTTGAAAATATTGCTCCATTATCTGTTGCACCCATTGCTGCTGCTGAGAATTCTGGTGTCAACCTGATCCACATCCCTTTATAGGTAATCAATTCACCCAAGGCCAATGTACCTCATTCCATAAGCTTTTGGAATTTCCTTTAACGATCTAAGATTTCACCACGTAGTGCCTTGTATGCATTTAATTTTTCATTTATTTATTCTGTTTGACATCTAAGAACTAATTGGATTCTTCAATCCTATGAAATCACCTTCTATTGTGTTTGAATTATTGCTGGGTTCATTCTGCCGTTCAACTCATGTGCTGCTATTTCTTCTTTCAACAATCTTTAATATCTACTTTAATATCTACTTCTAATATCTACTTCTTCTATCTGGGATTATTAATACCCTACCAAATTGAGCCCTAAAATGTGTTCTTATTAAGTAGGAAAATTATGCTAAACTGAACTGTTAACCGGAGTGAGTAGGTTTGAAACAAAAGTGCCCAATTAAAAAAAAATTTAGTTTTCATTACAGAAATCTGTGAAAGGCCTAGACCATTCAGAATTTTAAATCCTCAGATGGAGCAAGATGTGGCAAGGAAATCATAGCTCAGGATGAAGGTCTGACCACATTCTCATTGGTGGTCTTTCAAAGACTCCTTCCTAATCACACCCCTGGAAGTCAAGGCAGCCCTGGTCGTAGGTATACAAACCTCTGAGACAAGTGAATGACTTCAACAGAGCCTAACAAACCAAAAAAGACAATGTCCCCATAGCAACTTAATACATCCACACTATATATGCTTACCTGGAACCAGCACTTCCTAGGGCCACGTGATACATATGAACCAGGGACAGCACAAATAAATACGTCTTTATTTTTGGTATTCTGTGACCTTGGAGTATTTACATTTTCAACTAAACTGTTATATTGCCCAAGGGTTTGCATTTAATACCTAAGCTCATACTGAAGACATGTAGCTGGTGAATGACTTTGAACTGCTTGAAAAAGCAATGAGCTCCAAATAACAAAAGCAATGTGTTGAAGATGTTATTATTAACGCCCTAGCCATCCTTCAAAGTGTCAAAATCACCCTCCCAAGAAGCAGGAAGTCTAATATTGGTACAAATTCCCTGAATCTTGACATTCATTTTCAGGGTTTTAATTGACTCCAGACTCACACACCATGTGTCCCATGAAAGACAACAGTCATCTGCAAGATCTCATCACCACCCTCCCCCCCAAACTGTCTGAAACCCTGGAGACTCCTCTGAAAAGGTAGGGATCTTGTCAGATCATTAGCACCCTATTTTCAGAGGCGCTCTGCAAGGTGGTAGTGGCAATATTTATCTGAGTCTGTGATCGAGTCCCTCAGCTATCAAAAACATGCATCCTGGAAAATTTAGTCTTTAAAAAAAAATCCCATGTGTTATAGTCCTGGCCTTCATTATCCTTTCTGGTCAAGTCATTGCCCTTCTGCTGACAAAACAGCAAAAAGTAAAAATAAAGCACACATAGGCATAGTTTCCTAACAGAGAAGAAAGGGAAAGGAACGGGTATTAATTTAGGAAATGTACTGTCTACCAGTTGGCTTCACTCACACACACACAATATAGATACATAGACACAGGCATAGATATGGATGTACATTTTCCCCTCACATAATCCTTTGAGTAGATAGAGTTACCTCATTACTGGATGTGCAAACTGAGGCACAGAGCAACAAAACCCTAGAACCCCCTGTACTCATCCTTAGCCCTCGACTAAGTAATAATGTAAGCTCAGTTGTTACTGTTCCCATTTGATGGTCAGGAACTGTATTTCATTCATTCCAGGATCCTTCTGCCTAGCAGAGTCTGGAACTTAGTAGGTGGTCAGTGAAATATGACCCCCTGTCTATGAAGTCTGTCATTCATCATTACAACCTGTATTATTGTCCTATCAGTACCAACTCTTCATTGAATCAAGGAAATGTCATTGACCTCCTACTATATGCCGGGTCCTCTGTTAGGCAGAGCTATACAGGAATGAATGGAACAGAAATAATTCCGAACCATCTATTGGGATAAATAACAACTAAGAATACATTATTACTTAGTGGAAGGCTAAGGAACAATGAAAAAGGTGACTGTGAAAGAGATGAATTCAGGAATGGGAGAAGAGGTAGGTGGCTGATAGCTCACCGGACATTAGATATCAGTGTTAGGGAAATCCTCTCTCAGAAGGTCATCATGACCTCTGCCACACTCACACTTACATCAGACACTGCATCTCCTAGGGCCTGGGGTTACTGGATTTAATAAATTAAAACAGGATTCCCAGCTAAATTTGAATTTCAGATGACCAATTTCTTTTATAACCGTAAGTCTGTCTCAAATGTTACATGGGACATACTAATACTAAAATAGTTCTCTTTGTTTACACGAAATTCAAAATCAGGTAGGTGTCCTGTATTTTATCTCTCGAACTTACTAGAAAATCATTCAACAACTTTAAAGTTAAATGGCATAAAATGTAGATTTTATTGAAATAGAGGTTGGAGACCTAAATTTCATTGGTTATTATACATATATAATTATTGAGAAGAGTTAACTTTCAAAGAAAGCAGTATCTGTGCAGCCTTTTTTTCTGTCATGGTTAATGTAGTTCATGAAGACCACAAAACAGCAAGTCTGGTACACAACACACACTCAATACCAACTATGGTCATTCAATTATTTTCATTCTTGCTGGTGGCATGCTCATTAATCCACTGTGCTAATATCTACTGAACCTTGTTATTTTCCAGGCACTGCATTGGGTTTTTTCACAAACACAATCTCATTCAAACTTTCCAGCATGCTTATGAGAAAAATATTAACTCAAGATTACAGATGGGGAAACTGAGTCTGGGTGATGCACTATCTTGAATCCAAGTGAGAGAATCCAGGTTTCAACCTAATTCATCTTGATCTCAAGGCCTCGGCTTCTCTATCACAGTGAGTGCAAACATAGAGTGTTTGGGTTTTAATTTAAAACTTCACCACAGGGGCATCTGGGTGGCTCAGTCTGTTAACCGTCTGCCTTTGGCCCAGGTCATGATCCCAGAGTCCTGGGATCAAGCCCTGGGTCGGGCTCCCTGCTTACTGGGGAGTCTGCTTCTCTCTCTGCCCTCTCCTCCCCTGCACCCCTGGCTCATACTTTCTCTCTCTCGCTCTTTCTCTCAAATAAATAAAAGCTTAAAAAAAAAACAAAAAAAAACTTCACCATAAACAAAGGAAAACAAATCCAAGACAGCTAATTCTAATTAAGCAGTGCTTTATTTATCTAGTATGTTTTTGCAGCAAGGCCCTCCTTGCTGTGTGTGGTTACTCATGACAGGTCATCCACCTCTCTTCCTTACAGGCATAAATAACTCCAAGGAAAGAGTGTGTGGAAAGATGAAGAACAAAGGAACTTTGGTATAAAAATGGCCACATTTGCTAGAATAAACCCGGTCAACAGTGAGTTGCGGGCCTTAGACTCTGCTCTGGTGATCCAAAACAAAGAGAAAGGCAGACAGAAGAATGAGGGACAGTTTTTGTCCAATACCATTGTCCTTAGGTGTCATGAGTAGGCACCACTCTGAGGTGGAAATGGACTCAAGTCCTCTGGGACAGCTCTTAAGCTCCTTGCCCTCCAGGCTACTGTTGGTCTATCAGCTAAACATTAAGGGACCTTAATGGGGAACAAAGTCTGTGAAGTACCGAGTTGTTCCTTCAGTATCTGAAAGTCCCCAGACACGGTAAGGTGTTGCACAGAGTAGGGGACAGAGCTGCAACAGCCTACAAAGCTATTCTCCTGGCTAAATGTGGATAATAAAAATAACAACAAAACCTACATCCCCAGTGTATAATTTCCAAAGCTCCCTGTAGTGTAAGTATGATATTCATAATTATGCTCATTTTGCAGCAGAGGTCCCAGAAGACCTGAGAGGCTGGTTACGCTACTCTCCCCAAGTTTCTTAGCACATCCGCAAGAGAGCTGGAAACAGAAGGTAGGTCCAGAGCGAATGCTGAAGGTGTTGGATCTCATGCTACTCAAGGACATTCTCATGCATCCAGTTGTCCATATTTTTTACCCTTTCATTACTAGGATGAACCTACCTATAGCCATTTCTCCACTGATGCACCAAAGCCCATACTCCTTTGCCTACCCAAAGACATCATTCCAAATATTAATACCAGCATCATCAACTGTGACTTTGATACTTGGTCATCCTCATCAGCATAAGAATATATACTGCCTTATGTACAATTATTCATACAGAGAGAGAGAGAGGCTTTCTGCCCCCATCTCACTTCAATTCTGCCTCATTTCTCTATTCCTTTAACATAAAAAAGGATGGATTGCTAAATGGATATAGGATTAGATAGACGGATAGACATGAGAAGTCAAATCTATTAACAGGTTAATTATGAATCTGGGGGCGATATATGGACATCCACTGTACACTTCATTCAACCCTTCTGCAAATTTGAAAATATTCAAAGAACAATATTGGTGGGGGTGGGGGAAGCTGTCTCTATTTACTTTCACCTCCTTTCCTAATTCTCCTAAGACCACTCCAATAAGGCTTTCACCACCACCATCCACAAGTTCTTGTCAACATCACCAATGACCTTCACATTGCTAAACACAGTGGTTCTTCCCAATCCTCAAGTTGATCTATTTTCAGCGCTTGACTCCTTCCTCTTCCAACACTCCCCTTCCCCCAACTCAGCTTCTGGGAGATCACTCTTCCCTGGTTTTCCTCCTAGGTCATTGGCTGCTGCTTCTCAGTTTCTTTGCCTCTTTCTTCTCACCTCCCCAACATCTAAGCAGCAGTGAGCCACAGGACTTACTCCTCAGACTTCTTTTCTGCTCACACTCGCATGCTGAGCTCATCTAGTCTCACGGCTTTAAATGATTTACAGATGACTTCCAAATATGTATCTTTAGCCCAGACCTTGCCCCCTGAACTCTGGACTGTACCTGGAGGTCCCATAGACATTTCAGTCTTAAAACATCCAAAGTCCAACTCCTGGGTTTATACCAGCACTGCCAGTCTCGCCCATATCTGCTTATCACCTTGTGAGTAAGCCCCAACTGGTCAGCGAAGGGATGAGGCACCACAGAAATGATAACCAAGGCTCTGCAGGTGACATGCTATCAAATGCAAGACATTTGAGTAAGGCCATCCTAGGCCATCAGCTAGTTACCAGGCAACGAACCAGCTAATGACAGATATACTTGCAGGCTCAGATCAGCTGAGTTGGCCCAGCCAACCCACAGAATTATGAAACCAACAAAAGGTAATTTTCTTAAGGCATTAAGATTTAAGAGGTTTTGTTCTTGATGAAAATTTTTAGAATTCCCTATTCTAGAAAGTACATATAATTTTAAGCAAAGAGAGTCATTCTCAAAAAAAATAATTATCTAATTCTTTAAATACAAGAATTGGGAGCTGGTCCTGTCTTTTGCCCTTATTTCCTTGAATACGGTCCCTTAAACTGTCTCAATTTCCTCACCTAGAAAAGTTTTCATGTTAGGACAACTTCTTCCAACTACCTTTGACATTCTTGGGTGGAGCTTTTGCACACTCTCCTGAGTCAATACACACTCCCTTCTCTCTGAACTGCAGACAAGGGATAGAGACAGGTCTACACAAATGTGTCCTCTGTTTCTTTTTATTTAATGCCATGTGATATTCTGTGGATTTTAAACCTAATTGGTATAGTTTACATGGTGAACATGCCTCCATTTTGTATTGACTAACTTTTGAGATTGAATCAAAGTATGAATTATTAAAACCTTAATTTTTAACTCTAGGTTGAATGCAAATATGGTTTTAAAATTTATTCTATTTTGCAAATTCTTCCATTAATTTTATTAAGAAGCTACTGGGATCTATCAATTTTGGATTTGATCTGTTAGAAAGATGGTCCAAGGACTTAACTAACTACACATGCCCCAAATCCTGATCCAGAGCAGTTACATTTGCCTTAACAAAATATTACTAATGAATCAGCAGTCTGATCAGATTGCTAGAGTAAAATAACAGATTCCACAGGGCCTAGTAAACCCTAAAGATAACTACGTCTGCTCCTTTTTCCTCTTCTTACTTGCTTGGCTCTATTCCAGTACACTCTGATCACATGTAGGAAGCCAGGCCCATGAGACCCCCTGCCCAAGCTCCTCCCACCCAGCCTCATTTACACTGTTCTTATCTAGGGTTCCACACCTCATTTTATTACATATGGTTAGCTCTTAATGTATGGTATCACCATTATGAATTTACCAGTCATCTGCCCTACTGGACTCAAACTCCTTGAATTCAAACACTGAGTCTTATTTACATCTGGATGCCTTGTGCCCAGCATGGGATTTGGCACAATGTTGGTGCTCCAAAAGGATTGAATGAGGTATGAATGATTGAATCCAATTCAATTCACTGAATGATTGAATGAGGTAAAGAGCTTCATGTCTCATTGTCAAGTATAGATCTCCCTTGGGCCAGCTTTTCTCTTGGGAAGGCTGAGAGCTAATGAAAACTATGCAAGTGTTTATTACCATCACCATCATCATCATCACTCATTTCACGTCAGTAGCTGTGTTCTCTGGATTTGTTTCCCCAGTCTTTATTATCTAATAAGCAGTGGAAGGCTGGGCAAAAATCCAGGCCTCCTGGCTCTAAGTCAGTTAATCGTTCCTCACAACATTATTATCATTAGTCTGATGGAGACCCAGAGAGGTCAACATAGCAAGAGTGGCCGAGAGAAGACTAGAACAGCTCATCAGAGCCATTGCCCCAACAGACAAGGGG
>NC_138384.1:18358172-18396555 GCF_054177405.1 Leptonychotes weddellii | reverse complement strand
CCCTCCCCAGTGTCTCTCACCCAGTCACCCCATCCCTCCCACCCCACCCCCCACTCCAGCAACCCTCAGTTTGTTTCCTACAATTAAGAATTCCTCATATCAATGAGATCATATGATACATGAGAAGACAATTATTTCTAATGCATCAATTCTCAAAATGCTTTTCCTGGCAACATTAATTCACTTAGGTGATATTGAATCCTCTTTAAAAATAGGGTTGCTAGCAAGGCATTTCAAGGCAATGTGATGCAGGATCCTAGAGCGGTGCTTAAGTGGGAATATGTCACCCCACTAAGTATTCGCCTCATTCACAACACGGATCCCATGAGAACGGACACATTCCAGAAGCAGCATTTATACTGCCTTTCCATCTCTTGGTATTTTATGACATCCTCAACCTAAATGAGGCTCCTAGAAGAACGAGTAGCGGTTTTCGGGTTGAAAATCAGTGTCTATTCCTTTCAGCAGGAAGCTGACATCTCATTTTTTAAGGGTGACATGCCATTACAAAGATGCATTGAAAGGTTAAAATTCGAACACACTCTTGAACATTTTAAGTGGCACACCAGCTAGAAAGGAGCTCTCATTAGGTGTAATGGCTCTTCTACCTTGAAATGCGGGAGAAGGACGTACGCTACAAGAAAATATAACAACACATGCTGGGTAAATAAACACTCTCCCGAAGAAACCAGAACAGAACAGGTTTTGTTCAGTTTCAATATGGCGCAGCCTGTTACGATAAAGGGAGCCAAGCCCAAAAGTGGAGCCATACACAGACGGAGTTAGGTTTTATTAGAAGCCTCCTTTTATAAAAGCCCATTGCACTCTGCAAGAAAAGCATTGGGAGGGCACCCCGATTTTCAGCAAGTACTACTTAGTTATCATTATCCTCATTGTGGACGTTTTCTGGGAATGACATTCACCTACCTTGAGTGAACTAAGAGCTTTCTCCCAAATGTCTCCCCCAAAGGAGGGGGCTTTATATTCTCCACTTTCAGGTAAAGAGAGAGAGAAAGAGATGGCAAAACGGCATCCCCAAGACTACATAGCTAAAGACGGATAGATCCTCGAAAAATCCAGGCTTCCCTGAAACCAAATGGAGCATCTTTCTGCTAAAGCCCAGAGACAGTAAATGATTTGCTCAAGTTCACTAGGCCCTGGAGCAGGGTTGGAGTTTGAACCAAAAACGTTGTTTTTCTGAATTCAGATTATGCCCTTTCAGTATGGTAAGAATGGCTTCCTTTCCCAATTGAAAGGGAATAACTTGATAACCTTTAAAATCTTTCTTCAGAGAAAAAAAAATACATTTATATTTCTGCTGCAGTGCTCATGGTTCTACCTGCCTCTGAGCTGATTTTCTTGGCCTCCTCTGCACCTGAGGCTTTGTTAACAAACCCTCTTTGAGGTTAGAGTGAGAAATGGTAATTCAGCTACTCACAGGGGCTACTGGGAGGCAAGGCTGAAAGGTTTCCAGACAGCCAGCAGGCACGGGTCATGTTCTCAAAGGACAAGGGCAAAAGAGCCAAGAGTCATTTTCCCTGTGTGGCACATATGTGAGTATGTGCTGGGGGGCGAGGCAGCGGGGGGAGGAAGAGACTTACAAAGAGGGAGCGGGGAGGAGGAGGAAGGGAGGAGTGAGGGAGGAAATGGGGAGAGGAGGGGAGGGGGCTGGGGGAGAATGAGAGATTATACCAGTGGCAGGGAAAATCAGTTTAAATACTTTCAAAATAAATTTAACTTTTGGGCAGAATCTTGGTTTCCAAATAGGCTTACAGAAGCCCCATTTTTCTCATTTCAAAGCTTCCTATGGCATCCAGCATTTCTACAAATATTCCTTTGTAGAAAAGTAACACTGTAAGAACAAAGACGCATCATAAAATAGAAATTGGGACACAACACATTCTCTTCCCAACAGCAATCTATCAAAGGCATGGCTCTGATCTAGGGAGGAGAAGCGTTCCCAAGGTTCCCAAGGTAAGGTGCTTTGAGCGTCCCTTCCCACCTGCATGCCAGGAGCTGAGCATGGTCTCAGGGATATACAAGGAAGACCAGGCCAAAACTACCAGAGTCATCCCTGGGGGTGGATGGGATGTCAGGCCCCTGTGGCCCCATGCTCTGCCTCCATTTTTCCATTTCTCCCTTGAGGTAACTGAATTTGCTTCCCATCACAACAGACCCTGGGCACAGTATTCTGCTTTGAACTCATGACCTTAGTCCAGCATCCATCTCTTCCTTTGTTCCCTTTAGCATAATTAAAAGAGAAGACTTTACTGAATCGTAAGGGAGAAAGAATTGAAAGTAGAAGATTCTAAAGAGGGGTATGGTTTTTTGGGGGAAAGCTACTTTTAAACCTGCATGTTCCCCTCCTGTAAAACTCCTTTAAGAGATGGCACTCACATTTAGCACACAAAAGAAGGCCTCAAACCAATTCTGGCTTGAAGCTCATCAGTGAACTCCTGGGTGCAGGATATACGCATATCATGGAATATTAATCAGCCTAAAAAGGAAGGAAATTCCAACACAGGCTACAGTCGAGATAAACCTGGAGGGCATGATGCTCAGTGAAATAAGCCAATCATAAAAAGACAAATACTGCCTGATTCTACTTCTAGTAGGTACCTAGAGGAGTCAGATTCACAGACACAGAGGGTGGACCGGCGGTTGCCAGGGGCTGGGGAAAGGAAGTGCAGGAAGTTGTTGAGTGGGTACAGAGTTTCAGCTTTGCGAGATGAAAAGATTTCTGAAGATGGAGGAGAGTGATGGCTACACAACCTGAATGTAGTGAATCCACTGAACTTAACATTTAAAAATGGTTAAGATAGTACATTTTACATGTATTTTACCACAATGAAAAAAAAGTTTTTTAAATTTTAAATCTGGAGACATTTCCACAATGACTTTGTCTTTCAGCCTGGTTCTGCAACCTTCACGAACCTTGGAATCACTAGATTCCACCAATTGTGCAAATTAGCTGCAAGATACGCTCTTGACTTTGTTGGAAACAAATGGGATTCTATATTAAACTGATTTTTTTCCAACTAACTTTAAGGCTGCAACAGAACACACTTACAGATCCCAAGATCTCAATTACTCTGTGCTAATTAGATATCTCATCCATTTATTCAGCTCGTCATTTAATAAGTAATATTTTGCTCATCGACCTTTCTCAAAACCTGAAGACAACTAGAGCTGCGCTGGCTCATCTAGCAGGAGGGAAAAAAAAAAAAGCCATATGCATAACTAACTAATCAACAATAGATTCAGCTGACATTTATGAAGCTCCCACGATAAGCTAGGAAGTGGGCAAATAAAACTATATGGCCACGAGGTTCTAATTTAATTCTCTTTCCTATGCAGAGACACATCATGGTGAAGCTCCATGAGGAGCTCAGGAGAAAAGTTTTCAGGTCATCAGTGGGGAGGCAGATGGCGAACGAAGCTTCACGAGACTGCTCGAGCAGAACCCCGATGGCGAGATGAGGAATGAGGAAGACCTCTTGGAGACCATCAACACCCATGGAATGGGCAGAGAAGTAGAAGGACTGGAAGAGAGAGGTGCCACCAAATTCAAAGGAGAAAGGGGTCTGCAGCGGAAAGTAGCGGTCAGCAGAATCTTATATTGTCAACTAGGATGAGAAGTAAGGGGTCATTAGAATGTGACACGTAGGAGGTCCCTTGTATTTTCAGAAAACCCTTTCCATAGAGTTGGGATGATAAAAGCAACAATGACACCTGGATAAAATGGAATACAATGGGACAAATAACTGTGGATAGTTCTTACGTGACCATTGACCACGAAGTGAAGGAGGCATCAGAGAGGAGCCTCAAAGGGAAGCAGACAGATCCAAGGCTGGGAGGTTGCCGGAGTGGTATCTGTGGTTGAGCACTTTGTAGGTTGTGCTGGGAGTGATTTGGGGGGAGAGAGAGATTCAAGACTCAAGAAGTAGAAGGGTGGTCAGGTTAGAGGAGGATAATCCTAGAGTGATGAGAGACGGGAGCCAGAACCAGGCAAGAGGGCATACCCTAGAGGAAGGGAAAGCCCTTTTACAAAGGAAAAGCAGACCAGGTTCAATGCCACCTCTTCCACGGAGCCCCTCATCCAGACCCCAGCTCACCTAGTGCCAACCCCCCTTGCTGACCATGGGAGGGCCACAGGCAGAGTGGGCACAGGGCAATTATTTATGCATACGAGGACAGAGAGACTATGTCTTGCATGGCTCAGAAATGGATTCTAGGTCAAACCCTGGTGTTGAGCCACCGGCTATGGTGGGGGCAGCAGCAAAACTGCGGCCCCAGAATGATCTGCCACTCACTTGGATTCTCCATCCCCGTCTCTCTCCTTCTCATTTAACCCCCAATCTTTTTATTCCAGTGCATTTCTTCTCCTGAGGACGGAGACACTAGGTCATTCTATAATGTGCTGGGAAAATCCAGAGCCCTTTATGAAAAGGCAGGCAGAGACTTTCTTGTTCACAGCAGGCAATCTGAGCAGAGCTCAGCCGTGCATCCATAGGGAAGGGGAAGGGCGAGCTCGTCCTCCCCCTTCCCTTGTCCCGTGGGGCACTCTCCTAGAAGCACTAATGGTGCTTAAGTTCACGCAGTGCCCAGCAGTGAAGCGAGGCCTGCTTTTATAAAGCAGTCAGCAGCCACCTGCTCTGCAGGAGATGGGGAGAAATCGAACTCTCAGAGGAGAGACGCTTGGGCGGCACTGTCTGCCGGCTGCCGCGGCCCCACCCCCACTGCTGGGTGGAAGGACCCAACAGAGAGGCTCAGCCCAGCCCACAGAAGAAGAGCTGGCCTCTCACAGAGGGTTGACCCCCCTCCTTGTCCACACCTGGCCTAAAACTTCACTTCCTCCAGGTAGGCCCTGCCCCCGGGCCTCCTCCTGAGAACACAGCTTCTGCCTCCTTCCAAAGGCAGTCCCACCCTGCGTCCCAGACCAGGGCCTCGGAGAACTGGTCCCTGGAGAGGCAGCTCTCACTTTCTCCCCCTCACTGGGGCCTCTGCGGGATGTGCACTCTGCTCCCACACGGGTCCCCGCTCCCCTGCCTCAGCCGCCCCATCCGACTCACAGCCAGCAGTCGCCTCATGCATTCACCTTGCCCTGCCCCCTGGCAGCACACCACGTGGGACCCCTCCCCTGGGCCCCCCCATTCCTCACTGACCAGCCTTTCTCATTCCACGCTGGCCTCCATCTCCTTCTTTGTAAAATGGGCACGATGACAGCCCCCGCTGCCCAGGGCAGTGGGGAGGCTGCAGTGACAAAGAGAGGTGCAGCGCGCCTCAGACACCTGTGCGTGATCCCTGGTGGGTGTTGCTGTCGAGGTCTTGCTCTGGGTTTTGAAAGCACCTCTGGCAGCCATCGACCCCTAGCCCACAGCAACTACTTCAATCCTGGGGCACACCGTGTGCCCCCTAAGTCGTCACCCAGCTGGAACCAGACGGACGAGCATAGACTGGAGTCCAGACAGACCGAAGTTTGAATCTAGACTCCTGTACCTACTATCTGTGCCACTCAGAGCAAAATCATTAACCCCCTGGAGCGTCCGCTTGCTCATCCATAAAGCCTCCCTACTCGGCTCCGCGGGAAAATGAAGTGAGAGGAGACGGGAACGTACCTGGTACCCGTGGGCGTTGAATAGAAGCTGCACCCCCGCCTGGAGTCCCGTCTTTGGAGAAAGCAGGCAGGGCCTGCGGGACTTTGATCCAGAACACCTCGGGATTTCCCGCGGAAGATCACTGGATCTTCTTGCTGAAGGCCTGGCGTCATCTTCTCTGCAGGCCTGGGGATGTGTTTGCTGAGTCCCAGGCAGGCCTGCATCCCGGGCGCCTGCAGATATCCCACCAGCTGAAACGCAAGCCTGGGGAGAGAAGGACATTTGTCAGGATGTGGGGTCAAACGAGTCCCCCTTCTCCAACAATGGTTATTTGTAACTGTGTGTTCTTCCCAGTGCCATGTGTCAGCTGGTAACAACATCCTATTAAAAGACTGGAAGGCGGGGCACCTGGGTGGCTCAGTCGTTAAGCGTCTGCCTTCGGCTCAGGTCATGATCCCAGGGTCCTGGGATCGAGCTCCGCATCGGGCTCCCTGCTCGGCGGGAAGCCTGTTCTCCCTCTCCCACTCCCCCTGCTTGTGTTCCCTCCCTCGCTGTTGTCTCTCTCTGTCAAATAAATAAAATCTTTAAAAAAAAAAAAAAAAAGACTGGAAGGCGTAGGAACAGAGGCCTCCACCGCCCCTGGCACGGAGCTGGCTGAGGGGGGCAAGGGGGTGCAGGGAAGGGTCCAGAAGCAAGCATGCTGGGGTCAAACTGCCAGGCTTCATACTCAGCTTACTAGCTAGAGACCCTGGGCAAGTAGCGTTACCGCTTCCAGCCTGTTTCCTCATCTGTGAAATGGGCATTATAACGTGGCCCGAGGAGGCAATGTGGCAAAGGGAATGGCCCAGGGCTGACACTGTGGAGGTGTTGGTACTACCATTATTGGGAGCTGCATGAGCGGCAGGGCAGTTCTCGGATGTTCTGTGATGGAAAGGGAAAGCAATGGCGGTACAAAGCTCCCACCCTGAGCTTAGGTTTGTTTTTGCTTTTTGTTTGTTTTTTTTTAAAGATTTATTTGAGAGAGAGAGAATGAGCGACAGAGAGCATGAGAGGGAAGAGGGTCAGAGAAAGAAGCAGACTCCCCACTGAGCAGGGAGCCCGATGCGGGACTCGATCCAGGGACTCCAGGATCATGACCCGAGCCGAAGGCAGTCGCTTAACCAACTGAGCCACCCAGGCGCCCCAGAGCTTAGGGTTTTGTAGTTAATCCTCAAAACCAGCATTATCCCCACTGTAAGGCAGAAGCCAGAAAGCCTCGAGAGGTTAAGTGACAGACTGAAATCTGCATCACTAGCAAGGAATGGTCAGCCACACGTGTCTACCTCCCAAGCACCCCGCAAGGCCAGGATGCCTGGAGGCTGCAGGACTAACAAGTCACAGGTGCGCTGGGCTGCTCTCTCAACATTAGAGGATGAACTGGAAGCAGGCAAGTGGGCCTGACTCACTGAGGCGGTGGCCATCCCTCCAGGACTCCTGTGAAGCCTCATAAGCAGATATGCAAGGTGCTGGCTGGGGTCAGCACCCCATGCCCCAGAGCGGATGGGCTTCCGCTGGCTCTTTGGCACCTGACCAAGGGAACAGAAGGCCTCTGGACAGAAAGCAGGTGCACCTAGGTCTGTTGTAACCACCCAGCCCAAAAGAGCTTGAACCCTCCGGCTCTGGCTCCAGTGTGGCACCCAGGGTTCTGTCCTTGCTGCGTATGGTCCGAGGCCTGCAACACACCTGTGTGAGGACTGGGTCCCACTACTGTGCTGCAGATAGTTCCAGAGCCCACCACACGCAGCAGGGTACAGTATCCCTTCTGATGGCATTACTGAGAGGACATGGGTGAATCTCGGACTGCGCTGCCCAGGGATGCACACGTGGGCGAGGAGAGCCCATCACAGTGCAGGAGGCTCCGGGCTGTTCATGGAAAGGCTTCCAAGTCGCTTCATTCACGTGTTTATTCAGCATGCCACATGAGAGATCCCAAAGGTGTTGAGTCCGAAGGCTATGGCGGCATCAGGCATGAGAACGAGGGGCAGGTGCCGAGCTGGGGTCAAAGGCAGGAGGTGGATAATTCTGAGACCAGCAGGAAAGGCTTGTTTGGCAAACAAAAAGGCAGGACCTGCTGGGAGCCGGGAGTCCTGATGGACGCGCGACAGGTGTCGTTAGCGGACTTAAAAGCAGTTCAGTCCAGAATCATGGAGCATGGGGACATTTTACAAAATGCCCAGGTACGGCTGGATAAGGACTCAAGGCTTCAGCCCCCACGCGACTTCCTCCTTGGGTGGGATTTAGGCTGGGCTGTACAGGAGCCTCTGCCTAATATTTGAGTCCTGAGCCCTGGTGAGTCGATATTTTTGATAGTTGCTGAGACATTCTGGGCTGCGGCCATCAGCTTCCAGATGTGGCTGAAATATGACCAGTAGAACCCTTGGCTGGGAGGGGGTTGGTTTAGAGGACCTCTTCCAGGCTGCAACTGTCTTCTTCAAACCACCCATCTCCGCACTCCCCCAAATGCCCTTCATTCTAACGTAGGTGCAATTAGAAAAATGACCAGGCTCGAACTAAAAATACAAATGCTTTATGTTCCTCCACAGGGGGAAATAAAGAAGACAAGAGAATCTATGAAAGAAACAAGGAATTTCATCCTTCAGTGGGCTTTAGAATGGGTATTTCAGACTCAGCCATCCATAAACATTGGGTAATATCATAGTCTTGTAGTGCAGAATGAATTCCGTTGAACGAGCCACAAATCTGCATTAGGCCCAGCAAGGGGGTTGGGGGGGTGTTGTCCAGCACTTAAAAATCTCAGCAACGTCTGGCATCCTCTGTGCCCAGGTAAACAGACTGCACAGTCAAGGGCCAATCAACCAAACAGCAATGCACTGCTGGGATGTGCAGGGGGACCTCAGGCCCTCAGCTCAGGCAGCACGGCAGCTGGGACAGGAATCCCCATCACGTCAGCCCCCTGCCTGTGACCAGCCTTGTACTCCAGCCACTGCAGGGCTTATAAGGCACCAAGTGGTTTGGCCCCAACTTCTGCCTACATATTATCTCCTACCGCTCCCCACTTCTAGCCTCACCCTCAACTCACTGCTGGAAGAGACAAGACTGTCTGTCCCTCCTCTGTCCTACCCCTGCCTCCTGCAATCCCTAGGACCCTGTCCTTGCTATTCTCTCCTCCTGGGTCAGGCACTCCCCAGGCCTTCAGCTCCCAGCTTAAACATCGTACACTCTGGAAGCCCTCCAGACTCCAGAGTGGATTCGCTAGCTGCCTCTTCTACAGTGACTTGTTGATTTGAGGCAGGAAATGCTCAAAGCCTGTCACATGCTCGAGGCCACCCCTCCCCAGCCCTATCCCGGCTTCTTCCTCATCTAGCTACATTAACCAAGCTACACGCGCGTGCACACACACACCTTTGAGTCCCCCTCACTGAGCCTGCCATGATCCTGCTGACGTCTGAGCCACCGTCCATGCAGTTTCCCCAGGGATTTTCCCATCTTTGTCAAACTGAATTAAAAACTCAGAACTTCCTCAGCCTTCAAGGATCAGCTCAAATGTCACCTCCTCTCTGAAGCCCCCCACCCCAATCAGAACCCACAGACCTGCCCTCAAACAGGTGCCCCTCAGCCCCCGGTACCCCCCACGCCTCCTCTGCTCCTGGCAGTTTGCCCACATGCATGTCCCAGATGGAAGATAAGCATCCGACTCAGCTGAGTCCAGAGCTTAACGCCCAGGTCTAAGGCACCTTCCATATCCCTGGTATCCACACAGCTTGTGACTCACAAGAACCTACCTCACTACGAAACCAGGAAGAGGAAAAACAAAGTAGAGGGGTTTGTCCCCCTCATTTTATGAGCTAGTAACCTGGGTTGCACGAGGAAGGAGACTGGGAGTCCAGGTGTATAGTCTCCACTCCAACTGTTGGGTTAAGTCCAACCACCCCCACTATACAGAACCGGAAACCGAGACAGTGAGTGTTGAAGCCTGTGCCCGGCCAGGTCACGCAGGTGTCCAGTGGTCAAGCTGGCATCCGGGGTTTCCGCTCCAGTGGCGTGGCTCCCGAGCCAGAGCCGCCATGCTAGCCCCACGTCTTCGTATGTGCATTTCTTCAGCACGTATGTGGATTCTGGTTGGCGCTTGGAGAGACAGCACAGCATGCACACATGTAGATCACCTGGTCAACGGCGGGCTTGCTCACAACAGATCTTTTTCATCCCTCCTCCCCTGACTCGTGAAGCTGACAGAGTGGTGTATTGGATTTCCAAAGGAGTCTTTCATTAGTAGAATACATTCTTTTGATCACCCTCTTTCTTCCCAAAGTTTCAACAGCTGAAGATCAAGTTGCCAAATGGAATTCCATTCATCACGGAGATAAACATCAGCCACCTACCCCCTCCACACACACAAGCTGCCACCTTCAAAGAGCCCATGTCAGCTGGTGGGAGGGCAAGACCTGGTCCTGAGAAGCTCTGGGTTGGAACCCAAGCTCTGCTAGGAGGCGTAGGCCAGCGTGACCTTGGGCAAATCCCTTCCCCCGTGGCTTTTTTTCCTCCATCTGTACAGCAAGTTTGGGTCCCTATAAACTACTAAATGGCTGAATAAATGAACTGATGAATTAATGAATTATATAATATACCCACCGTCTTCCTGCTCAAAGATACCTTAACTCCAAAGCATTTTGCTAAACAATAGACCAGCTTGGTTATTGGCCAAGGCAGAATCAAGACAATCAGAGGCAAAACAAGCACACTTGTCCAAGGTTAGCCTTATCCTCATAGTTCCTAAAGCAATAGGTTTTAAGCTAGACCTGCAGCATGATATTGGGCTTCTCCTTTCTGCCCACATTTAAGCCCAGCCGTCCATGCGCAGGCCGCCGGCACGGGGTGAGAGGCTGCACAGAGTTGGGGGCAGTTGAGTTGAGCACCAGCTGACCTCTCAAGGTTGCTCCTAGTTCCAGATTCTGTAATTCAGTAATAGTCTCTGTGAATAATAGATCTGGTCTCTGACACTGTGCATGATAAAGTGACCTGGTACAAAGTCCTATTAAGATAAATCACATTTAAGTTTAGGAAATTATATGTTTGAATCCTGTAATTTAATGTCACCGCGATGCCTGAGAGGAAGGAGAGGAAACTCAATTAGAGGCTAATTAGACCAGACGACTCACGAGGCCTGGGTTGCCTTCCTGCCTCTGCTGAAGGGAGTGAAGCAGAGCAACCCATAACCTAGCCCCTGTGACTTAGTTTCCCCACCTGTAAAATGGGGATAGTCCTTATGAAAAAGAGAGGGCAGAGGGTGTTGCATATACATAGAGGGGGGGGGCTCTCTAGCACCTGCCCTGACCTCTTTGGCTTCTGGGGCAAGGGAGTGGGGGATCGTGGGTAGGCTTCAGAGGATCTGTACATTCTGTTCCATGAGCTGTGGCATCTGCATGTGGGCCACGTTTCCAGAGGAGCAGGCCTGTCATGGCTTCCAGCACAACTTCCAGAGGTGTGCAGAGCCAAACCACCACAAACTACTACTCCTGTCATCCCTTCTGGCATCCACTGCTCCAAAGCTTCCCCATCTCGCCAACACCGTCACGCCCAGGCTGCTTTACTACTCTCCTGCGACCCATCTTGCTGCCATGGTTGGCTGTGGTCATCATCCTACTTTCTCACTCCTCGATGTTCTGCCATCACCCCCATTCCCCCTGAAACTGCTCCTTCCAGGGTTCCCATGATCTCCTAGGAGCCACCTCCACCAGTCCGTGTCCCTTCTGACCTCTGTCCAGCATCAGCCACTCTTTGCCCCTTCACCGAATCTCTGTCCCTTTTTGGCATCTGTGACTGCAGACACTATCCTTCCAGAATCTTTGCCAGGCAAGCACATCTGGTATTTCTCCTGGGCTCCATCCTTGTCCCTTCTCCACGCATGCTGCACAGCCTCCCAGACAGCCCTGCCAGTGCTTCCATCCGGGCAGGCCCAGGTCTAATGCCACCTGGACTTCTTCTGGAAGATTCAGACATCTCTATCCACTCCTGGATTCTGGGGACTCCTGACATTCAATGCTCAAGAACAAACTCATTCATTTCCCACCTGTTTCATGAAGATGAGCTAATGACAAGCTCAGTAGCTACAAGCAGAAAAAATTCCTCCTAAGCTTCTTCTATCTTTCAACCCTGATATTCTGTGGACACAAAATTCTGGGACTTGCAAGAGTTCCTGCTGAGTGGAGGTCTTTGGGGGAGAACAATATTCCATCAGGGGGATCATGAGGATCAAGGTTCCCATGGAGAGGTTAATGCTTTCAGGGGGACTCTACATTGGAGTGGAGGATCCAGAACCCAGAGTCAGAATAAGTAGGTGTGAAAGGATGGGCAGAGGCTGAGCTGGGGACATAGACAGTATAAAGGAGGTGACAGCATTCAAGTCCAAGCAGTAAGTAGGGTCAAGGGCAGAGTGGGATTTGGGGGAAGGATATGGATGGAATGAATGGACCTTTAGGTTCACAATGGACTATGGACACAAATTTTCTGTAACGCTGCTCTCACCCCATTTCCTGCCAGGCTGAGGCCCGGCATGTTTCACCTGAGCTTGGTAGGAGAGCCAGTTGGGAGTGAAGAAAAGAAACTTGGCAAGGGATGCAAGCCCATGATAGCAACCTCCATGGAGGGCAGGTGGTCTCTGGACCTGGACCATCACCAAAGGAGTGACAGAAACAGGGCATGAGTTCTTGGCCTCCAGTAATGAATATCAGAGGATTTCCTTTATGACTGCTGTGACCAAATGATGATGGGGAGAATAAGAACTATGTAGAAATAATAAAAGGAGAGGCTCTTTCTGTGCAGCACTGCCTTAGAAACATAGAAGCTTTAATAACTTCAGATACAAATGCTATCAATACACAAAAACTCACCTGGAAATTTGTCTCAATTTATTTTGCATTTACGCGCTTTTGTGTATTTTTCAAAATAAGTCTTTAAATTTCTTTTTCTTTCTGGTCCCTCTGGCTGAACATGGCAAATACTGACTGAAACAAAAATTAAAATTAAAAATGTATAAATTCCTAAAATTAATACTTTTAAAAAATGGAAATACTTCAACTTTCAAATGATGTGTTTCCTAAGTTTACAGCGTTTATACCTCTGAAGTTACTGAAGCTTAAAATCGCGCTAAAGCTTTTGGGATGCATTGTATTTAAAAAAATCACCATTTTAGCCAATCCTCATCATAATTTCCTGAAGGCTGGTACTATTATCACCCCCATCTTTACAGACAAAAAGCAGAGGGTCAGTGAGGTTAAGAGACTTGCCTGAGGTTACTGAGGGAGGAATTCTGGAGCTGAGGTCACCGGCAGCTCCTGTGACCAAAACAAAATTTAACCTAAGGAGAGGTCTTAGAAGGATGCCCCCAGCTCCGGCAGCGGCATCTCTCAGCGGACCTGCCAAGCAAGGAGCCTTATGAAATAGCAAGGAGCGGTGCCAAGAGATCCCCGTGCGGGCAGAATGCAAAGTGAGGAAAAGCAGAGCACGAGCCTGAGAGGTGGTTCTCTCGGGAGGGACACTCCAGAGTGTCATCAGAATCAGTGAGGGTCAGGCCTGGAGGGGACAAGGTGGGCACTGTTCCATCTCCATCCATACTGGCCTTGATGTTTATATAGACTGCGCACAGCTCTCAGGATCAGTTTTAACTGGGGGCATGGGGACCAGATGCGGAAGGACTAAGGGCAGGTAAAAAGAAATGCAAAGGGAGACTGGAGAGTAGCAAGGAATGGAAATGGAGGAGAAAGACAGGATTTGGTGAAGACAGGTGATGTATGCATGGATGCTCAAATATTAATCAACAATATATTTTAATGGCATAAAACACCAGGGAGCTTTGGAAGGAACATGAAGGGCTTCGGATACCCTGAGCAATGGTCTTGTTACTCCGAGTTGTTACGACCTCATCTTTGGCAGGAGTCTCCGCAACACCGTAAGCAAACAGTCAAGGTGTCGGACGAAGGGTTTTGCCACACGAGTCAGGTGTGTGTCAGTGTCACCTACACGATGGCATGGTGACCGAAACGCTCGAGTAGCCACCCCCTCACTGTCGAGCCCCATCTGCCAATCCCAAGGCTGCATGGCTTTTCCTACCGAGAAGGGGTCCGGCTTAGCGTCAGAAAGGCTCACCGATGAGCCACTGTGGGACCTCGCGCACATGATGGAACATCGGAAATTCAGTCTTGACATCTGTGAACTGGGATGACTTCAGGTTTGCAGTGAATGTGAGTACACCGTATGATAGGACCAGCACAGGCCCAGGCACACGGTAAGTGGGCATAAACCAGCCCTAAGGCCTCGTCCCTGTTCCTAGCTGTTCCTCATCTTGGCTGCTTAGGGTTGAGGCTCCCAGAAGAGCAGCAAAGTATCCGCCCTCACACAGCATGTTGTGCTGGGCCCTCAGCCCAGGGATCCGAGCTCCCCATCATCTGCTGTTCCCCCAGATGCCTGATTTCTCCCAGAAGAGCTGGCCAGCCCGGGGTCAGACACTGGAGATTTGGCTTACTCCTTGCTTGGTATGGGGAGACCACCACCCTTCATCTTCTAAAGATGAAAAGGAATGAAACACAGATTTTCTTAGGCCAGTGGTGTAACAGGCTGAGCACGGACATGAACAGAAATAGGACTTAGCGGTGGTCTCTAAATGCCACAGGAGTCTGCTTGCTCCTGAGGGAGACACGAGATCGCAAGCGTGGCCAGCGTCCAGAGAAGGAAGAGAGAAACCGTCCGCAGCATGTCTGAGGCCTTTCACCTACAATGGCTTCACGCTCCAGAGACAAAGCAGGTTCAGAAAGAAGCAGCCTGTCATCCACGGTCACTTGCTCCTCAGTGACGTGAGTCCAGAGTCCCATGCACCGGACTCCAAAGGCCCCATCTGTGTTCTGTGCAGACACCTCTCCAAGCAACTATCAGGTCAGAGAGATAAACAGAAACACCCCAGCCCGGGACACCAGAAGGCCATTCTCCATCTGACCTTCCCGCCAGCACAGACTGAGCAAGTGGGGAGCACACCTGGGGAGGCTCTGGGGGACAACCTATCTGGGGACGAGTCGAAGGGCAGGGCAGGCTGTGGAATCGGGCCTACCTGAGCAAGAATCCTGATTTCTCCTTCAGCGTCACCTCCTCAAGCACAAGATGGGAGTAACCGTAATACCTATCCCTGTCCCAGGATCCTGAGGATCAAAAGGCCAAAATGCTCGGGACGTGCTGAATGGTACTTAAATGCGGTTTTCCTCTTCCCTCCCTTCTACACATTGAAGATCATTCTTCAAAACAGGACTTGGTGCTTCCCTCTTCTCAGAGGTTTCTGGCCTTGGTGTCTTTCGAAAGTTGAAGTACAGTTGCCACACAATGTTGCATTAGTTTTAGGTGTACAACACACTGATCCAATACCTGTGTTATGCTCTGCTCACCCCAGCCATCTGTCACCATACCCACTATTGTAATAGCAGGGACTCTGTTCCATATGCTGTGCTGTCTAGCCCCAGGACTTATTCATTCCAGAACTGAAAGCCTGCATCACCCACTCCCCTTCACCCATTTTGCCCAACCCCCTCCCCTCTGGCAACTATCAGTTGTCTGTATTTATGGGTTGTTCCTGCTTTTTGTTTTTTTAGATTCCACATATAAGTGAAATCATATGGTATTTGTCTTCCTCTGATTCTTTTCACTTAGCATAATACCCTCTAGGTCCATCACATTGTTGCAAATGGCAAAGGTCTCATCCTTTTTTATGGCTGAATAATATTCTATTATATAATACCAAACAAGTATTATATACGTATATAATATATATGTATATCCCACATCTTCTTTCTCTGTTGATGGACACTTGGGTTGCTCCCATCTCTTTTATAAATAATGCTGCAATAAACATAGGGTTGCTTATATATTTTCAAATTAGTGGTTTTGTTTTCTTCAGGTAAATTCCCAGTAATAGAATTAGTGGATTGTAGGGTATTTTTAATTTTCTGAGGGACCTCCATACTGTTTTTCACAGTGGCTGCACCAGGTTAGATTCCCACCATGAGTGCACAGGGCTTCCTCTTTGCCCACATCCTTGCCACACTTGTCTTTGGGATTCTATCCTCTCTTACAGGTCTCATTGTGGTTTGGATTTGCATTTCCTTGGTTAGTGATTTTGAGGTTTGTTTGCTTCTGGCCTCAGTTCCCACATCAGAAAACCTGAGACAGGCAGAGCTGCTGTGGACAGCTGCTCAGGAAGTGCACTATACAACTCCAGGGCCACTGAATGCAGATCTGTGACCTTTCATACAGAGAAGTTTGTGAGAATTTCATGAAGTTTTGTTAGATCGGTTTGGAAAATGCCAAAGACTGTGTGAAGACTAGCCATCATCACAACAGTTGCAGAAATCGGTTTTACAATTACCCTCACTGCGCAGATTCGCTTTAGAGTCTAAACTTGTATAGTATTTTCTCTCAACTCTCTCACAACAGCAACACACAGTTCTTGAACACAGGTGTACAAGCGTTCATCACTACCCTAAGACTTTCTTAAAACAGTATTTTTCATACTTGAATAGATATGTGAATCACTTGGAAAATTCTGTTTAAAATGCAGATTCTGATGGGTGGGGGAAGCTTGGGGGAGAAGAGCAGGAGGTGCTGAGCTTCTGCATTTCCAACAATCCCCACAGACTTAGTTATGGTGAGGATGACAGGGTTTCATACACAAGCCTCTGAGGAGCAAGTTTGTAACATTCACAGCGACTGGCCTTAGTGTAAGGGATGAAGCGGAGCAATGAGGCGGAGCAATGAAGGGTCCTCTACCACCTGTAGGCCAAATCCAGCCTGGAGCCTCTTGTCAATTAAATTGTATCTACACCCACATATTTATATGTTGTCTATTGTATTAATAAGGCAGCCATGCCCCTTTATTTGCATATTGCCTAAGGCGGTTTCTGCAGAACAGCAAGGGAGTAGCGGTGGCAAAGACCATATAGACCGCAAAGCTGGGAAATACAGATCTGGCTCTTTAAGGACAAGTTTTCTGACCCCTGAAGGAGCTGGCCGAGCACCTCAAGTGAGGCAAAACTGTACTGAGCGGGAGCTAGAGCAGAGACACAGGAGAGAAAGACACTCAACTTAAAAATCTAACACACTTCTGTATGCCGCGTGTTTAGCCCTGGGGTCCGGCCAGCTCGCTTATTTCCCAGTGGAGTTCGTTTGTCACTCCCTCTCCACAGCAGGACTACGAGATCTCCTGGGGTTTCCCTGCTGGTGGAGAGTCCACCGGCCTCAGTCACCCTGGCCCTAATGCAGCCGCAGAAGCCGGCCACGATGCAGGTAACGGGATTCCGCTTGTGGTGGTCCAGGGTGCTCTGGGGAGCCCGGCTGGCCAACCACCCCGCAGAGGGCCACTTCCTCCTGCCACTAGGCCACCAAGGGAAGGTTAAAAAGTTGGCCATAAATAACCGCAGTAACCCCCAGTGGTAATTTCAGTATTTGTTCCTGAAACACGTTAGGGCTCCGGAGACTCTCAGAGCCAGGCTGTACCTTAGAGGTCCTCAGCTCTGATCCCACACACGACTCCCAAGTTCTTCCAACCAGGAATCTGACCATGTGACTCCACCCTCTGCTTGAACACTTCTGATGGTGGTGAGCTCACTACCACACATGCTTGTTTAACTCTATTTTCAAGATAGTTATTGAACCCAGTTCACACCTGCTTCCACGTGGTACCCATCCACTGGATGTCACTGGAGAGCCAGAGAGGGTCTCAGTCATGTCACGGTGACAGAACCTCTTGGAGAGGATCTTGGAGAAGCTGCTTCTCCACAGGGAGCCCCATTCCCTCACGGTTCAACTGGGTTGGACCTGAGTGAACATGCAGAAGGTCGGGTGTTCATCTGCATTAGCTCTTGATGCTCATGCCAACTGTATGACCTGGAGATTACTTAGGCTCATTTTAAAAATAAGCTGAAGTTCAGAAGGGTGACTGGCTCCGCTGGGGAGGGGAGGGGAGTGGAGTGGAGGGTTTCAAATCCAAGCGCACGTGCTATAAACTCGATGTTCTGCGGGTCTCCTCACTTACCTCTCAGGAATGTAGGGGACAAACTGGGGACAAGGAAACCCTCAAGCCTCCCAATTCTGGACCTGAGGATTCCAAAATGGGCCCCTGAAGTCTTCAAAAAAAATCAATCCGTTCAATCTCAAACTCTTTGTTTAGAGAAATGAAATGTTTCATCAACTTCTCCAACAGAAATCGGATTTCTGTCCTTCTCACCACTTTGTCATTTCCTCCCAGCTGCTGAGGTCACAGCTTCGGAGACAGTTAAATACCCGCCATGTGTAAGATTATTGCCCCCGGGCGCCTGGGTGGCTCAGTTGGTTAAGCGACTGCCTTCAGCTCAGGTCATGATCCTGGAGTCCCGGGATCGAGTCCCGCATCGGGCTCCCTGCTCGGCAGGGAGTCTGCTTCTCCCTCTGCCCCTCCCCCCTCTCATGTGCTCTCTCTCATTCTCTCTCTCTGAAATAAATAAAATCTTTAAGAAAAAAAAAAAAAGATTATTGCCCCCATTTTTCACCGAAGAGAAGCGGACTGGCGCTTGTTGGAAGCGCTGGGATGGAGACACAGCTGCTCGTGCCACTGTGTGCGCGTGGGGCCCGGCGCCCACACTGCGTGGCGGCAGAGCGCGGGGTCGTCTGGCCCACAGAGGGCGGGAGCGGGACAGGCGGGAGCGGGGCTGGGAACCCAGAGCGCGCCTGGTGGAGGGACGGGTCCTCCTGTGCGTCCAAGCCCCCAGTGCCGCCCCTCAGCTGTCAGGCTGCCCCGCCCCGCCACCCCTCACCTTTTTGGGGGGCCTCAACGCCTCACACCCGAGTTCTTTCAGACCTTCATGCCCGCGTCTGTGGCTCCAACCAGACCCTCTGCAAACTTTTTCCCACGCTCCCAGCCAGCCACTGAAGAGATTTTTCTCAACCTGAGGTCACACCCCTGCTCCAAACCCTTCAGTGCCTTCACATTGTCCCAGGATCAAGTCCAGACTCGGGGACACGCGGCAACAAGGTGTGTTGTGCCAGACTTCTGCTGGCGCTGGAGCCCTGTCCACGACCACAGCTCCAGTGGTCTCAGGCCAAACGAGAGGGCTCCTGTCCGCTTCCCCCACTTGGTCAGGTTCCCTTTGCCTGGAACCCGCTTTCCAACTCTCCAAGAGGACAGATTCAAGATGGCCTCAGATGCACTGACGCTTCTTCCTCAATAAGTGGGGGTTCTCTGTGCTCTCCCCCTGAATCTGGGGAGCCCTTATGCCTGCCTTGAGCACTGGGGTTCAAGGGAGGGGACACCTTGCCAGTTTGTGACCCCAGACCTTACAAGACTGGCAATTGCCACCTCCTCGCCCTTGGAGCCCTGAGGAGCCATGAAGGCTGATCGCCTCGCTGAAACACAAGAGGGTACACGTGGAGAGTCCTTGACACTCGAGAGAGAGGCTGGCTCCCAGCTGTCCCCACCAAGGCACTAGGCATGTCAGGGAGACCCTCTTGAACCCACTGGACCAGACTACCCTCCAGCTGAATGTTATCAAATGACCTCAGCACCACACAGAGAAGAATCCCCGAAACTTCTCCAAACTCCACACCCCCAGAACAGGGAGACCAAGCGACATGATGGCCATGTCAAGCCACCAGGTTTTGGGACAGTCAGTTATGCAGTTTAACAGATAACCCAGACATGTTCTCTCCCTCCCTTTTGTTGGCTAATCTGCATGCATCCCCTAGCTCAGATGCCCCTTCCTCTGGAAAGCCATTTCTGATGAGAAGTCCGTTTTAGGTGCCTCCACTCTGTGTTTCCACAGAACCCCACCCCCATCACCATGTGCCTAGTTGCTGGCTTCCCTCTCCCCCTACCCTACTAGGTTCTAGGAGGCGAGGATCCCTGCTTGCCTGCCTCAGCACTGGATCTCCAGCAGGGAGCTCAGCAGGTGAATGAGTGAATGAACAAATAAAGTCACCTGGGACAACTAAGAAGTTGCTAATTAGCGGTGAGAGGTAAGGTAAGGATGGAACCTAATTTTTAAAGTAATCCCAGCAAGTGGGGTTAAATGACTCTATCAAGACTGTGAAGGAAGTGATGCATAAATTATGTCCAGCCCGAGGCAGTCGGGTAGATATTCCAACAAAAACATAATGAGCTACTATGTGGTCATGAAACATCTCCATATGTGAAAGGCAATGGCTAGCATTATGCGAGAAGACAGTTGACAAGTCCCGGCCCCAGACCCCTGCACTCACCTCAATACCAAACCTAGCTTATTTGTTCATTCATTCCTTCATGCGTTCATTTGTTGAAGAGACATTTAATCCAGCATCTCCTGCATATGGGATGCTTGGCCTGTCATTGGAGATGTAGAAGCAAAAAGCACAAGGTCACCAGGCCAGGAGAGCCAGACGGGGAGCACCCAGGGCAGGTTCTGCTGCTCAGGGCAGGCCGTTGCCCCTTTGCAGGCCCCCGGACATGCGCCCTGGGCAGGAAGGCAGGCGCTCCGGGGAGGGAAACCCACGCCTCCCTTGCTCCTGACTCACCAAGGATTATATATTGCTCGTGGCTGTAATTATGAAGTTAAAAGCAGCTGGGGAGTGGGGATTAAAAAGGGAGGTATCCTCCGTGGTGGGGCAGGAGCAGATGCTTCTTAGGAGGAAGAGAACGCCACTGGGCAAAGCCCAAGGCCTGCAGTGAGGGAGGAAAGCTGAAACCTGTTAACGAGGGAAAAATGAAAAGCTTGAGGCAAAACCCAGAGTTAAGGCTTAATTAAGAAAGCAGGCATTTTAGGTTCACACAAATAAGAAAACAATCCCCTCAGCCCCTCCTGATCATCACCAGTAATTGCTTTAAAGTTGTGGTTTGCTCTGCTTGGGTGAGCCTGGAATACATGTTGGTAAAAGGAAGGAAGGTAGAGTGGGCGGAGAGCGGGCTGCTGCGGATGGCCCAGGTGCTCGCCGGCCCCCAGCTGTGTGGGACCTGGGCAGCTCCCTGGCTTGCTGTCCTGCTGTGCGGCTCGCTATTCCTCCACGTACTACGCTGGTCTTAGGAACAATCCCTTCTCTCTCCAGGCCGGGCCGTGGAGGATCCTTCCTGGTGAATGCTGTCCCAGAGCCCCAGCTTCAGGGTTGATCTCCTGCTACCATTAGAGCTTTCCGGATGCATCACAATCACCTGCCTCTTTGCCCCCCACTCGCCCTCTGCTCCCAGTACAGGAAACTCTGTGAAGGCAGGGACTAAACATGTTTCAACAGACACTGTCTGGCACTTTGTCGCAACTCCGTGACTGTTATTTAAATCAATTTTTGAGTCATTCCAACCCGACGCCAGCACCGCAAACCACATGATCTTGCTAGGCTCACCTGTGAAATGGGCTCACTCGTACCCACCGTATTTAATCACCATTAGAAACTGTCAGTTGTAGGCTGCCCATTGTCTTATAGGTCACTAAGAAAGAAAGGATACTTCCAAGTAACTTGGACCTGATGTTTTTAATCTCTTGAAATTTTTATTTTACAGTTTACATGTTCTTCGAGATTGAATCGGCATAGATTTTGTCACGTGGGCATATAGAAGAAGGAAAAAATGTAAGTGACTTAAATGGGTGAAAGTATTCCTAAACCTTGTTCACATTCAGAGTCACTTTGCGATTCAAAATCATCAGATAGGTAATTTTCCAAACAGAATTGCCCTCCGTGTCATCAAGATTATTGGCGATGCAGCATTTCTTAAAAGAATCCTTAAAAGAAACAAGAGACACGTTTGTTGAATGTTCAGTCTGGCCTTACGGTGATGCGGCGCGGGCCTCCTACTGACATCTACTCTCAGACTATTGCTAACTACCTCAGATTTGGCAACCTGCCACCCCTTTTCCATAAACATTTGATTCCTGGGGACTAAAAAAATGCTCTCCGCTTCTAGGATTTTCTTCCAAGCTGCTGACCCCCATCCTGGGAGCCAAGACAGCGCTGTGTCGGAGGCTACGTGACCACCAGCAGTGCTCATGACATCAGCTGTGAGGCATTGCCCAATTTTGAGATATTAATGAATGAAAAACACGTGCATCTTGAGACCGGTGAATTCTAGCACTTCATGGGATTGATCTCACATGAAAGCATGATCTTTCTGAAAAGCCTCCAGCATAGAGCCTTGCATGTGGTGGGAGTGAACACCATGTTTCTTTCCTCACTTTCTCCAGCCCAGAGATGTTCCCCATGACGATAAGTCTCCTAACTGTGATGAGGGGTTGATGGATGGGGCAGGAGTTTTAATACACAGAGTGAACATCTGATGGGGGATGAGGAAAAAAAATGAGAGGCAATATGGGGCACTGTGTTTCTAAGCCTAAATCAACAGTGACCATATAAATTTATCATCCAAACCAGGGCACTTTTGAAAGTGAAAGAGGTCATTCTCAGTCATTTCACTGAGACCAGAAGCATAAACCGGGACTGACCCAGACGAGCCGGGGTGTATAACAACCTACTATCTCCCATCTTCCATCCAGAAAGTAAGGCTAAAATCAGATGCAGATTTCTCCGTGCTTGGGCTTTGGAGTGCCTTTGTGCAAAACCAGGAAGGCCATGAGGTAACTGATGGGCATGCAAGTACTTTTGGCTTACATCCCAAGAAGGCTTAACAATAAATTCCAAAACTGGTTAAAAATCCGCGGCTGCTGTGTTGTGGGAGATGCTCCCCTTCCCCAGCTGTTATTTATGGTGCAGAGAAAAGGCACCGCATTGATGATGGATCTGCTTTCATTGGATAAAAATGGGAGGAACAGTGAAAGATCATGGTGAGATATTGTGCAGAATTTCAGCAGGACACTTTAAAAACGTATATTAGAGAAAATGAATTTTTCACTGGCTAAAATGTATCCATTTACAGTCGGAGCATCCATATATTTATGAGTGTTTTTAGCCCTTAAAATAGTAACCCAGGACAGAATAACAAAGAGTCTCTTAATAGCCCTAATTCATCAGGCTCAGCAGTTTAAGAAAAATAAATAAAAAGAAATAGAAATGAGAGAGAGAGAATCTGAAATAGCAGAAATGGGAAGACGCCGTGTCTGTCTTCTTAAGAGATCGCATCTTAGAGTTTAGCCCAGAGAAAGCCAAGAGCCGGGCTTTGGAAGTACCCAAGGCCGGGTCCTGAGGGGGGTCAGGGGAGGTGGGGATGAGGAAAATGGTTTTTGGCCCTGTCACCCCATCTCCCATTTATGAATGAGCACCTTTGCCTTCACTTATCTGAATGTATTTATTTGAGGACTCCGATTTCAATCTCAGTTTTCTCCATTCTCCTCTTTCCTTGGCTGATGTTTTCTGTGGACTCTGAACGATTTATATCTGCAACATTGCTTTGATCGTCTACCCTCTCTGGGATGCCAAGATGCCACACAGCAGAAAGAACACAGAAGTTGGAGACAGGCAGACCCGGGTTCAAATCTCATTTCTGAGGCCTCTTGCTGTGTGACCTGTGGCAAGTTACTCAACCTCTCTGAGTCTTGATTTACCTCTCCGTGAAATGGGGTGGCCCCAAAGCCACCAATCTCTTCTTTGCACAACTTTCATTCATCACTAAATGTTTCTTCTTAACCCCGGGCTGAAGTCTGTTCCCCTGTAGGTTCCCTCATCAATTAAAAACATGGCTCACAGTGTTCAACTCATGGTGATGTCAACCCAGGGAAAAATATTTGCAACATAAATGTTAGTTTCTTAGTTTCCCTAATATATAAAGATTTCTAGGAAGTTAAAACAATGCCTGTGAACTTTTAAAAGGTCAAAAAGAACTATATTACTAAGTGTTGGAAAACAGTTGCTCATAGAGCTGGGAAACTGGTAAATTTTTCTAGATGGCAGTTTGAAATATCTAGCAAAAGTGCTAAATATCTGGAACCCCTTTGACTCTAAAATTTCAAGAACTTTATCTCAAGGACAATATTTTTACAGTGCACAGAGATTTATGTGTAATGATGTTTAGCACATTATTTAAATTACAGAAAATCTGAAAACATTCTCCATTTCCAACAACAAAAGATGGGTTATGTAAACTAAAATGCAATTCTTTGCAGATATTTAAAATTATGCTTTTGAGAAAATTTAATAAGAGGAAATGTGCATAAAACAATTACTAGAAGCAAATACACAGTGGTTATCTCTGGAGGGTGGGATGATGGGTGATTGTTCTCTTTGAGTATTTCTGTATTTTGAAATTTTCATGTTGAAGGAAGGAAGGAGGGAAGGACAGAGCAGGAAGGAGGAAAGGAAGAGCAGATCAGCAGGAGAAAGCTTTGTTTCTACCATGTTCTCTCCTGGATGTCAATCCAAATGTTAGAAATAGTCAGGAGAGAGGAGGTGGTGTTGGATCACTGGCTTGTCACTGACATCCTGTGTGAGTTTTTGCTCTACGCTTAACCTCTCTGCACCACAGTTTTCTTCCTTGTCAGATGAGGAAAAACTGCCCCCCAGCTTATGCACTGGGTTGCTGTGATGATCAAAAAGGATGCCATGTGTGAAAGGGCTCATAAAACGGCAAAGTGCTCAACAAGTTCTGGATCATGTAATTATTGCCTTCGTTAGTGCGTTCATTCTCTCCTGCTCCATTATCCTTCGCTGGAGAGCTGCTTGTCGGGCTGTGAAGTGCACTCCGGATTTCCACATTACACAAAGGGAAGTGCATGCGTCTGCCCAGGCCTTGTTCAACAGATCTGGCATCGAGAGATAACCAAGCAGACACCAAAGGCCTCTGTGGCTGCACAGTGGGAGTCTATGTGGTTCCAAGAAAACCAGCTTGGCACTGGCCAACCTAGACTGGGGTCCAACTTGTCCATTGTAAGCCGTGCGAACTTAGACAACTCGCTCCACCTGCCTGAGTCCCATTCACTCACCTGGGAAATGGAGCTAGGAATACAAGCCCCAATGCTATCACCTGATCATTTGGGAGAATGCCTCCCAAGCATGTGTGTGATTCTTGATGACCACGAAAGCGGATGTAACATTGAGAGTGCTTTGTCATCTGGACCATCATAGACAAATTTCACACGGCATGTGAAACATAGGCTCTGTGAGCAAAGTTTTCAGAAGCACTGGATTTTAAACGGTAATAACAATGATAATAGAACAGGTTCCTGGAAGACCTGTCAAAGGCTTTCATATGCTCTTGTCTATGTGAATCTCCAAGAGCAGGTTAAATTTCCCAAAGACCTTTGAGCAGGGAATCCTGATTTTATGCATCATCAATCCATGTCCATCTGTATATTCATTCCCATTTAACATACTGAAAATCGGAAACTCAGAAAGAGGAAGTAATTTGCCTCAGGTTACGTACAGCGTGGATTCAATCTAAATGCATGTGCTTCAACTAGACAGTATGGCAGGCCCCCAGCTCCCCACAACTCCCACAGGCCCCACAGCCCAGATAGTCAGAAAGCCACCTCGAGACTGACATCCAAGAGCACCAGTGAATCCTGGAGTAGGAGAGAGGAATCTAGCAAGCGGAAAGGAGTTGGAGTGCCCTCAGTCCTGTAGGTGAAAAATGGTGTTCATCGTTCTAGTGTACTGGGATAATTAGACCATGGACTGGGGGACCAATGAGATTTCAAGTAGAATGCATGGTCCAAATTTACCAGCCACATACCCTCACTGAGCCTCAGCTTTCTTCTCAATAAAGTAAGACCTGCCTTGTTGGAAGGCCACAAGAATTCAGCGAGTTAATGTGTATAAAGGCCTTAGTGAAGCTCTTGGCCAAGTGCACAGTAAATGGTACCTTGCCCCAGCGTATCCCTGTTGATATGGTCTGGATACCAATTCCCACTCATGGAGTCACCATTTACTGGATGCCCACCATATGCCAAGGGTGTTTGATGGACAGAAAGTAGATTCCTCCCCTGGAGAAGACCAGAGCCTACTTGACCTCCTTCACATGTCCGGTTTTCTGGGCAGGGAGGGTCTGGTACATCAAGAGACTTCTTTACAACCTCTGCAAAATCGGCTAAAACTTCCAAGGGTTTGTGTTTAATGAAAAGATTGAGAATGAGTCTATAAACTCTGAGAAAAGAACAACCAAGTTCTAGGAATTCGTACTATTATTACCAATAACAACCACAATGGCAGCAACAACAACCTGACCAAAGCCACATTATGTGCTTCTTAATGTTCTCTTTCCTCAAATTCAGTTTTTACTTGTTAACCAGTACCAAATAAGCAGCCTTTCTGAGGCAGCCCTAAAAGACCCTGCATATGTTGCCCTGTTCTCTCTTTGTTCATTAAAAGAAAAGGAAGGTGTTGAGGATTGTCCCATGCTGCAAAGGGCACTGGATACAAGGACTGTTTTAGTTGAGGACATGGGGAGCAGAAAAGCTTGACTAATTATGTTGCTAATTACTTGAAGCAACTTCCATTTGACAATATAATTATGCCAGAGTAAGGTGAGATGTCTCAATTACTGACTAAAGAGAAAAAAAAAGCCCCCTCCGCACTACTCTTCCCTTTTCTGTTACTCAGGCTGGATTTTAAAATCTTTCTCTCAACTCGGAGGTTATTTACCAAAAAATGAGGTCCCACCCCCTTCATAAGCCATGACTGGCCACATAAGGTCTGATTAGTTTTCCCCCCCAACAGCAGGATTTCCATACATAAATGAGGTTTGCTCAAAGGAAGTAGACCTTTCAGTGACTATCCAACCACTCTGTTGTTCTAGGTTAAGGTTCAATTCTCAGCAGGGTGTGATCTCCCGCAGGATCTTAAAGAATGTTCTAGAAGGATCAAAAATGTGAAGACAGTTTTTTCTTGTGGTCAGGGTCTGAACACACCAGATTTTCAGGGGACATCAGTTCTGAAATGCCTCAGGTTAATCAGGTTGGTAGATGCAAAATGGGTGCAGGGGTAGAGAGATGGGCAAAAGTCAGTAGAGATTCAGAGGATGAGCAAAAGGTTAATGGAATTCTTGCACCAAGCAACTTGTCGTGTTGATGGTGAAATAGCCCTGACTCCTTCCTTCAGCCTCTTGGAATCATAGTTTCCCAAATGGTAAAATAACCATTTGGCTAATCAACATGCTACTCAATGTGTGGTCCGTGGACCACCAGCATCAGCATCTCCTGGGGGCTTGTGAGACCTGCAGAAATCTCAGGCCTGTCCAGATCATTCATGTACACAATAAAGTCTGAAGCCCTGGAATAGCATATACTCCTGACATACTTCCTTTGGCTCTTTCTCAAAAGATGATCTCAAATGAACACATATCCTTAGGTTTTCACTTCCATGTACCGTGACCTTTGAACAACACTGAGCTAGGGGCACAGACCCCTCCTGCAGTCAAAAATCAGTGTATAATTTTTGACTCTCCAAAACTGAACTACTAGTAGCCTACTATTGACCAGAAGCCTTACTGATAACATAACAGTTCATTGACACATATTTTGTATATGTATTATATACTCTATTCTTACAATGAAGTAAGCCAGAGGAAAGAAAATGTTATTAAGAAAACCATGAGGAAGAGAAAATACATTTGCAGTACTATGCTGTATTTATGGGGAAAAAATTCTCATATAAGTGGACCTGAGTAGTTCAAACCCATGCTGCTCGAGGGGCAACTGTATCTCTAGAAAGACCCTGACAGACCAAATCACTGGCAAGTACGTCATCTCTGATTGGCACTAGCCACCTAGACTGTTGTGTAGATACAAGATTGTCAGGCAGGATTAAGGCCCAGCAGGAAAGAGTTCTGTGATCAATTAGTAATGTCTGCCATACGCAGCGACTGGGGATGACAGGTGTACTCAATATATCTTAATGAGTTTATATCTTAAAAGAGGATTTCAGGTTTGGGTGTTTATGGGTAAAGACCAGGGGAATTAACCGACCTAGATTCCTGGACTCTATTCTTGATTTTAGACCTCAGATGGAGATGTTGAACTCAGACCAGAAAAGGACCTTATTACTCTGATGTTCTTTAATCGCAACTATCTGTGATCACATGTATATGGTCAAATCACACATGCTCATGTTCTCATGAAAGCAGATTTTGTTCCTATGTCACACAACCATAGTTTCCCTTAAAACCAGAGCCCTTCTCTTAAAGAATCATCTGATGGTGCCTGCGGGGGCGAGGAGGAAGAGAGCGGGGGTTGAGGGATATGGGGAGGAGACGCTGCCAAGCATGCTGGCCTGAAGCAGAGCCCTGGCCCTCCACCTCAGCTAGGCATCTGTTTCCAATGAAGCTAAGGAAATGCCTGACCCCACTCCTGCATTCTCTCATTGCTGCCCTGGTCACGCCTCCACACAGGCCTCTCCCCTCTGTGGGCTCTGAGCCAAGTCCCAAATCCCCATGTGCTCTCAGGGGCCAGGAAGCAGAACAAGGCTTGGTTCCCTGACTCCCCTGGCAGTGGCCAGCTGCCGGCTTTGATTCTCAGGGGCTGCTCTAAAGGTGTCTACAAGGAAAACCCACCCTCGCAGGGTATCTGAAGTCTGCTGGAGGTGAGCCAGACCTCTCCATGTGGCTGTGTTCTAGGGCGAGAGTTTTAAATCGTGGCTTTTCTAGAGATCCCTGCCTACGTATATCTGGAAATTACATGCTACTTTCCAACACTGCAAAACAGAAGGTATAAGTGCACCTGGAAAGTCATAATGGGAATTGCAGTGGTTTCTGACGGGGGGCCATCTTGCCCCTCCAGGGGCATTCTGGGTTGTCCTAAGTGGAGGGGGCTGTGTTACTGGCCAGGGATGCTGCTAAACATCCTATAATGCACAGGAAGCCCCTCCCCCCAAATGACAAAGAATTATCCAGCCCAAAATGTCCGTAGGTGGAGAAATCTTGGTGTAAGAAAACTTGGGGACTACCAAGCCTATCCCTCCGGTTCATAGATGAGAAAACTGCAGGCCACAGAGGAAGCCAGACTTGTTCCACGTGGCACAGTGAGCTGGTAGTGGGGCGAAAACAGGTGCTCTGGTCCCATGATCCAGCCAGCTGCATACTCAGGGAAAGTGGAAAGGAAGAAGAAAACTGGCCATGAAGATGGGCCTCACCCAGACTGGTGGAGGAGGCCAAAGTGAAAGAATGGTTATGGGAACGATGAGCTTTAACAGACAGTCGGTCACCACACCCAACAGCAAAACCTGTCTCAGTGGCTCCCCTGTGCTCAGATGAGCCTCTCCTTCCTCCTTATTGGTAATTAAAATGGGGAATGGAAAGAAGGGATAAGCATGGTGGAAGGGAGCCAAGGAGACTACATCAACCTATGCATACTATGAGCCGCAAAGAACCCCAGACAACAGGTAATTTGTTTTTGTTATTTGTAGAGGAATTCTCCCATTTTTCCCTCTGGATTGGGGCTCCTCAGACACTGTTCTGAGATGCATCCACTATATCCCTGGCCAGTCTCAGGGAGTAAGTAGCTCCCATCTGTGCCACCCATGTACAACTCCCATCATGAATCAGCTAAGCGGGGAGCCATCCCATACCCATGACCCTGATTTAGTATTGAAGTCTGAAGGCTGTGTCAGAGCAGCTTCTTGGTCGTCTTGCTTCAGAGTTATTCTAATTATCCCCCTGTTGTGACAGCAGTGCCTTGAGAAGGAGTTGAAGCACACGGAAGCACTGACATGAGCCCCCGTCCCATGAACTCCATCTGGTTAAGACTCTCCATAGTCAGTCTGGCCAACCCAACCAACTGTCCTATGTCCTCCGAGGAGATCGTTTTATTACAACTACTCTCAGCCTTACATACACAGAAGTGCTGGAAATGTCCATTTTCAAGTGGCCCAAAGTGATGTCAACGTTGGAATTCATTCTGAAAGGACTTACTGAAACCTGGAGCCTCAAAATCTCTCTAATGGCTCTACCAGCTAGCCCCCACCAGTTGTCATTGCAGCAGCATATCCTGAAGCCAGTCCCATTGTTTTTTAAATATTTTCTGATTTTAAAAAGCAATCCATGTACATTGCAGCATACATCCAAAAATAGAATAAATGTTATCTGACATAGCCCCACCCAGAAATGACCAGTGTGATTTGCATACCAGTAGTATGCATACCTTCTACATGTCTTTCATTTTGTGTGTATGTCTCTATCTCTATCTACCACTGCATAGTATATACCCGAACACACACAAGTATTTGAATTTAGTCTCACTGCCTTACTGCATTTCATCACCTGCTATTTTATCAAGTTATGTACCATAAGTTTCTTTCCTGGCCGTGAAGTCCTTTCCTATATCACCAATGCATGGCATTCTATCATATCACTCTACCATAACTGAATCCACGCTTTATAATTAGGTGATATTTTTCTCCTGTTGCTACTGTAAATAACACTGCAATGAACATACGATTTACGTGTTGAGTGCATTTAGAGCTTCCTAGTGTTGGGACAAGGTCCACGTACCATTTTTATGACTTTTGAGACATATCTTCAGGTTGACAAGTCAAACTTTTGAAAATATCAGGAACTCCTGTTTCCAACATGCAGGTGCATAAACTCCCACAGTGGAAAAATGAGTGGAATAACTCTTTTTGCCAAGATTTGGGGAAGTTAAGATCTAATTCTAGTCCTAAAGCCTGAGAGCTCACTCTGTGGTTCTATACCTGCAATTCAGTAATTGGCCACTAATGGCTACTCTTTAGCTTCAGATGAGGGGAAGACTTGCAAGAGTCACAGAGGTATTCCATACTGTAAATTCACCAGTATGATAGCATAATTTATTCACAACTCCATTTCTCCCATCAGCTTTGAGATCCTCAATGGAATGGGCCATGTAACTTAAATCTCAGAAGACCCAAACATAAGCAAAGGGTCTACCACAGAGTACACACTGATTTTATGGGTTGCTAAGTTGCCATCAACATCTAAACAAATGCCTCCATAAAATTTACATAGCAAGGGTACCACCAAGGTCCCGATGAGATTTTGCTTCATTAGAAAGGAGACACCATCTCCAGTGTAGACTTTAGTGTCAGCCTGGGAAGAAGTGCACTTTTCCATTCTCCGAAACCAAGAAATATGTTTAAATGAAGATATTTCTAGAAAATTATGATAATTTAAAATATAGAAAAAAATAAGAAAATAAAAAGAAGGTAGCTTGTGGTATCTTAGGGTAACCAGCCAAAGGATGACATTTATTTCCTGGTTTCTGGTACATATTTCTGGGAACAGATTAGGCTGCAAATGGAAATAAGAGTGTGTATCATTCCAGGTCCTACAAAACAGACGGTGAGAGGCAAGTTGGTTCATTTCAAAAACAGAGGGTCTGACTTTGAACTACTTGGTGGTGAATGAACCAACCTTCCCTGCAATGTCTGGCTAAAGCTTCTGTCTACACTGAGTGCCAAGGACATTTAAATGTGTGATATTTGATTTGCTGGGTGCAAAGCTCAGATGGGGCCTGGAAAATCCATCTGTACTCTCATAGCTTTTCAAAGGGAAACAAGGTTATTAGCATTTATGCAGGCTTTAATATCATGGATCAGTCACTGAGAGTGTGAGAATTCATCAAGTCAATAGGATGGGTCCCATGATAAGCTCCCAGAACGGTAGAGAGTATGGTGAATTTTGGCCAGGCCTGGAAGATACATTAGGATCATATTCTTTAGGATGAAGAAAATAAGTCCCACAGAAGGAAAGTGACTCACCCAAGATCATACAGATAGTTAGATACCTAGCCAAAGAAAACAAATAAAGAAAATTGCTTGCTCTATTAACTTGCAGGTCTATGCTCTGTGTCTCTTCTCAATTCCATTTTCATCTTTTGTCTCTTTGTCTGTTTCCTTCCACAGAAACATGAAAACTGGTGACAAAGCATTCGTGCCTAAGCATCATTCTCTACAGGCTGAGTGATATGCCGAGGGGGTCTTAAAAGACCAACTGTATGTGCGATCTGGGGGACAGTATTCCAAATTGTGGAATGTCCTAATGGCAAAGGGTACTCTTTAGGTCAGGAAGACAAGGCATTACAAGCCTATGTAGGATTTTAATTAAGGAGATCTCCAAACCTTCTCCTCTCCTCCAGCTACTCTTATTTAGGCCTTTGCATATTTTATATGTATGACTTCAATAGACTGCTATCACAGTATCCAAACAGAAAAGCAGAAATCACCCTAAGTATTTAAACAGAAGGAACCAAAAGCAGGAATTTGGTTATACCAGGGTTGGGGGAACTGAGAGCCCAAACAGGTGAGGAAGAGATTTAGAGGAGCAGGAAGCTGCTCCCTTCCTTAAGCTTCATGGGCAAAGGGATGAGGGGACACCACTGGAGTCCAGGGTCTGGAAACCATGGCAGATGTATGTAGAAAAGAGAGAGGGAGACAGGAAGAGAGGGAGACTGAGGGAGACCGAGAGAGGGAGACCGAGAGAGGGAATGGAGAAGGAGGAAGGGAAGGAATAAAGAAACAGAATATTCCACTTCCCTCTGAAGCCAGAGAAGGCATGGATTTGAGTGCCAATGAATCCAAACCTGATTCAACTCCTACATGATCTCACTGCCTCTCCTCTCTCCCTTGCAGAAGCTGCCCACCACAATGCTGCCCGAGTGATCAAACATGCAAGCCTGATATTGTCAACCCCTGCTTTAAATTCTTCTTTGGCTTCTACTGCATTTGGGGGAAATGACCTTCACCTCCAGCATGGCATGCCAAGTTCATCTCCATCCGGACGCATTTACGGATGACCAAAGCTACTGAAATTTTCACTCTAGAAAGGCAAATATGCTCGGTTGCAGGAAGGAGATGGCAGCAGGCTGTGAGCCACACCAGCCTGGAAGTGATGATGGAGGATGGGAATGGAGGCCTTTCCGGCTGGAGGAAGATGATCGAGGGCAGAAAGGGGGAGCACACAAGGTGGGGGCTCAGACAACGTTGGAGCTGGACTTCAAACCATAGTGCCCCTGGTTCTAGCACCCTTCAGTGAGAAAATGGACCCGTAAGAGAACAATTCTTTCTTCCCATGTCCCATGTGAATGTATCAAGCACCTCTCACAACCAGGCATGTGATAGATACAGTGTGAGGACAAAGAGAAAAGTACAACTTAGGCCAAAGGACTAGGCCTTGAGTGCCATACCCAGGAGCCTGGACTTCATTCAGAGAGCAGGTGACATAAGCCCCCTGTGGGAGGAAAGCCCGCCCTCACCCCACCTTGAAGCATGGCCTAGATGGAGAGAAGGAGCCTCCTGTGTGCTGGCTGCTGGCCCCTGCCCAGCCTGATGGAGCAGGGCCTCCACCAGCCCCAATGCAGACCCCAGACCCCCTGTACTGAGAGCTGTACCTCATGCTCTCCCGAGGCTGAAAAGTCAATAAACTCATTTTCTCCCAGAAAGAGTATGTCTTCGGGAAGGCCCTGGGGAATCTGTCTGCAAAATTTAATTTCTGTTGAAGGATCCTGAGTAGGCAAAGAACATGGAAGGAGGGGGAGCGTGAAGAGGAGCCGAAGGAGCAGACATCTGTTTGCTGAGAATTTAACTTGCAGCGAGACTTTCTAGGTGCATAATCTCCTTCGATGCTTACAACAGCCTTGCGAGGTGGGGAGATAATGGGGACCTGGGTAGAACTTGGAAGGGATCAGGGAGGTCCTCTGATCTCCAATATTTGATTCATTCAACAAATAATCATCGGGTGACTCTGGGTGCTAGGCATCGACCCAGGTGCTAGGGACCCAGCAGTGGATGTGACATCATCCTTGTCCTCAAAGATCTTTCAGTCTTGTGTTGGAAACAGGCATATTGACAGGCCTTTAGAGCCCTTTTTCTAGCCCATTAACCTCCATTCACATTTCTGCTTGATCACCTCTAGGAATCAAGAGCTTTTACCTCTCAAGAAACTTATCAAACATCCTTAAACATATGATAAATATTTCTTTTCTGTTTTCATTATGTCATAAAAATCTGGATGCATCTTACAACCGATCCAGGAATTAATGTAGTTGATTTTCTCCTTAAAAAAAAAAAAAAAAAGAATACAATGTTATTCAATCAATGATGTGGATCAATAGAGTCTTCAATCTGGGTACGCATGGAAAATGTTTATAATTGAGATTTGAATACCTCCCATTTGGGAGGCACTGTGTGGAGTGTTTGGGGTTGGGCAAAGTTATGGAGGATAAAACTTACAACCCCTCTCTCTGAGGATCATTGATGCATGACTGTTTCATAAACATGATCTTAATCACCGTCCCCTGTGAGTTAATTAAGGTCACCATGAAAAACAGGCAAAAAAGGAAATATGCTCCTTAATGTTATTTAATATGAAAATGCAGCTCTTGGAGGAGGAAAGTTATAGATCAGTCCAGACTCAAGTCTCTGACCAAAGACTCAGTCAGGATGGGAATGTGGATACACATGAGGAATTGTGTCTACGGTGTCCTCAACAAGGGAACAACATGGTCCATCACAAAATACCCTCTTTTTTCATTTGTTAAGCTAAAATCACCCCCAAAAACATTTCAACTTCTCCCTTTGTTGAACCAAAATTCAATTCCATGTAACTTAGACAAATTGCCCAAACTTCCTAGAGTCTGAAGACTGAGAACAATATATAGGTTTAAAAAGGATGCAGAATGCATTCCAACTTCCCTCTGAAGTGGTTCTAAATTAAGTGCAGTGGAAGGAAATTTAGATGAGACATCTTGGGTGCATTTGCAAAAGGATACCCACAAGGCTGGATGCATGATTGGAAATGAGGTGGTTTCAGTAATGTACCAGGTGGGTCCATCAGAAAGTAGAAGCCCCCAGGCCAGGGGCACAGGGAAGACCTGAGCTGAGCAACTCGTGACAGACCTCCTTCTCTCCTCTTCTAAATGGGACAAGAGAGAATGAGATTAAAACAAACCAAAACAAAACAAAACAAAATAAAACTCAGCTCTGGGGATCTCCAGGGGACATTTGTTTTGATGAGGTTTCAGGCCTGATCTTCAAGAATAAGGAGGTGCCAACTATTTGTAAAAGCTCCTAAAACAACATGATCTCTGGCCCTTGGGAGATTTATTTTTTATTTATACAGAGTATTTTTTAAAAGCCTGTTATGACAACAAAGAAGTAACTGAGAGGCTTCACGTAAAAAGCAAGACAATGTTCCAGAGCCTGCATCTGAAGCAAATATGTGCATAATATTATAAAACAAACAAGCGGAAGGATAGGTAGAAGATTTCAGTCATTCACTTAAATACACATTTAATTTGGCACTGTCAGGCCATAGGGAAGATGAAGCTGAACATTAGACATTGTCATTGAGGAACGAGGGGTCTGGAGAAGGAAAGCGACTTGTAAAAATAAGTATTTCGGCTTTGAGGGACACAAGAGTGGACCCAGAGGAAAGAGGAGTAGCTAATTCCCTGACAGAATCAATTAAGGCTTTCCTGAGGAGGTGGCTGGAGTTTGGGCTAGAAAAAGGGCATCCTCTTAACCTAGCATCTATACTAATGGATTAGTTATTTATAGCTGCATAACAAATTAGCATGAAATCTAGTGGCATAAAATAAAAATCAACATTTATTATCTCACATAGTTTCCATGAGGCAGGGATTTGGGTGCAGCTCTGCTGACTGATTCTGGTTCAGGAACTCTGAGGAAGTTATACAAGGACTGGGCTGGGGCTACAGCTCCCCAAAGACTTGATCGAGACTGCAGGATCTGCTTCCCAGGTGGCACACTCATGTGGCTGGCAGGTTGGTGCTGTATGCTGGTGGGACGCCTCAGTTCCTTACTACGTGGACCTTTCCCCATAAGGCTGCTTGGGCGTCCTCACAGAATGGTGTTGGCTTCCCCAGAGCTAGCGATCCAAGAAAGAGCTAAGCAGAGAGTTCAACATCTTGGGGGACTTAGCCTCCTCAAAAGTTACTCTCTGTGAAATCCATAATATTCCGGTGACCACACAGGTCGGCGCTCTTCAGTGTGAGAGGGAACCACACAAGGGCATGAATCACTGGGAGCCAACTTGGAGGCTGCCACCACAGCAAAGCATGACGCCCAAGGTGGTGGCAGTTTGTTCTTATATTTGGTCTCGAGTGACTGAGGGTCGGAGCAACGGGGGAGGTTTGTCCTGGGGTCAGTTAACATCAGACTTTCAAATCACATAAGCCTTGGTTCAAATCTGGGCCCCATCATTTACTGGCTATATAGCCCCTCTGCTCTTTGGAAGGTGATCGCCCTAACAGCTGGAGAGATGGCGGCCATAGCTGAACCGAGCCAGGCACGCCCAGCTGTCTCGGATCACTTTCCTGGGGACTGTCACGCGAGGAAGCAAATTGTACTGTATTTAAGACATTGTGTTTTAGGGTCTCTTTGTCATAAGAACCTCACCTACACCTTAATATATTACTTGCTACAAAAAGTATCGCCTCTGAATCTAATTTTCCTCATCTGTAAAGTAGGGATAGAAAAACAAACCTCACATTTTCCTTCTGAAGAAAAATTTAAAAAGGCATGAGAGAGTTCGTCCAGGGTCTGGCCCAGAATCCACACACTCATCATTGTCGCTCTTGTCCTGTTTGAATTTATGATCAGTGTCAACACACTGATTCAGCAAATGCATGTCTCCATCCACAACAGTGTCTCTCAGGGAATTTAGAACCATTTTCTTTGGAGACCCCTTTAATGGGAACTTGTGGAATTTAAATAAACAAGGCAGTGGCTTCGCAGAGAGATTATTCAGTGACTCGTCTGGGGCCAAGATCTGCCATGAACATCTTGTTCTTTCTCATCCAACATTTCCAACTCTGGAAAATGGAAAGGAGAAAAGAAGGAAGAGAACGAAGGAAGGAAGCAAGGAAGGAGGGAGGGAGGGACAGAGGAAAGAAAGAGACAAGATCGATGATTCTTGAATCCCAAGTGTTCCAGAAAGCAACCACAGGAGCTCTGCTATTTCCTGCATTGCCTATTATTCGGTTCTGCATAGCATTTTGCTGAGTAAAGTGTTTTACTCTACAAACAAGTTCACAAACCACAGATGGACAAGATGATCTACAACGTACTGGTGGGCTCTATGAATCTTTCCTAATCCACTAGCAGGCACTTCTCCAGCAATCGCTCCTGCTTCAAATCAAAGAATCCCCCTACTTCTTATCTTAGGGGCGTGCTGTTTGTCCTAAAGGAAATTAACAGAAGACAGTCGGTATTTAATGGGAGTCCACTGAGGTCTTCCTTAGCCAAGCTGAATCCAGGCCACGCAGCCAGTCTGAGCAGCGCCATCTAGTGAACAAACCGGGCAGCGAAGCCTCCTCCAGCCCTTGAAAGTTTCAAGATGGGCGGGGAAGCCTCCTTCTAGATACCGTGGTAATTTAAATAAAGAATTAAAATGAGGAAATGAATTAGAACGCTGACGTGTCATCTCCATCCAATGCCCCAGGCCTGAAATGATCAAAACTGTCATTTTATTTTCTCTTCTCTTAAAATTACTACTTTTAATTTAATTTCTCTTACTGAAGTTTCTCTGGCCAACTCATCAAATTTTCTATCAAAATTACCATAGAATTAATTTGTATGCATGGGCACAAAAGAATGGGCTGACAAGATGGGTCACATCCAAGTGAAAAGCAAAAAAAAATAAAATAAAGTAAAATAAACCTCCCTCCACCCACACAGGAATACAGTAAATAGAATAGAGGAATGATGGGTATGAGGTCCCAAGAGTCCTGCACATGTTGGCTAAATCCTTGGCCTCCCTCCTGATGGTGAGTGTCTCACACCCACTGCATCAGGCAACTTCCAAATCTCCTTGCAGAAGCATTTCCTTGGAGAACCAGAGTCTGATGCCAACACGTCTGTGTCCCCTGGACCTTCTTCTACAGGTAGAATCTGGCTTCTATGAATGAACACTTAGGGCAGCTTTGGATGCATCAGAAAATCCTAGAGTGCATGATAAAAAAGAGGATGGCTTAGAAAATAGAGTTGAATCTGATAATGATGACAAGAAATGCATGGTTATGCACCTGCTGGGTGAATTAAATATGTTTGTTTATTATAAGGTAATTTGCTTGAGGCAGGGTTGGGAGGGGTGAACACAAGGTGATCGGGGATCAGTGAAAGAAGTCTAGGCTTCAAAGCAGAGTCCTGGGTTGGTCTTTAGAGAATCCTAGACATACAATCCGTACAGGAATGACCTTGGGCCAATGATAACTTCTCTAAGCCTCAATTTCTTGATGTGCAAAACAGGACACCCTCTTTTGTCCTTTCTGGAATGGTGTGAGGTATAAGAAAATGAGATGACTGAGATGTGGGATCTTGTCTATGGTATTTGTGTAATAAAGCATAGGTCACCTTGCCCCCCAGGGCCGATACTCCCCACCCTGTGAAGTCTTCCCTTAATGTGGCTCCTTGGGCATGCTCAAGAGTGAGGAAAGAGCTGAGGAAAATGTCAGGGAGAAGCAAGGGACTGGTGTGTCACAGTCATGGAGATGTCTATGTCTGTGTTAGGGCAACATAAAACCTCGCCCCATGCTGTGCCCTGAGATCAGAAGCTGTCACCCGGTGCCTGGACATGCAGACAGTCCATAAAGCCTCATAGAATCCACTAGAAATTGCTGCTATTTGTAACCTGGGTCTTTGTATAAAGTTTTATATTTATTAAGTACTCCGATGCAGTCAGAAAATGTTTATTTTTTTTTTTTAAAGATTTTATTTATTTATTTGAGACAGAGAGAATGAGAGACAGAGAGCATGAGAGGGAGGAGGGTCAGAGGGAGAAGCAGACTCCCCGCCGAGCAGGGAGCCCGATGCGGGACTCGATCCCGGGACTCCAGGATCATGACCTGAGCCGAAGGCAGTCGCTTAACCAACTGAGCCACCCAGGC
>NC_138384.1:18307767-18357672 GCF_054177405.1 Leptonychotes weddellii | reverse complement strand
TTTTTTTTAAAGATTTTATTTATTTATTTGAGACAGAGAGAATGAGAGACAGAGAGCATGAGAGGGAGGAGGGTCAGAGGGAGAAGCAGACTCCCCGCCGAGCAGGGAGCCCGATGCGGGACTCGATCCCGGGACTCCAGGATCATGACCTGAGCCGAAGGCAGTCGCTTAACCAACTGAGCCACCCAGGCGCCCCAGAAAATGTTTATTTTGCATGCACTTTGTACAGGCATTGAGCAAGGACGGTGAGAAACAGAGATGAACCAGGACCCCTGCCTTCTAAAGGCTCACAGTCTGGTGGAGAAAATGCGACACAAAATGAAGTCCTCTTCCGATAAGCTTAACCCTATATTTTAAGTGAGAACAAAGCAGAGGTGGAAACCACTGTACCGTCAGAAGCAGAAAAGGCTTTCCAGGGAGCGTGCACTTTGGAGAGCTGATGGAGTGAGGCGCTTGAGGGCACATGCAGAAAATCTTGCGGCCAGAGGGAACAGAGTAGGCAAAGAAGGGGAGTAAGAACTTGCTCATCACACTTGGGGAAGGGCCACCGACTCAGAGGGGCTAGAATCAACACTGTGAGAAGAGAGTCTGTGGTGACCAAGATAAGAAAAGTTGGCTGAGTCAGGAGCTGATGAAGGCCCTCAGGAGCCAGGCTTGGTAGGAGAGCCCAGGTGACCTGGTACCTGTCACGGCTTCTAAAAGGAAAAGGGGGTGTGTTCCGGCTGGAGATGTGGTCTCCATTACCTTCCATACACGCGATCTTCAAACAACCATATGACCTGATGCCCAGTAATGACTCCGGAAATGTCCAGGGTGGCCAAGTGAATGGAGTCCATGAAATATAGGAAATCTTTGTCAACTGATTTGCAAAAACTGACATAACTATGTTGACGTGCTTTATTGGAGCAGATGCTAGGAAACATGCAGAACAAAAAATGTGAGCTCCTGGGACATTTTCTCCCGATGTACAAAAAAAATCACCCAAAAGCTTATTTTCAGAAAAACCAAATGTGGGACCCAGGCCTCTGAATTCGTGGGTCTTAGAGAATCAGGAGACATTTGAGGACTTTGAGCTCCCTCCCCGACTCACGTGGGCTGCAGGCGCCTGGCCTCTAACCCCAGTGATGGATGGAGAGGTCGCCCTTCATGGCCAGCATGCAGACGTCCGTCCCCAGGCAACAGACAGAGCTGCTTCCTGGATTCTGTCCATTTTCTACCATGTTAGGAAATTCATCTTGAGAAAGCACATTCCTTCTGAGTTCACCCCGTGATTAGCATTCTGCACAAAAAAAGAAAAAATAACCTCGAAGATGAAATTTCTTCTCGTGCCTCGGCCCGACTCAACTCCAGTTGGTTTTCATTTATTTGAATGTGTACTTTGGAATTGGAGCCTTGAGCTTTCCCAGTTAACTCCCGCCACCTGGGGTATATTATGGAAGGGGGGTGGCAGAGACTCTGGCTCGTCCCCTGCTCCCACCTCTTTCTCCACATTGTAAAAACAGATTGTTAAAAAGGTGGCCTCTGTGTGCGGAGAGCAAGAGGGAAAGAGCGTGAGCCCTTTCTGCTGGGCTGTGTTAAGCCAACAGCTGGGGGGCCATGACCGCCTTCAGCCGGGAACTGCGAACCTGAGAGCCAGGCAGGGTGATGGGTCCTTGAAGCAGCCCCTTCTGTTTGGATCACTTTTGGGGGCGAGTCTAATCAAGCTGGGATGTGTGACTTCAAAACAGCTGGGAAGCATTACAGGTCAGAAGTTGAAATCAAGTTAAGGACCGTCGGAATGTGCAAGCCCTGCCGTTTCTAATCTCTGCCTCTTCCTCTAATCTGCACGACTGAGGATGAAATGTCTCAGTCAGGGCTGGTGTTTAAAACATGGGCTCAGGCAGATACCTTCGTGAAGGCAGGGCTGCAGAGGCTGTCTGAGGGGCAGCTTCTTTCCTTGCAAAATCAAGAAAGGGCCAACCCAGGTGTCAGTGTAAACAAGGAACAGGTAGAGTCAAAACACGAAAGGCGAAAAATTCACTGCAAATCATTTCAACCCCTTTATTACAAGTGTGAAAATAGGCCCAGAGAGGTTAATGTCCAGCTCAAAGTCACACAGCACTTAGTGGCTATGCACTACAAGGGTAAGCATAGTTAGATCAAGCTACACCCCTGCCCAAAACCCAATGGGTTTTGCTTGCCGTTAAGATGAAATGAAATTTACGGGGCGCCTGGGTGGCTCAGTTGGTTAAGCGACTGCCTTCAGCTCAGGTCAAGCTCCTGGAGTCCCAGGATCGAGCCCTACATCGGGCTCCCTGCTCAGCGGGGAGTCTGCTTCTCCCTCTGACCCTCCCCCCTCTCATGCTCTCTCTTTCTCATTGTCTCTCTCAAATAAATAAATAAAATCTTAAAAAGAAAAAAAAGATGAAATGAAATTTAGGGGCGCCTGCGTGGCTCAGTCGTTAAGCGTCTGCCTTCGGCTCAGGTCATGATCTCAGGGTCCTGGGATCCAGCCTGGCATCAGGCTCCCTGCTCAGCGGGAAGCCTGCTTCTCCCTCTCCCCCTGCTTGTGTACCCTCTCGTGCTGTGTCTTTCTCTGTCAAATGGATAAATAAAATCTTTAAAAAAAAAAAAAAGATGAAATGAAATTTCTCTGGTCTAGGAGGCCTTGGGTGATCAGGCTCCCACCCACTGCTCTGTTTGCTGGGACCACACCCCACTTTTCCCACCAGCCTCCTGGCAAATGAGTTTCTTCTTGGTTCCATAGGTTCATGAAGTCCTTTCCCACTTCAGAGTTTGGGGACTCGCTGTTTCTTCTTTCTAGAGGATGAGCCCTCTGTTCCTCCCTCAAGTGGTAGGTGAAACACCCTTTCTCAGCAAGGCCTCCTGAGGAAGCCCTCTCACTCCTCAGCCAGCTCATGTCCTTCCTGGCACCTGATGTCCCATGATCCTCCCTGTTTGTTACTCGGTGACTATTACTCCCTTTGTTAGAGTGTAAGTGACTGAAGGTGGAAACCTTGTCTGTTTTCCTATTCTCCCCCAGTGTCCACCACATGACAGTTGTCACCTGTGCATCTGATTAACAGATTAATCAATCACCCAGCTGGACAATCAAGCAATTCAAAGACAGGCTCTCACTGTCTCCTCAGTGATTAAGCACTGAGAGGTGTGGAGATTAAAGATGGCCACAGATGGTGTTGAAGAGTGATGGTCTATGTCCCTCCCCTTGATTCCAGGTGGATTCTGCGACTGTTCGGTCAACAGAAGAAGGTCAGCAGTGGCCCGTGCCACTTTCCAAGCTTTAAGACACTGGCAGCTTCTATTTGCGACTGCCTTGGGGAGCTCTGAGCGGCCATGTAAGTAGTCTGGGTACCCGAGATGACCGCCACCCAGGAGAGGCCACGTGAAAGGCTCCGGTCAGTAGTCCCAGCCATCATGAGTAAGTGAATGGAGTCATTTCAGACCCCCCCTTCCAAACAAGCCCAGCCACCAGGTACATACCACCAGCTTACCTTAGCTAGTGCTACAAGGGGCAGAAGAAACACCCAGCCGAGCCGAGCCGAGCCCGGCCTGAATTTTCGACTGTAATAAGGTGGGGGCTGCTTTCAGCTGCTAAATTTCAGGGTAGTTGCTTATGCAACAGTAGATAACTGCAGTGGGACTCTGTTGCCAGATGGTCTGGGTTCACATCCTAATCTTACCAATTGTTAGCTAGCTGGCTAAGCTCCTGCATGGGATTTTCCTTAAGCATCAGTAGTTGGATCATCTGCAAAAGGGACATGGTAGGATCCCCACCCAAACCATCGTTAAGTGAAATTCACATCAAGTACTTTGCACAGTGCCTGGCTGGGGACACCAAGTGATCTGTAGGCATTAGCTAATATTGTTCGTGTGCCCTTTGACACATCCCTCCAACTAGGTAGAGCTCCCCTTTCCTATAGGAGGCAGGAGAAAAGAGATTGCAAACATTCAAAGTACACCACTCCCTTGCCATTAATTCAGCCAGCTGTCCCACCACCAAAGGGAAAAGTCCAGACTCATGATGTGCAAAGCTCTCGCCCTGCTTATGTTCAGTTCACCGTCTCCATCCCCTCCTCCTCTCACACCCACATGCATGGCCCCCAGCAACAACAGGAAGGAAATGGATAAATATCCCCACAGTGCATTCTTCTGAGTAGGGAGATTTCAGGCATATTTCTTCCTTCCTTGTGATTCCTTTTATATTTTCTCAATCTTCCACAGCAAAGACTTTATTTTCATAAAATGTAGTGAATTTTACAAAAAATAGGAAGTGACTATTCCTTCTACTTGGAGACTAAGACACTATTTTACTTCTCTGTCTTCCTCATGGGATGTGCCTGAATTGAGTGAATGTATGAACGAATGAATGAATGCATGAATGAGCTAAAAGTAATGCAAAGTTCGCTGTGTATATATTTAGGGGGAGTAGCCTACATTTATATACTAAATGTATTTGTAAGGATATAAATTTGAAAAGTTCTCTTATATATACATATTTTTTGGGGGGGGTTATTGTTGTTTTTCAGAGACACTCATGGTGAGGCCTTTTTTTTTTTTTTTTAATGAAGAAACCCTTTTTGAAGTGACTAATCATTCTGTAATTTATTCTTTTTAAGGCCAGAATGCCAGAGTTTCTTAAAATGAGTTTCTTCTTCTGTCTCTATGTTTATCAACTAATGACAGGCTCTTAAACATTCATTTAGCAATGAGAAACTTCCAAGGCAGCATGCTATGTTCTAGTTAGAAGAATTCAGTTTAGCCAAATACATATGAATTGTTCACATGCCACAGGGAGGGGACATCTCTGGGAACACTAAGCTATGGAGTGCAGATTTTTAACCACAAACATTTCTTCTCTCCGGAAAGCCAGTGAGCCGACTCCGTGTGGCCACGGCCCCATGGGTCCTGCCCAGGCCCAGCGGATAAGCACCCATTTTCCCAGACATCCTTCTCTCCCTCTGTGTTTCTTTCATAACTGCCTTGCTGGCTGGATTCAAAAGCCTTACATCTCCAATTCTTTCACAAATTTTCTAAATAGGTTACTAGTTCATGCGCTGGATTTTTGGGCTCTCTTCGATTTACCAGCTCAGCATAACCCAAATCGGGCCAGCCTGCGCGAGATGAATGCAATGCACAAGGAAATTGCCTCCAGGTCCCTCTGGCCTCCAGTGCGTACACAGGCCCTCCCGGAGCTCCTGTTTTGGATTCCTCTTGCATTAGCAACCAAAGCCAGCCTCTTCGAGCATACCAGCACCGCTGCCCTCCCCCTTCCTGCCTGTACCATCTCAGGAGATTTTTGAATCTGTAAGTCAACCCAACAGGCTTCTCTTCTGGTCATTTCTCATCACTTAGATCTATAAATATTAATCGCAAGCCTCATATTTTAAAACCACATAAATCAATCGTCGGCTAATCTTAGTGGTCCTTCGTACTTTCCCAAATTCCAGAACTTTCTATTTTAGCTACTGCTCTTCACTGCTTTTGCCACCAAAGTTATTTCATACCTTTTCAATCTACCAGGCCCTTCTTTAGATAAAAGGAACAGAAAGGGGAGGAGGGAGAGAGGGTGGGAGAGAGTGAAGGAAAGGAAGAGGAAGGGGAACAGAGAGAGGACAAAGAAAGACAAACAAATGAGAGAGATAAACCCATGGGACTGGACCGTCAGGGACCTACTGCTAATTCTCCAACTAGTCTTGGGAATCCTGAGCAAGCCACTTAACATCTCTGGGGTTGGCTTGGTTTAGAAGGTATCTCTAGCATCTTCTTGCTGTAAGCCCTATCCTCCCTAGAGTAAGATGCAGAGATTTCTCTCTTCATACTAGAAGATCTTTCTAGAAGGACCCCCAGGTAGCACAGAGGTTGCTTTGCACCCTTTCCTAAGTACTCACCAGACTGCAAGATAAGACTGAAAGATAACTGATCAAGATAGGTCCCCAGTCCTTGCTTCAAGACTCACTGGGGGATACAGACTCTGTGGGTATAGTCTTTTTTGTTTTTAAAGATTCATTTATGGGGCGCCTGGGTGGCTCAGTTGGTTACGCAACTGCCTTCGGCTCAGGTCATGATCCTGGAGTCCTGGGATCGAGTCCCGCATCGGGCTCCCGACTCAGCGGGGAGCCTGCTTCTCCCTCTGACCCTCTCCCCTCTCATGCTGTTTCTCTGTCTCTCTCTCTTTCTCTCAAATAAATAAATAAATAAATATCTTAAAGATTCATTTATTTACTTGAAAGAGAGAGAGCATGGGTGCAGGGGGGCTGGGCAGAGAGAGAGGGAGAGAGAATTCAAGTAGACTCCACGCTGAGCGGGGAGCCCAATGCGGGGTTCGATCTCATGACCCTGAGATCACCCCCTGAGCTGAAACCAGGCGTCCAGCACGTAACCGACTGCACCATCAGTGGGCGTAGTTTGTACTACGTTTCTGTGCAGCCCATTTACAATCAATTACCTTTCAGGGTGTACCTCTTAGTCATGTAGAAACCACGTAGCCAACCTAGGAGCACCTCAGGAAATCCTAACAGCACTGATTGCTTTGCACCAGCTATTTCAAGACGGTATCGGGCCAGGGGAGGAGGGAGTAACAATGGCAAGTAAGAGAGCAGAGTCAGAGAGACTAGGGTTTAAATACCGCCCCTGCAGGTGTTAACATCCAACCAGGTGCTTTGCCTCCCTGAGATGCATTTCTCTCACCTGGAAAGCAGAGAGGCCTCTGCACACTTCCCCTGGTTGTTCTCCAGAATAAGAGGGACGATGCTACAATGTGCACCGCTTTGCACCTGACTCATGGTTAGTGTTCAATAAATGGGAGCTTTTACTATTACCATATTTCCTCCATGCTGAGACACCATCGATCGGAAGTCAAAGCATCAATTTAATAACTTCTCACGGGGAAAACAATATATTAAACACACATTCCCATTTTAAGACATCACAATTTCCACAATATTAAAAGGTGAAAAGAAATGTGTCTTAAAAATCAATGAAATGTGGTCTTATTATTGTCACATTTTGGAACCATTCTAAGTCATTTGCTTGTTTACTTGCCTTTTTCCTGTTTTGTCTGGCTTTCCCCCAGGAGACATACAAGTTCCATGAGGATAAAGAAATAGATCTTTGCTCGACAATATGCTCCCAGTGCCTAGTACGGGTGTCGAAAAAATATTTGTCTGATAAGATGATTTAATGCTTAATATGAGGGGGCTACTGATTAAGACCCCACTAATGTTGGAATTGTTTCCTATAATGGAACTCTTCTTCATATCCTTCGACATCCATTCAACTGAGTTCCTCACCAGCCTTGGGAGAAAGGTTTGTTTTTCTGAATGTATATTTGTTGAAAATTGGTATTTTCCTTGAACTATACACACAAGGAATGAGGATGAAAACAGACAAGTGCAGAGCATCCATCATAACCCCTGACACAGAGGAAGCAGTCACAAATCACACTTGAAATTCAACACAAGGCAATGGTAGGGTATGGGTCCTATTCAGCTTAAAATAGGTTGCCAGTTTGAATGCCCTTAGTTTCTGTAGGTATGTACTAGACATTAATAAATATCTATTTATGGAATCAACTAAAATTCCTCCTTTCAATTTGCAAACAAGAAAAATAAACACTGAAGTAATCTCCCCAGTGCAAATGGCTTTTAACTGCACATTCAGAAATTAAAAAAAAAAAAAATTCATTCAATCAGTTTAGTGAGGGCCTACTATGTGCTGGGGGTGAGAAGCAGTCTAGGAGGGTCTAGGGTGAAGGAGACACCAGTATACACAGACCGTTGCTCCATGTCAGGTAGAAAGAAGCACTGGCTCAGGGGTCTAGGGCCCCAAGGGAAGGAGCAGGAATGACTTCGAAAAGGAGAGAATGTCAGTCCCATCAGACTGCCTGGAACTAAAGTGGCCTCTGATTTTGTGTCACTCCAGCCCTTGCAGATGATTCCCTGCCGCATAAACCAAATCCTGGGTCAGGGGTACCCATCAGACTCCAAGTGATACCCTAGGGTCTTGTCAAAAATGAAATGGTTTCTCACTAAAAGGAAGCAAAGTTTGCACACTCAATTGCCTTTCAAGGGATGGGGGGAGGTAATTACACAAGTAAAAGTTACTTTTAACTTATCATGAAATAGTAATTCTCAATTAACATAAACAAGAAATTGGGTGTGCTTACCCCAATCATGAGGAACTTGCTGGACAAGAGCCTATTGTGGGGTGTCCTCTTCTTTAATGACGATGAGGATGATTCCTTAGAGTACCCAGGAAGCAGCCACACTATCTGAACAAGAAAACAAGAGGAACTGAGTCATGAAGAAAACCATAAGCCCATCCTTACTTAATGGGTCAAGGCTGGATTGACCAGATGGACATGATGAGTCCTAGGATGTCAGACTAGGCTTCACAAAGACTGGGACAGGAAGTGTTGTTGGAACATGATGGCCCTGGATTGGTCTTCAACCATGAGAAGAAATCCAATGTTGGCAGAAAGGAAGGAAGGTCATTCCAGCCTTGGCCAGCACTGGAGCAGCAAAGGGGATAATCCAATATGGTACCAGTACACGGAGGTCAAGTTGGTAATGAAGAGGAAGATGTTGGCAGGAGCTCATTCAAGGTGGATCCTGAATATACAAGGAGCCCAGAGTTGTGTTGTTTTGCTTTGCTTTGTTTCAACTGTACTGAGGATGAAAGTTTTGAGCAGAACAGTGATACAATCAGTTGTGTGTCTCAGGAAGACTATTCCGGTGGTGCTGAAGTTCAGCTGGGAGAGATGAGAAACATGGGAAATAAAGACAGTTATTGCAATAGTTCAGACAATGGGTGGCAGGGTCAGATCTCAGAGATTGAGGAGGTGATGGCTGGGCCTTGGAGATCGACTGGATAAAGAGAAAGAGGGAGAGGAAAAACACCCTGGCCTGCTAGATTACTAGAATGAAGACTGTTACCCCCCTTCATGTTCACCTAAAGGAATGTCCTGAACACTCACAGCAGCACTCTCCAGGACGGCCACGTGGTAGTTACCCAGCATCCGTGACACAACAGCACACCATGTGGATGTAAGAAGGGAAGATCTCCAATGGAATGGGCAACATGAGTGAATGCACAAACCAGACCATCCATACACTCACCAAATGAATAAAAGAACCAGCGTGTATTCTGTACCATTCCATTTGTGGTAAGTTCAAAATCGAGCAAAATGAATTTATGGTGTCTGAAGTTATGATTCAGGTTACACTTTGGTGGGGGTTTGTGGAAGGTACTGATTCAGGGAACATGGCTACCCATAGGGTGAGTTCTGGTTACTTAGATGTGTTCACCATGTGAAAAATCCATCCGACTGTATGTGTATTATCTGTGTGCACTTTTATGCAAATACATGATACTTACATTTAAACATTTACAAAAATTGAAATCATCTTTGTCTGCAGTGCCTCTCGTATGTACGACATTAAAGCAATGTCAATAACACCACCACCACCTTCGATTTTGGAATGCTAGTCTAGTCCTCTGAGCTAGAAACTGGTAGGTGCTGACCGCAACCTCGTGAGATCAGTTTTAAACCCAAAAGACAAGAAAACAGAGACTCTGAGATATTTAAATAATGCCTAAATCCACCATCCTTCTTTAGAAACAGCACCTACCTTGGGCTGTGCCATGATTCTACAAGTGTTCCAAGAAATGTGACTGTAATTATTCTACTTTAGGCATAGAATCTGCTGGGTCCACATGACCCTACTTTTCCAACATAAGCTGGATCTGTCACCCCCATACTTCCAAACATTTGGGTTATCAATGAACTATTTCAGGGCTCCGCATCGTGCTTCTTTCCATAACCCCAGACCTCTCCAGCATACACCTTCATTATGAAATTTTCAATCAAACAAATGAATTCGACCCAGAAAAGCAAACACATTTTAGATAGAACAGTCATCTTTTTTAATCAGTTTTTGTGTTTCCTATATAAACCAGCAGCCCAGAGGTACTATTTCTGAAAGCATTTTGTAATGGAAGATTTTACCCGAGTGCTATTTAGTATTAATCGTTATTATCCCTGTTATTAATAATAATGATTTATAGAGCAGTTTGAGGAGGCACTGCTATTTAGAAACTAGCAACACCGAGCCTGATTTGATACTTAAGTCAGCAAATGTAATAGGAAGAGAAGAGGCAAGAGGAGAAATTAAAACAGACAGCTCTATCTTCAGACATCTACCTTCAGGGACCAAGGAGCAGGTAATATGAAGGAAAACTTCAGCAAAAATGGAGCCCAAGGACATTTTCTTGGGCTCTGAGGTCACCACTACAAGAGATGTGGTCAGCTGACACAGAGTCCAGCCAAAAGCCATAGCACCTTGAGGAATTCACTTCCGCCATGTCTCCAACCCTGGAGAGTTTTCAAAGCAGTTCTTGTGACCTTTGCATGAATGCTGTGAGGTAGATAGGGGTGGACCAGCTTCCCATCTCCAACCCTACCATTCTGGTAAAAGCACTAAAATTCAGGGGCACAGCATAATGCGGACACCTCACAAAATCTACACTGGACACGCTACCATGGAAAAACACTAGGGCAGGAAAGTGATCCCTGGGGCCATCTTGTTGGGTGATTCACAGCCATCACTGACTAATAACGCTTTGGGGAAATTTTGTAAAGGATCAAAACTCCTGAGCCCCATTCCAGAACAGAGGGGAACCCAAGAATGTATAATTTAAAGAATAAAACTCCCCGAAGAACTCATCATAGAAACAAAAGAACTTGGGTCTTCAGAATGATAGATTCTTTGGAATGTTATGGAAGACAAATAAACTGAAAACTCTCACCTAGCATCCCAGTGAGTATCCAAACTAGCAAAGATAAAGAGAAAAAATCCCAAAAGCTCAAAGAAAAGAAAGGTGTTCTCTTCAATGGGACAGTAATCAGATTCACATCAGTTCTCCCGCTTTGAGGGAAAAGGTATTTCAATTATACACCCAGACAGCATACGTATAAAGATACTAACATTTCTGCAAAGAATATTTTCTGCAAAACAAGAATGAAATTGAGAATATACTTCAGCCAAATGAAAAAGAAATCCAAGAAAAATAGAAAGGAGTCCGGGAAATCCAAGGAAAAATAGAAACTAATCCCAGAGGGGAATAAAATGAAATCTCAGGATGACAAGTGTGCAGCAAAAAGCAATCAGCGCAAATGGAAACAGGAAGTCAGCAGGTGCCAGAAATAACCTGTCCAAGAGGGAAGTAGACTCTGTCTTTCATTGGTATAACAAAGAAGCTGCAAGTCCTTAACAGGAGCGTGAAGGCAGTATTTTCTCTGTCAGTAAGAAAAACTAAAGGAACCCCCTGGAAAAACAAAAACATACAGTTTGCCCTTGAACAACATGGGGATAGGGGTGCCAACACCCCCCATGCATTTGAAAATACAGGTATAACTTTTGACTCCCCAAAAGCTTAACCTCTAATTGCCTACTGTTGACCAGAAGCCTTACCAGTAATATAAACAGTCGATTAACACATATTTTGTACATTATATGTATTATGTACTGTACTCTTAATAAAGTAAGAGAAAAGAAAATGTTATTAAGAAAATCTTAAGGAAGAGAGAATATATTTATAGTACTGTTCCATGCTTATAGAAAAAATCCACATATAAGTGGACCGGTGCAGATCAAACCCATGTTGTTCAAGGGCCAATTGCATGAAAGGCGCGAACTGATGTGAAAAACTGAAATGCAGGAAATCAGTGGGTGTAGGTAAAGAAAGAAAGTTGTTATGTTTTCCCGCATCCCTTCAAGTGGTGTGAGTTTGAGGTGCAGCCTTGCACTTCCTTCCTTGAGTCCAGCCGGACCACGTGACCACGGTGAGTGCCAGGAGGGGCCACGTGACCACGGAGAGTGCCGGGAGGGGCACTGAGAGGCCAGAACACACTGGCTCTGAGCAAGGGTCTGAGGTCACAGACTGGGCTCCAACTCTTGCCTCTGCCACTTACTAGCTCTGTGATCTTGGAAAAGTTACTTTACTTCTCTGTGCCTCAGTTTTCTCTTCTATAAATGTCACCTACCTCATGCGACTGAGACAGAGATAAAATGACCTAATCTATGTAATGTATTTAGAATGGAAATTCACTTCTAATAAGCATGCAAATAGTACCTGTCATTATTGTTGTTGCAATATTAAAATATAGAAAGAATAGTTGAATTCTGATGTAAAGGCTATTATTAAAATTAGATTCGACAAAAGATAGAAGACAAAAACAGAATTAAATATCATAAAATAAATATAAAAATTGAGAAGGGAAAAATAAAGATACGGTTCACACAACGGGAGACAGGAGAGAGATGCTGCAGGAGGAGGAAGGGGGTTGCTAATTCCTTTACCGAAGATGGAAGTATCTAGATACTGTACAAACCCAACAGTTGAAGCAATAAAGAGTTTTAACCATAAATATATAATTTAAAATGATTTAATTAATAAATTAATTTTAATTCTTTTAAATTTACTAATTATTTTTTCATTTATTATAATTATATGTTTTATCTACATACTATATGTACTTATATATAATTTATATCCTACTTATGGTTGATTATAATTATAATGAATAATTAATCTATTAATTTAAATGTAATTTAAAGTACCAAAGCAAACACTACACATGATATTTATAAAGTCAGAAAAGCAGGTGGTGGAGAAGGAAGGCGAAGTGTGTAGTTCAGTAATGACTGTTGACTTTTGCAGCGTGCTTAACATGTGCCAGGCACTGTGATAATTGCTCTACATATATTATCTCAATTAATCCTATAAACAATGCCACAAGTTAACATACCATTGTTATGATGATGACCATTTCACAGGCATTTGAGGCAGCGAGAGACTAGGCACCTCACCTGGATTTCCAGCCAAATCAGAGAAGAGCAGCCCTTAGCCTCTGCTTTCTGCCACCTCGAAGAGAGCTCATCCCCCACAGTGGGAAGGTAGTGATAGCGGTTTACAGATATGATTTAGTGTTAGGGTGGCAGAGGGAAAATTAACCACTCTAGTGGCATGAATAGTGTCCCATGAAAATGTCATGTCTCTCCAGAACCTCTGAAAGTGACCTTATTTCGAAGTAGAGTCTCTGCAGATATAATTAAGACGAGGTCATACTAGAGATGGATAGGTCCTAAATCCAAGGACTGGTGTTCTCATAAGAAGGGGAGGAGAAGGGGCGCCTAGGTGGCTCAGTCGGTGAAGCATCTGATTTTGGCTCAGGTCATGATCTCAGGGTCCTGGGATGGAGCCCAGCTTTGGGCTCTGCACTCAGCCAGGAGTCTGCTTGTCCCCCTTCTTCTGCCCCTCCCCCCTGCTCGTGCTCTCTGTCTCTCTCTCAAATAAATAAATAAAATCTTTCGAAATAAATAAATAAAATAAAAATTAAAAGGAATGTGAGGTGATTTGATGAAAAAAAAAAAAGGAGACGGGGGAAAACACAGGGCCTAACAGGGAAGAAGCCCACGTGACAACAGGGGCAGAGGTGGGAGCAGCATAGCTACAGACCAAGGAACAGAGATTGCCGGGAGCCACCAGAAGCTAAGCAGAGGCAAGGAAGGATTCTTCCCTAGAGCCTTACAGGGAACATGGTCTTGATCTCATACTCACAGCCCGCTGAACTGTGAAAGAGTACATTTCTGTTTCATGGCCACCTGGTTTGTGGTGATTTGTTACAGCAGCCTTGGAGACGGATACAACTAACCAAAACCTTAAAATAGAAATGGTTAAAATCATTGGAAAAAGGAGAATTGGACCCTACAGCTTTCTTTACTTTTTGCTTTTTAAAAAACTATCATGCGCTACCCTCTGTGGTAGGCAGACTCGAAGGTGGACCCTACAACCCATCCTCCTGTTATTCACATGACTGTAAAACTCCCTCCTTTTGAGTGTGAGTGGAACCTCTGCCTTCCTTCTAACCAGCAGAATACACCAAATATGGGTGTCATCTCTGTGACAGTATCATTTAAGACTGTTATGTCAATCTTCTAGATTCTCTCCCTTACTGGCTTTGATGAAGCAGATGGTCGTGTTGGGGAGACCCACATAACAAGGAACAGAGGCAAATCTCCAGCCAACAACTATCTAGGAACTGAGAGTGGTCTCTAACCCACAACCAGCAAGAAACCGAGGTCCCCAGTCCAATGGGCTGAAAGTAACTGAATTCTGCCCCAACAACCACATGAGCTTGGAACCATAGCCTTCCCCAGTCCAGTCTTGGCAGAGACCACTGCCCCACTGAACCCCTCCATCATTGCCTTGTGAGACCCTGAAGCCGAGGACTCAGCCGAACTGTGCATAAACTCCTGACCCACAGAACCTGATAAAATGAAGGTAATAAAGGCATGTTGTTAAAAGCTACTAGATTTGTGATAATATTGTTACACATCAATAGATAACTAATATTCTCCTATAAATAAAAATAGTAATAATACTAATTCTCTGAAGTTTTTTTTCTTAAACTAGCAATGGTTTGCTATAATTAAAAATTAAGATAAATTATTCTGATGATCAGTCAGGTTTGGAAACAACTCCCTCATGAAACAAATAGGGAAACCAAAGCACAGAGAGGTGGAGTGGCAGGGACAGGTTCACCCAGGGCATTAATAAACTGAAATGTCACTAAAGCACATGTGTCCCCATCAACTGCACACTCTGTCTTGCTGCCTGCAGAATGACAACTGGAATAAAAGAGGGGGGAAAGGTAGCAAAGAGCAAGATAATTGCTCAAATCAAGGGCAAAGACTCAGTTTTGCCTTAGATTCTGTTCGTGGCAAGCTCTGTTCCCAACATCACCCCCAGTTCCTGGGAGGGTAAATGTGCGAAACAGGCACTTATTAGACAATTTTTTTGACAGCCGCTGCCTTTGCAATTACTGTGCTGTGATTTTTTTTCTTCTGAATGGCTCCAGATTTGTTTTTGTCTGAGCTGAGGTGGAAATTTGAGAAATAACAGATTCAACAAAAATTGACTTTATTAAGAATATGAATGTATTACACATGCTGTATATATTAAAAACTCATTGCTTTTATATCAGCCTCGCACACTGTATGCTACTTTTATGGTTCCCTCGTCTCTGGTGTTCCCCCTTTCTTTACGGTTCCCATCAGCTTTATGTTCCTCATTCCCTGTCATGCTGAGGAAATAAATGGTTAAAAATCTAAGTGCTCATCAGACACAAGCCAGAGTTCATAAATGAAAGCGGGCAGGCTTGGGTAATTTAAGATATTGCTGTGAGCGGGTGTTGCCAAAAAAAGCGATGCACTTATTGAACCATAAACAAAAGCAATTAAGATGAGCTGTTGATTACTTTGAAGAAAAGCTCCCCAGTAGCACAGAGAAGCGGGCCACGGAGGGAGTCTCAATTGCGTAAGCATCTCTGGAATCCTGGGATATCCAAGGAAGGTTGCAGGAGTCCCTTGTGTCTCATGGGAAGACTCCTGAGAAAGCCCCTGGAATGTTCTGCACAAGGCATCACAACTACGAGGCAAAGAAGAGCGAGGAAGGTTCACTCTTTCTTTATAGCAGAGCCAGGAAGGAAGGAAGTCCCTCTGAGGGAGTCTGAAGGCATAAGACACATGGCAGACCACAACCGGACCGTAATGCTGTTGAATTCTACCTGGCAGACCATTGCCTCAGGCCAATATTCAAGAGCTCCTTGGAGAAGGCTATGAGCTCAGAGAGGGGGGGAAGACCTCCTGGTGCTACTTTAATGGCTGGACCCTCCCAGGTTGAACCAAATGCAGCTCTGATATGAAAAGCTGAGCAACAGAAGCCTGGATCAATAGCTGGCAAAGCACCTGCTGATGCCCGGCTGCAGAAGCAGCAAGAACCACAGAAGCAAGAATGTATCTGAGTTGCCAAAGATGCAGGGGTGGTTAGAAACCCGGAAACAAAATCAGGTACCTGGTCTGGACAAATGCATAGCAATGGCCAACCCCCGACCCACTTGGCTCCAAACCCTCAGCCATGCCCACCGCTGGAGCAGAATGCACAAGATCACAATCGAAATCTGTGAACACTCTGATCGTGTTAGCATCTCTTTCTGAAAGTAGAAATTCTCCACTGATTTTGGAGAATTGTACCTAAAAATCCCCAAGAACGAGGCACATGGTCGATGCTCGACAATTGTTTACAGGGGAAAAGAGAGAAAAGGAGGAATGAATGGATGGAGAGATGGAGGGAATGCGTCACTGGGACAGAAGCTAAGGTCAGGGCTGACATTTAGAGTCGCCTTGAGGAGGCAGAGTGGGTGGAAGGAGCACATCAGGGCAAAGGCGCCCTGAAACACATCTTAAGCAGTGAGCAGGAGCAAGACAGGCAGGAGAAGAAAAATGAGCATCCCGCCAGACAGATGATGTTGGGTCAACTCAACCCTTCCCCTCCTGTCTGGAGAAACTCTGCAGGCACATGTTACAGCATGCCGATCAGTCACAGCAAGCAGTGATTGGCATCTGCGAGCCCAGCACCTAAGAGAAGACTGACATTCAGGCAGACAGGTCCAAATGTCACCGGCCAAAGGCCAGAGCACCTGGCAGGCTATCTGGGGCCACTTAAGACAGGCGAGGTGACAGTTAGACCAATGCAATCACCCTGAGTAGTGGTTTGAAATTCACCAGCAGTGGCCAGTTCATTTAACCAGGAGACATACCTGTGTTGGTGCAGATGAGGTGATAAAGGTGTGGGAACCCAGGGAAAGGAAACCAAGGTGTAGAGACCACCTATTTATGCCAGGCTTTCCACTAAGGGCTTAACACCAGCTTGTGGAATAGTCAGCAGAACTTTAGGGATTATTAGCTCTATTCTACTGATAAAGAATCTCAGGCTCCGATAAAGTAAATGGTCTTTAAAAATTCACATGGGTGATAAAAGATAGACCCAGGATCAAATCTGGATTGCCTGAGTCATGGCAGTCTTGTTCTTTTTACTAACTCTACACTTTTGACATTGGCACCAAGAGGCACAGAGATATGCAAGGTAAAATGTTTTCCAAGGCAAAGAGGCAGAGGTAGAGAAATTTTAAAAATGTTTTTCTGCAAACTGCTGTTGCCATTCTGCAACTACCGGAGAAATAATTCATGAGGCAAATGGAGAGTAAGATGGTAGGCAAGAGTAGCAAGAAGAGAAAGGAGTATCATTTCTGCATTGGATATGTACTCTGCCCCGAACGCCATGATAGATAAGATGAAGGCTGAGAGGGAAGCATTGTTTCTGACAGAACCAGGGTCCCAGAGCAGACTCCCAAGTGTCACTGGGAAGATAATATAGGTTATGTACAGAAGCATGGGAAACTCTGATATACTGTGCTAAGTGAGGCAAAAATGGTAATAAAGGACTCAGTGACCCAGGAGTCATTCAACAAACATCGCTGAGTATTACATCAGCTGCCCTCATCCCAGGCTACAAAAGCCCATGGAAGGAAGTCCTGTCCACACAGCTGTCAGAATCCAAGAGGAGGACAGACACATGGGAAGACAAGGTCATATGATGATGCTCTCTTTAGGGAAATGTACTTCTAAGACCAAGTTTATAGAATTCTAGTGAATTAATTCATTAAGTCAATAAACATCTATTGAGTGGCTCCCTTAGGACAGACCATTGCAGGTTCTAGGATAGATGAGTGAACAAAACAGATGATAAAATCTCTGGTCTCCTTTGCTTGTATTCTAGGAAAGTATATTCTGTCTATATCCAGTCTTACCATGTTTCTTTTCCATGGGTCTATCAGAATAGTCCTTGTACCTCCCACCTTGGAGAAGTGGATGATAGGGATCGAGAGTAGGGTTTTTATACATGGGAAGCCTTCAACTGAAGTCCCAGATTATCACATCCTAACCAAGAGATCCTCTAAAACCAACAAGTTGCAAGGGTATTTTCTCCCTTGTAATACTGGCGACTATATCTTTTCCTTAAAGTGATTTTAGGGGAGTTAATTTCTAGGCTCACATCATCTAGCCTGATGCATAGACACTGACAATAGAAGTTTCTGTTCCCTAGTTGAGACCTCTCTTTCCCCAGGCCTGAGTTGCTGTATCAATCTGCAAACCACATATCCCTGCTTGGACGTCTGCATTAATTGGAAATACTCCTTATGTTATTACATCATAGCACAGATAAAACCCCAAATCATTAACTGTGGAAGAGAGGGACAAAGGAAAGGGGGAAATAGAGGCAGGGAGACTAAAATAAGGTATTCCTCCAGTCAGAGACAATGAGCACGCTCCCTTTCACTGGGAGTGTGATCTAGTAGAGCAGGAAGAAATACTTTGGGGAGAATTTTAGGAAGTTCTTATCTGTAGGTCATGTTGAGACATTAGGGCTGAGAAAAAGGAAGCCCCAGTATTGTCCAGTTTCTTATTTGGGCTACAGGGTAGAGAATGGTGCTACTTAGAAAGACTCAGTAGGAGGGAGGCAGAATTATGAGCTGCTGCTTTATTCAATTCGCTGTGTCCGATGGGCAGTCAGGAGGTGATAGCATTTAGGAGCTCCATATAAGACTCTGTACTTTATGGAAACCTAGGCAGAAGATCCATATGTGGGAGTCATTGGAATGGGGGCAATATCTGTTGCCAGGAGAGTATATGAGATGACGGGGGGGGGGTGTAGTTAGCCGAGTGAGAGGAGGGCATGGAGGGAAGAAGAACAGGGATACTGCTGTTTAAACTTGAACATGGAAGTAAAGTCAATGACGTGACTACAGAGAAGGAAGCAGAGCTGGAGGCTGAGTAACTCTGGAACTGAACTGGTCCACCAAATGTGATTCAGCTTTGGCATCAGGACCAAGGGCAGAGAACCATGCCAAGTCTTCTCCCCTCACCCATCACAGGCAGGGTGGGCACACCAGTAGCTCCCGGGGACACACCCTTCTCCAGGGGTGTAGAGAGAGGGATCTGCACATTACAAAAGTGGCCACTAGCTTTACCAGAAGAAATGCCACACTGGAGGAGTCCCAGCCCCAGAACGGCAGGGGGTTAGGGTAGCAGCGACCAAGAGCGTACCCAAGATGGACGGCTTTGGAGAGTATTCATTGGGTTTCCTGGGATCTTCTGGATAGTTCGTCCTTCCCCTCCTCTGTGAGGTGGAAATGCTTTAGAAAGAAACCTACAGTTATAAATTCTCTGGGTTCCTTCTTAGTCAGGCAAGATTGATGGGCTGAGCTGGTTGACACAGAAGCAATTGGGAATATCATTATTTGCCTTGTATTTATCTGCATTTATGTTAATGGCTTTGTTCTTGATCAGAGCGGCTACTAAACTAGGGGAAATGTTTATTGCACTCAAAGTTTTCTTATGATGAATTATGTGGGAGTCACAGAATAGCCAATGCACACAACGTGAAGAAAACATTTCCTTTTTTTTTTTTTTTCTGCTTCTGATCTCAACAGCACAGGCCTCCTGCATACTTGGGACCAAACCAACTCAATTTTTCATGTTCTGCTTTGTCATCTGATTGCTTTAATGCTTCTTGTGGTCAGACTTTGCAGAGAAAAAGAACACGCATACAATTTCTCTCTCTGGCATGCTCTCTTTCTTTCTCTTTTTTTTTTTTTTTTTTTTTTTGACGGGCAATTTCATAAAATCACAGGGCTGGGAAGGACCTTTATGTGCATTTTTTTTCCCTAACTCCTCACTGTACAGAAGCACTTGGGAGAAAAAAAGAGACAGAAAGAAGTAACTTTTTTGAGTCTTTCATAGGTCAGGCTGCATGCTCAGAGGCTTCACTCAGATTAGCCTATTTTATCTTCATGATACTTTCTTACCCCAACATTGATGATGAGTACTTTGAGGCTTAGCGAATTAGACCACAAGCTGACAAAATATTGCCTGTGGCCAGAATCAAGCCCACCTTCTGTTGGTATAAATAAAGTTTTCTTGGAACGCAACCATACTCATTCACTTCTGTATTGTCTACGGCTCCTCAGGCTACAATGGCAGAGTCAAGTGGTTGCAACCAAGACCATTCTACACAAAGCCTAAAATATTTACTCTCTGGCTCTTTACAGGAAAAGTGTGCTAACCCCTGGTGTAGTCAACTGCCCTGGTCACAGATAGTATGAGACTATGTTTAGTAAACAGCCTCTTCTGTTCTGCCTGACTCCAAACCCTCTGTCTTTCTTCCCTAGTACTGCTATCCTGTTCACAGTGTCCACCTCATGGAGGACAGACCAATTCAGATGGCCCCTCAGAGCATTCTCATCCAAAAACACACCCACCTACCTATGTACAAACCAGAAAGTCTTCAAATTATGGCAGCAGTAAGGATGTATATGCTTGCAAGGCATTTGAAAAATAAGGATTTAGGTTCTTCCTTACCCTTCACCCCACAGTGGGTTTTGTGGGTTTCCTTTTCTGTCTTGCACAAAGGAAACCAGAATAGATATTAGTTTAATATCACTTCATTAGAATATTAATATCCTTCATTACTATGTTTAGTAGGGAAGACTTTCTGGAAGAGGTAGAATTTGATATAAGTTTTTCATGTCACAGGTCATGTAAGTTTCTCAAAAAGCTTCTGAAGGAGATGAGAAGAGGTGAAAAACAATTTTGAAGACTGCCAACCATTCAGAAAGGTGATGCTAAGATGGGCAAGCAAAGGTGACAGGGTTAGGAGAAGACATTTACAAGAAGTTCTTCAATCTGAGCAACCCTTGAAAAGGAGGAAAGGAGGAGCCCTAAAATGTGAAGGGACTCACCCAGGATCTCATAGTTAGCAAGACAGGATTTGAATTTGGGTCTGGATGCAAAGCCCATTCGGTTTCCCTTGTATCACTTTTTAAATGAAGCCAGCTGATGAAGTAACTTTCAGAATCAATCCTAAAGGTAATGTTCATGTTTTCTCAGGGTTAACTTTCTTAGAGATGAAGTAAACTGAGTAAACAGAAACCAACATAAGGGTAGATATTTCTGGCCCTGATGGCAGCAAAAAATCTGAAGATGAGAGAAAAGGGGAGTGTAGCAGAGAGAGAGGGTCTGGGGAGGGAAGAATGGAGGGGAATGGAAATGGAGAGGAAAAATTTTAAGTGGAGGTTCTCTAGCCTGGGAGACCTGTGGGGACCAATCAAATCTCAGAAGAGACCGAAGAGAGACCAAATGAGCTCCATCCATGGAGGCCAAGTCCACAAGGCATCAAAAAAGCAACACATCTGACCTTGGGGATCTCATTTGAGATATGATCTCTATAGTTAAAAGGTCTGATTAATTAGGGAATTCTAAAACATCAGGCAAAGAAAAGAGTTATGGGTGATCTGGTCTGGTCTTCCATCCATCCTGATGCCCCTCTACAACACCCACCAGTGGGGATGCCCAGACCCCACTTGATCATCCCTAGTGGCAGGGAACCTAAACCCCACAGCACCAGGCAGCTCAAATAAGATAGGTGACTTCCCTGTGACTTACACCAATCGATCCCAATTATCCCCCCAGGAGATGATAAGGATACACGTCACTACTGTCTTGTGTAAAATTTCTTAAAGTATAGAGACAGCAGATACCTTTATGACTGTCTGCCCGAGATAAACATAAAAATCACCATGTATAGATGCAGATGCCTTCTATGTAGATGTAGATGCCTTCCATGTATAGATGACTCACCAGAAGCTTTATATGTTATATCCCAAAGAGGTATTCATGACTACTTTATAGGAGAGAAAACAGAGGCTCAGAACACAGACATAAGTTCCCCATAATAACATCACCAGATCATTCTTTGAATCCCATGCACCTCCTGACACCAGGATTTTGAACTCTCTCAGCATTATGGTAACTTCATTAAGAACTTTAAAAAGTAGAAAAGTATGAGTGGGCATGTTTTTATGTGTTTGTTTGTTTTTTTTTCATTATATTGACATGGAGGAGAAAATGTAGGTGATAAGTAGAATTGAGTCAGAGCGATATAAGAAAGACAACTGGCAAACTAAAGAATGTCTTCTTATAAAATAACTTCTTAGGTTGCTTCTGATGTTTAAAATAAAAATCAGTGGTACTCGTCTCTGTAAATTCAGGTAAGAAATTCACCAGTTTCCCAGGAAGAGTCAATAAAATCATATTTCCTTACATTTATCAAACAGTTGGGAATATATATCTCATAATTAGATAAACTTCTTCCCTTTGTCATTTTAAAATCAATAACATCCTTAAAATGTTATTTTCATGATAATCTCCTCTAATAAAAAATGTCAGAAGAGGCAGTTTCATGGACTATAACTTTATAGACAATGAGATTAAACAAGGTGGATATGTTTGCACAAATGGCTAGGAGTTTGCAAGCCTCCAAGGTCAAAAGACAGAAACCAACTATAAAATTCTGGTTTTAAATGGCACCATAAAGACCAATGCCAGTTACAATTTTCAGGTTTTCTTCCTTCAATTCTTTTGCCCTAACACCATTCCAAATTAGGAACTGGCCTTCTGTGAGCATGTTAATGCAGTTGTAACTCCTGTGAATATTTTTTGTCTGGAACAACTTCCTTGTGTTACAGATGAAACCATCCACAGCCGCAGGAGCTGAAGTTTGACTTCCAAAGGCCCAGGGCACCCACTGTCTGACACACACTTACTTTTTGAATATTTTAAAGACAAGGGGATTAGGCACTTCAAAAATAACAGATCCTGCTTTGCATGAAAATATAATGTTTCCATCTTAATGATGTAAAAGAATAGCTTATTATCACCCAGCATCTGAAGAAAAAACAAATTACACATGCAAATGTTTTTTGGCTAATTAATTCAATTCTGAAGATAAAATTGGGACGGTACAGAATTTCAAGCAGATTCCTAATAAGTTCTGGAATCTAGCAATTTTTAACTAGGATACCAGACCATCTATTTCCAGGAGATGAGGCTTCTTGCAGACCCTTATGTTGACATTGAGTCATTCCAGTTTTGCAAAAAGCCTTAATATACTGCTTAGTTATTTGTCCCATCACTCCTGCAATGTAAAAATTTCAGGGTCAGGTGCCTGGGTGGCTCAGCCGTTAAGCGTCTGCCTTCGGCTCATGTCAAGATCCCTGGGTCCTGGGATCGAGCCCCACATCAGGCTCCCTGCTCGGCGGGAAGCCTGCTTCCTCTTCTCCCACTCCCCCTACTTGTGTTCCCTCTCGCGCTGTGTCTCTCTCTGTCAAATAAATCAAATCTTAAAAAAAAAAAAAAAATTTCAGGGTCAAAATTTTGACTAAAGGGGTGGAAATTCTAGCAGCCTTGTACAAATTAAACTACCTCCCAGAAAATAACTTACTTCCTCTTCATCTATAGTCATGATATAAAGATGACATTATAAAACGTATGTCAGTTACACAATTAAACTGGTCTTTCGATCTGAAAGCCCAGCTCCATTTGAAATTAATGGAAAGAACATGGGTTTGGAGGCATACAGATCTGGACTGAATAACAAATCTGCCACCTATTTGCCACTTGAGAGGAGAAAACATAGTTATAAGTCCTAAAATGTTACTCAATATTTTCATCTGTAAAGTGGAATTAAAAATGTCTACCCTCAGGGTTGTTTTTTTTTTTTCTTTTAATGAGAATTAGAACCAAAAATGCATTTGCATAGGAGGAAAAAAAAAATCTTTACAATCCTTTTTTAAAATAAAAGCTGCATTTTATAATGTTTGCTCCTAATTAAAAAATATATATATTTTTTTTCTGTCATGAGACCAAAATCCCTTGAAAATCTCAAAAATCCTGAGGAAGGCTTTGTACTTCAACCAGGCATGGATAGAGGAGGTGATTAAGTTTGTCTCATCCAGAATTTAGGAATCAAGAGAAATGCTCTTCTTTTTAGACTTCCGGTCACTTGTCTGGAGCCCGCCATTAGGTACAGAGTAAAAATTTTCTCTTTGCTGATGAGCTGCAGAGATTTGGTACTCTTATAAGAAGATAAGGAACTTCTTGGTACTTCTTCTAAAAAACTGGGATGTTATAGTATAGAGACAATGCTTCTACAAGAGAAAGAAATGTTTCTTGAGCATCTATTGTATACCAGGCTCTAAGGCCATTTCAGTACTGCCTGATAACGATTTCTCTGAGCTTCAGTCTTCATGTACCAAGTGGTGAGAATAATGTTGAGACTGAATTTCAGCAGGAATAGGGAACCATCCTGGCTCCCTGGTTAAGCAACTCTGGATTCCAGAGTTAAATTGGACTCGTTTATTTGGGCCCCTATTTCAGGATCTGTGAAATTCAGCTCTGAAACAGACTTATCTAGAAAATAAGGCCACCCATGGACAATCTGAGTCCCCTCTTAGACTTGAGTGTTGATTATATGCTAGGCATGGTAAAAAGTATTAGATGAGTTATCTCCTTATAACAACCCTATGAGATGAGTACTATCACTTATTCTCTTTTAATAAGGCCACTGAGAGATGGCAGTAATGTAACTTGCCCAAGGTCACCAAACTATTAAGTGGTAAAGCCACTACAGACGGTCCCTGACTTAGAATGTTCCAATTTAGAATTTGTTTACTTTACGATGGTGTGAAAGCAATATGCATTCAGTAGAAACCGTACTTCCAATTTTGATCTTTTCCTGGGCTAGCAATATGTGGGACAATACTCAGTCGTGATGCTGGGCAGCAGCAGTGAGCGGAGCTCTCAGTCAGACAGAGGATCACGAAGGTCAACGACGACACACAACCATTCTGTACACACACAGACACTCCATTTCTCGCTTTCAGTACAGTGTTCAATAAATTACATGAGATATTCAACACTTCATTATAACAAAGGCTTTGTGTTAGATGATTTTGCCCAACTATTGGCTGACATAAGTGTTCTGAGCACGATTCAGGTAGGTGAGGCTAAGCTACGATGTTCGGTAGGTTAGGTGTATTAAATGCATTTTTAACGTACAGTATTTTCAACTTTACAGTGGGTTTATTAGGATGTAACCCACCCCTCCCTTAAGTTGAGGAAGATCTATATCTGAATTCAGGTGGTGACTCCCAGAACCAAGGCCTTAAGCCTCTGTGTGCACCATATTCAGAGTTAGGGGAGGTGAATGATTTTGAGATTTTTCAGTGGAGAAGGGAAGTGTTGATTTCTATAAACACTGGTCACGGTGTTCTCCTTGATGCTGAGACTTAGACACCATCATGCAGGGGGGCATCATGAATTAACAGAGTTGACTATATGTGAGTCAGACCTGTGCTTATCTTCTCCTCTGTATGATTCCGGCCCCTACGGGGGAGTTAGAGGGGAAGGGAAGACAGAAGACCAGGACTCTGGCCCTCTGACCAAGCTCCCCCCGGGGCAGAGCCAGCTGCCTGGATGGTCCAGGCTTGGTCCCATCTGCTCTGCTGGCATGGATTTGCAAATGCCCAGAGCCCCACCCATGCAGGATTGTGGGGGAAAGACAAGCACATCATCCTTGCTTTTTAATTCCTTTTTTCATCTTCTTATCTCAAGTTCTTTGGTTATTTTCCGATTTCAAAGGAATTATTTGGAAAGATATCTGAGGACTGGATGCGTTCATGTTTTACACCAAATGCTTTCAACATGAGAATCCGCCCAGTCATATCTAATAAAAATATCCTTCCTGAGCTGGTACCAGGAGGTTTCATTAAAATAGCAGTCGATAAGCAGAGCTGATTTGGCACCAAGAGGAAAAAAGTCATAGGCACATCAGGCCTTCGGAATTCAAGAATACAGATGAATCTAGGCCCTTTTTAGTTGTCTTAGGACCCTATCCCAAGTCTTGCTTCATCTGATACAGAGGAATGTACTAATCCAAACAGTACTGAACTGTCAACAGGAGAGAAGAAGTAGAGATCCTTTCTCTATCCGTTACACCTGAGGCAGAGAAACCAGAAATGGTTTCTCTGATGCCCCAAGATGTGGGACCCCTCCTGCCTATGAGTTAAAGTTTCTGTGAGCTCCCCGAGGGGGTTTCTTCCCAGGGCTTAATTTTCCTGAACCCAACTGCCTGATCAACAAAAAAGTCAGAACGGGGCCCAATTATTTGTAACTCCAAATATGGTCATTATTATATCGGTGCTGGGGACTTGGAATTAAACAGGGATCTCAGGGGCGCCTGGGTGACTCAGTCGTTAAGTGTCTGCCTTCACAGGGTCATGATCCCAGGGTTCTGGGATCGAGCCCCACGTCAGGCTCCCTCCTCAGCGGAAAGCCTGCTTCTTCCTCTCCCACTCCCCCTGCTTGTGTTCCCTCTCTCGTTGTGTCTCTCTCTGTCATATAAGTAAATAAAATCTTTAAAAAATAAAAATAAAAAAATAAACAGGGATCTCAACTACAAGAGCTTGCCTCCTAATGGGGGAGATTAGGAATCCATCATGGCTACAAGGAAATTGAAAGGAGGAAGGGTTAGGCGAAGCATGGAATGCTTCCTGGAGGAAGGGACATCAGAGCCAGGCTTTGAGTATAAGTGAGACCTGGGCATCAGAGATGGGAGAGTTTGGAGGGGTAATCACCACAAGTTAAGAGGGTACAAGACGAGGGCTGTGGCTGGATAAGGGATATATTTACAAGTTCAGGCTGTCCGGAGTAAAAGTTATGTGGAGGCCATGAATGACAAAAAATGGTCAAACCCCAGTAATGGGCCTCTGCTGTCTGGGTGTAAGCTTACTCATTAACCCGATGCATATGAGGTCCCTCCCAACACAGATCATTTCTAACACCATTCCTGAAACAGCAGAAACTTTGGGATTTCTATAAACTCAGGGGGGTACAGAGAGGCATGAGCTAAAACCCTCGAAAGCAAAAGCATCTCTTCAAGCTCTCTAATTCTGAGCCTATGCACATGGTGTTTCCCTCATCTGACATGCCTTTCTCCTTTCTCTACCTGATGTGGTTCTAGACATTCAGCTCAAATACTGCCTCTTCTGTAAATAAAGGCCACCCTCTCCCCAGCCCCCTGGCCACTCTGAGCTCCAGGCTCCCTTTGGTCTACCACCCTCTGCCCATCCATTCAGCCCTGGTCCCACAATGCTGCGTTGATCTGTGTGAGTCACAACAGCAGTGGTGAGGACAGAACGTGCTGGGTTTTCCCTGCACCATCACATGCTTTCCTCTGATGGACCGGAACTCACCATGCACAAGGACCTTATCTCACAGTGAGGAGCACAGACCCTGGAGCCAGACCACCTGGGTTTACATCCTGGTTCTGCCACTTCTTTAGTTGTGTGAACTCCAGTGAGCAACCAGCCTCTACGTGCCTCAGTTTTCCTCATCTGAAAGATGGGGATAACCCTAATACCCAGCTCATAAGTATTAATAAAATTGACATGGCTCTCATAATTAAACCGTGGCCCCAGAGGTGGTGGCGGAGGTTCAGTGAGTTGGTATGTATAACATACTTGGTGCTTGGTACAGAGGAGGTGCTCTGTACAGGAATGTTTACTACATTTACTTTTAAACTCAGCGTTCCCTACATCTAGCAACTGTGTCAAACACATGAGCAAATCTTCTAAAGTTTCCCCCAGACCCGGCTGCCACTTATTGGCTTTTAGGGCAGAGCATATGCCTTGGGAAGACCATGTGACCCCAACACATCAGGGGGGGCAGCCAACGCAGGGGAAGAGTGACCAAGCCTGTGCTGGGCACCCAGGACACAGATGTTTCAGGTTATGCCTGAGACTTACAATGCTACGGAAATACCATCCTTCAAAACATTTTACTTTTTTTGTTTCCAGTACATGAATTAGGTCTTTAAAAAAAAAAAAAATTGGAGAAAAAAGAAAAAAAAGAAAAGTAACTGATCTGTTTTGTGCCAAAGCTGTCTGGTCTCTCCAAACACTTAATCCAAGGCTCTCATTGTCTGGGATCAAAGCGCCTTCCCCACATGCTCGCTTTGTTCTGCTTGGAGCAGAAGAACAGGCTGAAAGGAGAACTCCTCCAGGCTTCCTGCCCCTCCCTTCCCCTGAACTTTGAGAGAACAAAGAGATTTACAAGGCAAGGATCCCAACTACAAGGTGCTAATGATCTGAATCACATGCGTCCAGGTCTGGACTAGTTTTCCTAAATCAGAAGGCTTCCGGGTGGGGGAGGAGCCAGGAGCTGGGAGCCAGGAACCAAGAGCACTCTGGACTTGCCTCTTGCAACACAGAGCACTCCCAGGCAAAAGTGTGGCTCCTCCAGGAAGCATGCCCTCCCTGAGGGTTGCTCACCGGGCTCTCTGCCCTCCGAGAGTCAGGCAGGCTCCACCTGGTCCGCCCTCTCCTACACAGCACTGAAAGGGCTGGTTAGGCTCAGTCTGTGCATACAATGGCAAAGGATTGCTGAGAATGACAGAACACAAACTCCAGAAGAGCTGTTTAGTGTGAATCAGAACCTCCTCTAGGGCTTGTTAAAACATAGATCGCTGGGCCCCAGGCTTAGAGTTTCTGATTCAGTAGGTCTGGGTAGGGCATGAGGATTTGCATTTCTAACAAGTCCCAGATGCTGCGGTTCAGGGAGCATCCTTTGAGAGCTGCTGTTCTGTACAACTTATTCCTGGGTTGATACACAGTAAAGCACATGGGGACTGCTAGGGTCTCTGATCTCAGTTTCTGGTTGCTTCTTCCTAAGGATCTGGAGACCCCATAAGCCACTGAGCAGGGTGCATGGTCATTGCCCAGGGTGGGCCTCTGTTCTCTCACTGTGTGCCCTGGGATAGTTTGGTCAAGGTGGACACCGGCGTGTCCTGCTCTAAAACCCTGCATGTAAATCCCAGATAGACTGATAATGTGCCAAGCAGACGGGTGTGCGTGGTGGCAGAGGAGTGAGAGAGGAGGTTGCTAAGGCGGACTCTGGGTTCTGTAAATCTGCTTAGTAGCTGGGTGACCATGGGTAAGTTACTTCAATTCCATTAGCTTCTCTCTCCTCCCTGGAGAATGAGGTAAATAGACTGCTCCTCACTGAGTTGTTGGAAATAATAGAACCCATACACAACCTCATATAGAGCTCTGTAATAAGTGTTAGTTTAAAAGCCAACCCGTCCTGTCTCACCTGCCTCTCCTACCTAGACTCTGTCTGTCCTTTCCATGACCTTAGATTTTGTCTGCCACCGGTAGCTGGGGAACAAATGATTTTAACCTCAATGAGCCAAGTAAACGCCTTCCTGCCTGAAGTCCCGAGGGCAGAACCATGAACGCCAAGGACGTGCACACCCATGATTCACATCCACCCCCACCGCCGTGTCTGGGGCACGTGGCGGCATTGCTCTTCAACTTGGCCACATCCAGGTTGTTGACGTTTATGTTTCAGCCTGCACTGCCAGGGAACTCTCCTTACATGGCAAGACCCTCACTAAGAAATGGGCCTCATCGGTTCTGCAGACAAGAGCGGAGGCCGATGGGATTTCTGAGGGATTCTCCAAAGACGACCTCAAGAAGGAACAACCAGCTCACAAAGGCAGAACAAATAAATTCCCAAATTTCTGTTTCTATTTGAAACAGAAAAAAATAAAAGTAAAGCAATGTGGTGACATTCCTCATCTTGGGAACATTCATAGTAGATGTATCAGACCTGACTGCCTGACGACTCTGCTCAGAGGAAGCATCGAAATGGAAGAACATTGGCTTGAGTTTAGCTGCAAGCACTTTCTGTCTGTGAGCTAAGTGTCGCAAACTCTCTGTGAGCCAGTTCAGACTTCCGTGTGGTCTCAGAAAAATCAAACCAATGACCAGATACCTCTGATGTCCTATAGAGGAAGCATCTGTGGGGAGCAAGGCACCCCCCACAAGGTTGCCACCTGGGCTTCCAGTCTCCATGATCCTGAGCAAGGCATGAAAGGCAGACCCTGGCCCCCCAGTGCTCAGAGGATGGAAGGAGGGGCTGCTGTGTCAAGGCTGAAACAGGAGAGTCAATGCGCACCCCAGCCCCTGAGTGAGAACTGTATGTAAATGCAAAGCTGCTACGGGCCCCAATGACACTTTCAAATGCCAGTAAAATAATGGTGTTTCCCGTGGTGTTTCCAAGAAAGTACGTGGTCAGGTCAAGGTGTCTCCAACCAGCCTCAGGAGTCCTTTCCCTGGTGAACCCGCCCAAGTGCTGTTTTAGGTTCTCAGCTCTGGGGTTTGGGACAAGCAGGTTTTGCCAGCATCTGGAGGGGGAGGTCCATCTCTCTGGGTCAGACTCCCACGTTTCAGGCTCAGAACTCATAGACTAAGTATCAGTCTGTTCATTTCCCTTCAGAAGCACAACTGAATGGATATTCAGATGCTGGGAAGCCAAAAGAGACAAATGTCTACCGTGAGTGTAAATTTTCAGGTCAGGCCATGGGTAAGGAATTCCAGACCTTCAGTGTCATGGTGAGTAGCTGGAATGGGGTGGGATGGCAAAGGTCCAAGTACAGAATATTGGAACCAGCACATCCAGCAGCCTGGATCCTTCCACATCATGCAGCAGGAAAAGAGAAAGTGCTGGGGCTGGCCATTCTAGAAGAGGTCAAGGAGAAGCTCTCATTAGCCTCTCCACTCTTCCCCTTGCTCTCTACCATCATGGAGGCTACTCACTGAGCATTTACTATGGGCAGCCCCAGGACCAGGCAGTAACCAATTCTCATGAAACCTATAAAGATCCTACCAGGAGGACAGCATCACTCCCTTTACCAGGTTTCATTTTCCTTATAACATGTATCGCTTCTAACATAATATTTAATTCACTTAGCTGTCTTGAGTATTATCCATCTCTCTCCATTACCAGAAGGTGAACTCCATATGTGCAGGGACTTTTTGTCTGTTTTTGCTCAGGCTTTTGACCCGGGGCAGACAAGAGGACCTGGCACACAGTAAGTGTTTAAGTCTCTGTAGAGTGAGCAGGTTTCTCAACTGAGCAGAGGGAGGTACTTCAGGCACAGGACTGGTGGCCACTTTAGGAAAGATTCAGGATGCAAATTCAGGCCTCTTGGAACTTGCACAGGGTCACAGAGCTGTTGGGAAGGCAAGTCAGGGGTGGAACCTACGAAGTCCGACTTCAGAGCCTTTAACCACCTCAGGTCAATGCAGTGATGTAGGTGTGGGGTCGCTGCAAGGTCATGATAGGCCCCTGGGAGCCTGGTAGTGCTGTCATCCCATCCGGTGTGCCCCCCTCCTGGCAACACCCATGTCTTTCTGATTCAAGAGACATTAACAGGAGCCACATATCAGGGCTGGCCCTAATTGCCACCAAGCCTCTATGTTCCACAAGGAGATCACCTAACAAGCCATGGGTGGCCAGGTGGCTGTGGGGACATGCACAGCCCCTTTCCACAGCTTGTGACTTGAGAAGACACAGTTCAGATGGCACCCCCAGGGCCTGCCCTGAGCCTGAGTCTTGTTGACAGGAGCTGACATTTTCCAGTGAAAAGTTACTGGCCGTCTGTTACTGACATTTAGTAACCATTTAAACACTCAGGTCCCTTGGCGGGAGAAGCCTGGAACATGCCTCACCATGTCTTACTCTGGTTTTCTGCATTCATCCATACAGGGAACATTTTTGAGTGCCTACTACTCTCTACTGATCACTGGGGCTGGAAGAATGAAGGAGGTAGTTCACTCTGTCCCTTCTCAAACCTCAGAGTCCAGCAGAAAAGAGACATGCAATGGGGGACACAGGCCATTCCAGGCATGAGGCTGTGGTGCTGGGGCCCAGAGAGGAAGTGGCTCAGTTTGCCTGGAGGCATTGGCAAGTGTTCAGAAAAACAATGACATTCCGTGGAATGGCTGAGACTTGCCCAGCAGCGAGGGAGGGAGGGTGGCTTATCTATACAAAGACCTGCAGGTACTAATGACAACCGCGGCAGTGTGGCCGGAACATCGGTACACGGGGAGGACGCGTGGGATGATGGGCTTGTGGTCCTCAAGGTGGGAGCGGGAACGGCGGTTCAGCCCCTAGCCTGACTGGGATGGAGGTTCGACTGCAGGCTTCACAGTAAAATCGCAAATGGACTGAGTCTCCAACCTTTCTTCCCTCTCTTGCCTCAAACTCTTGAACCTGGGCTCTAAAATGTGTCACTGCAATGCTCCCATGTTAATGAGCGGCAGGGCATCTCATTCATATGCAAATGCTCTGACACAGACGGTCTATGAAATGAATTCAGATGGAATATGCCAGCATCCTTTTTTTTTTAATCCTTCCAGAGAGTTATGATGTTGCTACATAAGTTAATGAGAGGAATGGAAGAGCAAACGCCGCTCCCGAAACCTGTCAACAGTATAACTATCTAGATGGGTATTAAAGCCAGACACTGTCACATAATTTGAGGGTATGGTTGAAGACATCTTAAGAATATTTTGTTTCTGACAATTGAATCATAATTTTAATAGACATCTCCAAAAAGAGAAGCGGTGGTAGCAGCCATGTAATGTTTATTTAGGAGCTGGTGAAGATCTTTGATTCAAAGTGCTGGGTGAAATGACAGTACCCGGCTCTTAGAATGTCAGACCTGCCAGAGTGTTGGAATTTTATTATAACAGTAAGTGCCCACGAAATATCAACTCGGTGCCCGGCACCTTGCAAAGTGCTTCACATTCATTTTCCAGTTAATCCTCACAGCAATTTTGTGAGGTAGCAACTTTTATTACTCTCATTTTATAGGTGAGTAAGCTGATGCACAGAAAGGGCAAGTAACTTGCCCAACGTCACACAGCTAACGAGCGGAGGAATAGAGATTCTAACCTTAGAGTCTGGTTAAGGTGCACCCAGTGCCATGTACTCTCCATGGGCAATGAGTTCTACTGTTTTATTCTTAAAGGGGAGGAGATGGTGGCCAGGCCAGAAGGGCAGTGGTCTGGCCAAGCCTTTTATAAACATTTCAGAATAAAATGATTTTCCCTTAACTTCCAGTTAATATGAGCTTTTCTTCAAATCTTGCAAGGAGGTGGTGTGATTTTGTGAAAGGAGCAGAGTCTTTAGAGAAGCTAAAAAGCAGGATGAGAATCTCAGCTTTGGCATTTGTTAGATCTGCCACCTTGGGCAAATATCCAAACTTTCTCAGCCACAGTTTGATCATGCGTACAATTACCCTTACAGGGTTGTTACTGGGGGCACCTGTAGTCCTAAATTAAAGCTCATGCAAAAAGTGTCACTGCTGCAACCGCCCTGAAGTCCCACCTACTGGCTGCCCTGAGCTTCTGGGGAGGTGAGCAGGTAGCTCTTAGAGCAGAGGCTCCATGACTGTCAAAAAGGACTACTGGATGGTAAACAACCTAAATGTCCATCCACAGTAGAAAGGACAGGTAATTTGCGGTATATTCACGTATTCAATGGAATATTATATACCAATGAGAATAAACAATCTACAATGACACACAAGAGAATGATGGTCCTCACAACCGTAATGTCAAGTGAAAGAAGCCAGACAGAGCGTACCCGCTGCGGGATCCCATTTCTATAGAGACGGGCAGGCAAGAGTAGCCTACAGAGGTTACCCTAGTGGGAGATAGGGGGTGAGTGGAAGGGGCAATGGGGAAGGAGGTTTCTAGGGTGCAGATAATGAGCTGTTTGGTAATCTGGATGCTAATGGCAAAGATTTGTTAATTTTGCAAAAATGCAACAGGCTATATACCCTGACATTATATGCACTTTTCTATATATTCCAATTATAAAAATTGAAGGACTCCAGCGGTTTAAAACTCCTCTTACAAAGAACAAAGTCTTTGATCCCACAAAGCCAAAACAGATACAAGGCATACCCACCTGAGAAGAGGGAGAACACCCAGTCCAACCCACTAAGGACAACAAGGGACATATATCCACAGTCCTCCTGAGAGATTTTGGATGACAGATGTGTAAGAAGGCAATCTTGGGGTTTGGGGTGCAGGGAGGGGGCACCTGGAAGAGAAGCAAAGGACTAAAAGATAGGCTGGTGACCTGAGACCCACCCCCCTCTCAACCACATCCGTTCCCGCTGAGCGAGCCCCTCCCGTGTGTGCATCCACTTACCTGCCCATCACTGCAAGGCAGAGTATAGGCATTATTTTATTGGGTCTCACAAGAGCTTTCTAAAATGGGTTTTATTGTCCCTCCTTACAAATGGCAGACACAAGGCTTAAAGCAAATAAGTTACTGGCCAGCAAGCAGCAGATCTGGAGTTTGAATCAGGATGTCTGATTGATTGTAAGAACTGTCCATTGACCCAGGCCCTGTTCCTCCTCTCAGTGCAAAGATAATTCTGCCTACTTTCTAATCTTTGGTAAGAGTTGTACAGTGGGGCGGGCGCCTGGGTGGCTCAGTTGGTTAAGCGACTGCCTTCGGCTCAGGTCATGATCCTGGAGTCCCGGGATGGAGTCCCGCATCGGGCTCCCTGCTTGGCAGGGAGTCTGCTTCTCCCTCTCCCACTCCCCATTTGTGTTCCCTCTCTCACTGTGTCTTTCTCTGTCAAATAAATAAATAAAATCTTTAAAAAAAAAAAAAAAGAGTTGTACAGTGGGGATGGGGTGTGGGTGAAAGCGAACCGAAGTGCTTTACCCTCAGCCTGACTGATTTTCAATTATTAAACCTCTTGTTAGATCCTAATGATGTAGAGAAACCAAGAGAGAGATTCAGATGACCACATCCATCCAACGTATCCTCTGCGGGCAGCGTGCGTCCGCGAACGCGCGGAACCGTCATGGGCACACTGCTATGGCTATGTAGCTCTCGCACTGCATTTCATCCTCATGATAAACAGTGGAACAGTTTTTTGCCCCACTGTGCATACAGATGAGGAAGTGAGGACCAGAGATTGAAATAACTGGCTGAAGAAGGCCCAGGAAGGGAATGGCAGCACCAGAAATAGCCAAGCCTATTAATGCACACTTGAAAAACTTGTGCCAGAATGTCAACACTCCAGCCCGCTGTTTAGACAGTGAATCCTCAAAACCATGTTAAAGAGAAGCCTCTCTTTACTTAATGAAGCCCAGTGATCCTTTAAAAATAGTGCTGCTATTTACCGTATTTCTGCAGCACAGAGCAGCTGAGCAGAATATTTTAATGCCATGTTCTGAGAAAGATGCGGATTTGTACCAGGATGCAACTGGCAAACCTTGAGAATACAGTTGCCTGTGATATCTGCATAAATACTCCCTCTTCTTACTTCTCTGAGGTCTCTGAATGGCATACCATCCCTGTCTGAGACCAAGGATAGGATTACAGGGGTTTGCCTGTTTCTGAGTCTGCATAGCCTGGTTTAAAGAATTTACCAATCACCCAACTCCAAGGAAGTCTCAGTCATCCTCAGCCTCTCAGTGAATTAATTCTGATATTAATAGGTGTGTCTCTGATGGATGCTTCCTCCTCTAAAGTTCTCAAGCTACTGCATGGCCAGCACGTAATTAGGTGCCATGGAGAGACAAAAAAGAGAGAGAGAGAGAGCAAGAGTATGTCCCCTGCTTGTTCCTTGTTCTAAGAGGGGAGATTAAATCACAGGTCTAGCCCAGAACAAACAAGAGAACAACTATGAGCCAAAGGGTATCTCTGTAGAATCCAGTGGAGACCGTCTGAAACGGTTTCTTCTTACTGCGTGACCTTCTCCAAGTGGAAACCAATTCCTCCTGGTCCCAGAAGATAACAAGCCAGGAATTTGAATACCACGTGGAGAACAACTTATTTTATACTATTTTCCATTCTCATTACACTGCTGATTCATTTGTCACACTTCTCGTTCCTTTATGATCTTTGTGCAATAAAAAATATCGTCACTGGGTTTTCATTTGTACTGCCCAGCATGAATCCTGACTCTGTCCGTGCTGGAGACGGTCTCCGCTGCCAGAGTTGACTCTCTTTTGGAAAGAGCTGCTCTCTTGCCTGCCCCTCATGCTTCCTCCCTTTCTCTGGGGTCTGCTCTGCTTTCCCAAAGCTGCCTTAGCCACATCTGTATCAGCCCCCACATTCAGACACAAGCAGAAATCACTAGAAACACCAACCTCACTCCTCCAAAGAGGCCAGCCATTGCCTATCTCCCAGAACAGAAACTGCAAGGCTCATGGCTCCCCTTTTGTTAATTAGGATCAAATCTCACTCTCTGATAACCCAGAGAAAGGAAAAGGCATCAAGTCAGGATAAGAGGCTGTAAAACAACTTCCTCTAATCCTCCCAAAGCACTCTAGAGAAGGCTTTCAGCCAAGTCAGGGTCATTTAATGTATTCTGTTCTGGAAAGGATATTAAAAATGATTAAGTTCATTAAAAAAGAAAGAAAAGAAACCTCATCTAAAGCGATGACCTCTGCCCAGCAGCTGTGTTAAAACAAGTACCTTTTCTCGGGATCTGACATGTGTCAGAAATCTCAACAAAGCTATGTGGAAAGGCAAGACACACCCACACCAGGGAGTGGGTCTTTCTGTCTAGAAAACCAGCAAAAGTGCCTAAAGATCAGAAGCAAACGTCACTCCAGGCTCAGTGCTGAAAAAGGGGCCCGAGCAGGTTCTACAGTCTCGATCCACAAATACCTTACAGTCTGGAAAGGGAGATGACAGATATACAGAAAAGAAACTATGTGATGAGTGCACAATGAAAGGATCCGTGGAGAGAGGACTTGTGCACTAAACCTTGAATGAGGAGTTGAGTTGGGAAGGGCAGAAAGCACATTTCAGGTAGAGAAGAATATTTTGAGCCAAAAGAGGAAGTTTACAAAAAGAGGAAGGCAACTTTGGTCCCAGGGGAGAGTGAGTAAAACAGACTGAATCTTTAAGAGCTTAGACACGAACCGATGAGCTGTGAGGTTGTTCGAAACATCAGTGTGAGTGTATTTTTACGTGAAAGAGGATGAGCAAGATCTCCTCTTAACCAGCTCAGAACTCCCAGGGCACAGAATTCTCAAGTTTCTATCTCATCTCTACCTTCCATATCTTTCCTCTCTGAATTACCTCAAGGGGTTTTCAAGTGGGGATAGTACCCATCAAGAGAGCATTTGGAAATGTATGCAGAGCGCTTGGATCACCACTATGACTGGGAGACACAACTGGCCTTTAGGGTGGAGGGCAAGGATACGAAATGCCCTCCATTGTTCAGTGAAGAGTTGTCTTGGCTAATTTAGCAATAGTCCCCCTTTGAGTTGCACCAGCTGTGATGACGATGACAATAATAAAACAACAACAATAAAATCACAGCTCTAATCAATTGTATATGACCAAGAGCTAAATTCAGGCGTGTCTGAGTCAAAACCTTGTCCCTTGACACCATGATGACAGCCTCTGGTAGATCTTGAGGGAATACATGTCTGCCCATCATTCCAGGCTAGAGGGACAGCAACCATGGCCAATTTATTTCCTCTTTTTCCTACAACTCTCAACATGGGAGTGCTTTAATGGATGAGCCATCCATGTAAAAGATCCCTTTAAAGATGAGACACAGAAGCAAAGGGAGTGTCATCTTGTCCTCTTTCAGTAGTTCTGAAACTAAATAGGGCTGCAGTGACCCTATATTCCAAAGAATAAATCGTGGTTTGCCACCACAGCACAACAAAGAATGAGTGTGCCCCTTACAAATATGAGGTTCAGGGGTGCCTGAGTGGCTCAGTTGGTTAAGCGACTGCCTTCGGCTCAGGTCATGATCCTGGAGTCCCGGGATCGAGTCCCGCATCGGGCTCCCTGCTCAGCAGGGAGTCTGCTTCTCCTTCTGACCCTCCCCCCTCTCATGCTCTCTCTGTCTCTATCTCATTCTCTCTCTCAAATAAATAAATAAAAGCTTTAAAAAAAAACAACAACAAATATGAGGTTCAGGGTAGACGATAGAGTGGGGGTGCCTACATGCGACATACTGGAATGTCTCAATTAATAAAGATGTATGGGGACAATAGTAGAGAATACTTAAAACATGATATTGGTCCACTGACCACTGTTCCTCTCATGATTTGAAATGGGCTCTGACTCAAGGTTTGCTGAACTTGCAGGGGGCAGGGAGAGGAATTTCTAAATACTCAAAGGGGAAAATGACATTTCTAATGTTGTGTGCTATTCACCAACAATGTGGACTGAGCATCCTGAAAGAGTTTCAAAGAAACAGAAAAAAAAAAAAATAGCATGAGGATTATGCAGTTGTGAATGGTCCACTCATATTAGAGTATGACCTGGGTAGTGTGACTTGATTTTTGTGAAAGGAAAGCTAGTTAGATTTAAGCAGAACCACAGGGCCCTAACCAAGCATATTGAACTCTGGGCAAGACCTCCATTCAATACAAACTACTATGCATCTTACTGTGTACCAGGATGTTTCTCCACGCTGTTGATAAACAGTGACCTAGACCATGTCCCTTACATTCTCAGCAGGAACCCAAGTGTTAAGCTCAAGTTAAAGCTGCAGCCCTTTTGGACATGCCCAGAGATTGTGGTGGGAGCAAGGAAAGGGGTGGGTGCAAGGCTGATGTCACAGTGATAAGGGAGGGGGCAATAAGAATCACCCCACAGCCACCTAGACAAGATTGACCTAGTGTTCCTGGGCTGGAGAATTCAAGTAGGAGTAGGGCAACCAACCATCCTAGTTTCCCAGCAGCTGAGGGATTTCTAGGCACAGTGAATTTTCTGTTTGTTGGGGAAAGTGCTAGATAAACTAGGTGAACTGGTCACCATAGATGGGAAATGCCATCTTTTGCAGCTGAGCGAGGCTGGGGCAGAGGCAAGTTGCAAGCCTGAGGCCAGCCTGGACTCTGCTTCATTCCTACTTGGATGCCCTTCCTGCTTATCCAGTTTCACCATGTCCCACCCCAGCTCTGTTCCATTTTAGGTCTTGAGGCTTCGCCATGCTCCATGAACTGGTTTCCCCAACTGAAACCTCTGAGTCTTATTTGACCACTACGAGTATTATCATTACCACAGGCATCAAGATAACTACCATTCATTGGACACCTAATACCGGGTGGGTAGGTGGTTTACACAATGTACGTAATGAATCTTTGTATCTGTGAGATACGAATTATTCCCATGGTAGAGATTGGAAATGGAGACTCAGGGACATTGAGTGCCCAAGAGACTCACCTCCAGATCTGCTTGCAAGTGGGATGCCCCCTGGTACGCCAGACTTTGGAGTCCTGTAGCACCTGCCCAGCTAGATCATCCTCCCACTCCAATTTAAAAAAAAAAAAGGGTGTTTCACAGCATCACCCACATTTGTATGTTTCTCTGATGACTCAGAATGCCCTTGGAAGCTAAACCAGGGAAAGCCACCATATGGTGAAATACTCCCATCTATACTGGCAATATTCATTCGCTTATAACCTTCACTGTGAAAAATCTCCTTGAGGCCTTTATAAGTGATATATTCCCTTACAGCGGATTTTGAGAAATGCAACACTCTCCCAACACCTCAGACCCTTAGGAACATGGAGAATTCCCATCATCAACTATGCTTTGTACCGGGCACTAAATGTAACACAGTGCATCTAGTGTCTGGGATTTCCTTCTTGAGCAGCCCTTGTAATGAATCTTAGTTTATACCTTTAGTTTTCCTATAAAGAAAGAAAAGGAAACTAAAGCTGTGTCATAAACTCCATGCCCTTCAGCTCAGCCTTTTCAACAACCATTTACAGATGAGGAAATAGAGCTTGAGAGAGGAGCAGTTCTTTAAACAAGGTCACAAGGCTAGTAAGGGAAGAAGCCATGATCTGAGGCCAAACCTCAGATCCAAACCCACTGCTCTCTTTCCTCTTGGCCTATTCACTCCTGCTCGTGATGGAGTGCGGCATGGGGCACAAGAGAACCACTGGGGTATTTTTCAAAATGTCCATGTCTTATCCCCCCCACCCCTTCAGATCTCTCTTCCTGGAAGGTTGCAAAAATCCACTCTCATATCACACAGGGGAAATGTGTATTATGAAAAGTTTCTAAGATGTTTCTGCTAAGATGCCTCATATTTGCAGTTGGAAACCTGCGCACTGGACCACAGGGCCTCCTAGGAGCAGGGATTCATGACTAGAATTCACAGAAGGCAATCTCAGAAATCTATGAGCCCCTGAGAAACATAAAGTGGTCTGTGCGGGTAACATATGCATTATTCTAGGAGAGCCTCGGTCATTTTTACCAGATTCTCAAACTAGTTCCTGACTCAAAAAAGCTTAGAAAGCACTCCTTTGGAGAAAATGGCTTGCTCCTCAAGCACAAATGTTAATTCAATCCTTTCCAGCCTCAACAGGCCCTGGACATGTCTGATTTTAAGCCATTATTCAGGGCACTCATTCAGCTTGCATTTAAGGGAATGATGTTTCCTCAACTTAATGTAATATTGCTATTGGCAAATAGATCACCCTTAGAGTCATCGAACTGCCAACTTTCATAACCACCAAGGTAAAAAACGTTCATCAGATTTTGTCTTTTCATTCTCTCAACAGGCTTTAATAGATTTCCGTCCAGGATCAAAAGGTTGGTTGAATACTGGCCATGCATAAAGTTTTGTGGGTTAATTAAGACCATCATTAGTTGCTGGAGCTCACTCTTAGCTTCATGATTTGTAGGTAGAGAGTGTGCTTCTCTCAAACACAGCTGCTCCACTGGGATCAACCTGTGTGTGTGGAATGTTCAAACCAACACAAGACCCTTGCAGAAAACCTGGCTGGTTTCTGAGCATCCGTCTTGGTGCTGGTCATCCAGGAGGGGGCTTTTCTCTTGGTTTGGTCCATTAAGCCATTGCAGTGGGAATTTTTGTGGGCAAACCTACTGCTGTTTAAATTGCTTCCTTATATTCTCTGCTGGTAGTTTTCTGTACGGTAGATACATCCACTGTATCTCTTTCCTTTTGTGTGGTGTACATTGTTATGTTCATTGATCCAAACACTTATTGAGCACCTACAGTATGCCAGGCAAACTGCTAGGCACTAAAGAATAAAAGTGAGATGGGACATGGGGTCTCAGTCCTCAGAGAGCTCCTCACTCCAGGTGGGAGAGAGGGAGATGGATGAACACATGGTAGGAAGAGTTCTGATGGAGACAGGTTGCCAGAAGGAAATAACATTGAGTGTTGAAGGGCCACTCAAAATGAAATGGGAGAAAAGAGAGTAGGTAGAGGCTCTCCAGGCAGAGGGAATGGAATGTGCCAGAGCAGGGAGGCAGGCAGCAATATGTGTCTCACGGGCCATACCTATGTCACAATGGCCAGAACAGAGATTGTGGAACACACGGAAACCCCATCCCTCTTTTAGAAACGTGAACAGTCTCAGTGAGGTCAGTTGAACTGCTCACAAATAAAGATGTTGTTCTGGGCTAAATGTTTGTGTCCTTCCAGATTCATATGTGGAAGCTATAAACCTCAATGCAATGGTATTTTAGGTACAGCCTCTGGGAGATAATTAGGTTTAGATAAGGTCATGAGGTGGGACCCTCATGATGGAATTAGTGTCCATTTAAGAAGAAGAAGAGAGCTTATCTCAAGTTCAAGTCATGGGCCATAGAAAGGATGGGTGGTGAATCCTAACTCTTGATGGTCTAGAGAGTGATAAAAGGGGTGAAGTGACCATTTCTCGTTTATCGAATTTTCAACAAAATAAGGCAGCTCTTTTTGGGAAACCCAAGATGACCAATGATAGAGAATGATGTGATATGAGATTCAAAGGATGTGATATGAGATTTATAGCCAGGGTGAATTTCTCACAATTCTCCAGGCTTTCTTTTAGGAAGGCTAAGAACTTTGATCCCTTAAAAAGTTTGGTTGCGGGCGCCTGGGTGGCTCAGTTGGTTAAGCGACTGCATTCGGCTCAGGTCATGATCCTGGAGTCCCAGGATCGAGTCCTGCATCGGGCTCCCTGCTCGGCAGGGAGTCTGCTTCTCCCTCTGACCCTCCTCCCTCTCATGCTCTCTGTCTCTCATTCTCTCTCTCGCAAATAATAAAATCTTAAAAAAAAAAAAAATTTTTTTTTAAAAGTTTGGTTGGTGGGTGGGGGACATTTGGAGAAGAGGAGGAATTCCATTATGAATCCTACTTGGGAGACAGCCTTACCCCAGTGCCTTTAGTATACTGAGTGTCCATGAGCATAAATCCTCCAGTTGAAAACTTCAAGTTTTTAATTTTGGTCACTATGAGCATTTTCCAAAGATGTGACCTTGGATCAGCCTCCACCACACACGTTTTATGTTGTTGTTGTCGTTTCGGGTTTTATTGGGCTAACGCTAGTTTTTGTTAAGTTGCTCATAACACTACTTAACAACCCAAGGATTCCAATTTAGGAAACCTTCATCAGACCAGTGCAAAGACCTACATACACACCTTCACTGGGCAAAAATGAAGGGAGGCTAGCATGTTCACAGCTGTTATCTCTATGTGATGCATTTCCACCTAATTGTATTTTTATTTTTATACTTTCCTGAATTTCAAAGGCTTCTAAACTGAATATTTTACTTTCAAAATTCAGGAGAAATTATTTCTTGGCTTGAAATCAAATAAATAACTATTTATGGTACCCAGGAACACTTCTGACTTACTGCTCTACCAGTTGTACAAGTTGAGATTGTTTATTTTTACAGCTGTTTGGGAGTATTTTTTTTTTTTTTTTTTTTGTGCTCAACAAATGTACTCCAGTATTTTTATTATCATACTACCACACACTGCCTTTTACAAGTATTGAAATTTTAGTGCCGGGGCGCCTGGGTGGCTCAGTCGTTAAGCGTCTGCCTTCGGCTCAGGTCGTGATCCCAGGGTCCTGGGATCGAGCCCCGCATCAGGCTCCCTGCTCCGCGGGAAGCCTGCTTCTCCCTCTCCCACTCCCCAGCTTGTGTTCCCTCTCTCGCTGTCTCTCTATTAATGTAACTGAGGGCAACATAGGTTGGCTGCTGTAATTCTTGTTTTTCTAAAACACGCGGATCTGTATCGATGTGGTTGTCCTCGATGTGCTCGATGAGGTCGGCCAGGGTGGAGAAGTGGAGTCCGCAGCCCCCGAATCGGCAGGTATTGGAGAAGAAGGAGGCGGCGGCGACGCCTGTCATGGTGCTACATCGAGAGCCCCCCTGGTGTCGGCTCTGCGAGCGCCGGGCCCTGTTTGGGAGTATTTTTGAGGAGTTTGAAGATGCTGGGCTAGGGAAGTAAAGGACCTGAAGAGATTCTTTTTTTTTTTTTTTTTTTCCTATGTCACTGGTTCTCAAAGTGTGGTTCCTGGACCAACAGCATCACTTGGGAATTTAGAAATGCAAAACTCCCACCACCACAAATATAAACATCTCCACTGAATCAGAAGCTCCAGGGATGGGGAGTGTTTTAACAAAACCAAACAGCAGTTTGAGCCCCACTTATTCTAGGCTCAGAGAGTCATGGGTGGGCTGTCAGCGTTGGAGGTGACTTGATCCTGACATCCCCCTTCCAGCCACCCTACCACCCCAGCAGACTGTTCCCTGGGTCAGCGAAGGAGGGGGGGAGCGGCCATGGCCTGTGCAGATTCTTCCAGGTGTCTGTGAGGAGTAATAAGCTGCCTCCCAGCTTAATCAGCCTTCAGCTGCTGCTGCTTTCATGAGTCAAACCGCACCAACCAGCTAGTAGGTCCTACAGCTGGAGAGCACCAGGCACGGGGAGCAGTAATGAGGGACTTCCCCTAACCGGGGTCGATTCCTGCCCCCTGCCCCCCATCAGGGAGCCCAGCCCTGCAGATGGCTGTGCAGCATAAGGTGGGCCCCTCTCCTCCCTGACTCCACCGCGGCGCCTCCTGTACCCACCAGCGGCAGGTGGGGTGTTTCAGCTGGGACACGATCCCGAGTCCCTCATTTTACAAGTAAGAATTTGAGGTGCGATGAAGAAAAGGATAGGATATACCCAACAATGGCTTGCAAAATTTGCTCCTCAGCTTAAATCCATTTGCAGTACACACCCTAATGGGAGATGATGATTTTTTTATGAAATAAATACATGTAGCAACGAATCCATCATCGCCTTGTTATTGCAACAGATAAAATGTACACGAGTAGATATCTATCATATATCGGTCACCATTTAAAATAAGGCTACCATAGAGGACAGATTGCAAATTATACAAAACAGCCCCAAATTACACTCTTTCCTGGGCCTGTTGTACTGGATCCCAGTATGCCCTTTGCTCAAATCGTAGCAATCAGTAACCATTTTGCCCCTGGTGCTTTCAGCCGCGGCCAACTCATGATTGAGGCAGTGGGAGGTGTCGGGAACAGACTACGGGCTTCCGGCAGTCCCAGACCTGCCGCTCACTAATCAGTGTGACCTTGAACAAGTCACTTAAAATGTCTGGCCTCAGTCTCCCCGCCTTTGAAACCCAGGGGTTGGTGGTTGGTTAATGTTCAAAGGCCTTGTCACTGACAATAACGCACACTTCACACGCATTTCCAATTTGCCTGCTTAGGGACAGCAAATCACACCCCCACCCCCATAAGCCCACCGAGACAGGCCAACCCGTCTGTGCCTGGGTGTCCTTGTCCCCTCCACCCCTCCACAGCATCCCCTGTCACAAAGCTTAATCCCGTTTGAAGCTCTGGGGAGCCCAACGTCCTGACTAATTTGCCTGACTGCTCAGCCAGCAAGCCGGCCTTGGTGGGCTCATTTGCCATTCCAGTGACATTTGGCTCGGGCTCCAGCAGGAATTGTCCCTGTCCCTCCAAATGGCCATCTTGGATACTATGAAATTAAAGATTAGAATACCGACCGCTGAAGCACCCCACTCCATCCAGTGAACACTGCAGATGTTTCTGCCATTTACAGCCCCGAGAAGAGCCAGGCCCCACTTGGGCAGTTGGAGTCGGTCCTAAATTACCTAAAGAGCCCAAGTGCTGGGCCTGGGCTCCATTTGTTTACAAAATAGGCACTTTCAAAGGCCCTTTACTAGGGACTGGCAATTCCCAGGTCCCCTGCTATAGGCTGATGCATAATGCATAAGATGCTGGGAAATGTGTATTCATGAGGGCGGCTTGGCTTTTGTCAAAAAGAACTGTGAAATATTATGATGGAACAATTTTCATTTCTGCCACATTGTTTTTATAGTGCATTCATGACTGGGGATTGAGGGCTTTTCGAGTTTTGTCTGGTGCAGATGTTGCAGTGCTGAGAGCTGCTTCAGACATCCTTATTTTCCAACTTTGTTGCTGACAATTACATGAGGGGGATGGTTCTCACGGGAGACAAAGGATATATGTCCTCAAGTGATCTTGTCCTAAATTTATTCGGGAGGGAAGGACAAGAAGGAGGGAAGGGGGAAGGAGGGAAAGAAGGGGGCAGAAACGAATGTTTGAAGAAGCCTCCTGAGTGCCAGGCCTTGGGCGAAGGCTTCTCTCATTGCTTCTCCCTTACTCCTAGAAGGGGGCCATCACCTCCATTTTCCATATGAGGAAACGGAGGCCTAGCAAGGCTGAGCCACTTGTCTGAAATCACGTAAGCTTTGAGTTGCGAAGCCCGGGTTTGAATCCACTCTGCCACGCCCAAGCTTCTATTCTTCTCCGGCACCAAGCTACGAGAAGTGAAACCAGGGAGGACTCTCCTTCTGCAGGCCATCGAGAGACCTGGGACACAGGGTGAGCCGCGCACAAGTGGCCACTGGGTGAGGAACACCTGGAGGAGAAGGGCTGGGATCCGTGTCGGGCATCTGGGCGCCATGTTCAGGCAAGCACACATCTTGGGAGGTTGAGGAACCTGCTGAGACTCCATAGCTTCTGCCTTCTGGTGCCAGCATTATACCAGCTCAGATCTTCTGCACCACAAATCCCATCCTTGTGTCACCACGCCGCTGGCTGCCTCCTAGTCTGGGAAATGCTGGTCCCTTTGGTCGAGCCCTCAAGCCAGGAGGGAATGAATTCCTGGAGGCAGGAATTGTGGCTTCATTTTCCCTGGATCCCCAGGGTTGGCGTAGCTCCAGGCAAGCTCAGAGGCAGGTTCCCACACACACTTTAAATGTATCCAGCATGAAAGAGAGGCCCAGGCTCCAGGCAAACTCTGTGGCAAAAGGGTAGACTGTCAGGGAAGCCAAGCAAAGAAAGGAAGGTGGGAGTGCCCAGGGCCTTGCCCCGGGAGAGCGGTGCAGGTGGGCGTAGCGCAGGGGTCTCCTAAGGCCAACACATATTCAGACCACTGAGCAGGTGAATGGCAGAGAGAGGGCAGAGAGCAGAACAGGGAATGAAGGAGCGCCGAAGGCAAAGGTGGGTCCCTTCCACAGGCCAGGCCAGAGCAGAGCCTTGAGGCCCATGCTGCAGGGAGGAAAGGCAGAGCTTTCAGCTCGAGGGAGCCCACGGACAGGAAATCCCTGGCCGCCACTGAAGACCCACCGCTCCTGCTCATGGACATGACCCAAGTGAGTTTGGAAGTTCTGCAAACATGGAGACACGGATGTGTCTCCTGAATGTCTGGCGGGGAGTTTGTGAGGATCTCCAGACATGCCCAGGTCCATTTTGTTTTCTACACCAACATCTTCATTGTTCTGGAACTTCCAGGGGTCAATCCCTAGTGTTACAAAGGTGGTCCTCACCGCAAATGCAGCCCCACAAACCTCTCTGCCCATTTCTAAAGCAGACCATGCTCTTTCTTCCCTGAGGGTCTTGGCATTGGCCGTTCCTCTGCCTCCAGCACCATCCACTCCCTCTCTAGTCAGGGCTGGTGCCTGCCCACTCTGCAGACCTCAGGTTACCTGGTTGGCTCTCTCATCCCAGTGTTTCCCATCCGAGCGGGCTGTCCAGGTTTGCGGTTGTTGGTGTGCTGGTTATTGTCTGGTTGTCTGCCTCCAGTTGTAATGAAAGTCTGTGAGAGCAGGGATCAGGCTCGATCTGTCCACCCTTCTCTGCCCGGCACCCAGCGTCATGCCTAGGACGTGGGAATGAATGAATCAGCCCACAGCATGTTGCACCAGAGGATGAGTAAGGCGTATCTAAAGGGATTAAAATCCAACAATTTGCTCTCCTGCCACACAGGGCACTTCCGCCTATTTGGATAAGCAAACCCGGGCCAGGCGCAAGTACCAAAGCATGAAAAAACAGATCAAAGCTCACTGCAACCAAGTCCAAGAGTTTGCCCTGACCCTTCTTCCCCTCAGCAGTCAGGCAGAGTCTTCTAAAAGATTGGAACATATGTGGTTTCAAAACCACACACTCCCAGGTACAAGTGTAACCATTAGGCTCAGTTTTTCTCCATCAGCATGAAAGAGAGTGACGTCCCCTGCTGGCGTTGCCGTGAAAACTGACTTAGAGCAGTGTTTCAACCAAGGGTGATTTTGTCCCTCAGGGGACATTTGGCAAACGTCTGAAGACATTTCTGATTGTCACAATAGGGGTACAGCAACAAGGGATACTGTGAAATGTCCTACAAAGCACAAGACAGCCTCCACTCGGCCCCAAATGTCAGCAGTACTGAGGGCCAAAAACACCAAGTCAGAGAGGTTGCAGCCATACAAGAAGTCTTCATATCCCCCCTTTCCCGTGACTGGGGCCACCTGCAGACACCTGCGAGGGGTCTTTCAGCCGTGTCTGAATCCTCCCTGAGAGCTCCTTCTCAAGGAATACCTGTTATCTTCATCTGTGCGAGCTGCTGGGGCAGAATACCATAGACGGAGTGGCTTAAGCACAAACACTTACTCCTCACAGTTCTGGAAGCTGGGAAGTCGGACATCGAGGCACCAGCAGAGTCGTGTCTGGTGAGAGCCTACTCCCCAGTACATCAACGGCTGCCTTTTTTGGGGTGCACCCCCTTGGTGGAAGGGGTGAGGGAGCTCTCTGGGGTCCCTTTCATGAGGGCACTGATCCCATCACAAGGGCTCTACCTTCATGACCTCATCACCTCCCAAAGGTCTCCCCTCCAAATACCATCCTATTGGAGATTAGGGGGCGTGGAGGGGGGTGCAAACATTCAGTCTACAGCACCTGTCTTCCACTTGCTATTAAAGTCCTTTTCTCACCTCTACATTCCAATCTGCCCACCAAGAAGCCACCACCTGGTCTCCTGGCCGTCAGTCCTGTTTGTTCCTACCACACGGACGGCGCACAGCAGCACGATTCAGCCTGCCTGTGGCTGAGGCTTTCTCACACAACACTGCCACTTCCTCCGGCCCTCCTTAGGCCGTAGCACAAAGCATCGCCTCCTAAGGACAGAACCCGATTCATGACAAAGGAGAGGGCTTCCCGGGCAGGCAAATCCAGGGTCCTCATTATAGGGCTCCTTCCTAATTGTCTGGCTTTGCTCATTTGCAAAATGGGCACAACCAACTGCAAGGATCAGGCTCTCCCTGAGCATCTGAGACATAGTATTTGACATGGTGCGTGTCGGCAATAAAATGCCCTTTTTCCCCTTCACCTGCAGAGCTTAGTCAAGGCCTGAGAAGTTGACTGCTGAGTCAAACTCTCTTGAATGGAATGGTTTTTGTTTTCTGATCCTTGAGAGCCAAGACTCTTGCCAGGTAGGGTAGAGAGGCAAGAGGCTTCAAGGGGTCTATTTGGAGGAGCACATTTTCTTCCTAAGATATCTTTCCATTTCATTGCTCTCCCCCACACAGAGCTAAAGGGGTTCTCCTTCCCTCAGCAAAGGCCTGGCAGCACGGATTCCCCAACTCTCCTTATTCTGATCACCCCTCCCGAGAATGAGCCAGTCACTTGTGGCGAGCACTAGGCTACCTGGGAAAGTACCATTGCCAAGTCTGCGCCCCATCTGTAGCTGCGTGAAATGGTGTGTTCACATCCTACAAAAACAAAGGGCCTCACAGCTCTTCAGACTCCTGGACATAATTTCCAGGACACGCAGTGATTCTAGAAGGAGAATGTCAAAGGGGGCTGGCGACTCGGGGAGCAGGCAGAACTCCATTCACCTCCAGCTACTGAGGCAAGTCCGGCAGACTCAGGGCCATAGATCCAGCCAAGTGTGGGCTCCCCAGGGCCTCCTTCACCTCATTCACAGCCCACTTTTTATGAAGCTCATACAGAAACATCAAGAGGGGAGAACAGTACTGAGAGACTGGCTGAGGGTACACCTGTTTCATTTGTTGGGAGGCCACCCAGGATGGCACACAGGTCCCTTTGTTCATAGTCCCAGTCTCCATGGAGGCCAGAGGACAATGATATTCTAGCCCTGAATGAGCCAACTAACCAGGCATGCTTTCGAGCAGACTTCACCTGTCGGTTCTATTACAGTGTTGGGTTGCCGAAGGTCCCAGTTCCTCCCCTCAACCCGCCTCCACCAAGGGCCTGAAGGAGAGGCGACATGGGACCAAGCAGAAGACACGGCAAGAGCGTGAGTGGCTTACTCTGAAGATCTTGCTAAGATGTGCAGCTGTCCGCGCAAAGACAGGGAGCCATCCTAGCAGGCCTCAAGCAGAGGGAGCTAATGATTTAGGAGGAGAAAGCAGAAGGCTGTAGCAGACACTAAGCCACAGACACAGGAATGGCCACACTTGAAGAGGCCAGCTGATGGGAGCAGCTGCAGAATACTTTACTTCAGTGACTCAGAGTTTTACCACTTCTGAGAGACCAGTCACAGCTAAGTCTGATCAGCCTTAATACGTAAAACATAGCCCAGAAACTGGCAGAGAGTAACAGACACTATGTTCACAGCGCTGACTGATACCAGGGACGGCGTGAACCCCTGGGGCACACTGGGCTCTAGAGAGGGGGAAATCTGCTCTGGCCCCCTTCTGTGCCTCACTGTCCCCATCTGTGACATGGGGACAGGAACTCTGCCTGGCTTATCTATTGCAAGGATCAGAGTAGAGGATTCAGAAAAGATAAATCTTTAAATACTGAAGGACTAGGAATCAACCCTCCGCAGATGGAAGTTCTAGTATCATTTCTTCTGGAAGCTTCCCAGGTCCTCCCTGATCCAATCAATTCTCGCCATTAGCTCTCATAGTACCGTGTCACTCTCCCTCAAAACACATCATGTTGTCATCTCGCATTTCTCCATTTGATTCTCTAGTCAGTATTTCTCACACGTGAGAATGTAAATGCCAAGCAGGCAAGCAGCTGTGTCCATTCTGTGGCTGGCACTTTTTGTTCTTACCATGGCCTCCTGGTGCAGGTCAAATGCCTAAACAAATGAATGAGCACAAGCTCCACGGTGCTGGAGAGAAACTACAGCAAACGGCCCCAATCGTGGCCCCACTGC
>NC_138384.1:18240093-18307667 GCF_054177405.1 Leptonychotes weddellii | reverse complement strand
TACAGTAAGGTAAATACGACTTTGTGCTGCTGGCACAATGCGTGGCAATTATTAATCCTTAATTATGCAGAAATCTAACCATCGATGGCCCTCTAATTAAGAGTCTAGTGGTTTCCAGCAAGCACACACCACTGTTACTACATCCATTGGCGAGAAGCAGGAAACCGTGCTTTGTGCTCTGCGCCCCGTGTTAGGGCTGACTCCATTTTCTCCAAAATTTTGAGCAAAAAAAGTTCACAAAACAGGACTTTTTTTTTTTTCTTTTTTTGCTCCTTGTCCCAGGTTGAATTTCCCCTCTTTTTGTCCTGAGCTTTGGATAATGGCATCATTAACTTGGTTACATACCCATTTGGCAGGGGAACAGGTGGGCAGCACAGAGGTAATGGAGCTAGAATGAAGAGAACAGCAAAAAGTAAATTGTTTAAAGGCCCCAGATGATTAAACAATTACTCTCTTTGTAGTTCATATTTTAGAGTAAATAGCATTTACCCTAGACTGCATTTTTCTTTTGTCTCGGAAACTCGTCTGCCTCTGCCGGCTGTGCGTGGGTCCCCTTTCTCCCCGATGAAATTGTATCCCTCCAGGAACTCTTTTGTGAGCAGAAGCTGCTGATCTCTGGCCAAATGAAAAAGGCCTGCACTTTCTGCTCCTCGTCCCACATCAAGCTCTAATTTCCAAACACGATATCCTTTGCCTGATAGCCGGCTGCACTCCATTGCTTCTCTCTGCGCACTAATTCAGAGGTTTTAACTCCTTCGTTCAGTAAGATTTACCAACGGTGCTGACAACGTGGCCTCTCATTTTCAATGGATTTCCGGCCTCCAGAGGCCACTTGGGATTCAGCTCCCCACTCTGATGCCCACACCCTCAAAGCTTCCGCATGTTGGTCACCATGAAGTAACCACGGCACATGCGCACGAAGCCAATGTCCCATGTCTGGGAATTGTTTACATCCCCAGCTTCTAAATTGGGGGGTTGGCAACTAAATGTGGCCCACGTGTTGCTGAGATGTGAACCGATCTGAAAATTTTAACCAGAAACGATGAAGCATGTATGTGTAGATCTGTGATAACAGACACTCATGACTGGGTGGGGCAGGGGGTTCTTTTTAATTGAGACAAAAAATGAATTGTGGATTGACAGCTTCTCCTAAAAGCATTAAGTGAGAAAAGTGTCATAAATTTGGACCACGTTCAAGTTTCAACACAATTAGGGGCAGCCCTCTAAATCTAGCAAAAGTGGGATATCAAACTGCAATAAGGCCAATTCTTACAATCTAATCCACTCCAGGCAAAGGAGTCTTGATTCCAAGACTCAGATGACTGTACCTCCTCAAGGTCTCTATCTGTACTAAGAGGGGATCTTTATCTCCAGCTTCTTCCTCGAGATGATAAATGGATTTATTGAGTATGCTGAAGTTCATGCTCTGGAAGGAGAACTTGATTCATGTGAGTCCACACACTGAAATATATAGACCACATAGAAAATACAGTGGGCTTTGAGCCCAAGCTTCACTATTTACACTGAGATGGGAAAACAGCAGTGGCGGTGGTGCCTGGGGCTTGGGAGAAATGCAGGTTCCTGGGCCCCAGCCCAGACGTTCTGAATCGGAAGGTGCATTCTAACAAGACCCCCATTTGGAACATGCTGCTCTAAAAAGTTTCTGCAACCAATGTTGGGGAGGTTGCAGTTCATTTCTGGTCCAGATCACCAGCTCCTAGCCCTTATGTGGGCTATAATGACAATGGGTTCATCTGCCCTCTTTCTAGGAGGTCCTCAATAAATAGGTTTTGAATGAATGATTCTTCTTCTCTGTGCTCTGTATGCACTGGACTGTCCAATTCTGGCTTCAGGAATCATATTCCTAACCTTTGAAGTGTGCTTGCTAGTTGCTAGCTGGTTCTCAGGTCAACCTGTGAGGGCCTAGTGTTTGTAGGCTAATCTCAGAATTAGAAGCACTGTGCAGCAACCATAGTTCCGATGGTGAGCCCTGAGGCAAAACTTCCACTTTCACTGCAGCCCTGTGAATTCTCTTTTTTTTTTAAGATTTATTTATTTAAAACAGAGAGACAGAGAGAGCATGAGCAGGAAGGGCAGAGGGAAAGGGAGAGGGAAACTCAAGTGTACTACACAGTGAGGGCGGAGCCAGTTGAGGGGCTCAATCTCGTGATCCTGAGATCACAACCCGAGTGGAAACCAAGAGTCAGACGCTTATCCCCACCCCATGAATTTTTAAACCTCTTTTACTAGCAAGAATCACTTTCTGGCTGCTATGAAAAGCCCAGAGTGCAGAGCCAGGGCACGTCCTGTGTAACACTATCAAACTTCCCTGTCCTGCCACTGACTACAATCCAGACTGCAATAACTTTGTCCCAAGCGTCAACAATAATGGAACACAAAGTAGACTCCCCTGCTTCCTCAGTCCCACTTTTCAAAGTGGAGTGCATGTGTCTTCTTCTAACCAGACTTGGCTTTGCTGCAGGTTATCAAAAAATAAGAGAAAAATAAATACCACCACCACCACCTGTCTCGAGATACTGAAAGGGAGGCAGGGAACGTGACATAAAGAGAATGTTTAGGGCAAATATGATGGTTGTTTCATCCTTTTTTTATTTCACCTTTGGGTGCATGAGAATCTCCAAGAAGATACCCGTTACCTTTAGTTCCATCTTTTCTAATGCCACATGCAGAGGGTGAGAGGGCCTCATTATTTTCCTCTCCAAGTCTGGAGCTGGCCTGCCCCCCCACACCAAGCCACTCCAAGGGTTTGCTTTAGCTCTGCCCTCCCTGAAGGCCACTTCCTGTGCCAACTCCCCTCCCCCAAGAAGGCCCCCTCCCCGTGCCACTCCTTCCCCCAATACAGCTGCTCACTTACTATCATCTTCATTTATTCACATACCCTCAGAATGTTTCTTTACTTTCCCATTTACCCCCAACTGGGAGACATGGTGACCCATGAATTTAGGGGTTAGATGCCAGTGGCTTAAAACCCCTGTGCTGTCTCCTGCTTGTCAAATGATAGTGGATAACTCATTTATCACCTTTATGTCTCTGTTTCATCCTCTGTTGAATGGAAGTAGTAGTATATATCACATAGGGTTGTTCTGCCCGTTAAAAAAGTAGGCCCGTATCAGGTACATAGGATAATGGTCAGCACATAATAACTGCTCCCATACTATCCACCAAGCCCTGCTACCGGGGGTCCTGAGGAGTCTCTATATATCAGGCCTGCCAAGAGAGGAGGAGGAGAGGCTTATGGGAGCCCACCTCACTCATATGTGAGATCAGACGCAACTCTTTCTCAATCCTGTAGCTTCCCCAACTGTCACAGAAAATGCACAAAAGTCGGAGCCATCTTGAAAATCAGTGAGTGGAATTCTAAGGCCTTGGCGGCAGGGGCGGGGGGGGTGCGGGGAATGTATTACAGAGAAAAGAGACACCAATTTTCCAACCAGACAAATCCAAGCCAGACAAGCTGTGTGACCGCAGGCAAATCACTTGAGCTCTCTGAGCTCCCATTTCCTCATTTGTAGAATGGAGATAACCATGGCTCCTTGCAGAGGTTGCAGTGGGATTAAATAAATGTGTTTAAACATCTAAAACAGCAGATTAATTGGGGATAAACAAGTGAGAGTCTGTCATCTCTCTTGCCTTTTCATAAAAGGTCAGGGAACATCAACATTGAGGAGGCTGACATCATAACCTGCTCCTCAAGCAGTGACAGCTACTCCTGAGCCATCAGCGCAGGAGTGATCACTTGAGCTGTTCATTAGCATAAAGATTCCACAACAATGTCATTTTAAAGCTCCCAAAAGAGCACCTGTTATCTATCCCACAAATTGGGCCTTCCATGGCATAAAACATCAAGAAGCACTTCCCATGTGTCTTAAATGAAGGAGTGCCATTCCAACCACTAAAGCAAATAGTAAACAAAACAAAAAACAGACAAAGCACAGAAACACCCCACGCTGTGACTTTAATAGTTGATCAATTGCATATCAAGAGCTTTAATTTCTCCTTAGCACTGGGTTGACAGCAGGAGCTGAGTTCCCACTCATTTAGATTTGATTACTTTGGTGAAAAACAAAGGCTCCAGTCATCAGATCTTGGCCAATAAACACCCTTGAACTTGGGACTCTCTCCCAGAGAAAGATCCAGAAAATAGACAACACCACAGAGCTGCTAAATGACCCCCACAGAACAGGGCTGTACAGTGACCATCAGCCCACCACATAGCTAAGCTGTGAAGCCGATTCTGTTTCCTTGAGTAGATCATGAGTTATCTGAGCGTACAGGACATGCTCAGTCTTTGGCAGGATCCAGACCCAACCAAGGTTGCTTAATTATTTCCTCGGGCAAACAAGTGGTAGTCAAGCCAAACTTTGCCTCACTACTCAAGTTCCTTTGCTGACCATCATATGAAGGTTATGCATCTCTAATTCCACCAGGCTCAGTTACTTCCCACCTTCTCTTTGAGTCCTCCTCTGATATTTTACAGAAATACATAATAGTAATTATAATAATAACCCACACTCCTCCAGTCCTCCCAGAACTCTTTCTGGTACACATTCATGGCCCATTTCATATGACAGCATCTATGCCCTTACTTGAGGACAATGAAGACACTGTCATTGTACAAGACTGGGAGAGGATGAGGACATGGAGACACCATGTCCACCTGAGTCTAACAGAGCAGACCTGAATCATGACTCTGCCAGGTAATGGCTGAGTGGACTTTTACAAATGATTTAACTTCTCCATAAAATGGTACAATACTATCTATCTCATAGTCTATTCATTCATTTGTTTTCTACAAATACTATGGAGTGCCTTATTTGCCAATCATGGATCTAGGCACTGGGGATTGAGCAGTGCACAAGGCAGACATGATTCCTGATCCTGTTCAAGTGAGGTGTAGAAAGATCGCCTCTTTAAAGGTGGTTAGTCCATGGAAGTAACTCAACTCAACAAATATACAGCTATTTCCTTTGTAATGCCCAGGACCAGGCCTTGACATCTAACACTTGCTCTATAAATAATGAGAGAATAAAGTAAGTAATTGCTTCTAAATTAGCCAGAGCCAGATCCAGCATACTTTAAGCAACACGATCATTTCTCTGCCTAGTTAAGTGTAACTCAGTCCGACTATCACCTCATGTCCCGGTGCCTTCATGGGGCTGTTCTGAGCTCAAGGTTCAGGGAATATCTAGGAGAATGGATCATATTCTGCTAGGCTGGGGGGAGAATGAGATGTAAACAGCTCAATATAATTGCCACATGATATGCACATAAAGTTAGACAAATGTGTAAGACTCGACAGAGGAAGGAGCAAACTCTCAAGTTAGAGGTGGCCTTCCCCAAGGTGGTCACACCTGAGCAGGTATGACAGAGGGAGGAGCTTTGTTACTGGATGTTCACATCACTCTGCTCATTCAACACATGCTCACTGAATGACTGTATGTGCCCAGCTCCATGCTAGGTTCTTTGAAGGCCAGTTCAAAGTCAGAGGCTCTGTCCCAAAGAGAATCTATACAGCATAAGCAGGTCTGTCCCAGAGGGCTGTGAGGAGCTCTGTAGTGCTCAGAAAGTGGTATGCCTAGAGTAGTCAGGGAGGGCCTCTTGGAAGAGGGGGATGCGGATCTTAAGGGGAGAGCAATACTGAAGCAAGGTGAGAGGGGAGATACACTGGCAAGAGGGTTGCATTTCCTACTTTTCTTGGCCTGGAGTTTTTTCTCTTAGGCATGACTTCAAATGTGAACTATCACCTCTGTGGAAGAATAGAACCAAAGGGGGAAATGACCACTGAGAATAGCTATTTGGGGCCTCAAAGGGCAAGGAGCAGCATGCTGAGTGGCCTTCAGAAGCAGGGCATTGCTTAATATTGGGCAGAACAGAGATGCCAGACAGACTGGTCCCGGGTTGCTGGAGGAGTGGGCTACCTGGGAGGTGGCAGTCCCCAGGCCTCCCCAGCAGAGAGAAGCCATGACAGGCCCTGGAAGGGGCCCAGAGACGGCAGGGGATGCAGGCGGTGGGTCCTGGCCCTCCCTTCCTGACCACAGACCATGAATTACAAGCTGCCTGGCAAGAGCCAAGGCCAGCGCTGAGCAAAGCAAGTTACCTGGGTCCAGGCCGAAGCCCTGCTGCCTTTCTACCTTCCTCTACTTGTCAGAGGCCTTTCAGCTTCCAGCAGCTGTACCTTTAAGAGAGGGGAGAGGAGACAGACCAAAAGGGTGATGGATCAGGGACCAAAATCGAAAAACAAAGTGCTGAGCTCTAAACTCCCCCGGAGTCTCTGTGTTTTTCACCTCCATCCCCAAATACCTATCATCACTAATAAAACCTCGATAACACTATCAACCAAAGAGTAAAATTCAGCGACAGAGATAGGCCCTCTGTGGGCTGTGAGCATGAGTACTGGCAGGAGAGGGGCACCGCGCCCGAGGGAGGAGGGGTGACGGGCTGGAAGGACTTGGAGGAAGCCTGAGGCCTGCAGTAAAGGAAGGAGGCTGTCTCCATCTTTCCCCCCAACAGCATCTTTGCCCCAGGCTCTTCAAATGCCTTCAATCTCCAATCTTGAACAATGTGCACTTGGTCATGTGGGGGAAGGGGACTTGACAATTGTTCTGAGCTGAATTATGTCCCCAAAACGTAGATGTTGAAGCCCTAATCTCTAGATAAGGCCTTCAAAGAGGCCATTAAGTCAAAATAAGGCCACTTGGGTGGACTCTCATCCAATATGACTGGTGTTCTCACAAGAAGAGATTAGGACACAGCAGAGACACCAAGGATGCGCACCCACCCACACACACACACAGAAAAGATCATGTGAGGACACAACACGAAGGCAGCCACCTGCAAACCAAAGGGACAGACCTCAAAAATCAACCCTGCTGACACTCTGATCCCCAGACGTCCAGCCTCCAGAACCGGGAGAACATGGATTTCTGTTGGTTAAGCCCCGCGGTCTGCAGTGTTCTGCGATGGCGGGCAGCCCTGGCAGACAAAGACAACGGTGCACAGCTCCAGTGGCGAGAGCTCTGCTGAAGGACTGACCGCTCAGCCGCCTGAGGTACGAACCAAGCTACGAAGCGCCAAGCCCACAGAAGCGCACGTGCACGCGCACACGCACAAGGACAGACACGTGACGTGCCCACGCACCCACACGTACGGCTGCCATGATAGGATGCTCGGACCTTCCAAATGTCCAGTCCTCCCTTTTGAAAGAAACAATTTTCAACCAATTTTCAATAACCTTAGTGTGCTGGGAGTGGGCAGCCGGCCTTTATAAATTTCATGCGAATGATTTAGTTTTAAATACAAAAGTTAGGGGCGCCGGGGTGGCTCAGTCGGTTAGGCGCCCGAGTCTTGATTTCCGCTCAGGTCACAACCTCAGGGTCGTAAGGTCGAGCGCGGCGTCGAGCTCTGCGCTGGGCATGGAGCCTGCGGAAGATTCTCTCTCTTCCTCTCCCTCTGCCCCTCCCCACCTTCTGAAAACAAACAAAATAAGCAAAATGGAACTCATACAAAATGCTTGCTCAATTTGACCTAACTAGTCACACTGGCAGGTTTGAAGGCCCCGTTCCCACTTGGGGCAACGGCTGTTGTCGCTCTAAGCTGGAAAGTGTGCCCTTCAGGGCACGGGGGAGCCCCATAAAGATGACAGGGACCCAAAGCCACATTGCCTCTCACTGAGCTCAGCTGTCTCTCGGAGCCTGGGACATCCGTGGTACTGCTAGGACAATTCCCCACATCCCTGTGTAACCTGATGTTTTTGTCATACTGAAGAGTTCCAGCCTGGAGGAAAGGCTCTAATTGAAGGCAGGTGGTTTCGACTCCTTCAGGAAGGAAACTCATTTGATGGCTTCCTACCTCTCTGTCAATCAATCAACAGGCAAGTATTGGCAGCTAGCTGAGTGCAGGACGCCAAGGTGGCGGTTGAAAAACAGAGAAATTCGAAGAAACAAATACCCCACTGGCAACATCATGAATCAGCCACGGCAAGAAGATCTGGGGAAAAAGCAACCGCTCCTTCCAGGCGATTTGAAGATGCACAGATCGAGCTCTTCACTCCGTGCTGACGAGTTTATGGTTTCTCTTAATGTAACCTTTAATATTTCGGCTTTATTTCCCTCCCACTGGCTGCGAGGGAGTGCATTCTGATGGGCAATACGGGGGTGTTCAGTGCCGGCTCCCACCACCCCGCACAGGAGCATGCACCTACCCAGGCTAATTTCCAGCAGTGGCAGCAGGCTCAGATGGCTGCTCCATCCCTCCTTCCCATCTCTACAATTGCCACAGAACAGATAGTTGAGTGCTTGACATTCCCTTTGAATTAAGGCTGCAAGTGGGCATTTTCCTTAGATGGCTACTCCAGGCCTCCCCACAGCTAATGATGCCCCAGAATGCAGATTTCACCTGTTCCTTTCATATGCACAACACTCGGCTTGAAATTTGCAAGTCCTCAAAGAAGAAATAGCCCTGATTGCTCATTAAAAGCAAGAGAGAAAGCAATTAAAATACAAAAGGCAGAGCAAAGCTTACCTCTTGGAAGTTGAAAGTTGAGCAAGCATTGTCAGAAGATGGGGAGGCAATTTTAGAGTGTGGGAGCCTGAGAGAGGATCAAGGACCCTAGTCAAAGAAACCACACAGGAGAACAGATGCAAAGAGGGGAGAGAGCCAGAGGGGGCCTAGTACTGAGCATTCTTTTTCTTTTTTTTTTTTTCATTTAATTTATATTCACTTAATTCACTGAAAGGAGCTGGGCATGAAATATTATTTCCTTTTTTTAAAAAAATGTCCCCTTCCTTTTTCTCTACAAGCTCACTTTCAACAGACAAGGCAGCAGGCTTGGTGAGCACGTAGGCAGCACCACTGAACAGGTCCCCCCTGCTTTGAGGGGCCACGCTTGGTTTCATGTCCTACTGTCACCATCTTGTACGGACTCATTTCCGAACAAGGGATCCTGCGTTTTCATTTTGCACTGGACTCCACAAATTATGCAGCCAGTTCCGCTGCTAGAATAAATGACTGTCCAACCCCGATTGTTCTTTCCAAACTCTTTTCCAGAACCCTGGGTGGGACAGGCCTGGCCCCTCCCAGCCCCACACTGCTCTTCTCAGGTCTGTCACCAGACCTTCTGTTGGTGCCATTTGCCAGTAGGATCAGGGTTAACTTGAAAGAGGATCCACGATGTATTACAAATTAAAATAAGAATCCTGGATAGCATTTCCTGGGAGGATTTTTGGTGGGCCTGAAGTATTTGTGGGGAAGTGAGTCTCCCTTCGTATTGCTTTGCTCCTGGGTAAGCAGCAGAGAACTACGACCACCATAGAACCATTGTCCCAGGCAATGAAAATTCATCCTAGGTGTTAATTAGCTCAATATTTATCTCATCTAATATGCAAATTAAGACACTGCGGTCTCATTAGCGTCATCTGTGTTTCCTTTAAGCAAAACTAAATCTCTTGCCAACGTAAGAAAAAGAAAAAAAACAAACATCAGTATTTCTCTTTGAAGCTAATGAGGGTGTGATTTGGCTCTTTCTTTGTTAGGAGGTAGCAAGTTTGGAAAAACACATTTTAAATATGCCAAGTGTGGCCTGACCTCATCTATCAGAGGCGAGAACACGGCCTTGACTGGTTATTAGGCTTTCTGCATCTAGCCTGTCCAAAGAACTGGGGCCTGAGGAGCCAGTGGATGAGTTTGCAAGGAACCCCCATGAGGACATGGACCAAGAAAGGGGATGCAGCCTTCGGGAAGAGCCTACCTAGCAAACAGACGTGGTATTATCTCAATGAGAAGAGAGGTAAGAAATTACTTACACCAAATCTTAGAAAATGGTTCTCAAGTTGAAAAAGAACATATAGATGTTAGCTCAAAATTTCTACTCCTTCCAGCTCCCCATTTTAAAATTTTAGAATTTAGACAAAGAATAGGCAAACAGTCATCAAATGCCCACATTGTGCCCCAAAAGGCAGGCTATGTGCTGATGACAACAAATGCTACAGAACGACAATGAACATCAGGAGCAACTTGAATGTTCTGGGCCTTCGGCAGGCTGCTGGGAATTCCATCTGTGTTAGCTCTAATCTTCGTAGTAACTCAGAAGAGCATCATTTCTCCCTGTCACAGATGATGACACTGTGGTTCAGGGTGGTTAGGTCACTTGTCCAAGATCATGCAGCTCAAATGTAGCCAAGGTGGAATGAAAAGACAAAAGGAATATGACAGGCCATGGGGACCGCGGCCTAATTAGCGTGGTGTCCTAAGCACAGTAATGGGGGGGGGGGGACGCCCGACTCTCTCACCCTGGAGGCTAATGCACGTCATGGATCCCTGTATTCCGAGACCGCAGGCCCCAGTGTGGCTCCTTGCTATCCTCCCTTTCCTAATTTGACAAGTGATTCAAAATCTGTTTTGTGAACACCATCTGCTCCCGGGGGCAGGAGAGAGACCAGTCGGCATCCCAACATCTTCTGGCCGGAGCCTGAAAACTTAAAACCACTGCACAGGCGGATGGAGGCCAATTTCCATATGTTGCAAATCGTGTCAGGTGTCACAGCCATGGTGTGAGGAGAGCTCCCCGCCCGAACCGACCAGGGACAGGCAGTGGAAGGCAGAGGAGCTGCCCTTGGCTCCCGGGGGAAACAGGAGAAAGAGCCATGACCTCCCTGTGACCCATGGCCCACGGATGACAGATTCCCGCAGAGCAACTTCACCTTGTCAGATCCCATGCCCATGAGCTTGGCCTTCACCTTGAAGTCAAGCAACGGAGCAGAAGGGAAGGCAAGTGAATGTGGCTGGGCTGTGGGCGAGCTGCGGGGACGGCTGCTATTTTAACCTGTGTCTCCACTGGGCCATCAGAAAACTGCAGGGACATATGCTCCAAACCTCTGGAGATACTTACACTCTTCTACTGGAACTTCCAGAGGATGCTTCTGATCTGTCCACATGTTTCTCCTTCCATCACTGCCTCTGAGCCCCACAAACAGGCAGAAATGGATAGCCCCACTTGACATGGATACTGAGGCACCAAAAGGCCAAGTGGCCTGCTGAGGCAAGACAGCCAAGTAGCTTGGGAAAGAACCTGTTTCTGAACTGTCTCCTCTGTTCGGGTTCCCATGCTGAGGGGGTGACCACAATGGGCTTTCTCCTAGCATTGCTGCAAATGCCCACCGGAAGTAGGTATTGCCGTCCCCATTTTAGGGATGGAGAAACTGACAATGAACATGCAGAAATGGGAGAAGGAAGTGTGTATCCATTGAGTGCCTCACGTCGGGGATGTTCTGTGGGCTACAAGACCATGTAAAATAGGCACAGGTAATAGAGAGAGGGATGGCATGGGAGTTCCAAGTGCAGAATGACCCTCAAGGACAGGGTGGAAAAAGTGAGAGGAAAAAAGCAAGCGGTGTACTTCCTATGATAAAGTCGCACCCTCCACCTCCGGCCTTGGGGCAAGAGTTACAGGGGACACCCAGGGGACAGAGCAGAAAGCAGAATGGTAGCGTTGTGCAGCAAGGAGGGGGGGCACAGAAGTTTCAGCCCATGGCCTGCCGTGCCTGAGGAAAAAAAAGGAAGAAAGCCACACACCTGCTGAGGGTGAACAGAATGGGTCTGGAAGCTTAGGGTCACATGGAGTTTCAGCGTCTTGTGCCACTGTCTCTACCTCTGGTGACCGATAATGTGTTTTGATTTGTTTTTTCCATCTGATAAACCTCTTCACATAAACTCGCCTTCAGAGTGGTTGCCTTGGGTTTCTTTAAATTATGTAATATTTGATACATAATGAAATATGCATCAGGTATGAGCAAGATCTAAAGCGAAATCATAAAACCCATTCCCATGGACTGACCAGGCTTGGCCTGAGAAATAATGTCACTAAAGCACTGAGACCTTCCGAGGGTCCCTCTCTCATTCTGTCTGCACCTTCTGCTTGCCAGAAGCAAGTTTTAGCCTGAATTGTGTATTCATCCAAGATTGCTTGTATATACCAACATACATATATTAGTGTATATTTATACATCATATATACACATAGGCATATCATATATATATACACATATGTGTCCCTTTATGGTAAGTTGTTTAGATTTTCTTGTTTGTGAGCTTTACAAAAATAGCATCACAGTGCGCGGACACCCGCGTTCCTCTTTTCTCACATTATGCCCTTTTTCAGGTAGTCTCAGTAAAGGGGGAATTTGACCTAGCAGTAAATTCTATGCAGCTAATTTTAATGAGAGTTTATGAAAAAAAAAAAAAAAAGATGGCATTGCAGTGGGTGCTATAGATCCTAGTGATTGATTTAATCCTGCCCCAATTTCATAGACAGATGGGGAGCCTAGAGGGATCAGGTCCTTTCACCTCAGCGGGTGCCTCAGGGAGCCAGTATGTGGCCCTGGAACTGCCTAGCGCCCCCTGGAGGCGGCACATTGCACAACTCCAGGAGACACCATTTGCTGGCCCTCGTTCTCCTGGGGGAGTGTGATGGGGGCCCTGCCAAAGTTCCTGCTTTTATCTCTCTGCTTTGTGCCAGAATGGGGCTGATATTCAAACCTCTGCCAGGATGACATGCCTGCTATTTAAGAAATTTGACATTGCCAGTGTACTACGGCCTGAGTCTTGTTTGTTTTATTTCCTGTTACCCCATTTGTGACAGTGAGCCTACTAAAAATTCCTTTCAACTCAGATGTCCTCCCCATGCAATATCATCCCGGAAAAAATCACATTTTGCATTACCGAGAAAGCATCTCGCCTGATTGATTGTCCCCAGCACCCGGAAAGAAATGCCACCACTGAGAGAGATGACAATTTAGAAGAGGATCTCTAAACGGGATTTCAGCTGTTAAGCAGGGTTCCTTCGCAGCTGTGTTACCTGAAGGGAGGGGAAATGCTGCAAGGGTGGGGGAAGGAAGCAAGGGAACTGCATTCACGGAGCACCCACAGCTTACCAGGTAGTGCAAGGTGTCTCCCATAGGCATTACCATGGGCATTCCTTGTGGAGGTCCTGGCAGGCAGTGGTGTTTTAATTCCCATTTTACAGATGAGCAAAACCGAGGCCCCGAGAATGTAACTGACATGCCAAAGGACAAAAGCCGGTCAGTCTGCTGACCTGCAATTCAAAGGATTTTCTTCCCACCCGAGCTTTTTGCTTCCTTCAGCATGACTCCAAGCCCACTTGGAGGCAAATCCCATTGCAGATGCATGAAGATTGTGAGTGAGGGGACTTCCATATAGAGCAGATATCCTACCTCCAAAATGTGGAAGGGGCTTCAGCGGCCCTCTCACACCTTTCTCCTGTTTTACAGATGGCGACGGTGAGACCCAACTCTGAAAACAGTGAAGCGTCTTTCAGAAGCTACACACATCCAAGGCTCCCCTTTCTGGATCATATTCACTGACTGCCAGAGAGGAGCTCATAATTGCACATCCATTGTTGCATTACGTTTCATGCTAATTTTTTTTTAAGTTTGAATAAACTTTTTAGCCTTGAACACTTTTAGACTTACTGAAAAGTTACAAAGGTGGTACGGGGAGTTCCCATATACCCTTTATCCAGCTTCCCCTAAGGTTATCCTCCTCCATAATTGTCATCCATTCACCAACACCAGGAGATTAACGTTGGTACCTACTATAACTAAACTACAGGCTTCATTTGGATAGCAACAGTTTTTTTACTAATCTCTTTTTCTGCTTCAGGATCCAATCCAAGATTTTAAATGTCAATTTAATTATTTATAAGTCTCTTAGCCTTGAAGACATGTCCAATATCTGTCTACCCACTAGGCCATGGAGTTCCCAGAAGGCAAAGGCCCCAGGAAATGTAGCTCTTTGTGGGCAGACGCAAGATATGCATCTGTTAAGTGTATACTAAGCAATGTAGACTTAACAAAGATTTGTTATACTGGCTGTTGATCAATGCCAAGACCTCAAAAATGGCCCCAGGACCACAGTGCCTCCTTCACTCTCCCCCCATATTGCCATTAAAAATATGCATGTAGAGAATTCAGATATACAGATCTATGTTTGTGCGTATGCTACGCACACCCACGCCTATGCATAGAGAAACATTATGCATAGGAACGTGCCCCACAAAAGGCACATTTCAAATCAATGGAGAAATGGTGTGGGAACAATGGGCCATTCATGTAATCTTGGCTCTTCATAAGTAGATTCATGTGTAAGTAGATTCCTACCTACTCCTTACCTAATATCATTCACAAAAATAAGTTCCAGAATTATTAAAGTGTCAAATGTTGAACAAGTAAAAATATCAAATAATTAGAAGAAACCACAGAGAAATATATTTATCCTATCGGGGTGAGTTAGGCCTTCTGAACACAAATGCTGTGAAGGGAAAGAACAAAACACTGAGTTAAATATATAACAAAATATAGAACAGAGAAAATATTAATGAGGAGAAAGAAGTTTAAGATGAGAACACATAGGGGCTCCTGGGTGGCTCAGTCAGTTGGATACCTCCCTTCGGCTTGGGTCATGATCCCAGGATCCTGGGATTGAGCCTTGCTCAGCGGGGAGTCTGCTTCTCCCTCTCCCTCTGCTGCTCCCCCTGCTCATTCTCTCTCTCAAATAAATAAATAAAATCTTAAAAAAAAAAAAAGAACCTATAAAAATGTCTATAAGTCGATAGGTAAAAGATTAAACAAACTGAGAGAAAATGACCTACATTTGAGTTGGCAATTCACAGAAACGGAAGTACAAACCCCCAAAGCACATCAAAGAAGAGCCGCCCTCCCTCGTAATCGGGAAGCAAAAAATGGAAGCAACAAGATGTCATTTTCACCCACGGGTTCCCACAGGGGAAGCCCATGTGTGTCAGCATGGGAGTCTGGGTGAGGGTACGGAGAGCAAGCCTTGCACGAGCTGAGCTGCTGGGAGGGATATGGCCGGAAGCAGCCTTACCCATCATCAGGAACCATCTAATGCAGATCCCACATCTGCAGTTAACAAGTGTTGCATTTACAGCTTCTAACCTGGGCCTGGGTGGCTTACACGAGTCCTACAGCTGAGAGACGGGTGGGAACCAGGACTGCAGTCTCAAGCCAGTGCACCAGGGCCTAGTGTCAAAGTGGGAACCTGACCTTCCTCTGGGGCAGTAACGTTGGTCCACAGAGGAACATACAAAATATTGTTCCAGGTGGGGGCCGTGTCCCTGTGTCAGGTGGTGGCCCTGGGCCAGCCTCAGCCTACCACCAACCCCACCTCAAACTCAGAGCCCCCAAATCTGCTCATGGCAACTGAGGGCAGAAAAGCAAGAGACCCACAGTGGCAAGAACCACCGGGGATGCTTCTGGCTACTAGCCTCAGACGGTCCCCACCTTGGACGACTGACAGCCAGGCCTTAGAGCCCCGTCTGAGAGGAGCCCTGATCCCTGCCCTCCTCTGGGCCAGCTGCCAGGTTTTGCCCTCCCAGGAGGGGCCTCCAAAGATCCCTTCTACCAGGATCGCCTACAGTTCCTCCCCTGGTCCCACGCCATCCATTACAAAGCTTTATTTAGAGCCTTAATACCAAGGGGCCCTGACACAGCACCCGCCCTGAGTAATATTTTGTTATGTTCCCCATGAACCATTGTTGCTGCCCCCAGAGAAAGGCCAAACATTTCAGGCTCCTTTGGGGAGTATTTGCATAACTTATGAGGTTTATGTAGGGCCTTGGGAGTGTCCTCCCAGAGGAAGAGCAGGGCTGGGCCTCCTCCTGGCTGGAGGCCCTGGTCAGTAATAACACCCGAAGATTTGCTGGCAAGAAGCTGGGAAGCCCTCCCCACACTGCCAGGCAATTTGTTCTGGAGTCTGATGATGGGGGAGTGTTATAAGGGGAGAGTGAAGACTTTAAAAATATGGAGGAAGGTGCTCAAAAGCCCTCACATCCAGAGCCTGCCAAACAGAATCTTTTCCAGGGCTTCCACTAGTCAAGTGTGAGGCCTTCTAAATGACATTAGCTTTCATCAGCCAGCAAGTTTGGTGTCTGAATGTTCAAGCCCCCAGATTAAGGCCAGTCCATCCTGGGAGAAGTCCGCCAGGCAGGAAGGTGTATCTGATCCCTAATGTTGTTCAGAATTTTCAGCGCAAGGTGGTAACAGAAAGTCGACTGATTTGTACTGCATCCTCTGCCCACAAGGCCCTCCCTTCTTGCTGACACCCAGTGTGGGCTGTCCCACCATCCTGCCCTCGTGGTGCGACTGTCTGAGACCCGGCCTGAAGCAAAGACTGATCGGTGACTTAGTATATGGGGAAGACTTGAAAGGTCAAACTATCCATTCATACTTAGTTATGTCATTCATGTCTCCTTCTTAGGGGAAAGGATCAAATCACAGGGACTTGAGACCATGGTCTGTATTCTGCAGCCAGACTGGTGACAGACGTGGAAATTGACCCAGACCCTCCCTCCTCAGCCACCCATGCGAGCAGACCCCCCCCCCACCCCACGACAGCCTCTGTGCCACTCCATGGTCCAGGCATCACCTGAATGGGGAATGCACATGTGCCTTCTGTCTGGCTCTCACTCATTCCCTGGGCAACCCCCCATCTCCCCACACTGCAGAGGGGGACTTTGCTGAATGTGCATCACTCTTGTCATTCCACCCGTCTGACCTGGGAGGAGTCTTAATCTACCCCCTGTCCACCACTCAGGCTCTATCTACTCCCTTCCTTGCAAATCCACCCTGATTCTGGGCTGCTGTTCTGCTGGGCTCCAGATGTGCTGTTGAGCAGCCCGATTGCTTTAGCTAAGCTGTTCCCAGTGGAAGGAAAGGCAAACCTCTGGCCTCCATGGTATTAAGCCTGTGTCATCCTTCAATATCCATCCCAGCTGCCCAGCACCTAGAACTCAGCATTATCAGTACCCAGACTTTCAGGAGCTGTTTCTATGCCTATCTCCAGCTCGATGTCTTACTATGTTTGGATTCCTAGTCTGGATGGCTCCTGGCCTCAGGTTCATGCTCAGTGAAAGACAAAAAAAAAAAAAAAAATCACTGAGTGTATGGTTTGGGGTTTTCTAATCCCTGCAGGCAGTGGTAAGGGTTGGGACTCCAAAATCAGTGCTCAGTGATGGTTTCATAGAAGATGGGGAGTGGGTTCTGGGGCCCGGGCTCTCAGCTGTGAACACACAAGCCTGTTCATCTCTGGAGGGTGCAAGCTTGCCCAACGCCAGGAGCATCAGGCAGACTGAGGGAGCCCAGCCAAGCACCGGGCACAGAGCCAGGCCCCCAGGAGGCCCCAGAACAAGTGGGGGCTCCTCTGCCATGGCCCAGCTTGGAGAAGGTGGGGGCCGCTGAAAACACGGAGCAGAAGTAGCAGTCACCTATCCTGTAGGTCCCCAAATCATTTCTGCTGTGTGGCAAAAAGCAAAACCCAGCCAGACAACGAGGTGTACTTCTGGTGCTGAAGTTAAAGGTCATGACCACGTTCTGCTGCAGACGCCGGGCACACCAGAGCCAGACTGGCCAGGCCCCGCCTCGGTCAAATCCTGCCTGAGCACGGGCCTCTGCAGCAGCCAGGTTCTGCTCAGGGGGCCCAGGTTCAAATGCCAGTCCTTTCACTGACCTCCTCCCTTACACTGGGTGAGGTGCTCCCCTTTCTCTCCCTCAGCTTCCTCTTTTGTTAAAAGACAAACAGGTCAGCCACTAAGATTCCCAGTGCTTCTCTCAGCAGTGACTTGAGGAGGCCCCTTCTCCCTTGAGGCCATGGTGGGGTCCCCATCTGCCCACGCAAACTTCAGAGACTTGAGTGGGGGGAGGGGATCGGATGGGCACTGGCAAAAAGGAGCATGCATTTTCCAAAACTGGTCTGCTGACCTGTAGATTCTGTGGGAGGTTTACAGGGGTTGGAAGGGGTGACGGTTCTTTGTTCATAAGTTTGCAGGACTTCTCAGAGCCTTTAATAAGCAAATAAACACTAAGCAAATTGACTGTGAGCCATCAATTATTAGACATGTAACCCACCCTATCCCAGTCTCATCTGAGCATGGAGCCTTTTCTTTCCTCTAGCAGACACTCCTCCACAACCAAGGGTCAGGTAAGAAAGAACTTTCAGAAACCCCGCCATTACCATATTTGAGCCAAATCCTGGCTCATCATTTATTTGTGTGAATTTGGATAGACATGAGGTTTAATATACTTGGATGAAAATGGAAATGTGAACTCTATCTAACAGGTGGCATATTTTCCTTCCCTACATTTCTCTATTTTCCAAATTTTCCATAGTAAGCATTTTAGTAACTACTTCTTAAATGTATGAATAATCTGATTAGGGTATAAAGTGAAAATTCAAGACCTTCTCCCAACCCCTTAGTCCCATAACCCAAAAAAAAAAAAAAATTTACACTTGTTTTGCATGACCTTTTAGAACCTCCACGTGAACATTTTAAAATGGAAAAGAAAACAGTGTGCTTTACTTTCAAACCAGAGTGTCTGTGACCTCCAGCTCTGGTGGTTGCTATAAAAACCGTGAAGGAGGCTCTGCATATGAATGAGCCCAACACAGAGCCTGGCACAGGACGGGCACGCCCTAAATAGCAACTGAAAGCAAACTCCGACTTTCGGATTGGAACACTCGCTCAGGGCACCCTGTGCCAGTTGCCGTCAGACTTGATGACTTCCAGAAGTGGCTGCCCTGTGCATATTCAGGGAGAAATTTAGACCTTCCTAGCTCCAGCCCCTGGAGCCTCTGAGAGCAAACAATCGCAGGAGAGACATGAGCCCCACGTCTCCGAGGGGCCACAGGGCTGGAAAGTTGTGTCTTTGCCTGCCAGGGGCCAAAGCGCTTTCCTGACGGTGGTGCCAAGAGAAATCCGTCTGGGGGGTGCTGGTCAGAGCAGAGGAAGGAGGAGGAGGGCTGGAAAGGGTCTGCACCTCACCATGGGCAAGGAGCTCCCACCCTTCTCCAGAGGGTTCTCTCCAAGTCCTTCCCTGGCCAAGCTTGGAAAAACTCCTCATGGATCTTTATCATGGTCAAATTACTCATTTTCAAAAAACACTGCTGCAGATGGGCAAGTCCCCACGGAACCATGCCAGGGACTCTTTAGGGCAGATCCTGCTGCTTGGCATAATAAGCCCTCATTACTGTAGCACTGAGGGGGGTCGGCTTGCCAGAGGCCTGCTTTTAATGAACTTTACCATCCAAAATTGGCCGAGAGAACACGAGTCAGATTTTGCCAATCAATTGGAATTGATTACTTCTCGAAAGCCAGGCCTCAGCTTGCAGGAAACACACAAAAAACACACCCAACATTTGGGGGTTAGTTTGATTTCTTGGAGAAAAAAGGAGTTCTTGGCAGCCAGAAGTAATGATGGATCAGCCTTTTCAAAATTCCCAGGACACTGGAAGGAAATGGTGTTTCTTAAGGGAGCCTGGGCAGACGGAGGAAGCCTGGCAGTCTTAGAGTTCAGATTGGGCTCCTGCATTTTTTTTTGTTTAATTCATCTACTCATGTGTCCATTCATATAGCAGACCTCAACAATGCTGAGAATTCACTCTATGAATGGGTAAGGGGCCATAGGAACTCAGAGGAAGGAGGTTCTAGGCTGAGCTGAACCCTGAAGGATAAGGCATTTTCTCCTGGGGAACAAGGCAAGGCGAGAAGAGTTCTCCTTGACCTCCAAAGCTTCACAGTGGCTGTTCCTTCTACCTGGATAACTGCCAACCCCCCCAACCCCTGCCACACATACCTACACCTTTACCAGGGAAATCTAATACATCCTTCAGTCTCAGCTTGAGGGAGCATTTGCTCAGGGCAGGCTTCCCTAAACCCTACTGACCTGGCCAGACGCCAGGCCCACACCCCAGGGCCCTCGGGCCACACACGTCCCCCATCAGGGCCCTCACCCCTTGGCATCATCAGTTCTTGTTTGCCTGTCTGCTGTGCCCGTGGAACATGAGCCCTGTGATGGAGGGGTCATGTCTAGCTTGTTCCCCACTTAATAGGTGCTAGAATAGTCCCTGCACAATACCAGGCACATAGTAGGTGCTCAAGAAATGCTTACTGCTTGCAGAGTGGGGGGATGGTCTCCGGAGATAGCTGGAGACACAGGGGAGCGGCACCTGTTGAGGATCCACGAGGCAGGCCCCTCACATACACTGTGAGAGGTGAGAACAGGGGGAGTCCTTTGGAAGGGGAGGCCTGCAGGCAGAAGGGAGCTGTACTGGCCCAGGTGGAGGGCAGTGAGTGCTATGCCCTCACATCTTAGCTGCTCGCCTCAGCAGCAGAGAGCCAGGACCCTGTCCGGGGGCCGGGGGGGGCCTTCATCAACGTTTCCAGGCTGAGGGGGCCTCAGAGGGGTTGGTGACAAGTAGCCAAGCCCAGAGGGGGTGGTTCTCCATCAGAGCCAGGCCTGGCCACCAGCAGAAGCCACCCTAGTGCTTGGAGATGGAGGGTGAGACAGGCCTGGGCAAGGAAGGGTGTGGGGCTCTGTGTGGAGCAGCCGAGCTATGCAGGGAAGATCCAAGGGCAGGGGCCAGTGCTGACATTGGAGAGATGGAGAGATGGAGAGGAAGTGGGGGGAGAGTGCTAAAGGGGGAGAGACAGAGGAGCCGAGAGAAGAAACGAGCTGGGGGCAGGTGGGAAAAGACACGAGCAGAGAAGCGACAAGTGGAGTGAAATGGAATGGAATCACAAGGGACAAATGAACCAAAGGGAAACATGCTGGACGGGCAGAAAAAGACCTGAAGGGAACCAGAGACAGAAGAAGACAATGACAAGAGTCACAACGCTGGCCTGAGAAAGCTGAGAAGTGCCTCCGGCCCTGCAGGCCCAGGGCCTGGGCATCCTGCTCCAGCCCTGGGCCACGACCAGCTGCCTGTCTGTTGGACTCAGTTCCATTCCATCCCCCAGACAGGATGGCTCTCCTGCGGCATCCTGAGTCCTGCGGCAGGTGTGCTGGGAGGTAGGAGGGTGGGAAGAAGAAGGGACGGAGGAAGGAGAGGTAGGACTCCTGCGCTCTGAGCTTCAGCAGGCTGGTGGGTGTGGGCTCCCTGGCCTCTGCTCACTCTTGTTGGGCCGTGAACACTGACCAGCTGACACCAGGTCTCCATGTTGGGGTCACCCCCTCTGTGACCTAAGGCCAGCACATGCCCTGTACCGCTCAGACTCCTCCACAGGGTCTAAGGAGTGGAGCCCGGGGGCTCTCTGACCCCAGTCCCAGCTGGGTGACAAGGTCAAGTTCCTTCACTTTTCTGAGCCTGTTTCCCCACCTGTTCAGTGGGATACTAAGTAATCGCCCACAAGCTGTGTCTACTCTTAAGAACGGTAACAAATGTGTGGTTCCCCTGTGCTTTTCTTGTCCCTAAGCTCAGCCCATCCCTCCTGCGGACAAGCTGACCCTCCCTGGGTCAATGCGCAGAACATCTGTTCCTCTCTGTGGTCTTCCCCAAAGACAGCACAGCACTGTTCCTGATAGAGTGGCTAGTCTTACTTATTTTTCATCTTCTGAATTACTCTTCCCTCTAAGCCAGGGAAAGTGTGTCCTTACCCTCTCTTCTACTGAACCTATAGATATCTATATGGTTTTCTCCAGAGCCTGCCAAAAGAGCCTTGTTTCAATTAACTTACAATTCTTTCTTAATGAGCACTGTGAGATAATAGACATGTACAGTTGGAAGGGGCCTTGGAGATCTCCTAATCCAACCAGAAAATTCTATCGCCCAGGACACCAGGCCCAGAGAAGCAAGTCTACACGTACCCAGTCACTCAAATCAACTGAGGCGTCGGGACGAGCGCTCCTATTGCCCTATTCCCAAGCTGGGGCTCTCTGTACAAAACCCCACCGTCATTCGTTTGTTTGTCGATTAATTCATTTATTAAGCAGGGTTTGGCCTTGCAGGGCACATCTGTTGGGTTTGACACCCCGAGGATCCTACCCTGTTCCTGGTGCCATAGGTCTGTTTCTGTGATCTGAGGTGACAGTTTCTGTTGGATAACTGTCCTTGCCCAGCGTCACATGGGGAGCGGGCATCCGTGCAGCCTGCCCCACGTGATCCATGGGTGGCAATGTGGCCCGAGCATGCCAGCCAGCGCTCCTTGAGACTAACCTATGGATCTCAGGGGAGAAAGAGTCCTCCATTCCAGAGCCCGTCCCCATGGAATGCTAAGCCCTGAGGGTGTGAGCACTGTTCACCTGCCATCTTCCTCACCCCAGAGAGAGACAGCCTGCCTGCAGAGAGAAGCCCACACACAGAGGCCAGCAAGGCCACACGGCAGGAAGGAAGTCCTAGTGGCATGGTGAGACCCACGGGTCCCTCCAGTTCCTTGAGGAGCACCGTCTTCTAGGGCAGAGAGCCACCAAAGACCACACAAGACAAAAGCCGTTCAAACACAAATAACATCCGTCTTTCACGCTGAGGCTAGTATTATCTCCTTCAACCCACAAAACAATTCCACAAAGCAAACATCGTCCACACTTGCTCTTCTGCAATGGAGAGAAGTAGACAGGGTGGAGGGAGCCCCAGGGGGATGACCGTCACCAGCCTGGGGCTGGAAGGAAGAAGCCAAGGGCTGCCCTCCTTTGGACTCTGGACAGTGAATTATATCTTGGAGAAAGAGCCAAAGTGGACGTGGCCCCAGAACAGGGAGGGCAATGCCTTCAAACAAAAGACCTACAAGTCGTCTCTGACACGCACATCCTGTTTTATCAGGCCCGTTCCAAACCGCAAAGAAGCTTCTCCGTGTTCAGATGGGCAGGGATGAACACTTCACAGAAGACACTTTTCAAAGAGACCATTCTCTCTCTCTGCTTCTTTCTCTCTCTCTCCACCTCTCTCTCTCTCTCCATCCCTCTCTCTCTCTCCATCCCTCTCTCTCTCTCTGCTCCGTTCCTGCCAGAGGCCCCGGAAGTTGGGCGTCTGAGTCCCAGGGTGATCTGAGGTGACAGGAAAGCTCAGGCAGGCATCCATCTGTATTCCACAGAGCCTCGCCGGAGCATTACTTAAAAGGCGTTCCGCAACCTTTCGCGGCTGCTTTCTTTAAAGGCTTGAGCAATTTCGATATTTTGGTTCAGTGTCACTATAGAAAAGCTTTACAATTCTAGTTCGGGAATTAGAAGATATATTTGTAATAAGAATTGCTAACCACTGTCAGCTGGCAGGCCCGTGTCCATGCATGAAAATGATGCCATTAGCTTTCACGACTGTGGGCAAAATGTAAAGATCGTGGATCCTGTAAGAGACTGAAGAGAAAAAAAGCCCCCTCCACACTCAGGGGATCTCTGGCCATCAGGGTGATAGGGCTAACATGTGTGCGTTTAGCCCCTTGATGAGGTGGAAAGCTCAATACTACTTGACTTTGCAAATACTCATTTTTTCCCTCTATTTTATCTAACTGCTTTCTTCTATAATGTTGATGAATTGCACAATTGCATTTTAATGAGGCGACTGCAAAGTCTGAGACTTGGTGAGGGGGGAGGAGAAGAGAAGAACCAAGCGGGGACAGACAGGAGCCGTTCCTGAGCACACGGGTCCCCACGGGTCCCCACGGGTCCCCACGGGTCCAGAGCATGGATGCAACGCCCAGCCTGTCCACAGACTAGCGCTGATTCACCCACATGGATGAGCATGAAAGAGGCTGGGCTTCTGAGCCAGGCAGGCTGGCGTTCGGTTCCTGCTGCCCCATTTCCAGGCCACGCGACCTTTGGCAGATGGCTGATGTTCCCACTTCTGCTAGTACTGTATTCCCTTCCAAAGGGGGAAAGCGTGACTGCACCTTTACCATGTCCTACGTGCTAGTGAATGCAAGGGTCACACATTCCTGCATTCGTGACACTTGGCTCAAGTGGGATGAGGACAATAATAACCCACCAGCACTGGCCTGGGAGAAGATCATATGGAATCACTTGGCCAAAGGGCCAGGCACACAGTTGGTGCTTAATTAGTGCCTGTTTCTTCCACTCCTTATTCCCACTTATTGATCCCATTGATGAAGACAGGAACTTATCTTTAGCACCATCTCCTAGGCGAGGATGCGGGTGAGGGCCAGAGACTGTAAGATGCATCAAGGACAGAAGCTTACGGGGCACGCAGTGAGCTGAAGTCAGCCTGACTCAGAATGTGTCGCCTTTCCCGTCACCAGCTCTTTGCAAGTCACAGAGAGTAGCCAGGGTCAGAGTTCCAGAAATGTGGATTTTTCTCATTCTAATAAGAAACATGCGGGTGGCAATGGGAAAGGTGTGGCATGCTCCTTGACCCCACCCTGTGCAGTGCAGGACAGGACAAGGGAGATGGGTGGGTGGACAGTGGAGGGTGGGGAGCAGGGGAAGGGACCAGACTGGGGCCTTCAGCAGGGAGAGGAGAAGGAGCCCTGGGCAGTGTCACAAGCCAGACCTCAGCCTGCTCTAGGGACACGGGCAAGTCACACTGCTCTGTCCTCAGCACCTGAACACCCAAGGGATCAGGCGGGTCCCTGATACCCGTGACCCCTTTCAGCACTGCCTTTGTGGATTATGAGTGGTCCCCTGGGCTGACCTAATTCCAATTCACCTTATAAACCATTCTTTATTTTTTAAAAAATAACTTCTTATTTAGTGTTAAGTATATGGATTTGAAGGCTCATCTGAAAAGAAAATGAACCCATAAATTTAAAAAAGTAACATTTGAAAGATAGTTTACAGTTTATGAAGCGTTTTTCTCATATAATATCTCATGTGATACTCTTGAAAAGTTCCCTTCAAATCTGTACTTGCAGATGAGGAAAAAAGTGACACCCCCAAAAGTTAGCAACTGGCCTCATCTCTCACAGCTATTTTTTGGCCGGTCTTAAGTGTAGGCCCAAACGTCTTGACATAAAATCCAGCAGACATCCCACCACTAAGGATCTCCCATTCAATGAAGGGAGAAGATAATAGAATGGACTCAACACCAGCCAGGTACAATCCATTTACAGCCACGTGTAGGCCTCATGGTGCCCTGGCAATACAACATTTCTCAGAGTACAGTCCTCAGGGAACCCACATGGCACCCCAGCTTCCCCAGGAGCTTGTTGCAACATAACCATCAGAGCCCATCCCAGACATACTGACTCAGCATTTCTGGGGACAGAGCTGAGGATAGGCCTCTTATTTGATGAGCTTCCCAGGAATACTGTAAGTAAGATCACAGTTTATTATCCCTGGTTATGGAGGAGAAAAGGGAGGACCATGGAGCATCAGGATTTTGACAAGCTTACGTGGTGTTAGATGTAGGTCCAGACTCTACTCCTTAGGAACCCAAAGCCTGGGACCGGCCAATAGGCTCATTCAGTGAGCGTGTACGAAACCCCGACACAGGACCAGCCGCTGATGTAGATCACACTGACACACACTTTTTTGTTTTACTGGGTACCAGCTGGCAGAAATAAGCTTAAAAGTTGGGGTTGGGGCAGAAAGAAAGGTCTCAGGGCTAAAAAGAAATTGTTGGGTCTGGAGTTGTTTATAGAAACAGAGATAGATATCGGGTGCCCCAAGATAATATGCAAGCTCTGTGGTCTTATATAATCTGCCAACAATCTATGAGGAGGTATTATTACTAATTATTGGTCTCCCTAGTTCAGAGCTGGGAACTCTGAGAACAGGAAAGTTGAGTGAACCTACAGTGAATAGAAGGCAGAGCCAAGCTGTCTGATTTCAGAGAACACATTCTTGAGCCCAACACTAGAAAAGTCCCCAGTCTCCATGTGAGCTCATGAATCAAGCAGACCCCAAACACCAAGTTCATGAGCTTAATATCTTCTGTTCTTGTGCCTGGTTCATTAAGGGTTTCCCATAAAAGAGACAATGTTAATAGCTATAACCTAATACAACAATGTAATAATCATTATAACAGCAATCAACATCACCAAACACTTTAATGAATCACTGATGACTTCCCAACACCTTAAAGAAAAACACATTTGAGCAGCCATTTCCATGAGAAAACAAGAGACACATCATGATTAACCAGCTAATCTATAGTAAATGGGTTAGCATGCTTGGGGGGCAGCCCCCACACTGAGGGTTCAGATTTCTATCTAGGGCAGAGTGCAGGCCAGCCAGCCTGGGGCGTAGGGGGGCAGCTGAGGGTTCCGGGGATGAACACAAGATGTGGACTTGGAAGACAGACGGCTTCCATCCTTCCTTCTAGCCCCTTCCTCCCTTCCTTCCTTCCTTCCTTCCTTCCTTCCTTCCTTCCTTCCTTCCTTCCTTCCTTCCTTCCTTCTATCCACTCTCAGCCGGGGTCCAGTCAGGAGACAGAACTCAACCCAGTTATGTGAATGGAGACCATCTAATAGAAAGAATTGTTCACTGGGAATAAAGTAGGTAACTGAAGGGTAAGGAGAAAAACCTAGGGCATCACAGTACAACCAACTGCAGGAGAGAGCCACCACCCCTAGCGCTGGGAAAACAAAGCCAATGGGAGTTAGGAAGCTCTGGGGAGCAGGGATGGGGACTGACCCCTGCGGGGTGATGCCCATAGGATAAAGCAGGTATCACCAAGGGGCGCATCTGGTTCTAGAACTGTTGCAAAAACTGCAAAGTGTGGTTAGCTGCTGTTCCAGGAAGGCCCTGCTCCTGCCCAGGCGAGGATGCGAGGCTAGGGTGCCACCCCAGGGTCAGGAAACTGAAGGCACACTTGCAGGAAGAACCAGGGGGGAAGACGTGAGCCATTGTATCCCCACCCCCAACAGTACTTCCATATTACCTGTCGTCTGGCTCTCTGAAATATGAATGGATTGGGGGCATCAAAGAACACTTGAGATTTGGGGTTTCCCAGACTTGTCCCGCTGTGCCAAGACTCCAACCACACATACTATTGTTGTAACACACCCAGCAGCTCTCTATGCTGGTGCTCTGCTAGCCCATTCAATGTGCCTCAAAGTGCCCGGAAATCAGGTACCATCATGCCCACCACAGAGGGAGCCGACTGCCACCCAGGGAAGCTGAGCAGATTCTCCAGAGTCACACAGCTCATCGAACCCAGGCCTGAAAGCTCACGAACAGCACTCTCCTAGAAGGTCCTACCCCAACTTCACACACGTATTCTGAGAGTCCCCATCATTTAGCAGCGATCATGGAATGTCTACTGCATGCGATGTCCTGCATGTGGTCGATACACACAGAGCATAGGGAAATGAGACACAGAATGGTCTGAAAATAAATAATTTCCTAGAAGAGCATGTGACAGCTGTCCAATCTCATCCTTGTTGCATGCCCCACAACCAGATGCCCTACAGCAGCTTCCGTGCCGAGGTGATCTGAAGAGAGGCTCTAGGAAAAAAGTCCTGTCTTGCCAGATACAGCTGAGAAATGCTGCTTAACTCAACCCCTCTTGTAGAGTCATCATGCATGGTGACAGAGCAAAGACTCAGAGGGGGAAAAAAAAAGGTCTGCAGTAAGAAAGTTCAGCCAAGTGTTTTGCAAGCTTATGTCATGAATCTTGTTTGCCCACAACATTTATTAATGTCCCATGGACAGTGTCTTGCCTGGCATGCCTGGGAATGCTACTGTGAGGAACGGAGGCTGGTAAGGGGGTGACTGCTTACCTGGAGCAGGTGCAGGCTGTGGTCTCTGACCTCGCAGGCAGGGGGGTGAGGGACTGCTGGGGATGCAGGAGACCCAGAAGTTTATGGGGGACACTTCCAGCTGAGGAGAGACAATATCAGAAGTATAATTGAGGGGGCGCTTGGGTGGCTCAGTTGTTAAGCTCAGTTGTTAAGCATCTGCCTTCAGCTCAGGTCGTGGTCCCAGGATCCTGGGATCGAGCCCTGCATCGGGCTCCCTGCTCAGCGGGAAGCCTGCTTCTCCCTCTCCCACTCCCCCTGCTTGTGTTCCCTCTCTCGCTGTGTCTCTCTCTGTCAAATAAATAAATAAAATCTTTAAAAAAGAAAAAAAGAAGAAGAAGAAGTGTAATTGAGAGTGGATGTCCAGAAACTTCCCTGGGTAAGCAGGGACGGGAGCTGGGGATACACTGCTGCTAGAAAACCTCACTAATCATCTCAGACAGCAGCTTCTTTACCTGATGCCCTTTGAAACCCTTATTGTGCAGTGTCTTAGTCTCTTCTTGTGCCATGTGTATAACACGCAAAGAATTAATATGCAGAACATATAAAAAACAATCATACAAATCTATAAGAAAAAGACAACCCGATACAGAAGGAGGCACAAGAAAGGAAGACACGAGTATCAAAAGAAAAAAGAAAAAGGCCAACAAACTTAAGAAAATATACTCATCCTGACAGTAATCAGTGAAATGCAAATTAAAATAAGACATCTGTTTGATTTTTTTTCATCAGATTGGCAACAGAAAAAAATTAGATTTGTCGCTGCTGGGAATGCGAAACGGTTGGGCCATTTGGGAGGGCATCCTGGCATTTTCTATTAAAATTTAAAATGTGCATACTCTGGGGGCGCCTGGGTGGCTCAGTTGGTTAAGCGACTGCCTTCAGCTCAGGTCATGATCCCAGGGTCCTGGGATCGAGTCCCACATCGGGCTCCCGGCTCAGCGGGAAGCCTGCTTCTCCCTCTCCCACTCCCCCTGCTTGTGTTCCTGCTCTCGCTGTCTCTGTCTCTGTCAAATAAATAAATAAAATCTTTAAAAAATAAAATAAAATAAAATAAAATAAAATAAAATGCGCATACTCTGTCTCAACAGTTTCCCTTCTTAGCATCTATTGTAGCTAATTGCACAGGGAGACGTACGTCTGTCCGCCACAACATTGTTGGTGAGAGCCGCAAACTTGAAGCAACCCCAGGCCTCACACAATGCAACGCCAGGCAGCAATGACAACGAATGAGCCGCGTCTGCACCTACGTACGCCATGAAGCAGTAACACATCAGTGTGTGCGAGATAAACATGCGTATGTTCACACACGCAACATGATGATGATACAAAAATCCAAGTAAAGGCCTGGAAGGAGCCATCTCCGTCTGATGTCAGCGGCTGCCTCTGGAGCTGAGGGTAGCCTTGGCAGGAAAGGTCAAAGAAGACTGAAGCTTTATCTGTGGTGTTTGAAGTTTTGCAATGACGATGTGCTTCTGTGTTGCTCATATATGTACTTTTTAAAATTATTATTAACACATAATGTATTATTTGTTTCAGCGGTACAGGTCTGTGATTCATCAGTCTTCCACAAATCACAGCGCTCACCATAGCACGTACCCTTCCCAGTGTTCATCACCCCGTCACCCCATCCCTCCCACCCCCCTCCACTCCAGCAAGCTCATATACATACTTTGTAAAGAAAAGCAATTTTATGTGAAATGACCAACTAGTATATGACATGCAACCAGGACAGACATCTCTTGCAGGGGACAGAGAGCGAAGAGGACAGAAACAGCTATCAGTAGTTGGAGTGACTCTTCTGCTTCCGGAGCAGCTACTGGTCCACGTAATACTAACGGCTTCTTCACGTGGGCAGGAAATCATTGTCCCGGAGGACCTACTGGATCCCCAGCGCAGTGGCAAGCCCTTGGCAAGCATTCACTCCCCTACTCTTCACCAAAACCTTAGGAAGTCAACATGTAGAGATGGGAAAGTATCCCAGAGCTTGTTTTTGACAAAGCCTGGACTGAAATCCAGGTGTGCCTGAAGGCACATCCCAGGGTGTGATGGTTCACTTTATGCGTCACCTTGACCGGGCTTGGGGTGCCCAGAGAGCTGGTAAAACCGTATTCCTGGGTGTGTCTGTGAGGTTTCTGAAAGAGATCAACACTTCCATCAGTAGACTGAGTAAGGAAGATCTCCTCCCAGAGGTGGGTGGGCTCCCTCCAATCTGCTGAGGGCTTGAAAAAAACAAAAAAAAGGCAGGGGGGATGGAAGGGAGAATATGCTGTCTTTGCTTGAGCGGGGGCATCCCTCTTCTTCTGCCCTGGGACACTGGTGCTCCTGGTTCTCAGGCCTCCAGACTCACTTTATGGAAAGAATGTAGTATATGATACATATAACATACAAAATATGTGTTACTCGGCTGTTGGTGTTATCAGTAAGGTTTCTAGTCAACAGTAGGGGTTGATAGTTATGTTTTGGGGAAGCCAAAAGTATAGGAGATTTTCAACTGTGCAGGGCGACAGGACTCTAACCCCTGTGTTGTTCAAAGGGCAACTGTGTATGTGTGTGTGTTTGGATGGATAGATGTGTATGTAGGTGTATATATGTATGTGTGTGTGTATATGTATGTATGTAAGTATATATATATATATCTCCTGCTGGATCTGTTCCTCAGGAGAACAGTAATACACAGTCTTTCCAAAATCCATAACCCTTATTAATGAGCTATATATACATCTGTCCATGTATATTTACCTATAGTCTATCTATCAATCGCTCTCTCTCTATAACCATAAATAGTTGTATTTATACCAGTGGTTCTCAATTAAGGATGATTTGGCCCCTTAGGGGACATTTAGCAATATCTGGAGACATTTTTGATCATTACAACTGAGGGGAGAGGGCCGCTACTGGCATCTGGTGGGTAGAGGCCAGGGACGCTGTTAAACACTCTACAATGCACAAGACAGCCCTCACAATAAAGAATCACCAGCCCCAAATGTTAAAAGTGCTGATGTTGAGAATCCTTGGTCTTTACCTATAAGAATTGCTTGAAATCAGATACCCTCAGAAAGGTCTGGCAAGGTCACCGTGAAATGGCCAACTTCTATTTAGTCCTTAAACCCAGATTTGGCCAGTTCCCACAGCCACATAATATATGGCAATGAAAAATTATTGCTCACTGCCCTTTGGACAAAAGCCAGTCAAATTCTCTGTAGCTTCCTTCGAAACCAAAAGGAGGGCAGCAGGGTCCAGCCCAGTAAAAGATAATGCAGCTGAAGCTAAGGCAAAAGGTCAAGGAACAGGTGAAAATAGTCCCTTTGATATTTCTCACGCAGAAAAAAGGCTTATGGAAGTCCTAACCCAGTAGACCAGAAAAGTGCAAAGCATATTAATAAGTAAACAGAAATGTTCCATTTTGTGTTTGGATTCTTTTTTTCTTATCAGATAGCATTTCGACTTGAAGATGTGTTTGGATAAATAGTCTTTCAGGGTATTTATCAGCTCTCCTTTTGGTGTAAATTCTTCCCATTTTCTTTTTAAGTCTATTTCCAATAGTGAAAAGGTGCCAGTGATAATTAAAACCTAATTCTATCCCCGCATTCCTTAAAATAAATAAAACCGGAATATGATCTCCTGTAAAGTTCTCAGAAATAATCATGTCTCCATATCCGCCCATAATAACAGTGATTTCAAATGGATAAGATTTGCAGAAGAACTACCCAGAAATGCAGTGAAATTAATTGCTGTTTTTCATGAAGCAGCTTTAAAATGCAGTAATTAATTGACCTACTGTTGGAGACAGTTTCTTCATAGTTAATAACCACTCTTCCCAGACATGAGAAAGATAGATTGCTTCCATTTGAAACCAGTCTCCACTAAAACCAAATGATGGAAGAGATCACCACATTTTCTGGTATGTGCGCCCTAACCAGATGGGGTTTCATGAGCTGCTGTTATTCTTTTAGCCCAGTGAGGGGAACATGCATCCGGTCCTACAAGATGTGCTTCTGTGATTCCTGACTCTGAGATGCCTATCAGTCTATGGATTGGAGAGAGCTTGCTCTTGGAAATTGGTGTCCTGTCCCAGGGGAGGCAGCATAGTGTTGGGGCCAAGCCTTATTTTTCCTCATCTGTCTAATGGGCACAGCAGACATGGGAACTAGGTCCCGACCCCTTCCCTGTCCCACTGACGGTCGCTGTGACACAGAAGTGTAATGAAGCTGGGAGGGAGCAGTCATAGAATTTCTGCAGATAACCCCACGCCTCCACTTCTGAGCTGTGCACCCCCCACCTGCTAAGTTGTGCACCAAACTCACCCTCCTCTCTGCTGCTCCTCCCCTGTGGGGCTGACCTGTTTGGACTGCATGAAGGGACTCACTTGCCTTCTGGCAATCTCTTTTGTGTGTGGCCAGTGAGGAGCCCCGCAGGAAAGACTGGGCAGAAGGAGGTGAGTGAGGTCAAAGTATTTATTCTTCCATCCACCCTGCAGAGCTTCCTCAAGCTGGCTCTAACTGCCCCAGCTTCTGTCTGGGCGCCCCTTTCCTTGCCAACCTGTCCTTCCAGGTGCTGCCCACCTTCCCTCTCTTTGCCCTAATAGGCCCAGGATACATCCCCCCCCACACCCTGCCGACTGCTACTAGCCCCTGGGCACTGCACTACCGCCCCCCCCCGGGGTTTCCCCACACCCCACTCACACCTTTATAAAGAGGGTCTTTACTAAACCCTCCTCCAAGGGGTACAGTTTGAGTGTGTCCTCCATTGCTGCTCGGGCTGGACCGATCTCATGTCTTTCTTAGCCTGATCGTACCTACGACATTCGCTTTGCCATAACCTTCCAGTGCCCCACAAGCACTTTCCCTTCATGAATCTTTCCACACCCAAACTGCTCTCAGGATGATCCACGGCCTGAAGTCTGTCATGGCCCCCAAGAGTGAGAAGGAGAACTGGAAGCTAGAACATAACGGCTCTCGCTCATTTTGGGGGTGGAGAGGAGTGGAGAAGACCCAACGAGGCTGGAGGCCAGCAGTGGATTCTGACCTGGTGTGGGGTCAGACTGAGGTCATTTTGCCCAGGGCCAGAGTCGCTTGTTGAGGGGTTTGGATATATCTTTCTCCTGAGTGGAGAGTTGAACTCAAAGTTTTCCAAAATTCCTCTTAAAACCCTAGCTCCACGTGTCATATCCCTTGAGCCAGGATTCACAGCTGGGGGGTTCAGTTGACTTTCCATTCCTCACAATCCCAAAGGAGAAAAATGAACTAGTTCTGTTTGTTTGCCTGTCTGTTCTACTTTCCCTTCAGTCTTTGCCTGCAGCATGAAAACAAGAGTTCCTTCTCTCTTACTCAGGGTAGATGCTGAATCACAGTGGATCCTTTTCTCCAAATTACCCTCAAGGGAAAAGAAATGCACATATTTTGGTCCTGGTCCTTCTCCTGATCCCCCCCTCCCCACTTCTTCCTTTTCTTTTTTCTTCCTTTTGCAAAGAAAGCTGATGATACCACCCCAACGACAACACCCAGTATACCATGGAACAGAAGAGCTAAGATCCAAGGCTCCCTGAACAACTTGAACCCTCCTGCCATCCATCAGGACAGGCTATCTTATTTGAAATTTAGGACACTCACATTTCTCAAGAGAACTACAAAAACTGTCCGTAAGGGTAGCTTCTTGTCCTGGGGTGGTCAGAGAACAAACGTCCTGTTGTCCTGCAAGCAGCTTCCCAGCCCATCTGTACAGTTTGGGAGCACGGGACGGTCGGTTAGGAAGCCCACCCCCAGCAAACAGAGTCCAGCAGCCTGGCTGGACAAGGTGGTCCCCTGCTCTAACCCACACTGCCTACCCAGAGGCATCCTGACTCTGCTTGCCCCGTGACCGTATGAACTAAATTTCAAGACGTGGAAATAACTGAAGAGAGACTTCAGGCCATCCTCGTCCCTGAAGCTGTGTTCAGCTTTAGGAAGGAGCTTCGAAGAAGGTACATACAAGCCCAGGTGTTCACTGAGTTCAAGAACAACTAGGGATCGGGGTGGAGGGGTCATCCCAGCTCCCAGGAATCTCAGAGGAAATGTTCAATGTTAATCCTCATCTCTAGCCCTTCCAGCTATTCCTACACTTGAGAAAGAGTTACTAGGTCTGTTAAATCAATAGTAACCCCATCTTTGTGAACGAATCCAGGAGAAAACCAATGACCTTAGCTCACTGACAATCTAGAGATACCACCAAGGCTATGGTGCAAATGGGCACTTCAGTCATCACTCATTAGGATGACTTTACACACCTCAATAACTAAATCCATCTACTATGCAGAATGGGAGTGAATAATGATAGAGGGACCAGGAAAAAAACATGAGGAGTTAAAGTAATGACCATCAACATCTCTTAACAGACTCTCGAATATTTCTTCATGGTCTCATGCAGCACCATGTATGTACAAAAAAAATGTAATGTCTATTGGCATTATTTTTATTTTTCACATCTTTTTTTTTAAGATTTTATTTATTTATTTGATAGAGAGAGAGCGAGAGAAGGAACACAAGCAGGGGGAGTGGGAGAGGGAGAAGCAGGCTTCCCGCTGAGCAAGGAGCCCAATGCAGGGCTTGATCCCAGGACCCTGGGATCATGACCTGAGCCGAAGGCAGATGCTTAATGACTGAACCACCAAGGTGCCCTATTTTTCACATACTTCTAACAAAATTGGTTGCTTTTCCGGTGCATAGCAGATTAGAAGATGTCCATTTAAAGAATCATGTTTGGAGGGGATGGAAGAGAGGAATCCCTAGCTCAGAAAGAAATGATAGGGGCCGGAGCACTCGCTCAGAGGATATGAAGAAGACACTTCCTAAGGATGACTGAAGCGCTGTACAGCAGCCTGGGACAGTTCTGCGCGGAAGCAGGAAGCCACATATGCTCAGGAGCTTCCGAAAAATCATTACATTAGAGCAGACTGAAAACCTGGGAAGTTAAAAGGAAAATTCTAAATTATTAACAAAATAGAAGTGTTTCATATTCTCTAGTAGAGGGTATGGGAGATTGCAATGTCTTTCTCATGCTTGCCCTCCACATCACTGATGCTACTTTCTGTGATGTCAGCTCTGTTCTTCGTTGCCTCCAAGGCAAATTTTTGAACTCCACCGTGATGTTTTGAGAGTTATCTTCTCTTCTTATTCTGAGTGGCTCTCTCTGCATCTCTGCATGCATCTGAAGCTCTTGTACCACCCTGCTTCTCTTTCAGAGAGGCTGATAGTTTCTAGGGCATGCCTTACACTTCTTAGATTTTTAACTTATCTCAGAAAATATCATTTTCAGATACACGTTTTTCTTTGAGTTTCTAGAGCAATGCTTCTTTTCTCTTAGGCACAGTTCCCCACTTTGGTGTTTTTGAAAAAATTATTTGTTTCTTTGTTTTGCTCATCCCAATTTGGGCAAAACCAAGCCCTGTGTTTTCTAAGAGTGAGGGTAAATATTGTCCAAAATCACCACCCAGGTTCCCTGGAATATTAGCCACATTCATGCATTCGTTCATTGGGCTTAGATTTAATTTTCTCTTGCTCCAATGACTGAGCATTTATTTGCCATCATTTATGCAACTTTTCCTCTTGCAAATGAAACACTTCACTTGCCCCCCTTTTATTTCTGCATCTCTTTGGGTTATTATTTGTACATTTTTTAAAAAAAATTTTATTAACATATAATGTATTATTTGTTTCAGGGGTACAGGTCTGTGATTCAACAGTCTTACACAATTCACAGCACTCACCATAGTACATACCCTCCCCAATGTCCATCACCCAGCCACCCCACCCCTCCCACCCCCCACCACTCCAGCAACCCTCACTTTGTTTCCTGAGATTAAGAGTCTCTTATGGTTTGTCTCCCTCTCCGGTTTCATCTTGCTTCATTTTTCCCTCCCTTCCCCTATGATCCTCTGTCTTGTTTCTCAAATTCTTCATATCAGTGAGATCATATGACACTTACCTTTCTCTGATTGACTTATTTCACTTAGCATAATACCCTCTAGTTCCATCCATGTCATTGCAAATGGCAAGATTTTGTGGGGTTTTTTTGATGGCTGCATGATATTCCATTGTATATATATATATACCACATCATCTTTATCCATTCATCTGTTGATGGACATCTAGGCTCTTTCCATACTTTGGCTATTGTGGACATTGCTGCTATATAAACAGTGGGGTGCACGTGCCCCTTCAGATCACTACATTTATATCTTTGAGGTAAATACCCAGTAGTGCAATTGCTGGGTCGTAGGGTATATTTGAAGATTTTTAAAAGCAAGTAGTAATAGAGAAGTTAGTGGAAGCCCAAGCAAGGAGCAGGGTTCTGGAGTTATTGGGTTAATAATGAACTTCTCATGTTTGTGAATGGCCACCTGTCATGCTCATTATGAAACTCCTGGGACTTCAAATTAAAGTTAGACCTTGAGGGTCAGTCTCAAAGTTGTGTGAGTGTTTCTGTTAGAGAGAGTACATGTATATATGGTATGTGCATAGGAATACACATGTGAAAAAGAGAGCGAGAGATAGATTGATAGATTCAATTGATAACTTGATAGATTCAGAGACATTTTCCCATAGATTCTTTGAGCAATAGGGCCTGTTTGGTTTTGAGAATGTGCTTTTCAATCCATTCCATAAACACAGCAACATATGGTCCTAAGCTCTTAAATTTATGCTGTTTTGCTAGTTTGTCTTTTTGTATTTTGAAAGAAAGGTCTATCAAATATACATAGTCTGTGACATTACTAACTTGGAAGTACATATTCATATTTTGCCTACACTCTAGAATAATTTATGACTCACAGAAATGATCCAATCTTCAACAGTATGACAGAACACATCAATGGAATAGCCTGCCATACTAGACAGTATGCTTTCGTTTTCTTCCACAGTAATTGGTCTATTCAATTAATTAGTGGGTTGTGGGTTTTTTTAGCCAATTTCAGTTACTTCTATTTCTTCCCTAAATAATAAATTTTATCAATAATTTTATCAATGTATGGACCCAGAATTGTACATTTTAATTCTATTCTCCTGTTTTTAAACTTTCTCTATATTTGGAATGATCCAGTTTCTCTTTAATTTTCCTTAAGGATAATGGTTATTCCTGTTTTTTAATAAGATTATATGAAACTGGGACGCCTGGATGGCTCAGTTGGTTAAGCCTCTGCCCTCGGCTCAGGTCATGATCTCAGGGTCCTGGGATCAAGTCCCACATTGAGCTCCCTGCTCAGCAGGGAGCCTGCTTCTCCCAATGCCTGCCGCTCCCCCTGCTTGTGCTCTCTCTCTCTCTGATAAATAAATAAAATCTTAAAAAAAGAGATTATATGAAATTGCTCTAGTTGACCAATTTATTTATTTTTGATAGAGGGGAGAGCGAGAAAGGTAGACAGACATTGGAATAATTTAGCTCTTTTATTTTCTAATTATTTTCTACTTCAATTTATTTGTATTCTTATCTTCATCATTTGTGGTTGCCTAGTTTCCCCAGGTGTTCTCAGTCTAACATCTGAAAGAGACTGATTAGTTTACTTTTATTACCTCTTATTGAATAAGGAATTGACTTCTATTATGAATTTGCCTTGGAGTAAAGCTTTGGAAATAAAACATGTGTTTACAATAAAATATTCTTACTTTTATTTCTAAATAATAAGCAACTTAGATCCCACTATTCTTTAACCAAAAATTATTTAGAGAGGAATTTTAATTGTTATTATTGTTTTGCCTTTAATTTTAATTTGTATTTATCTGACATTACATTGGGAGAGTTGATCTTATGTAATATCCACTTCACAGAATTTATCATGCTTATTCTTGTGGCTTAGCATAAGATAAAACATTATCAATCTTCCATGGAAGCCTAAAAAAATTTTTTATTTTAACATATTAATGTTATTATTTTATTTTAATTTGCCTATGTACTTATTTGTACGTATTTTTAGTCTCTTACCTGCCAAGGGTAATAGGAGAGGTATGTCGCAGTCTCTCCAAACAAATGTGTTTCTGTAAATTTCCCATTTTATTTCTAACATTTTTAGCTTTATATATTTTGATGCTCTGTAATTCAGCAAATAAATTTTCATGACTATTTTGTCTTTCCTGTGGATTGTAAAATGACATTCTTTGTCTCCTTTAATATTATTCGGCCTGGAATAAAGTTGTCAGTCCTGCTCTCTCTGTTTTTGCATTTCCTGGATAATGTATTTTATCCAATTTTTTTCAGCTCCTTCGTCTTTTAGTTGTATGAAACACCAAGTGGGAATTTACTGTTGAACACAATAAGAGAAGTTTGGTCTTCTCAACTGTTGGAAAATATTGTTAATTACATAGAATCTTTTAAAAGGACCTAGAAATGTCGACAGCAGCCTCTCCCGGGCAGTCCCAGCACCCCTCTCTGGGAGGCAGCGCTGGGAACTGTCAGCCCGTGGCGTCATTCCACTTTCCACTCCCGGCTGCCAGTTAGAATGTGCTGGTTAAGCAAGGGTGCCTCGAGGCTAGAGAAGCCATGGGGCACTCTGAGAACAAAGGCAAAATGAGAGAGGTAAGTAAGATGTGACTCCTCGGTAAAATCTCAGCATTGACAATAATAATATTATCTATCGGGTATTCCTCCATGAATTTTTCTTCCCACAGCCATCTTCAGTACTCAACATAACAATGGAGCTGTGACAGCTTTGTGTTGGCATGCAGATAAAATCGCAGGAAACTGGAGAAACTCATATTATAGATTTTAGATAGCATCCTCTCTGTCCCAGGCAGGCTTAGATAAGGACATTGCCTGTCTGCAACGCAGATGTTAGGGTCAATACTGTCTGCCAAAAGATCTGCACTAAGCACTATGGATGTACTTCAAATACCTGTGCCTCAGTTTACTCATCTGTTAAAAAAGATTAAATGAGGCAATGAAATGCATATAAAGTGCTGAAAGCAGATTCTTGGCATATAGTAACTGACAGACAAGAGTTAGCTAACATTATTATTGACTGACTTCACCATCTTGTCCTATATCAGCTTTTTTTTTTTTAAGATTTTATTTACTTATTTGAGAGATAGCACAAGCCAGGGAGAGAGGCAGAAGGAGAGGGAGAAGCAGACTCCCTGGTGAGCAGGAAGCCCAAAGCAGGGCTCGATCCCAGGACCCTGGGATCATGACCTGTGCTGAAGGCAGATGCTTAACCAACGGAGCCACCCAGGTGCCCCTATATCAGCTTTTCATACTGCTTGCCCATTTCCTCTCAACCATATTTTTATTTTTTGGTCTACATTTTGCTTTTGCTTATTTTTTTTCTTAGCAGTTTGGAAGGAACTCACTTTTTAAAATTTTGCTTTCCTTTTATATATTTGAAGCATTTTTTTTCCTCTGATTCACAAGATTTAACATCAGCTCTCACCCCCTTATAGGATGAGCAATACCGTGAGTTCATGTTTTTCATTTCCCTTTTGTAAACCCATTTTCTTTAGATTAGTACTGTATGATTGAGAACCATCTCTTTGGAGAATCGTATTTGCATTCAAATGAGAAGGATATTTACAGTTTTTGACTTTATATTAATCATTTTCTTTGCTTGTAATCATCCTTCTCATACCATGGTTTCTCCTTCTTGAGGCTCTAATTTCAAGTCAGTATCAGTGTGTGTCACTCATATGCACGTTCTTTTTCCCTCAAGTAAGATTTGAGGGGAAACTTACTTTACAATCAACATGTTTTTTGGTTTGCTTCGTGTTTGTGTAGGTTTTTTGGAGATTTTTGGTTTTTGACTTTGGCCTTATCCCGTGAACGGCCATTTGGCTGGTTATCACATTGTTGGGTCACACACTTTTCTCTGAGAACACTGTGTAAGTTGCTCCATTTCCTGGCATTTGCTCTGCTGTTCTAGGTGTAAATCTTCTTTTCATTATCTCTTCTTATAACACAGTGGAGATGTTTGATCTCCGTATTTAGATCTTTTCAGCTTCAGAAAACTGTATCTAATTATACCCTTGATGATTGTTTTCTTTCCATTGCTCTTTTAATCTTCAGAAATATCCAAAATTTATGTGTATTATATCCATTCTCTGTCTCTCTATCCTTTTCTCATCTTTTTCTTTGTATTCCTCTGACATATATTGAATGCTCAATAAATATGTAAGAAAGAAAGAAAGCAGGGAGGGAGAAAGGGAAGGAGGGATCTACTTGGGGGACATGTTTTGAATTTATCTTACCCAGCTTGGATTTGACTTTCTGATCATGTCTGTCTTAACTGTGGGTACGTAGCCGTTTACCTCCTAATAGCTTCCTTGCAACCTTTTCTCGTGTCACAAAGTTTCATGTTTTCATATTGGTTTGAGTTGCTATTTTCAAAATGGCCCATATGCCTGTATTTTACCGAACATTCTCTATGCTCCCTCCACACCCAACTTAGACAACAAATAATTTTCAGGGTGATGTTATTTTTCCTTTGTACTATAGTATTTCCCACTCACACCACTGCCTTGTTTTGTAATGAAAATTCTGGAATGACACCACATGGATCTGCCAGTCTGTACCAGTGTTCTTCCATTCAGGTGCTGAGGGATCAAGGTGAGATCCTTTCCTAATGCATCTCCTTGGTTCTCTTATACTTGACACCAATACTCAATGACACACAGAAGTCCCCTTTATTTTTAGCACTGCTGCCAGGGACTTTCCTGTCTCTGCCCCAACAGAGCCTGTTCCCTGGAGGAGTTATGGCCCCTGAGATGTAAGGGGGCCATGTTCACCCTCGTTGCTTGTCTTAATTTCCTATGAGTAGACATTGTTGGGACAGAACAGGATGTGGGGGCGCCCAGTGCACCTTTCAAGAACAAGTGCTTTAAATAAATGACTATTTTTATGATTCGTATAAATCCTGATCTCTGAGCCAAATAGAGTGTGAAAGTGTGTGTGGGGGTGTGCATGTACGCGTGTGCACTGGATGAAGTGGAAAATAAAATCGCATCCTCCATACTTTATGCCTGCAAAATACAGTTCTGCAATCTACTGTTTTTCTTTTTCCCCACTCACTTTTACTTGAGTATCTGTTAAATTCTAGAATATATTTATTCTGATAGGAAACCAAGCTAGACTACTGAGGGCAGGGACTATGTACTCAGCTCCCCAGCAAACCCCATGGCCTAGCCCATATATAAGATTAAATGAACAAGTGAGGGATTAAATAAAGGCTGGAATGGACTGAAACGGACCCACTTTTTTTTTATTATTATGGGCCATCTTCTCCATATCTTTCTATTTATTCTACTTATGTGGGTTTACAAATATGTTTTTCAAATTATTAAATTAGAAAATTATTCCTATCAGCATCCCGCATCTGGTCATGATTGTAATGGGAATTTTTTGTTAGTCCTCTTTGTAAATTTCAATATTTCAGTTTCTCATGTGTGAGAAGTGTTGAAATGAACAGAATTAGCTCATACGAAGTCAAGAGGTTTGGTATGCATGATTGCTATAGGGGCTTTTTTTTTACTTTTTTTTTTTGGACATTTGCAGAACGAGGGAACAAAATATCCCCCAAATCCCAAGACTGAAACACAGTCACTATTTGACATTTCCATGTGTTTCCTTCCAGGCCCCTTTCTCACCGTTGAGCCTCGTGGCCGTGGGTGGGAAGGGTTTCACCAGCCAAACACTAGTGGGAGGGTCGAATTCATGGTATTTAGAAAGAGGCATAGAATCTATATTCATGCAGCTGAGACATTCCTTTTATTGTTTGTATTTTCCCATTTTAAACAGTAATTGCTGCTACCAAAACCCCTCTGGCAATGAAAGGACTCGAGCCATCTCAGGGTGCAGAAATCGGGGGGAGTTGCCCAGACAGACCGGGGAAGTGGCTGGATGTAGTAGAGCATGTTCAAGGAAAGCAGAATACCCTTAAAACATGACCCAGAATAACTTCTGTTATTCACATTCTGCAAATTTAACTTTTTCTAGTTACAGAAACCTAGAAAATCCTGCAACCCCAACCACAGGCCTGACCCATGGAAATGCTTTCTTGGGCCAAGTCCCCACACGTTCAGGCATGGGAAGAAGAGAGCTTGGATTGTAAAAATGAACAATCTGAGCAAAAACAGACAATTCTCTTCGTAAATACAAGCTAGCCATTTTACCATGTCTTAGTGAGAAGAAATTGGAGCTTTTATTTCAGGCCCTGCTTTGTAATATTCAAAGGCTATGTGAATTATGGGTATGCCAACTGTCTAAATATCTCTATAAAGTTTTCATTTCAGATTGAGTTCAACCATGCCAAGCCATCCTCTGACTGCCTTTGTGATAGCCTAAATCCAATCACACCCTTCACCCTCCAAGTTCACACAACCTGTTTTGTCCATTATAGAGATCCAAATCAGGCCCACATGAATGGGATTCAGATTCTGATACTCAGTGTGGACAGTGCAGACGAAAGACCCACCTCACAAAAAAGTGCTCTTTCCAAATGCATTCCTGTGTGAGGGTGCTAAGTTTCAGGCATTATTAGACATCATTAGATGTGTTGTTTCCTTTTTTTGCCATTAAGCATTTCAACACATATTATATAACATATTTTGCTCCTTTTTCTCACTTAACATGGTATAATCGAGTCTCTCCATTTTATTAAATGACTGTCATAACCATCCTTTTAGTAACTGCACAATAGCCCATACACTGTACACACCACCATTTCTATCCTCCATTGTTGGATATCTAGCCTGAAGAAGTTACTTTGCAAGTTCCTAATGTGGAATATTCACTGGAAGGGTTTAATGATTTACATCAAGGGTTTGAGACTTTTTGATAGTGTATGAAGACAGATGTCGCCCACTGAAAAAGGAAATGCACTTTTCAGAGCTCTGTGCTTTGTTGCTGCTTTTGTTTTCTTTTTAGCACAACTAACCAACTCTCTGTTTTTCTGTTTCTCGAAAACAGCTACTTATGTAACACAGCTATTATATAAGTAACTACTTTATATAAAGATGCCGGGGCATTGGGTACCACTTCAGAAAGGGGCATGGAATAATAAGAACTATGAGCCCAGCCACACACATCTTCTGGGGTCAGTTGTTGGATATTTCAATTCCTAATTCCTAGCAAGAGGTCTTCTGGTGGAGCCAGGCCTGGAAGCTGGCTGAAGGACTTGAGGATATTTGGGAAGGTGAAGGAAGGCTGCAGCCAGAGTCCACTAGGCCTTCTCTTTTTAAAGCAACAATAAATGATGACTCTTCTCCATCATCTATAATTTAGCTGTAAGGTTTGGTAATTTCTGAGTAAAATGAACGCAAAATAAGATGTGCAGTCATGTGAGATGCCTTTGGTTAACCTGTCCTGAGAATGATTAAATTCAAGATACAGATGTGAGTATTTGTGTGTGTGTATGTGGGTATGTGTGTGTGTGAGAGAGAGAGAGAGGGAGAGCACATATATTTAATATGCAATAGATAGAAATAAAGATAATGCTCCTCTGTTCCATACAAGGGAAGATGGGTTAGCAGTGGAAGTCATCTGCCCCGATGAGGAGTATTTTGCCAGTGACATTGTTTAAAAAGTCAGTTGTATTATTATATCTTTTTTTTTTGATAATTGCTTCATTTATGTTTTTATCTCTATTTTATCTCTATTTTTATCTCTACTGCAACACACCCGCCATTACCTGCAGTCGGGACAGAATATTCCCACTTGCCAACCCTGATGCACCACTGGCTTTCCCATATACACCTTCTCAGCCTCATAAAACAAAATCAGCTGGAGTAGGGGTTATTATTTCCACTTTAAAGACAAGGAAACTAAGACTCAGAGAACTTAAGCAACCTGCCGCTGGCCATGTAGCCAATAAGAGGTCAACTCAGGATTTGAACTCGGTACATACAGATTCAAAAGCCTGCACATTTGCAAGACATGCTGACTGCATAGACATGGCAGATAGAGTATTCACAGAGAGAAAGAGGAAAAGCAAGAAGAGTAAGAGGGGAAGAAGAAAGACACACAGAGAAAGAAAGTTACAGAGTGGCTACTTTTACAGTTTTAGGCCTAAGAGCTTTCCCTTCTCACTCATATTTTTAAAAAAAGGTTTTTTTTAACCAAAATTCATATGCTGAAGTCCTACACCAAGCACCTCAGGACGTGACTGTATTTGGACATGGGGTCTTAAGGAGATCATGAAGTTACAATGAGGTCATTATGGTGGGACCTAACCCAATATGACCAGTAATTTCGTAAAGAGAAGAAATTCTGACACAGATATGATACACAGAGGGAAGACCAGGTGAAGACACGGAAAAGATGACCATTGTCCACCTGTGAACCAAGAAGAGAGGCCTCAGAAGAACTGAGCCAGCAGCACCATGATCCTGAACTTCTGGCCTCCAGAACGGTGAGAAAAGAAGTTTCTGCTCTTTGAGCTACCCGGCCTGTGGTATTTGTCACGGTGGCCCAGGCAGAAGAACACGCCATCAGACTCACGTGGAGGCTGCGCATCTGGGGGCTGCCCCATGCCGAGACCGACAAAGCCACTCTCCCAATGTGACCTATTACTTGGGCTCTGCTAGCCCTATGGGAACAGGGTCTACAGGACACCCTTATTTGTACCCACTGCAGAGATGGGGTTGGCTCCAAATCAACCTTGCTGCAAGAGCACTACCTCACCTTTCTCTTTTAGCTCTGTCAAGCCCACAGTTCCCAGAAAGATGTATTAAACGTGCATTGGTTGCCTTTGGCAGAGATGGGCCCTGGTTTGAGTGCTAGTGAATCAAGGCCTTAACCAAACACGAAATGACAGAACTGTTTCCAGCAGAGAATTAATTGAGCCAACTCAAGACAAACACAACGTATTTTGGCATTGCTTTTGACAGATGGAAATAAAACAAACATTAGCAACCGGATTGCAGCTAACAATATGCAAAATTAAAGAACGTACCTTTTTAACTTTGTCTGGGAGCCCACTGGCTTTTCTTATAAAATCTGCAGAAGGAAAAAAAAAAAAAGACAGAGCTGTTAATCTCGTTACACAACCAGTTAGCACATGCGAATAAGGGAAATTAAAAGTCTTTGCATTCAGGGGAGGAAATAGATATTTGACACATATATTTATTAAGGAGACTGGACTGGAAAATAGCACTGCTGTATTAATCAGAAATGGCGTAGAAAATACTTAAATAATATAACAATGTGCACAGATAGCATAAGCTGCTTACAAATGGAAGCCTAAGGTCTAAGTATTTTTATTTGAAGGTTAAACTTTCAATTAATTTTTTTCAGCTTGTCGCCGTCTCTTCCAAGCACCACTGTTAATTGCTATAAAACAATGTCTTTCCCTGTCTGAATTCTGGACATGGGGGCCAGGAGCCGTCAGCCATCTAATGGCCATCAGAGTATTGTGGCAGAAATCAAATCCACTGCATAAAAGCTGAGCCAAAACATTGGGCCCTGAGAAGTCAACTGATGGATTAAAAATCCCTTCTTTCATTTGCTCAGTTTTTCAGAAGTTACATTTGGAAGCTCGAGCCTGTCACTGGAAAGTACAAATAGAAGCTTTCTATGATTGGAATTTCCAAATATCCCCATTTCAGGGGTTGGTGGCAGCCCCGGGTCTATCTGCCCACTTACTCAGTTGGTCACCAGAGCAGGAACCTTATGATTTCTTCTGCAGGATGGGACACTATGCATGTCCCCGGCTGTAAGTGGGCTTATCCACTTCTCTTACTGGGTGAACTGGCACTGGAGGGCTCTCCTCCAGTCTGGGATCCAGAACCCGTTGTGTAGGATGATAGGAAACAGAATTTAGAAAGCACTGGGATGGAGAACCAGGGTTGGAAATAACATTACATCTTGAGTTGAAGACAAGATTAGAATGAAGGTTTTGGGGCATAAATACATGTGCATAGGTTTTGGCTGCAAGACCTGTGTGATGCCTGAGAGTCAGAATTAACTTTGAAAATGATTTTAGGCGAAGAATAAAGGAGAATAATGGCATTGAGGATAAAATGTTTAGCATTACATTTAATTTAAAAGAATCATAGATAAAATAATCATTTTAATTTCAAATAGCATCATAGAAAAAACATAGCCCTTTTTAGACACAGCCTCTTCTAATAAAATGAATTTACTTTGTAACCCAGTTCCACCACTTAATACTTATGGCCCTTTGTATAAGTCACCTAAACTCTGAGCCTCAATTTATTTATTGTAAAATGGGAATGATAATGTCTACTCCATACCTTCTTGAAAGAAGCAATAGAAATAAGTGACTAGATAACAGACCAATTTTATTCTCCCTCTTCCAAAGGGACATGTGGCATTGTTTGGGGACATTTTTGATTGCCATGTCTTGCGTAATGAGTGCCACTAAAATCTAGTAGACACAGGTTCAGGATTCTGCTATATACCCTACAAGCCCAGGACAGACCCCCAAGAATTTATCCATCCCAAAATGCCAATAGTGCTGATACTAAAAAACCCTGGATTAGATATACATAGGCAGATGATAGAAGAAAGATAAAAATCTAATGGAGAAATCGATTTGGGGGATTTAGAGATCATCTATAAATCTATAGGTAGATTAATTAATAGAATGATGAGAGAGATTCTGACATGGGACACACTAGGCATTCAACATATGGAAGTGATTTTTTATTAAATCTGAAGATAGGATTAACAACATTATGGTTGGGATGAAGTGACAGGTGATGCTAAGGGTGAAATAATGTTAGTAATGAAAACGCACCAGCCACCATACGGGGTACCTTGTTTTTCTATCACATTTAAGAGCGGGGTTCATCTGAGTCTAGGGCTAGGGTTAGTGTTAGAGTGTGGGTCCAGGGAAGGCTGGGATCAGAGCTGGTAGACCCTTGCCAAGGAGCAGCCAAAGCTCACTCATTATTTTGCAAATATGCAGATAGTCCCTCCAGGGCCAAGCACCCTAATCTGAGTCCCTCCAGGGGAAGGGGCAGATCTGATGTGACCCATACATGTCAGGGTGGCCCACTCCATAATTACCCACTTTCTCAGGCAATGGGATTGAGTTTATCTAGAGCATGTGGATGACCCAGTTCTATCACAGTCTTGGTTTCCAATTGTACAAGGAAAGAACAGAAGTAGCCGAAGGGATTGAGGTTTCATGTGAAGGGGAGATGCCAGGAACATTCCAATATTAAACTCACTTTGAGAAAAGGCAACTGTTTGTTCAATTCATATTTAAGAGAATAAGAAGCGTAGGAGGGTCAAGCCAATGTCTATACCCCGCATTCAATCTACAGGAGGGTCTGGCATCTCCAGAATCTAGGAGAGCAGGGCCTTTGAGAGATAACAGGAGCACTGACCACCTGCAGTCCCAGCTTCATGTCAGGAATGTGGGTCAGCATATCACACCACAGTTTCAAGAAGGTAAGTCTGTGATGTCATCGTATATATGAACAAAGAAACCTAAAATATTGCATGGTGTCCTAGCTGGAGAAAGAACAGAAGTGAGTTTTCTGAACAGAGCAGGGTAAAGGGGAGGGAAAAAAAAGAGACTTGACAGATTCACCTGCAATGTCCTGGGTGAAGCTGCTGAATCTGGGAAACATTAGCAAACTGGTCCATAAATGGGCATCTCCAGTAAGTGGCTGGTTTGGTTCTCGGGCCCCTCGGGTGGCTGGTGTGAGACGTCCTTGACACCATCCATCACCCTGTGTTCTTATTCCATAGCCAGAGTGGGCTTCCGATGACCAACAACCTGCCAGAAGGTGTGAGCGCTCGTAGGGCGACACACGCCTTCTTGTTCCTGGGACAGTCAGTGTCTTCATATAAATGTATTAAGTGGAATTTGGTTTAAACACGTCTCTTGAATCTAGTTTCCAGTACAATTCCCCATGGGCTAAATGTCTGACATTCTGCCTGAAAGTTTTGGTGAGTAATGGAGAAGTCATAGTCTGAACCACAATGACCTTGCTGTTTTACTTCCAGCAGGCTCCTAACACACATGCACACACACGCACACACACATACATGCACACACATATGCACACATGCACTTTGTGAGGTAAAATTTACATACCACCACATTTACCCATTTTAAGTGAGCAATTCAATGATTTCTTTTCTAATAAACGCTCAGAGAGGTGTGACCATGACAATTCCATTTTAGAACATGTCTAACAGCTCACGGAGAGCCTCCTTGTACTCATTTGTAATTAACCCGTTTCCACCTCCTAGCCCCAAGTGACCACTGGTCCATGTTCAGCCTCCCAAGTTTGCCTTTTCTGGGTGTCTCATATAAATGGGATGATATATTATGCAGTTCTCTGCATCTGGCTGCTTTCACTTAGCACCGTGTTCCTTGAGATCTGGCCACGCTGCAGCAAGTACTCCATTCCCTGTTCAGGCGAAACAGTGTTTTATTGTATGGGTAGACCACATTTTGTTTAGCTATTCATCTGTCAAAGGACATGTGTTTTGTTTCCACGTATTAACTATAGAAGGATGCAGATACGAAGTTTTGCATACAAGTCTTTGTGTGGATGTATGGTTCCATTTCTTTGGGGTAGGTACCCAAGAGGGGAACTGCTGCTGGCTCACTTTGTAAATTTCTGTCTCCACACCACCACCCCCCGCCCCAGTGGGGTCTTGAGCAGCCACTGAGCCAGGCTCCTCCTCAGCACTGTGCAGGGTCATAATGGGATAGCCTGAGAACTTAGCTAGTATGAGCATATAGCATTCATTCCCTGGGAGATTTTGCAACTTTTGAAACTGCAACCACCATTAAATGGAGGACAGCCTTATAATAGCCACCTGAGGTTGCTATTTCAATAAGAGGATTCTCCGAAATACAAAAGATGTGAAACCATCTTAGAGTTAGCACATAAGATGATAATGTGATATTATTGCCATCATCCGTGTTCCTCGCTTGGCATCTGTGATTTGCAATGATGGGATTTCAAGCTCCATGGTAGGATCAGGAAGCAGATAAAATCTAATGCAAAGAACCCTTGACTCTGATGTCTGGTCTCAAACTTCCACTTCCCAGTTATGGGAACTTCCTACAGTGATTTACCTTCCCAAGCTTTAATTGCTTCACTTAAAAAATGGGGCCACCAACCTCATCTCTCAGGGTTTCCATAGGATTAAACAAATTGGCAGCACATTTAATCCAGTCCTGTGGGGCTGTTGGGTGGTTAAATTACCTGACCCTAATTTTGATCTAGAAAGGCTGTGTATCTCAAGGGAAACCTCCAAGAACCAAAATACGTAGCAGGATAGGCTACATAGGATCCTGAGAGCAATTTCAGTGTGTAGGGGGGGGTGGGTTTCCTGCACCAAGCAATTCTCTCACACCAGCTGGTTGTCCTGCAATTAAACTAAACTCTGTCATTATCTACCTAGAGATAGTGTCAGATCCCCCAGGTTAAGGGCTCAGTCCTAGAGGACTCCTCCTTGCCCCCGTGAGCCGCCAGTCACAAGTCCAGATTGTCACCTGCGCTTTGGACCTACCAGCTCTAGATGGGAGGCTCCAATGACTCCCTCCTAGGCTTGGATTAACTTGCTAGAGTGGCTCACAGAACTCAGAGAAAAAGTTTACTTACCAGATTACCAGTCTATTATAAAAAGATATAACTTAGGGACGGCTAGATAGAAGAGATACATAGGTATGTGGGAGGGGGCACACCCTCCCTAGCAGGCCCTCTCCCCCAAATCTCCACTTGTTCACCAACCCAGAAGCTCTCTGAATCTTGTCCTCTGGGGTTTTTATGGAGGCTTCATTTCATAGACAGGATGGACTAAATCATTGGCTTTGGTGCTTGAACCCAATCTCTGGGGGCATGGGACTGAATGTTCCAACCCTCTCATCACATGGTTGGTTCCCCAGCAACAGCTTTGGGTGGCCAATCATCTCCCCCCATCCCCAGCTTTAGGTGATTCCTAAAGTCACCTCATTAACATAACTCAGATGTGGTTAAAAGAGGTTTCCTATGAATAATAAGACGCCTGTTTCATTTTTATGGCTCTGAGGAGATTCCAGAAGAAAGGACAAGAGACCCAGTATAACAAAAGACCCCCCCCCTTGCTCTTATGGCTCTGGAAATTCCAACGGTTTAGGGAGCTGTGAGCCAGAGACAGGACAAAGACCAAATAATCTACTTCTTATTATTAATCACAATATCACACTGCCTCATTTTATTCACTTATTCATTGTATTTCACTCGGGATTTATTTGTATAGAATGTTGGTATCTCTCTTTGAAATGAAATAATGACAAAAATAATAGTACCACCCACTGATAAGGCCCTTTTGGAAGGGGAGTTCATATCGATATCATTTAGGTTATTCAAACCTATGGCTTGCAAGCCTGGTGGCTCATTAGAATGACCTGGAGAGTATCCAGTCAGCTCAGTGGCTTGGGCACCAGCCTGGGGGATTCTGAGTCAGGATCCAGCAGGATGCGGGACAGGGAGGGCTCAGAAATTCGAAGGGTTGTTTGTTGTTGTTGTTTTTTTTTAACTTCTCAGGTGATTCCAGTGCAGACCCAGAGTTCAGAACCATTGCGTGAACTGTGGAAAATGAGGCAGAGGCTACCTTCTCTACCATTTAGTTGGGAAGCTTGGGGAGAACTTACGGGACTCGCCCTAGGTGATACATCTAGGTCGCGATGCCATTGAGATTTAAACCCAGGTCTCCAGACTCAGTCCGGTACTCTGTTTCTTACAACACATTTTCAAGTTAGAAAATGTAACTAGACTTAGCTAACATGAATATTTTAAATGGAGGGAAGTCCTAGAGTGGGGAAAGGACATTTGGAGTCCTTGGCAAGAATCTATAAGAGAGGTCATCACACCCTCACCCAGAACAGGACCACGGGAGGGCCTCCTCGTGCCTTGCGTGTGCATACATCAGGGCCTGGTTTGTGATAAAACTGCTTACTGTGAAGAAGTTCAGTGAGGGGTAGAGGTTCTAAAGGGATAGATAAATCTATAAGCAAGAATACTGAGTTGGTAAAATGCCCAGCTCAGCAGTTAGGAGCCAAAAACAGAAAGGCTTTGTGAGCAGGTGGGTACCTTTATTATGGTAATCAACTCTGGGCCCAAGAAGCAATGAGGTCATCAGCTTCACGGGATGCCCTGATGGAAGGGATGGGGCCTGGTGAACACAGAAATATGCAGCTGGGTCTCATCCTGGGGGGCTAGCAACTTAGGGCCTCTCGGCATCCCAGGCCTGAGCAAGTTTTAGCCAACTTGTGAATCACTGTGGATTGATGGGGGAAAAGCTGAACTGGAAGGAATACACTTGAAGGATCATCACATTTGAGAACGAAATGGGAGCCCAAATTCATGACACCAAACCCCTCATTTTACAAATGAAAGAAAATGAAGCCCAGAGAGGGGAAGTGACTTGCTTCAAAGCTGCAGAGCTAAGTGGATGGCTGAACCAAACCTTCCAGCCTGGTGCTCTTCTACCATGAAAAATCAAACAAACATGAAAACATAGTCAAAACACAAACAAGCTCCAATGATTGTCAGGAAGGAGAGATTTGGGGGAGGGGGAGATCACTGGTGCATTGTCACTCTCTGTTCTGTGCTTCTACCCTCTCCTCCAGCCCCTGCCACTCTGCGTGTGGAGTGAGCTGCCACTCTGGCTTCCACTCTGTGTTAGACAGATGAGATAACATCATGAAAATCTGGATTCTGGTTCTGGCTCTGCTGTGTGTCTTGGAGAAGTCACTTCACCTTTCTGGGTTTCAGTTTCTCCTTTAGTAACATGAGGAGTGTGAGAAGACAATTCTAATGATACCCCGCCTGGTCAATTCTCTAGGGATTGGCAAACTTTGGCCAATTCTGGCCCACCACCTGTTTTTGTAAATAAAGTTTTATTGGAACACAACCACATCCAATCGTTCACATGATGTCTATGGATGCTTTTCTGCTATAATGGCAGAGCTGAGCAGATACAATAGAGACCACCGTATGGCCTGCCAAGCTGAAAATATTTACTAGCTGGCCCTTTACAGAAAAGTTTGCTGATCCCTATAAAACAATACATGCACCCTTTCCCTACTACGTGTGAGATACGTGCACGTGCGCACGCACACACACACACACACATCCCTACCACCATATATTTATGTATTTCCTGGTCCAGATAATTTCTCTGCTATGTGTTTTTGGTAGGAAAATATTTCAAATATATACCTAAGCATAGAAACCAATTCAATCAATGATCCCCATATCTCCCCTCATTTTAACAGATGTTAATATTCAGTTAGAATTTATGTTTTCAGAATTCTGTATCATAGCAATCTGTATTTATAAATCGTATTGAAGTCTCTGAGAAGGAGGAGGAAAAGACATACATGCGTGTACACAGAGCTAAGTGACCCAAAGTGTTCAGCCCTACTCTAATATGATCACTGCCATCTATTTTGGGGTTTTCAGAGAAGCCGTAGAGACTTACTTATGAGATCCATGGTCTAAATTACAAGATGGACATATTACCAGAAATTCCGAAAGTAATCATGAGGTTCTTTTTTTTAAACCAAATATAGAGTTTAATAGAAAAGTAAAATTGTGATTTTGTTTATGACATTTAATCAGAGTTCTCTTAACTAGCAGCGCTTGATGCAGTGCTTAAATGCTCATACAAACAGGGCAAGGTTTTAAAGAAAATAAAGCCCGAGATTCAGTTGAGTGCCCTTTGCCGTCTATTTCATCTCCTTATCTTAATCCACTCGGCGAGATGGCAATCTTAGGAATCAATCTTAATCAGAATGCCCTTTTATAACCACTACTTCTTTTGTTAGGAAAACCAAAGCCTCTGAGACTTCCCTGAACTCCAAGTTTTGCACGACTTCATCGGGACTCACGGGTGATAGCCATTCTGTTCCCCTGTGACCTGGCCCCCCCTCCGCTCACATGAAAACAAGGACAGATTTTTGTTTCATCTTCTCCAGACACAACAGAGACGGAAGGGGATGTCTCTGCCTCTCTCATTTGACTTCAGCAGCATCAATATCTGCCTTCTACAACTTTGTAATATTTCCTCACTGTGTTCATCAGTTGCTGTTTTGAGGCTCTTGCATGGTGTGCGTGTGCGCGCGTGCATGCATGTGCGCCCACATTCTGAATTCTGATCTTCTCTTGCTCCTTCCAATCAATAACTGGCCTGGAAATGAGGTGAACATAAAATGCCATCGAGGGCTCCACTTGGAAAACTCATCCTTACCGATAGAACCTGGAGTTAAAACTGTTTCTGATAGAGCCAGAAAAACACGTTCTTTAAAAGACCAGAAAGTCAGCTGGGTTAGCACATGGTTAAATAGTCACGAAAATACGGTCTTGAGGCAGAAATACGTATTAGTTTTATGACGGCTATTCCAGTCGTGCTAATGGCTCCACAAGGTGAGGAGGGGGTGACATGGTCAAAAGGTAACATTTCCGCCTGTCTTCCCGATTTCACTCTGAGGTGTGCCTGTCTCGCACGTGTGGTTCCTCTCTGCAGATTAAGGCCACGGTATTTTTAAGCTCTGGGGTTTAATGCCTCTGCTTCAGCCTTCAGAACAGCTCTCCCTAAACCCAGGGACAGATGTCCAGCCACACATCAGCCGTCCCAACTTCCCAAGCTGGGAACCAGAGGTGTGTTTGACATGGAACCCAAGGGGCTTTGGGAATGGTTAATAATGGGCGATTCTTAAATATATCATAAATATCTATTACCAGAACGATTAATAATGATAAGAATGACCTTTCCTTAGTGTAAGACATTTTCTCTCTTGATACTTAACCTACCTGCGTGGATGAGGTTAAGCGACGCACTGTAATGGGTGACTATTAAGACACCTATAATTAAAATGACTTTTCTCTGGAGGGCTCAAGGAAAATGATAATTTTTTTCACCTAACAATTATGAAAACAGAATAACAAAATAGCTACAGCAAATTTGAGAAAGATACTGTCCCTCCTAATTCTATTCCCCTCAAAAAGGCATGCAAGAGCTGTCTCAATGTAGGACTGTCACACATGGGAGGAACAAGGACACCTGGAAAATTTACTTAAAATGCAGGTTCCCAGGCCCAGCTCACATACACTCTGCTTCCCAAGATTTGGGGTCAGGCTCAGGATTGCACCTGTTAGTCATGCCCCAGGCGATATGGATGTTGGTAGTCAGAAGAGCAAGCTTTGAGAACTATTGGAAATGTTGCTACCACTCTTTTTTATCCTGCAATATATACCCCCCACACCAATACTACAATTCTACATTCTAACTGGTTATCCATTCCATATTTATTTACTCACTAGTATGTTTTTCAGCCTAGTAAAATTGAGGAGATCAGAGTTTAAATCCCAAATCTTCTCTTAAACAAATTTGTGCAGATACATCCGTATTAACGGGCCAGAGGGCAGGGATATATTTACAGCTTCGCCTGTGTGTTACCATATTGCTTTCTCCCAGTGTTAAGAAATTTCTGTGTAAATTGGCAGCTTACGAGGACCCCATATTCACCATAATGTCACCAGCAATGTGTATTTGAATTTATTTTTACTTTGTCCTGCTAATTTAGTCAGTGTAAAATGGTATCTCAAGGTGGATTTAATTCGCACTTCTTGCATTTCTGGTAAAGATTAATGTTTCCCTGTGTTTCTTTGCTATTTATAAGTTTCCCAGAGTTACAGTTAAACTTTTGAATCTCTCTTTGGGTTCAGGGCAAGGCTTTTGCTTCTTTCTTTATTGTCGAGGCAACGGAGCCTTCCCGGAGACCACAAACCAGCAAGGAAGCAGGGGCTGTGGCTGGAGTCAGCAAACAAGGACAGTGCTCAGGCCAAATTACTCTGTGTCCTGAAGGGGCTTAAGACAAAAACTTTTTTTTTTTTAAGATTTTATTTATTTGACAGAGAGACACAGTGAGAGAGGGAACACAAGCAGGGGAAGTAGGAGCAGGAGAGGAAGAAGCAGGTTTCCCGCTAAGCAGGGAGCCCAATGCGGGGCTCGATCCCAGGACCCCGGGATCACGACCTGAGCCGAAGGCAGACGCTTAACGACTGAGCCACCCAGGCACCCCAAGACAAAAACTTCTAAATGGGAGGAAGGAAAGTGTTCCAGGTCAGGTTCCCTGGGAAACAGAGTCTGAGACTGAGACTGGTGTGCTGGAGATTCTTGGGCAGAGCCCTCAAGGTTAAGACCTAGAAGGGGGGAAGGAAGCTGTTGCTGGCGGAGGGATGCGTCTAACAGGCAGAGTCTCAGCAGTGGCCCTGGGGACCTCTAGAGCCAGGATGACCCTTCGTTGCTCTTCTGCTGGAAGGCAAAGGCGCCAGGACTTTCTTCCTGCGCAGGGACTGGTCATCTAATGCGGGCTGCCCCGGGAAGGAATTGTGAGTTCCGGTGAGGCACTTCTCTGCGGGGGAAGGCAAATTCTGGAGAGGCACTCAGCCATGAACATCAGCCACCAGTTCTACCAGCAGCTGGGGGATGAGAGCCTGAGTCCTGAAGAGGCACCACAGCATCCCCTGCTGATCTCATGTTGGCTGAGATGCTATAGGTTCGCTAATGGATTCTAATGTTGGAGTTAGCTACTGATGTATAATGAGTCATTCTAAAACGTAGTGGCCGAAGACAAACAACATCTTAATTTTGCTCATGGTTTTGTAACCCGGGCTGGGTTCAGCTGTGAGCATTTTTCCTGCCAGTCTTGCTAGAGACTCACTCATTGGGAGCTGTGGGCTGAGCTCCGCCGGGGGGCTGGGGGGGCAGGTAGGGTGATGAGGGGCTTCTCTGGCTCTCTCCAGGGATTTTCAGGCCTCTTTTCAATGTGGCCTTCTCAATGTCACCTCCAGGCAGCCTCTTTTTATGGTCTTTGTAGCAAGATAAGTGCTTTTCTTCTATGGAGACTTAGGGCCAATTCCCAGTTGAGTTTCCCAACCTCCACATGCCTGACATTTGGGGTTGGACAATTCTTTTTTTTTTTTTTAAGACTTTATTTATCTGAGAGAGAGAGCACAACTGGGGGGAGAAGCAAAGGGAGAGGGAGAGGCAAACTCCCCACTGAGCAGGGAGCCCAATGTGGGGCTCCTTCCCAGGACCCTGGGATCATGACCTGAGCTGAAGGCAGACGCTTAACCAGCTGAGCCACCTAGGTGCCCCGAGGTTGGACAATTCTTTATTAGTATCCCCATATTCTCATGTGAAACCAAGGCTCATTCTTTCTGAAATACACAGTTACAAAGTCACAGCACTGAGACCCGAGCCCAGGACCACCCAACACCAAAGCGCACACTCTCCCCACAACCTGGAGCTGCCTACAGTAGGTTTCAAAGGTTACTTTTATTTTTATTTATGTTTTTATTTTTTAAGCAGGCTCCATGCCCAGCCTGGAGACCAATGCAGGGCTTGAACTCACAACCCTGAGATCAAGACCTGAGCTGAGATCAAGAGTCAGAAGCCTAACCAACTGAGCCACCCAGGCGCCCCTCAAAGGGTTACTTTTAGAAATGAACTACCCTCAATCTCCTAAGAGGACATTCTAGAGGAAAGCGCAAGGTTTTACTTGGGTTTAGTTATGCTTAATGAAGAAAACATTAATCATTTGAAGTGCTATTTTGGAGCTCATGAAACTGAAATTAAGCGCAATATGAAATGTTCATTTATTTCTGAGGGGTTTATTTTGTTAACATTCAATCATTCAATCATCTCTGCCTTATTTATAAAGTTGGAGGGAAAGAACACTATTTTTTTTTTTTAAGCAAGTAAAAATTCTTGAGTGGTGCAAGTAACAGCTTCCTTCTCTTGCAGATGCAGGAGTCAGGGGTCATAGGCAGCGCCCGGACATGGCAATGGATGCCCTGCCCACCAGGCAGAGTGGCCTCAGGGGCCGTGCACTGCACAGGGAACTGCAGCCTTTGCAAAACCCCAGCTTCTGCCAGGGTATGAGATGCCTGGACTTAAGGCTTAGCCCCACCACTCACAGGCTTGCTGGTTTTTGATGAATCATTGACATTTGCAGAGCTTCAGTTTCCTTATGTATACATTGGGCGGAATAACTCCTACCCCAGGGTGATTTGTGTTGAGAAAATGAAGTGATACACGGGCATATAATCCCTTCACTGTCCCTTCCTGAGCAAGGAGGGGACTGGCAGTGGATGGAACAGACTGCAAGAGCAGTCTTTTGACTCAAGGGCAGGTTAACTCAAGCCTCCTCCTTACCAGGCAGCAAGCCCAGTGTATGAAAGAGGCTAGCAGTGGATTAGGGTGCATTCTGCCATCACCATGACTCACAGATCCTGGGCCAACTCCCCTCCCACCCAGAAAGGGAGCAGGTACATAAAAGGCAAAAATGAAGTAGGAATAATGTTCCTCCTCCACTCCATTCCCACCCAACCAGAAAGGAAATGGAAACTTGGAGACAAAGAGCAGAAGACCAGAAGTCAACTGTCATCCATCATCAGGTACGGTCCCTACCACTACCTCCCAAGTGGTTCTCAAAACACTGTCTGCGAGTTCTTCTCCACTGCATTCACTGTAGAGAAAACTCTTTTGTCTGGAACGCTGGGGACCTTAATGCTCTTCTCTGCTGAATGGTCTTATTTGGTGGGAAGGTACAGCTATTGTACACATGGAATCCTACCTTTCAATGTTGGGACGTAGCAACAGGTTTTCTGAACAAAGTTTTAATCAAAAGCAATTTAATATTCATCTGCGGGCTTGTAAAGCACAGCAGGACTTTGTATTGCCTCCGGGGCATAAGAGGAAGCATCCATTTTCTAAAGCTTATATTATAAGGGTAAAAATGTGGATTATGGGAGGTTTCTCATTTATATAGTGAAAATGACATGGACTTGCTTCATAGTCAAACTGGTCGGGGTTGAATCCTGGCTCTAGATTTACTAGCTGCCTGTATTCGGGCAGGGGCATCTCCACAAGCCTTAGTTTTCTATCCGTAAATCTGATAGAAAGGCACTGCCTTAAGGAAACAATTGGACGATTATAAAGCCCTTAGCACAATGCCTCACTCATAGCAAGTACTTAAGTCAACCTTATTTTGTCCATTCTGTTCTTTTGAATTCTATTTTAGCTGCATGAAAAATAAACATATAGAGAAAGAGCTGGGGAAAACTGCAGAACTCCTAACTGTCCTTGTGGCCTGGAGTTCTGCAGGGGGGTGATGGAGCGTTTAAGGGTATGGGAAGATCACCAGCACTTCCACAGGGGGGCGCTATACACCACTATCCTATATGAGTGAAATTCCCCAAGCCCATGCCAGGGAAACCTCTGGATGAGAGTTCCTGCAGTTGGAAAGTCACAGGCATATTCCAGTGCTTTGGGTAAAGTGCTGCAGGTCAGTCTTCCTGCAGTGAGTTAGGAAAGGAGAGGGCATTAGGAAGAGGGCATTAGGCCCTTGCTGTGCCTCCTTATGTGGTCCCAGAGACCCATGGTGGCTCTCCTCTGTCGTCAGTCACCTGTGGGCATCTATAAGCACAACTGTTTGTTTTGTTTTTGTTTTTAAGATTTTACTTACTTATTTTAGAGATAGAGAGTGTGAGCAGGGGCAGGGGCAGAGGGAGAGGGAGAAGGAGAATCTCAAGCAGACTCTGCCCTGACCTGAGTGTGGAGCCTGATTGGGGAGCTCGATCCCACAACCCCGAGATCATGACCTGAATGAAAATCAAGAGACGGACACCGAACAGACTAAGCCCCCTAGGCGCCCCTAACCACAACTGTTTCTAAGGGATTTCACTTCAGATACTGAGCCTCATCATTGAACTGGTTTTTATTGAACTAATTATTTCCAAATGATAGCTAAAGGCTCCCTTTTATGTGCTAGCCCATTGTTTGTCTTATTAGTAATGCGTCTCCATTTCAGTTGGGTCAGCTGATGACAGGTCTTGGCTCAGACAGATGGACTTTCCAGGGAGGACTCCCTGCCTATGTCTCAGCCACCTCAAGGGTTTTTCCATGACAGTTCACTCGCACAGGATGGGGTTAGCTGTCCAGTGGGCACCCTGGAAGCAAAAAGTTGTCTTGAAGTGTGAACAGAAAAGCTCCCTGAGCATCCATGATGCAAAAAACACTCTGGCGAGAGGACAGGGGTTGTGCTAGGCAGCGCTGAGGGCAGTCCCCTGCAGCCCAGGGAAAGTTGGGAGGACGTGTGGTTTCTCGAGAGCCAAAGATGAAGAAGGATTTTTTTTTTTGAAGATTTGCTTCAGTGGTGACCGCTTCATTTGCGTTGGCTCCGCACACAATGCCTCCTGTTGGCTGCCCTTGCCCCAGGGCCCAGGATGGTGTGGGCGCTAAAGGCAACATTATTCCCATAGCACGGGGAGGGAGGCACTGGAAAGGTCAGACAAAACCAGCCAGCATCCTGCTGGGGGAAACACCTCATTTTGTAGTCAAGCCAGAGAGTAAACCCATGAGGACAAGTGGGGTTTTCAGTCTGCAGCAGGTCCTACTGAAGACGAGACAGGTAGAAGATGGATGGGGCATGGACTTGGAATCCAGAATCTAGTGGTTCACTTTTGTCTTCGCCTCCTGTAAGTAATGTGCCCCTGGATCTCTGTTTGATCCAACTGAAATGGGGATAAGCCTAGGGACATCGTAGGGTGGTCGTGTGGTTACGTGGAAGAACACAGATAAAAGATACGGTACATCGGCTACCCTCAACGTGATTATTTCCTTTTCTCTTTAACTTCCTTCCTTTGTTTCCAAAGCCTCGACCAACGGTGAGTAATTTCCTACTAAAATCCAATCCCCCACCTCCCTAATAACAGAACCCTGATTTCATGCAACGGCAGCCGTGAGCCTAACTGAAAGACCATATCCAGTAGCCTGTCTTGCAGGTCGAGGTGGCAGAAGTCAGTGAGTGGGGCTTTGGGGAAACCGCCTTCCACCCTTCTCCCACCCAGGAGCCATCCAGGAACCAGGGCCTGAGCTCAACCTGGTGCCCAGGATACACTAGATGACTGAACAGCAAGAAAAGTAATAATAATAGAGACAACAAATGTTTATAAGGGTCCGGTGATGCCTGTCAACGTGCGAAGCCTTTTACTTGTTTCATTTCATTTAATCTTCAAAAAGACTCTAGGAAATAGTTTCTACTATTAACATCTATTTACCAAAATTAAGAACCGAAAGTATAGGAATCTATGAGTAAATGCGTGTAGGCCGGAGTGAAGGAACGTCTGAATGAACGTGTGAACACATGAGTGACAGGGCCTGTTGGTTTTCAGGGAGGAAAATGAGAGGTGGTGGGTAGGTTTAGTCTTCGTCGCTGCTACAACACATGGTCACAAATCTGCGAGTTTCAAACCACGCACATCTATCATCTTAACAGTTCTGTAGAGTAGAAGTCTAACACGGGTCTCGCCGGGCTAACATCAAGATGTCAGCGGGGCTGTGTTCCTTCCTGGAGGCTCCAGGGGAGAATTTGTTTCCTCACCTTTTCCAGCTTCTAGAAGCCACACGTATTCCTGAGCTCCTGGCTCCCTTCATCTTCAGAGCCAGCAAAACTGGGTCAGGTTCTCCTCCTGTTAATACCCTGCTATCTCTGTTCTGGTTGCTACTTCCAGGGACCCTGGTGATTACACCGGGCCCACCTAGATAACCCAGCATGATCTCCCTACGTTGCAGACAGTGGACCAGCCACCTCAGTTCCATCTGCAACTCTAACTCCCCTTGGCCGCATAAGGCACCATATTTACAGTGACCAAGGATGAGGACGTGGACCTCTTTGGGGACCATTATTCTGCCTCCCACAGTAGGTTTTTTTCAGAGGATGTCTCCTCATTTAGAAGAAAATGTTTGCAATAGGAGCAGCGGCAGCTCGTACCTAACCCCATGGCAGGATGTCAGATCTCAGTTTAAAGATTACAGGAAGACGAACCTGATTTGGCTCACGTTCCTGGCGGGGTGGTGGGGATGTGGCTGCCGAGCCACAGTCTCCTGCTGTCACCTGCGGATGCAGACTCCCAGGCTGTCCTCTGGGGGGAGGACGGGGACAACACTGGCCATTCACAATGCTGGATCACAGGGCTTGCCTTATTTTATATCCAGAGGCCACTAGCCATTGTGGGATTGATTTTCAGGAAATCAGGAAAAAGAGAGAGAGGGAAATTGCATTTGTGGAACCAGGCTCAATCTCTTCTTAATCCTTTTCAAACTCATGTCTTCAACCAGACATAGATGTAGGTTTCAGCGAAGGACCCTAAGGCCTTAAGAGGGAGAGCAACTAGCCCCAGGTGGCCCAGGTACTAAGTGACAAAGCAGATACAGGGACCGGGGGCCTTCTGCCCAGCCTTTCCCTGAGCAAGCCTGTCCACCCACCAGTCCCATGGCCAGACTACTCTTTAGGTCTTTGAACCACAGCCTTTGATGCCAGAACAACCTCTTTATGCCCTTAGATGTTTATATCTTTCTATAGAATTCATGCTGCCTCCAGAAAGCAACTTCCCACCACCCTACCCAAGAAGCGCATTTGACTTCTGGTCCTTCCTTTGTCCACATCGGCCATTCCACGTCTGGCATCCATGTCTGCTATTTCTGTCATGTCTAAGATGGGTCTCTCTCACTTGACCTTGGGTTTCTTTAGTTCCCCAGCACCACCTCTGCTCCTGCCATAGTATCTTTCCCACCACGGACTATGTCTAAATCTTTGCTGCTTAAATGACAAGTAGATGCTCTCAACTGACTCTAGGCCACAAGTATACTTTTACTAATTCACCTTAGCACAGCAGCCTCAAAACAAATCAGCTACCTTTTCTCCAATACTTCAATGAAAAAAGTCCTTAACATTTTCTTAGGAACTACTGGGTCCCCACACAAGTCCCTGTCCATGAATGCTTTGCAAGAAATGCCTCCCTACTCTGCACCCAAAAGCAGAAGACAAATTAGTTGGTCCTTGAAGTTTACGCAAGATGAAACAAGGTAACAAGAAAGCAAAGTCCATTCCCGAGGCTGAGAGAGCGGCGCCCCTCCCCCAGGCTCTGTACGCAGAAACCCAAGAAGCAGATGGTGGTTTTTTGCCTAGCTGAGCATTGCTAAACACCATTGTCTGAACAGAAACACTCCTAGGTCCGATCTCCCTGATAAACTGGTAATTACAATTAATCCCTCCTAATTGCTATCCTCCTCCTGCCCAGCGCACTGGAAACAAATCCTCTCATTTTTGCCAGAGTTGAGAGAGGTGGGTGAAGACTTCCCGGCTGCCTGTGGAACTCTCTAGATGAAAGACCCGTGTCCCCACTTTGTGGATAAGAAGGCTGAGAATAAACAAGGCACATGTTTCTGGAATTGCTGGGGTGGTGGGAACCTCTCTTTGAAGCTGCATCTCTCCATTGCCAGGAGGGTTAAATAAAGGGGAAAAGATGCCCGTGAGCTGGTGAGCACGAAACTAATCTGAAAGACTGTCCATCTTTGTCTGAACCTCGTTGACGGGAGCTGACTTTGGGGAAGCACCTACTTTATAGCAAAAACTGAGCTAGACATTTCTACATTATTTCATTTAATCTCCATAATGTATAACCCTGTATACATTATAAATTCCATTTGATAGCTGACAAATCTCAAACTCAAGGAAGTGAAGTGACTTGCCCAAGCCCCGCCCCGCCCAGGTAGCAAAAGGGACAAAACCCAATTCTGAATACCGCTTATTCGTTCATTTTGATTCTTTCTTGAACAAGTATTTCTTATAGAGTTATGGGCACTGTATCCATAGACAAACCAGGCCACCGGGAGAAGCCAGAGTCCCTGCAGGGCTGGGCATTCATCTCAAACTGGTCTGGTGTATCCTAACAGGCAGGGCATGCTGAGCAGCTAGGGCCAGGTCCAAGGGGGGAACCTATGCCCCAGAAAAATCTGGCTCATTTGGCATTATCCTCCTTCCCAGGGCAAAGGTAATTACCGGAGCACAAAATGCAGTTTAACAAGAGCTTCCATGTTTCCCACGCCTGGGAGCAATACCTCCGCACAGCCCACTGGTCCACAGGCACGTCACCAGCAAGCAGCAGGGCAGACCAGAGTGAGACGGCTGGAACTGAGTGGCCGAGCTGGGTGGACCAGGCTGGGGACTTCGAAGGCAATTCCTGGGTTCAAGCACTAACCATGACACCTCCTAGCTTTGCAGATGTCACGTCACCTCCTGGAGCCTCCATCTCCCACACAGCCAAATAGCAATTCCCTCTTCTGGACTTATGGTAGGAATCGAAGGAGGTAACCTATCTAGCACCTAGGAGGCATTTTAAACCAAAAGGAGAGAGAAAAAAAATCCACCCAGGATTGGCCAGGCAATATAGGAAGGAAGGTTGCAGAGGGGGTCCAAACAAAGCAGGGTACCCAGGTGAAAGAGAATAAGCCTGATGAAAGCCAGTGCCACATCTGTGTCCCAGAGCCTAGAATACAGTCTGGCATATAATAGGCACTTTTTAAAAATTCGTGGATTTAGAAGCAGAGGACAGAAGGCAAAAGTTAAAAAATCTGTGAATTTAGAGTGAATGGGAATCAGTTACTATCATGGTGGTACAAGAAAAAGCCAATGATGGACATCCTGGTGGGCAAAACCTAAATCCCAAGACCCCTGGTCTAGGGCCACCGTGTGGCCACAGAATGAGAGAAAGCCCCTCATCCTTTGAGACCAAGTCAGGAGGAAGGCAGAGTCTTGATCTCAAACAGGAGGAAAATACCTGAGATCTAGCTATGGGGCACTTGACTTGGCAAGACTGGCTGCTGGGATGAGTAGACGAGGCTCCCTGGATCTCCTCCCTGAGCCAGCCAAGCCCATTAGAACTCGGACCATTTCAGGCATGTCCCATGTTTGCAACCAGTCCTCTAGAATTTCTGGACCTAAAAAATCTAGGAGAAACACAATGATGTCCAAAGTCAATACCATGTCCTCCAAATACAACCAAAAGGGTTGTACTGAGAAACATGATGGATTCTGGGTTGCGGATAGCAGGGGCTAAGGCTGCTGGCCTGCTCCTTGCCCTGGCCCCTGGGTGGCCTTAGAACTTGGCAGGGCGGGTTGGGGGAAGCCAGCCTACCCCTCAGCCCACTTTGCACTCAGGCCAGGGCCCCGTGACCTATGTCTATCACCACCTGCCTCCGCCTAAGCTCCCATCAGGGTCGGAAGTATTGTCATGATCCAGCATGAGCCACGGCAGGCTACAATTAATTAATCAGTTATACTCTATCAGCAAGTACAGACCAGGAATGTTAAATAAACAAATTAAAGGCCATGTTTCACTAAAGCTCAGCCCAATGAAATAATGATGAGGCAAAGTTAACTGCTCTGAACAGAAGAAGGGAGAATATTTTAATGGAATATAGCAGTGCAGTAATATCCCAGAAAAATGCCAAGAGGATCCTGCTGCGGGGACCCTGCCGCCCCCATGCGGTCCTTGGGGAAAGTCGTGGGACCCCAGAAGGGCTGTGTGCCCTGCTCTCAGCCACACGGACCTGCACATGAATCCCAGCTTGGCCACTTATCAGCAAAAATCCATCCCAGCATGGCTGCTTATCGGGAAGTCGCTCAGCTGCTTTGAGCCTCAGTTTCCTAACTTATTAAAACGAGGAGGAAGAGAGTAGCAGTTATCTGACGGTGCCACTTGCATCCCCTGTCAGCACTCACTTTTTCAGACACACTAGCAGAGCTTCCTCATGCTGCAGGTATGTGACCCTCTTCTCTGGTCAGGCCAGTTGATGGATCAATACCTCAGCTCCTCGCCCTGGAGAGGACAAGTCCAAAGTCTCGCAGAGAGCCCGTGGGGGTGGAGCCCGTGTGCTCAGAGCCTGCTTGCTCTTCACAGACACTGAATTACCTTCCTTCCCACCCTGTCTCACTTCTGGTGCTTCCCTGATTACCCCCAAGATCAACCACTTGCAGTCAAAATCTGCTTCTAGGAGGACCCTGCCTGAGACTTGTTCCTTGAACAGCTTTTGTGAGTTCTATTCCAGTGTTGTGCCCCTTCCCCTTCGGCTACTCTGTAGTCCCCAGTCATAGAAGCCACAGCGATCTAGCCTTCTCCAAGGACGGTGGGCCCAGCCATTCCACTGGTTGCAGAGCCCAGGAGAACTTGCCTTTATGGATGTTCACTGATTCAGCAAGCAATGTGCCAAGGCCTTCTCTAAGGGCTGGAGGTCCAGTTGTAAAAGCACAGATAGACGTCAGCCAGCATGCTGAGAGGCATATACATGCAGGGCATGGGGCGCAGGGAGAAGCCACCATCACAGCACAGGACTAGGTGGGGGGCTCCTGGGTCTGGGCCTGGGATGGAAGCCAGGCACAGGTGGCATGGCCCTCAGCCTCTGTAGCTGCAAAGTGAAGAAGTTCAGACCCTGTTGAAAAGAAGCTGAGTGCTTTAGAATCTTCAAGAAGCCGGCTCAATCACTCTCACAGAAAGTGTGCTTACTCATCTAGGAATTGATATCTGGGCAATTTTCCAGCATCACTGCTGGGTGATAATGTTCCTTCCCGAGGCTTTATCTATACAGATCAGCATCTGTGGCTGTCAGGCAAGGTCTCTATCTTTCCTCTTCCAGGCCTTCTGTTTCGAACCTGCACATGGCCCCCAGGGAAGGCCCCTCACTGTAGTGAGGCAGCAGCATCTTTACTCTTTACTCTTTACTTTACTCTTCACTAATGACACTGTCATGCAAGCATCCTGTGGTCATCTTCTGAGCTCCTCCGCATGGAAGATGCCAGCTCTGAGGTTCTGGCACAAACAGGTAGATGGTGTATCTGAAAGCCAAGGAGCAAAGTTCCCAGAGAATGTTCTAGAACTTGGAGAAGAGGGATCCAGAGGACCAGAGTTGCACAATGGGCCAGTCACAGAGGCGTTCCCCTCTCTCCCCCACTCCCCCACCGGGCTCTTTGAGAGGTCACAGGAAGGATGCCAGTGATGCTCAAACCAAAGAGACAGTAATTGCCTTAGGGCAGTGCTTCTAATTAGGGTCCTTCTAAATGGTGATGGGTTTTCCCTGCCAGTTACAGGTAAAAAATGTAGGTGACAAATGGTGAGAGTGAGTTCCATTACACAGATCCGTCTGCCAAAGAATATGAACGTGCTCCTCTCGTGCCCTCCCCATCACATACACGCACACACGTGCACACACGTGCGCACACACACAGGTTTACCCTGGCCAGCACTATCTCGCCCAGTAATCCTAGAGCAATCAGGGTGCGCTATGGTGTCACGCGAGGGTTGTGGGATAGTGTCTGTATCATCCACCAGGGTCTGCTGATTTCTACTACCCTCATACACACATTTCCTGCTGGGACCTAGACACCATGCTCTGTTCGGCCCAAATATGACCAGTAGTAAAAAGTAACAATAATGATACTAACAACTGATAAACCACTACTTACTCGTGGCTTCCCCTGTGCCAGACCCTCTACTGAGTGCTTTACGTGCATTAATTCAGGGGTTAGCAAATGATAGCCTGAGGGCTGAGTCCACACCGCTCCCCACATATTGATGTAAATAAAGTTTTATTGGAACAGCCACTTTATGTATGTATCATCTGCGGCTGGGTTAACAATGCAGTTGAGAGGTGAGTAATGAGGCTGGGACTGCGTGGCCCTCAAAGCCTAAAATATGTCCTGTCTCGCCTTTTTGAAAACACATTGCCAACCCCTCCAGGAATTCACCTGACCCACGGGAGTGGGGGAGAGAGGGGAACGCCTCTGTGACTGGCCCATTGTGCAACTCTGGTCCTCTGGATCCCTCTTCTCCAAGTTCTAGAACATTCTCTGGGAACTTTGCTCCTTGGCTTTCAGATACACCGTCTACCTGTTTGTGCCAGAACCCCAGAGCTGGCATCTTCCATGCGGAGGAGCTCAGAAGATGACCACAGGATGCTTGCATGACAGTGTCATTAGTAAAGAGTAAAAAAAAACCTGACCCTTATGGAAGCCCTGTGACCTGGAGGTCATTGTAAAAGTACTTCACACAGGGACAGAGGAGACAGCAGCTCTGTGGGTCAACGGAGACAAGCATCGGGAACAGGTGCAGGAACCTCAGGATATTTGGGGAACCTGGAGAAGAGGAATTCACCCAAATCTATGGAGAGAGTCACGCCTTGGATCCACCAGAATAGAGGAAAAAGCATCTGCACCAGAGACCCAGGGGGAGATGCTATCAGTACCAGATAACGATATTCCTGTGCGCCACTCACTGACTGGAAACTTCTGTTGCAGAGACATAAGGTAAGTAGAACCTCATTAAATAAGAGTTCTCAAATTTAAAAATCATTGCTCCGTGACTGTCCAGGAATAAATACCACAGCTTATTGTTAGCACATGGCAAACTAGATCATGTTCCAGTCCCCTCTACCTTGGTCTGATTTTAAAATAAACACCTTCTTGATGTTAGTCCCAGTCACCATTATCCTAGAGATGCAAAAAGCTATACACATAGTAGAGCATCCTTGGAAACTAAATTTCCTAGTAAATATCAGTGGGATCATAGCAAAGGGAAACAAACTAAAGACTGCTCTTATTACTGATTGGACCTCACATGCTTAACCGTTTGGTATAATTTGTATCCAAACGCATGGAGGCCATAAAGTTATAAATGGTAGTAACACAAGGATATGAACAGGGGTTAAACCTAGTGATCCACAGACATAGCTAAAACTAGCTGAGGGAGAATCCTGCTCCTCTATCAGTCCCTATGACTCCGTCCACATGCCCCTAACCAGCAGGCAGTAGCTACAGAAGACAGACCTTCACCCCACAACCCTCAAGGAGGAGGAGAATAAAACCAGAGGAGGGATTTGTTACCAGCTAGGTCCCAAGACCTGGTCCTGACTGCCCACCTGCTTGTACTGCTAACCTTTGCCTTATATTCTCCCCTAAGCTCTTCTTCCCTGCTTTCTTTTTTTTTTTTAATTTTATTTTACATTTTTTAAATTTTATTACGTTAATCACCATACATTACATCAGTAGTTTTTGATGTAGTGTTCCATGATTCATTGTTTGCGTATAACACCCAGTGCTCCATGCAGAACGTGCCCTCTTTAATACCCATCACCAGGTTAACCCATCCTCCCACCCCCCTCCCCTCTAGAACCCTCAGTTTGTTTTTCAGAGTCCAGAGTCTCTCATGGTTCGTCTCCCCCTCCGATT
>NC_138384.1:18172537-18239593 GCF_054177405.1 Leptonychotes weddellii | reverse complement strand
GACATCTTGGCTCTTTCCATAGTTTGGCTATTGTGGACACTGCTGCTATAAACATTGGGGTGCACGTATCCCTTCGGATCACTACATTTGTATCTTTGGGGTAAATACCCAGTAGTGCAATTGCTGGGTCATACGGTAGCTCTACTTGGGCAAATGAAACGTAAAACCACCCCAGGATGATGGGAACCGCTCTGACAAAGTCTCCTGCCCGCCCAGACCACCCAGACCTTTGAGCTAAACCTGACTCACTTCTGCACACATGGATCATGGAATGACCTCAGGAATGACCTACAATTACCTTTACCTCATTATAATACTAAAATCTCCCCCCAAGGAGGAGCCTCAGCCTCATTTACATAACACACAATGTATGTATAGGCATGTTTCCTTAAGGCACATGTGTGACCTCATGCCCACCTCTGCACAGGATGACAAGCCTTCCCTATGTAAATATTCATCCTAACCCTAAACAAAAGGAACCCATCCCTCCCCACCCAGAGTCATGGTTTGGAAAGCCATTCCCCATGACCTCCTTATTTGCTGCAAATAAAATTTTCTTTGTATGACAACTAAAAAAAAAAAATAGCTTTTCATGTAAAAATAAAGGAATTCAGAGAAGTTAAGTACTTGGTTCTAGGACACACAGTTTGTGAGCAAGAGAACAGGGATTGAAACCCAGAACTTCCTTTGAAAGTGAATCCGAGATGAGGAACATGGTCCACAGGAGGACCAGGGAGGACAGAGCAGGATGGGGAGGCCACTGATTAATGAGATAACCAAAAGCCCCAGAGCAGTGGGAGGGACAAGCATCTGACTGGTGTTCTGAAATCTGGAAGGGATTTTTGTCCCTTCCCTTCCCTGTCTCTGTGAACACTTAGTGGTTTCTCTCTGCCAGACGTATATATAGTAAGATTCAGCATCATTCGGAGCAATTTGTCACCTGACATCACGAATTTGCAGAGCCTGGTGAATAGCAGATGCTTAAACGTATTTGCAAAGTTGCCCTGACTCTTTTTAAGTCTCTTTTCCATAGTGGATGGAGACTGGGGCAATGCTGTCCCAGTCCTAGAATTTCAGAATTTCAAAAGTGCCTCAGGAGCTAAGAAGTCGCCCCCCACTCTAGAATCCCCGTCATCTCGGAAGCACCCCCTCACTTAATTTGCCCTGGCTCTCCTGGGCCCACTGGGGACCCCAGGCTGAGCCTCCCCACATGTTTCCACGCCCTCGTAGGTAAGGTGACCTCACCTGGGTCCTCCCCAGCTGGAGGTGACTCCCAACTCCAGCTGCCTTCAAAGCCTGCAGAGTTGTGTGTGAACACAGACGAGGTTCTGCTGCACCAGGTCTGATGGAGAGCTCAGGGTCTGTTTCAGTCCCCCTGGACCAGCGTGGAGTGTGGCCTGAGGACTGGTCTCCTGTCCGATACGTCTCAGAACATCCCTGGTGAGCTGAAGATGGCTTTGCAAACCCTGGTTTTAGTGCCGCTGGTGTGTATCCTCCTTCCAACAGACATGGGCATGCCACACTTCTCTATGGCCGCGAAGCCTTCAGATTGGAAATTTCCTCCAGTCAGAAAAATCGGAGCCGAGCAGGTTGGTTGCACAGATATTAATTAGCATAACAAACCCCAATATTAAAAGGATAACCTCACAAAGATCTCTCAGTGCACATGGGGTGTTGTTATGTAACTCCTGCATCTACAGCAATTTCAATGAGACTCTCACTGAAATGGGAGAAACGACATTTAAATGGGAGATGAAGTTGAATGTTCCTTACTGCAAAGTAATAGGATTTAGAAACCCAGTGATGGGATTTTTGGCCAAGTTCTATATTTTATAAAAGAAGAACTGATGACAGGGAGCTTGCAGTTAGATCAAGGGTCCAACTCAGGCCATGACATCTCTGAAATATCACTCTATTGGGCACATCCCTCAGAGTCTCCAACCCCGGGCTCTTCAGTAATAAAATGAGGACAGTGATCTCCCCCTCCTCCAGAGTAGTTAGAGGACAAAATACTGCTGTAAATTCCTGGGCCTGGTTGGTCCTCCAAAGACACCTCCTTAGAAAAAGTGTGCCACCTGGTAGGAGGAAAACATCACTCATGGTGCTCAGGACCAAAGGGAGTGAACCACACGATAGGGGAGGTCAGCAGAAGCAGGAGGGGAGGCTGCAGGATAAAGGCAGTGTTTGATCTTTGTCTGCGAGGGTGATATGGCAGGGTTGCAATATTTAAGACTGGGGAGAGAAGCCAAGCCTGGTAGAGGGATGGCAGGGGTGCAGGGGTATGTGGGTGCAGGGGCAGCCGTGGGCACAGACAGACTTGCTGCACTGGCCCTGAGCCTTCAGCGGTAAATGGGGAGACTGTGCTGATGGGGCAAGCAACCCAGGGTGCCTTTGTTTCTCTCCTCCCTCTTCTTGGGAGAGGGGGGCTGAAGGAGATTTTACCCCCCAGGTCAGCTTGGAATTGAAGAGCTCGAACATCTGAGCCCCCTCTGTGACCAGTTGTGGGGAGAGGAACCCCAAAACCTAGACACAGAGAAGGCCAGGACAAGGAGGCCCGGGAGCTGCCTGAGGTCATGGGCATGGCCCACACTAATGGCGGACAAGAGGGAGCTAGCCAATCAGCCTGACACATCAGACATTCGAGTTTGGGGCAGCATGTGCTATTTTAATCTGCTTACAGAAAGGGAAACTCCAGGGGCCCGGAGAATGGGTTTTTGTATAGTTCGGCATTGTTCAATATGTTCTAAGGTGCGTTGCCTAAGCCTTTGATGAAAAGGCACCTATGGTCCGGCGAGGATGATGTGACAAGGGGCACAACTGGTCCAGTCCCCAACCTGTGCCCAGAGAGCCTCCGAATACCAGCGTGGTGTAGGAAAAAGTCTCTGAGGTCAGAAGTCTTTGAAAGGGGCTCAGCCACGCTTTCTTTGTGGCAGTGGGGTGTGGGGGGGGGGCGGAAACTACTGCACATTGAGGAGAAGCGAGTGCGTTGTGCTGTTGAGTTCATGCCACCTTCCTGCCCCTGCCCTGCTGTTTTCTCTGAGAGGCCCTGGAACAGCTTTGCTGCCCTGGGGATCCACAGAGCATCGTAGACGGACAGAGACTGCCATATAAAGCAGTGTAGCTTCCTTGTGCACACCTGTGCTCAGGACGTGGCAGGAGCCTCAGCTTCCTCCAGTCTTCCCCCTCGCCCATCTAGCCCTAGCTGCCCCGATCCTCCCGGAGAACCCGCATTCATGGCAGCCTACCGTGTGCCGAGCCCAGCGCTTCCTTACCTAATTGAATTCTCCTGGTATTCATTTTCATGTGAACCATATGAGGTAGTTTCCATCAAAGCCATTTTATAAAAGAGGACACCAAGACAGCTCAGGGAGGGTAGGAATCCTGCCAAGGAAGAGCTGGGAGTTGAATCACACCTGCCACGTTTGGGTGGGCATCTCAACCCCGTGACATGTAGAGACCCGAGGACAAAGGCTCATGGCGTCTCTGCAGTTGAGGAGAAGACAAAATGTGGGGTGTAGAAGGTGGGGCTCTGGAGCAGAAAGCCAGAACTCAAAACACAGCAGCCACTGTCTGTCTGGCCACCAGCTGACTGCTTTTGAGCAGAGCGGGCGGGCTCGGGGGTACGTGGAGCCAGCAATGCCAACTGGCTTGACGTTCCATAGTTGTATTGCTGCAGCGTCTCCCCCCTGGGCTCTGAGGCCTGCAGGTGAGTCCCAGCGGGATCCTGCGGCTCAATCTGAGTTATCAGATAATTGATTATGTCCACAGATTGTAAAACCGAGGAAACTGAGCTTCTATTCATCAACAGAACAGCTGAAAGTAATGTGGGTTTATTTTCCTTTGAGTTTATCATTTTGGCTTCTTCCCTACTCCCTCCTTTGTCTCTACCTATGAAGCGAACTCTGGAACCTTCTATTCTGGAAATAAGTGTGCAGGACTGTTCAGCATTATCTTCCTCTCTGATTCCTTCCTTCCTGCCTCCACCACCTCCTACCCCAGATCGGGGTCGAACATCAAGTTCTGACACTTCCACCAGCTGCTGTGTGGTCTGGGTCAAATCTTTGCCCTCTCTGAGCCTGTCTCCTCCCTTGTTGTTGTAAGAAGAATAATGGTCTCCCAAAGAGGTCCACATCCTTATCCTTGAAATCTGGGAGTGTGTCACCTTACACATCAAAAGAGACTCCAGAAGGAACGCAGCTCTGCCAACACCATGATGTTAGCCCCGTGAGGTCCATGTCAGACTTTTAACCTACAGAACTATCAGATAACAAACCTGCGTTGTTTTAAGCCCCTGAGATTGTGGTAAGTTGTTACAGTGGCAAATGGAGCTAATGCCCATGGATAAGGAGGAGAATGGTGTTCATCACCTCCACTTAGAAAAAGTCAAGGGATTTTTGTCCCAGTTGGTGGGATCATCTCTGCAGCAAAACTTTTCACCACGAGCTGTGTTTCCCAGACTCTCTGCCAGTGGAGACACCTTCCATTTAGCTCTGTGACCTCAAGGATCTAAATAGTCCCTCAGGAGCCACAGCACCTGGAAGCTGGCTCATTGGTTGCCCTGGGTCTGGGGTCACAGAAAACTGGATCACATTGACTAAAAATAGTGTTTCTTAACATTTACTGAGTATCTACCTGGTGTCCAGCATTTTGTTAGGCAATTTCACAGCCTTATTTCATTATTTTACTCGTTTCCTAGGGGATACCTAATTATTATTATATGCGTGTGGCATCTGAAGAATAAAATAAAGACAGCTGAAGCATCTTTCCCAAAGTTACCCAGGTAGCAAATGGCACAAATGGAACTGGAGCCAAGGTTTTCCAGCTGCAAATCCCATGGTCTAACCCAGCAAAACAGGGGGATGGCATCCGAGTACATTTGGGGTTGACATCAACAAATAAAACAGTCAGATAAATAGGCAGGTGTAAACCACTTCCAATTCCTTTAAAAGCCACAAGTGAAATGGTAAAGTGCCTGGAATGTAGTAGGTGATCGATAAAAATGAATTGACTTTTTAATAAAAGAATAAATGTGTTTGGATCAAATGGAACATTCACTTTTTCCTGTTATTCATTTCAAAGATGAGGAAGCTTGGGCGCCTGGGTGGCTCAGTTGGTTAAGCGACTGCCTTCGGCTCAGGTCATGATCCTGGAGTCCCGGGATCGAGTCCCGCATCGGGCTCCCTGCTCGGCAGGGAGTCTGCTTCTCCCTCTCACCCTCCCCCCTCTCATGTGCTCTCTCTCTCATTCTCTCTCTCAAATAAATAAATAAAATCTTTAAAAAAAAAAAAAGATGAGGAAGCTTGCAGAAAAAAGTCAAGTTCAAAAACAGCACAATAGGAACCCAGTTTCTGGAGCACCCCTGATTAGCTCCGAGGGGCAGTCGGGTGGGGGGGACACACACACCATCTTAAGTTAGAGGTGGAGGGAGAGGAGGAGTAAGACTGCCATGCTCAAGCAAGGGAGAAGACAATGGGAAGCGGCAGAGGACCTTTCCAAAAAGGGAATTACAAAGAGATGGTCAAGGCCAGCATAAAGGTTGCCCAAAGAGGAAAGTGTCATGGCAATTTGCTTTTAGATGTCAGTGACCAGAGCTCCTGCTCCTTCCGGAAACCAGCAATCAGGGAGTAAGGGGCAGCACCCTGTCCCCACACCCTCCTTTCAGGGGTCTCCGTGGGAGACTCAGCTGATTCCACAAGGAATTCCAAAGATAGGAGGATCCTTCAGAGCTGTCCTGAGTTGGGTGACAGGGCCAGGCCCTTAGACCTGGGTGGGACACCACAGAGGCTACCATGGACCCGCAAAGTCTAAGTTGTACCAGGTTTTCAAGAACTCATCCCTGGATTATGTCAAGGCACGCCTGCGCTTATCAGGAGGCTGCAGAGCCCAATCTGCTAGAGCTACACCAGGTGCCCTCAGATGGACAGCATCCTCAGCCATCCATTTCCTCTTGACCCTGTGCCCAGAGTGGTACCCGATAAGGCATGAAATTTCAGGTCCACCATCAGATGTGTGCCTACTCTCAGACACTCTACTCTGTTGTTTAATTGCCCAGAGTATTAGAACCCCAGGAGCTGGAGGTAGACAAATAGACAGAAGCACTAATCTGGATCTGGTCTGGGCTTTCTTTCCCCAGAGCCAGGTTTCTGAGATGAGCACATCTTTAACCACACCTTAGTGATGAATCCATTTCACAGTTTGATGTCACCGTGCACAGCAAGGTTGTGAGGGAGGGAGGCGGCCGCGTGCACCCCTATGACCCCATCACATGGCGTTCAGTACCAGGGCACAGCTGAGCACACAATGCCTCACCCTGGCATCTCTGGGATGGCCCCCAACCCCACTGGGTTGGGAGCCTGTGCTTGGGGGCCTCTCAACAACAGCAGGAAACCTCAGCCCTTCCTGCCAGAGGAGGCGCTACTGGGCAGAGAACATGACTCTCTCAGTGAGTATTCACTGGCATAGACGTCCACCCTGTGCTCAATGCAGCTTCAAGCCAAGGCTCAGGAGTCCTCCGTTCCGGCCAAACGATGACATTCACTCGTGTGGGAAAGTTGCTGTACATCTCTGGGCATGGGTTCTCATGGTAAAACGTGTTTCCCTTGCCTCCAACCTTTTGTAAATGCTGTTCCTCTGCCTCAAGTGCCTGCTCCCCCTTCTTCTCCTTTATTGTCCTCACTCTTTAAGATCCAGCCTCAGCATCTCTCCCCTGGGTGACTTCTCTAAACATTCCAGGCAATCAGACGGCTCCTCTTCTGTGCCCACTGGAACCACGTTCATCTTTCTCATAGAACTTATTCTCCCTGCCTGCTTTCCCCACCATCCCATGGGTTCCCCGAGGACAGGCACCACATCATCCCCCAATCAGTATTCCTAACACTCCACTCAGGGTCTGCAGCAGAGCAAACACTCAAGAAGAATTTGCTTAATAAATCAATGGGCCAATGCCATGTTGGGACCAGAGAAACACTAATATCTAGTCCAACGGGAAGTTAGGCAGAGGTCCCTGTGAGCCTTCCCACGCTGGGGAGCTTTTGGGAAGCAGAGCCTAGGAGACTGCACAGACAATGCCTCCCTGGTTGCCTACCTGCCCTGAACCAGCTGGGAGGCCTGGAAGTCACCAGCAGCTGACTGGGCAGCAACGCATGGTGGGTAATGAGTCGCCAGTGTTGCCGGCACCTCCGCTCATGAGGGATCAAGACAAATCACTGTCACAGGCATCTTCTTAGGAAAAGAGGAAATGTTCCTGCTCCTCCTATACCCCAGAATCTAAGCAAGGCCCAAGGGTGAGGGTTTGAAAGGTCTTGTTAAAATGAAAACAGTCTCAACAGTGGGTCAACTTCCTTGAGGTCCTACTGTGTGCTGTACATGGGCGATGCCTTAGTCCCCGCCAAACTGCCCACAGTGCTGTGAGCAGGGCTCTGGGATCCATCTGTCTTTGGAATTTGAGGACTGAGGCTGGGAGGGGTTAAGGAGCTCATGCAAGGTCATATAACTTGAGGACAGGACGAGGAAGGAAACGTTGGTCCCCCAGCCTCTAAAGGCAACCCTCTTATCATGGTGGCTGGACCTGAACTCTGATCAAACAGATTCAAGGTTGGATGCTAGCTCTGGCATTTACTAACCCTGGAATTTGGGGCAAGTTACTTGCTCCCTAAATGGGCAAAAAGACATCACCCTTTCAAAGTGGTTGCAAGGCAGTGGTGGGGATTGGGGCAGAAGAAGGAGGCATATTTATATGGACAGGATCCAGACCAGGCTCCGATCTGGCCATAGAAGGATCTTGTAGAAGGGTTCAACCTTTGTAGGCGTAGTGGGCATTTGACTCTTAATTTTTGCCTGTCTCCTATCTGAACCTCCACTCCCTTCCTGGGCATCGTGAGCACTTAATGGACACCATCCCTCTGCTCTATGGGATGGCAATGGAATCACATTTCAAGTCCTCAAGCAGGACCTTGTGTCCAGGGTAGATTCAGGACTCGCTGGGGCGTTGTGTGGTCGCAAGGAGGTGGTGAAGGCACAGCACCTAGGAAGCAGCCGGCACACAGCAGGTGTATGTTACAAACGGTATAAAAATGCAAATAAACCAAGACTGGTGTGAGGCTGTGTTTCTAAGAAGACAGCTGGCTGGGCTGTTCCATCTCTGTTTACCAAGACTTTTTAGTGAAGGATCTGGAACTGAGGTTGGAGCCTGATGAGTACTGCATTGGATGCACTCACCTCTCTTGGCTGGCTTCCTCTCCCTCCATAATCATGTCAGCCAAGTACCCAGATCCTTTATGTTTATGAAACCCTTCCCCTGGAAGATCTGACCAACGGTCACCTTCTCAACTAGAATGGGCCAAGAATTGTCTATTATCTCATTTCTTCAAAGGAAGTTTCTTTTAGACTCTTTGTTCCTAGAGACTCAACCGAAAAGCCTCAGAGCCCAACCCAGCCCCTGCCTGCTTGCATAGTGGTCCCGAGAGAAGCCAGAGGTCTGGGATACTCTTTTCATGGCTTGGGCGAAGGTGTGACTCCAGCTGGGGAAGTCACCACTTCTGGGGCTGGAGGTAAAGCTGTCCTCTGCTCACATGGTCATTGTGCTGATCTCAGGCAAGTTCACAATGAGTGATCAGCTTCCTAACTCAAGAACTGTGGGGCTGCTGGGCACATGCAATGCAGGGCCAGTTGCACAGAAGAATGAGGGAGCTATGGATTGGACACACAGAGAATTGAGAACAGAAAGCCCTTGACAGAGTAAGTAGAGATGGGGGTGAAGGGGACATCAGCTGTTGTGGAACAGCCAGCATGGTTTGGTGGGAGCCCTGAGCTGTGGGAGGCGAGGCCAGGTTGGGAGGGACCCCACATCCCACACTAAAACTTGGCTTTTGTTCTAAAGGCAAGAGCCACTGCAGGATATCAGACCCAAAGATGACATGACTGGATTCTTCTCACAATCTGACCAGTTAATCTGACAAGTTTGGAGACAGGGCAAGAATTCCAGAGAAGGTGTAGGAAGGACCAGTATTTTTACTACTAAGTGTAAATCCCTGAGGTTTTTTTTTTACATGTTTCTATGTACCCAAGTGCTTATGATTCCCTGTTACCTTTATGCTGATAAATGTTCCCTGGGCTGGATGGTGGCCTAGAATGCCCCAGTCCTCCATCCCTTCCACACACAGCACTCAGACTGAGCTCCCCGGAGTGCAGCTCTGACTACACCATTTCTCTCCCTGCTCAAGGAGCCTCTGCTGTGCCTCCAACCCTGCCAAACTCCCACAGGTTCCCTTGACTTGGTTCCATACCTCCTTTCCAGTTTTGGTGATCATGAACCTACACCCATGTGGTCAAAGTGTGTCCCTCACTCTTCCCATGACCTGGCCCTGGGCTCCCATCTCCAGGCCTTTTTACTGCCATTCCCTCTGCCTGTGAGCCTTTCCCTCCATACCTACCTTCTGCTCACATCTAATTTCTGGCACCCTAGGCCCAGCTCAAATGACTCCTCCTAGGAAGTCTGTCCCAATCCTCCTGATCGCTGATGGGGTCATCCACCTCCAGCCCCCATGCCGAACTGCCCCTAAAATTAGTGCACTCTGTTAAAATTGCTGATGAACTGGTTAGCAGTCCACTATTCACCTGTGAGTGGCTAGTCAACAATAAGTCAACCTTATTCCTGAACAGAGGAATCTTCCTGAACGGAGCCTTTTGCATAAAGGATTTTGAATAAATGGATCTTTTCGGAGGGCTATACACTCAGGCTTTAGCTTCATTTCACTCCTAATTCTGTTCCCCTACAGTGTCTCACAGTGGGACACCTTGCCTGTCCCCTAAGAGTAAGTCCCATGACCGCGCATGGCCCACACCATACACCGAGGGTAACCAGAAACCACAGATAGGACCAAAATCCACATTTATTTCCAGGCTCACAACGCAGTTGATTTCCTTAAAGGTAGTTTCTTTAATGTCTAGCTGCAAGTGATTTAATGTAACCCTCTTTGGCTTATCATATAATTAAAATCACACCCCAAAATTAGGTTCTTGGGCAGATCGTCTGTCTTGATCTTGGTTTTAGGAAATAAAGCATACACTCCCATTTCTCTCTATCAGGCTGGACACATGTACATTTTTATAAATGTTTTCCAAATTGAGCTGGTCTGGACAGAATTCAAAGGAGAGGGGATTAAACAGCATTCTGAGCACCAAATTTCCGAGTCCCGTTCTACAGGCAGAAGAGTGGGGAGGTTTGTGGGAGCCCTGAGAAGAATCAGAGAGTTCTGGGGGGGGTTGCAATGTGATGGTGATTCTAATGATAATTCTGATTCTGATTTAAGGCAAGGAACAGAGACCTACTCTCACGGGGGAGTTCCCTGTTTCAAATCTTCTACTGCCTTTAGCTGAGGACAAAATGAGGCATAGCAGTGTGATTGTTGCTTTGATGAATTTAGCCTTTATAAATTATAGATGAATTTATAATTCAGTTATAAAACCCATAGTTATTCTCTAGCCTAAAGGCACCAGCATGGGTGACTGGATCTGAATATCACCCCGGCCCCGGCTCAGCAGTGAGGAATAAGGCACAGGGCAGAGCTGAGGGGTGATAATCTGGGCTCAGCCTCTTGCCAGCTAGCTGCTGACGAGTGAGTTACTGAAGGACACTGATTCCAAGGCTAGCCCAGATGTTCATCGCTCTCTTTCTCTGAACTGTTCCACCCTTAAATTCACCAATTCTGTAACTGACATTTCCACTTGACCTTCAAATAGTTCTCTCCAATTAAACAATTCCTAAACCAACCCGTTGGTCTTGACCATGCAGCAAACCCTGTTGACCACACACTACAGAGCACCACCACCTGCCTTGAGCTCAGGCCCAATCCCAGGGTTAATGTTTCTTTTTCTCTTGCTTTCACCCTTCCAACCAATCCATCATCCTCTTTAAGGTGTTGTTTCATAACCAATTAAATGGGGATAATCTCTCCCTTCCTCCGATGACGTTAGGATTAGATATAATGTACATAAAGCTCCAGGTCCACAGAAAGTACTCAAATGATATCTACTTTCATTACTGTGCCCTCATTCATGGAACAGAAGCTCCTGTGCCCCTAAATATTCACATAGGCTCTGAATATATGCATTACAAAATGAATTGGAAGGAGATAGGTCCTGGAGTCCAGGTGTGGAAGGGCGCATGCTCACGGCTCTGCGTGGGTGTGCCAGAGCTGAGGGTGAGAGCCATGTGCCCTTAAATGACACCCCTCTCCCATTAAAGCTCCAAAGCAACCCTCTAATAAACTATGATCATAACAGACAAATGGAGATTTAACAAAAAGAAGAAGGAAAAAAGAAAAGGAAAACAAATGTGCTATTCAATCGAAAGCCATCTTGCAGCAGTTATGCAATTTCAAGTTCAGAATCAGGCATTATGCTTATTTTCGTCTCTGATAACTAATACATTAGTTTGCGGCTAGATGCGACTATTATGGGAAAAACAAAATTCAATTCACCTGCATTTGTCACCAGAGTATTGTGTTTGCCACACAAAGGCAGGAGATTGAAATGAAAGATGCCTCTTATTGAATTTTAATTTCGAGAAAATGTGGCCAATTTCTGGGTTTTGCACACACGGTCAGCCAGATGGTTTGAAGAAGGCTCAGTGCTCAGCATACAATCCACATCCAAGGCACCAACACACATTCTGTTTAGGCACATCTGCACCCTGGCCCCGCCCTGTTTCATATTTACACTCAAGATCTTTAGTCTTTCTTATTTGTAGATTGTTGAGGCAGATGTTTGCCCATAATGAATCTGAAGAGCCCCCGAAGTCTCAAATAAGACATTTCCCCTCATGGTCACAGCTCCTGAAAACCCCCCATTACAGCAGGCTCCCGAAAAAGGCCTGCCCCGCCATAGGTCTCTATCTAACACAGTATCTGGGGTTGTCTGTCACCACTTTATCAACACCAAATTCGTTATCAAATTATTTTGCTGTAGATCACCTTTTCTTTGACCTTTCCCTCACGGCAAGGATAAAGCACACAGTAGAAGGAGCCCTACCTGTTGACAGTGATAAAACAACAGGGAGGATGTAGAAGCTTATAAGGAAAGTGTCTCTCTTATTTTTGCCTGTAAAATGTCAGAAACAAGAACCTGGAGCCAAGGAGACCAGAACTGTGATATTTGCTTTGCTTCTGGATTACCCTGTGACATGGAGCGAGTCCAATTCTTTGTTGTCCATAAAGACTGGGGTAAGGACATTCACCTGTCTGGGAGCAAGGGGTGGGGGTGGGCCCAGGATGGAGGTAAAGATCACAGGTACAGGACTCAGCCCAGGGTCTGGCCCAGGATCTTGCAGAGAAAGCTCAATCCTCCTAGGCATGGCTGGCATTGGACTCTTAATTTTTGTCTGTTATTTGAACCTCCGCCCCCTTCTTGTGCTTGAGAAACTCTCCACTTTATGAGTCAGGGACAGCCTCTCAATATAGAAGGCAAAAATGCAAGATACCTCTTTTTCTCACCCCCACCATCCCCTTGCAACTAGAGGGAGGTATGCAACCTAGGATGTGCCTGGAAGGAATTGGGAGGTAGTGACTCAAAGATTTGGAGCTGTAGAGACTCTTCTCACAGTGGGTGGCCTCAGTATTGGAGCCAATGTTGAACCTCTAGGGACAGTGGTGGCCGAGGGGGAACCAGGGCTCCAGTGACCCAGTGGTGGCAGACGATCCTCCCAACTAGCTCTATGGCCTTGATTTTGGCCATCACTCTAGGAGTAACCTGGCACCCTCTGTTCTTACCCCTTTCTTAGTTTCTTCCTTCCTTCCACCCTTCCTTCCTTCCTTGTTTCCACATACCATAAACTATTGAGATAATATGATATACACCTGTTTCACAACCACCAGCTTGATAAAATCTTAGCATTTTTCTAAGAAATAAAATATTACAGATAAACTTGAAGCCTCTCTAATCCCATTTCCTTTTCTGCCTTGCAGAGATAAACTCTATCCTGAATATGATAATTGTCATGCAAAGACACATTTTCAGTATATAAAATTTACTAATTTAATTAAATTTATAAATTTCATATATGAATGTGTACGGCCCTCCCCCCACACACACACATACACACACCAGTAATACATGGGTGACTTCTGCTCCAGACAATTTGGAAAATAGCTATCCTGAGAAACCCTCTCATTATCAAATATGTAGAACAAAGATGCTTTCCGATGAATAGATAACTTCATAACAAAAGTGAGGGAAATCAGTAGACTGAGTAAAGGAGATTGTTGTCTCTAATGTGGGTGGGCCTCATGCAATCATGCAAGACCTGGATAGAACAGTAGAGCTGAGTAAAACGGAACTTTGCCCATGTGATACTTGCACTGGGACAACAGTCTTCCCCTGCTCTTGGCCTGGGACTTAACACCATCAGCTCACCTGGTTGTCAGGCCTTAGGCCTTGGACTGGAACTAACCACCAGTCTCCTAGGTCTCTAGCTTGCCAACTGAGATCTTGGGACTCCATAATCACATGAGCCAATTCCTCACAATAAACTCTTGATAGATAGATAGACAGACACATAGATGAAAGATGACTGATGATTGATAGATAGACAGACAGACAGATGATAGATAGATGATAGATCGATCCTGTTGGCTTTGTTTCTCTGAAGAATACTGACTAATACAGATTTTGGTACCAAGAGTGGTTCTAGAGGAACAGAATTTTAAGGATGAGTTTTCTGAGTTTTTTTCTGGGGTCTCTGGCATTGACTCTCAACTGATTGGATTTAAAGACAAGAATGACTATTTCCAGTAGTAAAGAGAGCCCTGGTAGTCCGTGGCATGATCTGGAAGCAGAGAAATGCAAGATTTCAGCATTGCATATTCCTAATGAACCACTAATAAGAAGCACAGGGCTCCATGGCTATATATATGGTACTTTAGAAAGTTTCTGGCAAACTAATGAATGTAATGAGATTGGCTGGTTGCTCCTAATGTCACTGGACAAAATGGAGAAAGAAAAAAAAAATTAGTTCAGGGATTCAAATTCCCAGCTCAAGTGCCACATACGTGAGAATTCTGACTAATACAAGCTGTGAGAGGGGAGGACAGGCGAGAGTCACAGGAATGTCTAGTGGAGGCTCTGGGGTTACAGCGGAGTGGAGGAACGGCAGGAACAGTGCTTGGTGGGGGATGAAAGCAATATGGTGGCAAAACAGACATTGGACAAGGATTTCTGAATTGCTGTTAGGGGCCAGAGACCCAGGATCAAAGAGTTCTCCTCTTCCCTTGTATTGCCCTCTTATTTCTTGCTTTGTTTTTGAATATTAAATGAAATGAAGTATGTAAAGCCCCCAATTTCAAGAGAACAGCATTTCTCCCTGCTGAGGAAGAAGAAACAGAGATAGAGCAAAAAGCAGAGCGAAGCATTTAGGAATGTGGGTCTATGGCAGCTTCAGAAATGGTCATCTTTGCTCAAGGAGACAATCTGCTCCATGGAAGTCATATCTTGCCTTCTGGGCAGAAGAAAAAAAAAAAAAACTTTGTTCAGATATTATTGTTAGAAAGTAATATAGGCTCAGTGGAGAAAATGTTCAGAGTAAAGAAAAGAAAATTAGAGATAGAAAAATCATCCATAGACTCAGCACCCAAAGACATTTACTGTTGGTAACATTTCAGGGTGTTTCTCTTCAGATAAAAAATGTAATTTTTAGGGATGTGAAATGCTGTCAATCACACAGAGCTTCGGCCACAGGGGACACTAGGGAGAGAAGGAGCTACCCGTCCTGCTCCCTAACTGCGTTCCCAGTGAAGCCCTTCCCATCCCCCAGGTGGGGGTGAGCAGAGCTGGGAGCCTAGCCCCCCCTCAAGCCCCTGGGGTACAGCCTCTAATAAGCCCCCCAGGATTTGTGTCCAAGACATCTGTGGGCTTGGAGGTGCTCGGGCGTGTTCCTTGCTGGGGCTCTCTCAGTTCCCAGGTCCTGCATCAGGTCTGAGACTTTCCTCCATCTCACATTTCTGCCTAAACACTTGGGCCTAGAATGCATCAAAGTGCAGTGTGTGACACAGCCCGGCTTCCCAGGATGGAGGCCAGGCAGGGGCACAGGGCCCAGACGGCTGGGAGATGTGCATACAAACAGCACGTGGGAGGTCCTGTCACCAGGGCAAGCCTTCTCTCTTCCTGCCTGGCTCCTAGCCCTGAGTCATGGGCCAGATCACCAGTGGCCCATGCCTCTGTGTCCCCCAGAGCCAGTGCTGTCCCCACCCAGCCTGCACTCATCCCCGGCAAATGAAAACCCAGCTAGGAAGCCCCAGCCTCCAGGAAGTTCCTGCTGATTGGAAGGGACAGAGGTGGGGCTAGGGATGTATTTGGGAATGAGAAGCTCACTCCTAAGCAGGCCACCATCACCTTGTCAGCACTTGTCCCCTTTCAGTTCACTGCTCGGTAAATCTTGGTTTTATTGTTCCACGCTAACGGGCCAGGAGAGGAGTGGCCCACTTTCCAGTGGCCCCTAAGGATGTAGACTATCTTTCTTTCCATAGAATTCCATTTACAAGGGAGCTGCTGAGGATACAGACAGTGGACAGCAGGACCCTGGACTAGTCTCTGTCTCTCTCTGGGTCTCAGTTTCCCACCTGGGAAACAGGAGGGACTGCTACACTAATGAGCGAGATTTCTTTAGCATTATTATCAAGGGTTCAATGACTGCCTAAGGGATGAGGACTTGCTCATGATAGAGGTTTGAATCCTGGGGCCCCGTGTGACTAGAGGCCAAGATCTCACTTCCCTTATATGTGATTTACAAAATTAGGACAAGAGTTTCTACTTTACCAGAGTAACGTGATACTGAAGGAAGGCTCTCAGTGGAGAGAAATATGGACACATCTGACCAAGGAATCACTTTCTCAATTCCAAGGAGAGGGTTTGAGCTGCTCCCGTCCCAGTGAGGCTGTGACTCCAACATCTTTTTGTCTACTTGTAAAAAGCCACAGGGGTTTCTGGAAGCCTTGATCTTTGGGCACACCAGAAGACCCCTCACCGAGAGGAGCCATGGGCTGGGCCATGGGCCGTGCTCTCCCGTAGAAACAGAACACAAGCCATGTTTGCAATTCAAAATTCTCTAGTAGTTCCAGTTTTTTAAAAAAAAAAGTAAAAAGAAACCAGTGAAATTAATGTTAATATAACCTATTTAACCCAACATATCCAAAATATTATTTCAACATTCAATGACTATAAAAAATACTAATTTGAGCTTGATTCCTCCTTTCCTCATCCTCAATTTTCAAACTCTGGAATGCTTAATTTTTATTAATAACACCCAATCTGTATTTAACTCTCATTGCTCTCTGAGCCCGGTTATTTAGTGACTTCTCAGAAGTCAGAAGACCAGACCCACCTTTTGGGTTGCAGAGGAAGAGCAAAAGTTTCCCCTCCTTCTGGAAGCATCCTGAATCTCGGCCACCAGGTCCCACCTCAGAACTTTTGCTTGACCCTTTCTCCTGCCTGGAGCACGTTCCCTGTTCCTCTCCACCTACTTCAAGCTCAAACCTGCTTCAGACCCAAGTGCTACATTGTCCTCCCCAGTCCCTTGTCTTCTTGGTTCCAGGATGCCAACCACACTCCCACACATGGCCTTGATTCAGCCCTGAAAACACCCTGGCTTGCATTTGCACCATTGCATTTTTCACTTTCCAGCAAAACTGGATGAAGGCTAGAACCTGTTTTGTGTTTCCCTTCACCTCCCAAGATGCCCTACAATGTCTCCCATCCTCGTCGACACCTCACGCATGCCCGATGGGGCAGACACCCCACGTGAACTGTTGACTGAGACTCAGTCACTATTTTCAGGGAGATCACATTCCAGCCAAATGTCTTGCCCCTGAGAACACAGATTTTGACCGTAAATCACTTGGTGAGCACTTGAAGGTTTAAAAGGCTCTTTTGCATGACAGTTTGATAATAATCTTCAAGCAGTTCTAACTCCTTACCTCAGAGACCCACCTAACATCTGCTCCCTAATACGCTCTTTCTCAGACCCCTACTTCTTTCTTCCATAGCATATACCACAATTTTGCATTGTTTTATTTTTTTTCTTTTGTCTGTCTCTCCCCAACTAGAAGTCCCATGAGGTCAGGGAGCACCTGTATCTCCCTTTGTGAGCACTGTGCTCCATCCCTAGAAAGCACTCGATACATTTGGGATGAATGAATGAATGAACTCAGTAATATGTGCCAAGCTTGGTACAAGGCTTTTTCTACAATAGAAAGAGAATGTGAGCTGTGTTTTTCATTTTAAATTTTCCAGTAGTTATGTCTCAAAAATGCAAAAAGAAGCAGGTGACATTAACAATACTATACTTTATTTAGCCCAATAGATTCAAAATATTATTTTAACATAAAATGAAAATAAATAATATGATTGATTTATTTTAACCTTAATTTTTTTCATCCTTTGTTTTGGAAATCTGGGGTGACTTTCCCAATTCCATCCCAGCTCAATTCAGATGGCAAATTGTTGTTGGATGTACCTGATCTATATGTAGATCTCATAACCATGCAGTTGAAAAAGCAGATTCATATACCCAAGTTGTTCCAAACACACTTAATAGTTTTCCAATCACTGAATCAAGTAATGATTTTTTAATTTAAATTTAAATCTATTCGAATGAAATAAAATGGAAAATCCAGTCCCTCCAGCTCATCAGCCACAGTTTCAGGGATCTGTAGCTTTCACCTGGGGCAGCAGAGGTCTAGATGGTACCGTTAAGACTCAGTCAGATTGGACTGTGGCTGTGACCATACTTCTCCAATAGCGCCCATGACACCCGGGATAACAAAGTCCTGAGAGTGGTCCCCAAGGCCACTGTCTGCCCTGCCTACCCTTCTACCCTCCTTCCTCCTTCTCTCCCCTTCAAGGACTCCACGCCCCCACCTCACCTCCTCATGGTTCCTCAGACACCCCCCCGCCAGACCTTCTCTCACTTCAAGTCCTTCGCCCTTGCTGGGTCCTCCACCAGGATGCCCCCCAACTCTACCCCAATAGCATCCCAAGCTGCCCCCTCACTCTCTTCAAATCCCACCTTCTCAGAGAGTCCTTGCCCGGCCAGTCTCTTCTGAATTGACGACTCGGCCCCCACTGATGCCTCAATTCCTTCGTCCCTGAACATCTGACTCCTTGGCAGTCAGCCAGCACGAGGTGACAAACTCTGCATTTTACTTTTTTGAGATATTTATTATCTTGCCTCCTCCCCCAATAGAAGGTAAGCTTTGTGGGTGTTAACATTTTGTCTGTTTGGTTCACTGCTAGATCCCTAGCCCTGAGCACTTCATTTGCTGAAGGAAGGAAGGAAGGAAGGAAGGAAGGAAGGAAGGAAGGAAGGAAGGAAGGAAGGAAGGAAAGAAAGAAGGAAGGAAGGAAGGAAGGAATGTATAAACATACATTTATGTCATCTGATGACATTATTATCTTCATCTTACAAATAAAGAAACAGGATCCAGGTGGTAAAATGATGAGCCCAGAGGCAAAGAAACAGAAAAGAGATCAAAATAACTAGAATGCAGGGTTTACTCCCAATTCCATGTCATCCCCATCATGCATGCTGCCTTCAAAAATGGCTGCTCACCGGCTACTTTCAGAAAGAGGATTAGAATCTTACAGAACACACTTGAGAGAGACAAATCCTTCAAAGAGCAGGTCAACCACCCAATTAATAACTCCAAGGTACCTATGGGGGCCAAATCCATTCCCTGAGTTTTGCACGCGCCAAACATGCACTTTGCTGTCGTAAGTTGAAGTCTGGGACAGCTTCACTTTGGATGTAATTTGTATGTGCCCACCATTGCCCCTTGTGACAGGTGTGGTCATTGGTAACAGGCTCATCCACCCTTCCCATGTTCAGCCCAAATCCCACGCTTGTAGTCACACAATTACCTGTGTCAATGTTTATGCGAATTGCAAATTTCCTTTAGGAACAATATTGTTTCCAAGAGGAACCATCAAAAGACAGCTAAAGGTGAAATAGTAATTACCAATTATCCGATGCTAATTTTTTTACACCACATTATCAAATTTAATCCTGTAGGAACTCTATACGCACCATTGTGCCCATTTGACAGATGAAGAAACTAAGACTCAGAGAAATAACTGTCACAGTCACACTACTAATAAGTAATGGGGTCAGAATTTAAATCTAAGCCTATCTGTCTATTATTTTGTCAGTGGCAAACTGTTACCCACCCTCAAAACTCTGAGAAACCCATCATCGAAACATCTCCTGGAAACAAGATAGAATTAGTCCAACAAGCCAACTTAAAACCCATTCATTTCCCAAATAAATTCACAAATTCATTTGCAGATATGTAGAATCTTGTAGCAATTATGATGCCTCAAATTTGCTTAATGAATGACAACTCAGCAATGCAGAAATGCAGCTCAAAGAACCTTTTATTAACATTCTTCTCTGTATAAATCTACCAATGCATCATGTTAAGGATAACAAATCATTAGTAAGACAGCACCTTCCTGAGTCTGCATATTTAGGTCTTGAACTCGGGGTCCACAGAGCCCGGCATAAATGCATTGCCTTTGCTTCCCTCTGCATCAGCTGTGACCACCTGGGCGAGACTAACTCAATCCAGGCATTATGTTGATGGTCATTTGTTTTTAAGTGACATACACATTTCATATTCTCAATGCACAATTGACCTGCGTAAGTATTGCCATTAATGTTCACAACGTGGCTGTGACAAACAGAAGCATGTTCACAGGGTTATTCACATTTTGAGCTTTTCAAGGAAAAAGGACTGGATGTTGCATAGTAAAGCCCCTCATGGTAACATAAGAAAAACATCCTTCAAATAAGCTTAAGTGAATGAAGGAAATTCATTGGAATGATACCCTCATAACTCAAAAACAGGCAACAAAGCCAGGTCTCCAGTAGTGCTGAAAGGAGAAATGGAAGACTGGTAACACAGGCCACTCGATCCCACCATCTTCGCTTCTTTCCAGATAATCCCTCTGCCTTCTCTTTTCCCTCTGTCTCTCTCCCTCTACAGAGCAGCTCCCATCTGCTCATGCCCAGAATGGCCACCAGAGTTCCAGAGTTTAGATGTGTGCACTTTGAAGACATTCTAACAACTGCTAAGTACCAAATCTTTTAAGAATAAATTGAGCAGACCCAGTTTTGTTCAAGTGATCTTCCATGGTCCCAGGAGATCATACCAGAGGAGTATCTGTGGGTTAAGGTCAATATGAGAGACGTGATTGGGCTCTGGGTGGATGAACCCCTGAAAACTTATCTACCACCAGCGTGACTGGTCTCAGGAAGTTCTTAGACAACAATAATTTTCTCCAAATTGCTGCTTCTTCCCAGTACTCATTTTTTCAATAAACACTTATTAAATGCCCACTAAGTGCCAAGCAACCAGCCCTACCCAAAGGACTTGCAATCTAGAAGGAAAGACTATCAGGCAATTATAAGACTGTGTGGAAGTGACTATAGCAGGACAAATCATGGGATATGATGGGGTGAACATCTATAATTCAGCCCAAGATGCGGAGGGTGGGTGAGTGGGGTGCGGTCCAACGGGGATAGGATATTTCCCAGAGGAGGAAAGACTGACCTGACATTTGGAAGATGAATACAAATTAACTAGGCAAGGAAAGAGCAGAATGGGTGATTTGGGACAAAGGGAACGCAGATGTAAAGGCACCAAGTTGCCAGGAAGCAAGAAATTGAGAGAAGCATAGGGACTTGAGCTGGAAAGATAAATAGGTCAGCACGTGAAGAAGCTTGCATGCCAAACTAAGGAACTCGCAAATCTTTCCACAATTCTAAACATTAACTTAATAGAACGAAAGACAGCCTGCCAAGAAAGTAAATTTAGTAAATGCTGCCTTTTAGATGATCCTTTTGGAGATTCACAATTCACATCAGCCTATTAAAGGCTATGAGAAGTCTTGTAACAAACATGCAACAAAAGTACCTGGTTAACTTTGTTTCACCCAGGGATTCCCAAATGTATTAAACTATGAATGTCATTCTTAGCCCATACCCTAAGAAACACACATGAATCCAGTTGGAGATGCTGCTTTGAGGCAATGGGGAGCCTACTGGAGGGTTTTAAAGAGCAGAGTGAAATGATTCTATCTGTGCTTTAGGACTGGCCTACCGCCTGCTGCAGAGAATGGAATCAAGGAGTGTAAGCCAAGATGCCGGGAGACTTGTTAGGGGCTGCTGTAATTATCGAAGGGAGAGATGATGGGGCCCTGGACCGAGGCACAGACAGCAGAGATGCTATAGCTGGGAACAATCGTGGTTGTCCAAGACCCTAATACAAATGGCTGTGGCATGGCAGGCTACATTAGGAAGATAAAAAATGAACATGGGACTGAACTTTATTATGGGAGCCAAGAATGGAAGCACTAGGAGGGGGCAGGACAATTACCAGGCAGTGTCTGTAACTCTCCAGCTTCTAAAGGATCTGACATTTCACAAAGGACAATGCTCCTCTGCTCTGGAACTATATACCCTGCCCTAGAGGAAGGACCACCTGGAGCCGTCCTGACTGCTGGCCTGGTTTACAGACCAACCCAGTTCCACAGAGAGGTTGTCTTATGAAAAAGCAAGTCTGCAGTGGACAATCCAAAGTGAATCTGAATGCCAAGCTATAGAATTTACCCCTTCTTCCTCTTGCACATTTTAATTAAGCACTTATTAAGTGCTAAGTTTATCCAGGCACTTCACATTTTTCTTTTCTGGTGTCCTATATGTTCCATCCTATATTGCTAGATAACAAACTAGCCAAAACTTCGTGGCTTCAAACAACAAAGATTTATTATTTCTCATGGTTATAGGGGTTCGCTGGGCTCACTGGGTGGTTCTTCGGTCCACGCGGCGTCAACAAGAGTCAATGTCATCTGGAGGCTTGATGGGGGTTGGGTCAGCCATGATGATCTCTCCATGTAGCCATGTAGATGGCAGCTGGTGCTGCCTGTGTGCTGGAAGTTCATCCGGGGCTCTTTTCTGGGGCTCCCCTGTGGCCAGGCGTGGACTTCCTCAAAACATGGTGGGTGAGTTCCAAGCCCAACTCACCCACTTTTACCAAGATCTGCTGGTGTCATGCTTGCCAAAGGCCCACTGCCCAAGTCATGTCACATAGCCAAGTCCAGTGTCCACGTGAGAGGCACCACGAATACTGAGAAATGGTTTGTAACTGTATGTACAACATGTGGTATGTGTAACAATGTACCACACTTTGTAAATTACACAGGGTACATATAATAAATCCTGTGATGAATTTCTGTATCTATCTACATTATTTTAAGATGAAATAAGGGCCAACTGAAAATGAGTTCTCAAGAGAAAGCAACACCAAATGCACAGATGTAGAAAAATAATTTGTGAATAGTTTTTAAAAAGCACAGATTTGAGGGTCGGTGGGGCAAGGTTCATCCCAAGGCCTGCTTCATCTTTTCTTAGATGTGTGATTTAGTAAAATATTTGTGCCTGATTCCTCATCTGAGAAATGGAGGTAGTAAAAGCTGCCTTGCAGGGCTGTTTGGGGGATTTAAAATATAAAGAGTTATGTATGTGCATAAAATAAATTTAGTGTCACCAATGTAACAAAGCAGACATGTTCATGTCTTTTTGTTCCTTTTTAATCTTTATGCCTCCATGCAAATATAGAATTCTGTGTCATTTTAATCAAAGTGTACATAAAATTGTATTTTGAAATTTATTTTAAATCAGTCTGTGTTTCTACAGAGGCTTTGTGTTTAGCCTTTTTAATTGCTGTGAAATATTCAAAGATGTTGACACGTTATCATTCAGGTAACCCTTCTCCTATTTTTGTGCATTTCGGTTACTTCTTGTTTTCAGCCTTGTAAATTACACGGATGCCTGTTTAAATTGTTCCTCTCTTCAGATTATTCTCTTGCAGTTCTTAGAACTGGTATTCTAAGGTAAAAATATGTGAAAACATTTATAACTTGATACGCACTGCTCAACAGTCCTCCACAGTATGTCACCACGATGGTGACTCAACGTCCTCCACAACGTCACCAGCAATGGGCTTTTATACTTTGCTTTGTTTTGGTTTGGTTTGGTTTGACAGAGATAAAATAGATGTTCTACCTTCTGTCCAAATCTCAGGCTGTCTGTATTAGATCATGTGGCGACAGTATGAGAGCGTACTAATGCATGCCCTGTGAAATTTTTTCAGAAACTTTCAAAGATGCATCAAGTAACTATTACTATTTCTATTTTTAATGAGAAAGCAACTGATGGGGACACTTTGGGTACTGAAGGACTCTGGTTGGGTCTGGAGTTGCTTTAAGATAAAGATCCTGATTTTATTTTATTTTTTAACAGAGAAGCATACCTTTTCCACTTTGCCAGTTTTCACCCTGACAAGTAAATAACCATTCAATCAGGAAAAAAAAAAATACTTATAGAGGCAGTTAAGTGAAGGCATCAGACTGGGTGCCGGAGGGATCTCACACCTGGGAGTGAGAACAACACGCGCATACGACACACATTGGTTCCCAGGCGTTGTAACAGCAACATTGTAATTTCTGAGACTTATGTAGGAATCTAAAATATTAATTGAAAACGTGCCGTGTGCAAGCCACAGTTCCCCATGCCTGGGATGTTCAAGAAGGATGAGATGTCTTCCCAAGAAGAGGATGTGGAAGGAGAAAGCAGATGTTAGGGGCGCCTACTATGTGCTTAACACAGTGTCAGGCCAGGAACTTTCCTGAAGCTCTCCTTCCATGGACAGCACTAATCCCGTGTAAATTCAGGAAAGAAGGATCCAAAGGCTCATGGGCATGAGGTTTGCCCTTTGCTGGAGGTAATAAAGTCTGTTGTGGAATGAAAGGGCCTGAGCAGGTCCTTAAGCAACAGGAAGGACTTGGCCTCGCAGGGACGAGAGGCGAGAGTGAGAGGCAAGCTAGGGAGGTGCAGGTTCTTCCGTTGCCGAAATGCCTCTCCTCAGAATGCACACACAGCCGGGTGACACCGGTCACCGGATCAGGACCACACTGGCTCGAGGGATAATGCTGAGTTAAGTGCTGTTGTCTGGGCCTCCAAGGAGCTGAATCTTTCAGAAGAACGAAGTGGAGAAGATAAAGCAGCATACAATTCAGAGCTAGTTGGGCAGGCTTGACTCTCCATCGGCTTTCGCACGCTTGCCAGATGATAAAACCACTTGGGGCACTTAGTCAGCTGGAGATTCCTTGGCCCTCTTGTGGGAGAAATTTCGATTCGGTGGGAGGGAGAGAATCCCAGGCGCCCCCTGTGACCCACATCGGCAGCTATGCAGTGCTTCTCCAAGTGTAACCAGACCAGCCATGATCAGGGGCCGTGGCAAGCCGTGCACAATTGCTGGTCCTTCCCCAGAACGTCCACTTCAGAAGCTCTCGCATCCGATTTTGGGAGAGTCCCTGTGACAACATTCGTGCATCCTGAAGTTTGGGAACCACTGCTCAAGAATGTCAAGTGATCTTCCAGGAAAGTAAAGACATCTGAGCAAAGCAGAGCGGCCATGGCTGCAGGGGCCGCAGCTCTTTCTACCTGCGGCCATGTCAGGCTTCTTTGAGCCTCAGTGTCCCCATCTGTAAAAGGCGGGAAATGACTGCAGCCTCCCAGCGTTGCCGGGATGGAGGATGAAATGACAGCCGTTGAAGCTCTGATGTCATGCCAGGTACTCAGGCGCCGGAAGGCATGAGCAGGTGGGCAGTGCTTCCTGCAGGAGGGGGCCTGAGGTGGCCTTGTGGGGGTATAATACTTGAATAAGAAAAGCGGAGCACATGGGGCATTCTGGGGATAGGGGTGCAGAGAGCTGGAGCGGAAGCAAAGGTCCAGGATCAGAAGTGAGCAGAGGACACTCCAGCCACGAGACCGGGAGGAAGAGAATAAGGACACTAGAAAACAGCCGTGTTACCTCGGGTCTTGCCAAGGTCGGCATTGCACACGGAGACGTGCTGTGGATGCCATAGGTGGAAGCTTCCCCTTCGTGCCCGTGTCCCTAACAGAGGGTCGCCTCTCAGCCTCCTCGGGACTCCCTCCACCTGACCTGGAAATTTCTTGCTCAGCTGGTCTCATACCAGACATGACACTGCCACTTACACTGTCTGCCGACCAATTACAGTTTCCGCATTCTGGCATCTTCTTGGTCCCCGTGGGATCCTCAGATGGGAGCAGGATGGTGGCTATCTTGTCCTCCTCTCCACGGAGGTAGAGACAGGAAGAAGCTGTTTGGAGGGAGTGGCCCCAAGAGAAACTGGATCACAGAAATCTTGCTGAGCAATCAAGTGTCTAGTTCTGAGGGGCTGCAAAGCCAGCCCCAGTCCCTGCCCTTCCCAGAGATTGGTTATTGAGGGTCCACTAGACTCTGAGCTCCACCATGACTGGGATTTCCATCAGTTTTGATACCTGCTGTGCCCCCTCAGGTAAAATGATTACAGGCCTATAGTGGACCCTCAATAGGTTGGCTTTATTCTCTGTTATCATCAGCTAAAGCAACCTAATATTCCATTTCCACCAGCGGTCCTCCCCACATCCCTTGCCCCGAGCATTTTCTATCAGTTCCAAGGGTTGGAATCAATGTTTCTCTTCTGACCCTGCACCTGGTATGACTTGGAGGCATTCTGCACACTGAAATGCCCAGGAAGTCCCCCTTCTTCCTCCTCGCCTCCGGAGGAGGAGGAGGGAGGCCAGGAGGCAGGCCAGGAGGGAGGGAGGGAGAGGAGAGGGGGACAGGATGGCAGGAGAGGGGACAGAAAGGGAGGAAGCAGCTTTCAGGTGACCTATTTCTTCCTGAGCCCAAATCCCCTCTCAGAATTTACTTCCCAACAACCACAGAAGACAACATTTCCTTTTCTAGAGTCATTGATTTATTTAATATACACCTACTGAACTCCCCCTGCATACCAGGCCTCGCACGGGGCTTTGGGGACGCAGAGGGCTGCCAAGCAGCGCTGCTCTGGGGCTGGTGAGGAAGACGGGCCTTCGTGCAGGTGCCTGAGGAGCTGCCCAGCCTGCAGCGTAACCCCTGCGGTCACACAGAAGCTGGAAATCGAACATGTTTTTCAGACTTCCTCGCAGCTGGGGATCCAGATGTGACTTTTTTTTTTTCCTGTTCATCACAGGCATGGTGTCAGAGTTAAGTCACCCCGAGGAGAGACAGGTTGGCAGGGCAGCAGGCATGTCGCTGGTGTGGGTCAGGCCGGCCGTGGCTGTGGGGCCGCCCACCAGCAGGTGACTCCCCGATTCCACCAGCGGCTTCCCGCCTGCCATTCCCCGCCTGTGGCAGAGGAAGGAGACGCCGGAGGGCCTCCATTCTGTGGGCATGCTTTGGGGAACGGCCCCGGAAGCCTAGCCTGTCATCTGTTTGTTCAGACCTCTTAATGATTTTGTAGGTCATTTAATACCCTGACTGCTAAGGCACTTAATAAGCTAAATGAAGTATGTAGCACACACGGTCAGTGTCCTGCCAATAGCAACCCAGCCAAGGATGTTGGTAAATGTTTGATCACCTGTTCTTTGAGGGGAAACAAAAAAAAGCGGCTGACAGCATTTGCCAATTCCCATGGTGTGAATACTCCCCGAGGGGCTGATATACCTACGCATCATCATATTCTATTTTCACCATATGAATAGGATCACCTCAAGAGTGTGTAGGATAGCAAAATGTAGTTAAATAATTGGATAAGATGTATCTGTTATCTTTGTCTTTCATATAATTCATTTAACTGTGGGTTTGTAAAATGCAGTTTTTAATAATGGCAGTGTTTCATGACCAGCTAGCAAAAATTCATGGAAAGTCGGCCATCGGCTCTCGGATGCCAGTGCAAGCTGATTCCAGCACATCATGGATCCCAGCCCACCCCAGAGGTCCCTGGCAGGTAATTCTGGATATTCCAGTGGCCTTCTGTGTCTCTCTGCATAAAGGTGTTCCTTGCCAGAGGCAGCTTGATGGGTCCACTCCAGAGGTATGAAGTGCCAGAGAATTCATACCCAGAAGAGACTGTCTACCAACCAGGAGTGGGAGGTAGTGAATAAACACCCAGCTTTTCCCCACACGACAGTGCAATTTTGACTTGTGCTCCGGGTTTCTCAGAGTCCCCTGGGGGTTGTGCCCAGGTGCCCCTAGCGGTGGCCCAGTCCATTAATGCGCCCTTAATCATTCTCCTCCTTCCCTGCCTCTCCTCCTCGCTCATGCCTCAGGCTTCCTGTGATCACTCCCCAAATAAACTACTTGCACCCAGATTTTTGTTCCAGTGTCTGCTTTGGGGGAAATTTACACAAATACAAGGTGGGATTCATGCTACCATATGAGCCAAGTGTCTAGTATAGGGTAGGCACAAAAAAGTATAACCATGTACATTCTGTACTTTTCTAGGAACACTTACAGGGCATAACAAGCACTGAGCGCCTGTGAAGTGGGTCAGCTATGGTGTTCCACCCTCTGTACACGGAGTCTAACATCAGCATCAGGACAAGCAGAGAAGCCACTCTTGGATTGGCAGGTGGAAGAAGGTGACCAGGCCCCTCCCTAATAAGAACCACACAGTGTAAGCATTTCAAAGGACTTTAGAGATCTCTTGGCCCAGTACTTGTATTTTTCTATTAAGGAAACTGAGACATGAGGAGAGGAAGAGATTCTCCAAGGGTCACTTTGCAGATCAGCAGTGGAACTAAAACTGGCCTCTTGGGTGCCCGTGGAGGTCCCTGTCCACTGCGGTCAGCATGGCCTCCTGGCCAGGAGTATCCTCCTCAGAAGGATGTGGAGAAACTGCATGTGCTCCCCAGACTCCTGATCCCTCCCCTCTCCAGTGCCACGGCACCGTCAGCTCAGGGGCTTGCTAAGTGACAGCTCCCTGGGCAGTGCTGGGAGAAATTCTGGAGCTGGAACCCCACCCAACACGTAATAGGAGCAGATGCGGTGAGGGCCCCTGGACGTCTGGAATTTGCCCCCCGCGTCAGCAGCCCCTGTGTGGCCACGGAGGAGTGGGACTCACATCAAGGAGCAGCTTCTGACCCCTGAGCCTTGGGCTCACTGACTCTCAGGGGGAATCATGCCTATCCCTCCCCATAAGCAACTTTCAACCATCAGCAAGGCTGTGATGGGGCAGAGAAGGAGCCTCATGCTATCATGCCCCTGGGGTGGGGGCTGCATGTAGCAGAACCCTACTACAACAAAGTCGGGGTATTATTCTCATTTTCAAAGAAGTCTGTAGAGGCTCAGCATGGTTCACTGATACGCCCAAGGTCACACAGATGCTAGTAGTCCTGGGCTTTGAACCCAGTGCTGGTCGTGCAATCTGAATTTGAAGGACTGTCATACTCCACAGAGGCCCCCTACAAAGCCCTGGAATACCACAGTAATTGCCAAGTTCATGATGAGCTCAAGAACTGCAACTGACAGAGAAGGGCACAGGAGCAAGGATGGCTTGGATTCCTGGGAGGTCAGACTGAGAAGAGCCTTGAAGGCCAGAGTAGTAGGTATTGTGTTGGTTCAGTGAGCAACAGGGAGTCATATGCCGACATAGGGTGAGTCCCCTCGCTGAGCTGAGGCAAACCCAGAGTCGATGCCTGTCATTGATTAATGGATGGTATCCTAGGCAGGCAGAGCAGAGAATTATTCTGGAGAACCCAAGGTTTAGGAGGTCATAACTAGAGGTTAGAACTAGAAACTCAAAATCCAGAGGTTAGAACTAGAGACTCAAATCAAGATTTGGGGGTGAAGGTTGGAACTAGGGACTCAAATCAAGATTTGGGGATGAAGGATAGATGCCAGACCACAGACAGGAGAGAAGACTAGAGAACAGACACTGGATGGGCAGGGACATTGTAGAAATGAGGCACAAAGTGTGGAAAGGGGGATGGAGATGAAAGCTCAGGATATTGGCCGTCAACGAGGCAAGGATGTAACCAGCCCCTTTTTGTTGGCTGTTGGACACAGTTATGAAGCCAGGTTCGCTGGCCAAGAGACCCAGAATGGACTGGATGTACATAATCCAAGAGTGGCTTCTCTGCTGTTTATGGGCTTTTCTGAGGGAGCCACAGGTCAGAGGGCTACAGATGTGGGATGGGTATGCAAAAGTAGGGAAGGAGATCCAGCAGGGCTTAGAATGGGAACCCGGTGTGGACTGAGCCCCAACAGGTCACAGTTCTGTGTGGATACATGGATGGGGTAAACCCTCCTGGGACATCTCAATGGATGATACTCAAAGCCAGAGGACCCAAGCTGGAGTGGGCATTGGCGTCATCTAGAACCAGGACCATGTCCTTAGATGAGCACACCTCTCTCTGGGTGAAATTTCTCTTTCTTCACCTGGCACATGTAGCCCTTCCTGATCTGGCATTTGCCCAGTGAATCTTACCACCAGGCTATCTGGGGAATGCTGCAGTCTCCATGAATGCTTCTGGAAATTTCTAGAGGCTTCCTAGAGGCTGTCCATGCCTCCTGACTGGGCTTTAAAGGATGTAGAGAATTGGAATGGTGGGAATAGGGCCATTCCAGTCTGGGTAAAGAGCAGGAGCAAAGCAAGGTGATGAGAACACACCTGATGGTTTGTGGAACAAGGAAACTGACAGGTGAGCTTGGAAAAATGGAGCATGGTGGAGCATGTCAATGCAGGACGATGACAGAGAAGATGGGGGCAAGTTTAGAGAGGTAGGCACGTGTGGACAGATTGCTGCAGGCCGTGAGAATTCCGTCAAAGAATTAAATTGTGTGCTTAATGAGGCATCATGGGTAGAGGGGCAGAGCATGGGGGTTGGACTGGAAAAACAGTTCCCGGTGTTTGCTGAGAGGTCATGGGGGTTGGGCAGAGATGGACCGGAAGTAGTCCCCAAGGTTGCATGCTGTCCAGGGAGAGGCTGGGGGCTCGGGGGGCAGCTGCAGTCACCTAGTTAAAAAATAAAGTGCCCATGGCAGCAAGAGTGGCCTGGCCCTAGAAGAAAATTCAGGAGGTGCCCCTTCTTGCTGTCGTCTATATATTCTGGGCCCCTGTGTTAAATTTGGTAGGTATTCTGTGGAAATCCAGCAGAGCAACAGCCTAGAAAATCCTCTGCCAGATAAAGATTTCAGGTGAAAAAGGAATCTAAACCTCTTTTCTTCTGCCTGCGTCGCCTGGTAAAAAACGCCTGTCCAGCCTGAACTCAATTTCTGTCTTTTTAATTCAAGTGCAAATGAACTGAAGGCTCAGATAACAACATAAAATTTGTTAATCAACTTTCATCCCAGATTTATACTGCAGCAGGGAGATTTTACAGTTCTCTGCAGCTCAGCCCAGTGTCCTGTGAAGGCCAGCCAGCATTTTATGTCCCCTTAAAACTGCAAACCAAAGGCCCCTGTGCTGTTAGTGACCCGCCACCCCTCCCGCTAAGCAGGTCTCTCAGCCGTCTGTGCGGGGCAGTCGGTTCAGTTTTCATTCTGCGCGCGGAAGGCCCTGCAGGAATAGGTTTTATGTTTTACTCGAGAAATGAAAATCGCTTTTTGTTCCCATCATCACATCACCGCAGAGGGATGCCAGTGAAGTCATGGAATGAGTAAAATTACTGAAAATATTTTAAACTTAATTTTCTGTGTCAGGCAGACCCACACCACGCTCGCGGCAGGCCTGGTGAAATCTCTCTCTTGGCTTCCTATTGTTCACAGGATAAGGTCTCGAGCTTACAGCCTGGCACACAAGGCCCTCTGGAACCCAGCTCCTCGTCTCCTTTCTCAAGAAGCCGTTTTTTGGGACCTAGGAGGGGTCTGTCACAGGGCCAGGTAGGCCCTGGGTGTACAGCTGTGAGCGAGACAAAGCGTTCCTCCTTCCGTGGGGCTTATATTCTAATGAGGATGACAGACCAAAAAACCACACGGATCCAAATACAAGAAATAATCACAGACTGTATACAGGTTATGCAAAAAAAAGAAGAAGCAACGGATTCCGGGAATAGGTGGATGGGAGAAGGAAGGGGGAGATGCTTATTTTAGACAATGATGAGTTTGCCAGGCAGTGGGAGCAGCATGTACAAAGGCTCAGAGGAGAGAACGAGGCTGGCAGGTAAGGACAAAGAGGACAGTGTGGCGGGAGCTTAGGGAGACAGAAGGTGATAGACAGGATCTGAGGTCTGAGAGGATGGCTGGGGCCAGCAGATCTGGACTTCATCCCCAGGGCAATGGGGAATGACATAAGGATCGCATTTTAAAAAGACCCCCTTGGCTGCAACATGGAAGACAGATGTAGAAGAAGGGAGAGCAGAGCTGAGGCTTCTGCTCTGGTTAAGATGAGAAAAGAGAACGGGGAACAGAGGAGGCAATCAAGACGGACGAAGGAGCCGGCAAGAATCTTGCTGCTCCAGCCTTGCTCTCCTGCTGACTGTGCTCTCCAGCCTCCCAAGCGTCACTCTGTCCTCTGAATGCCTTACGCCCTTCTCTGACTCAAGCCATTGCTCCCTTCTCTCGCTAGTGAACTCCTATTTATCCATCAAAACCCAATGCAAAGTTCCTCTTTCCATGTCCTCTCTCTGCCTTTTCTGTGTGTCCCTATTACCTTATAGCCCCACTGACCTTCATATACACAATTGTCATATATCTCAGGACAGTTTAATAATTTAAAAAATGGTTTTCATGTATATCTCCCTTGCTTAATTTTAATGCAAAGATGAAGACTTCTAAATTTCTGGGTTCCTAACACACTCACATTTAAGGAAGTGTCCCTAATTAATGGTGAATGAATAAATTGTAGCCAATGAAATGAAACAGATGATCTGGCTTTAGAAAGAATCTGGAATTACCATTTTGAGAAATGACCATCTTTGTGTGACTTTTTCTCCCTGCACAGACTGCCTTGATATTTGGGAAATAAATGTTCAAATACTCAAAAGGAAAAAAAAAAAAGGCTTCCAACTCTAGTATCCATTCTGTGGCTTAAGAGTCATTTATGGAAATTATGACTGACACTACCATGATAATTAAAACCAAATTGAATACCTATTCACTAGTGCTCAGGCTTAGTGGGAACAAAGAAGAACCTGGTGCATATCCGAGCTGCCCTAATTATGTGTTCCTTGTAATCAGCATTACTTTTCCTGGTTACATTTCACAGTTAATTTGTTTTTCCCACACAAATCGAATTCTGTACCAGAGATGCAAAGTTTATTGTATTATTGCACTTTTTTTCAGGTTCTAGTTTAAAAAAATACAATCCCACAAGTACAGTTAGTTTTAAAAAAATGAAATTCTCCCCACGTGGGTTTAAGATTAATGATATTTGCTTATTATTGGATGATCTGCTTTCAATAAGTGGCATGAATAAGAATTGGCTCCCAATCTTAATGTATTTATTTTCATAAGCCAAATAGCTATAAACAACATCAAATGTAATTCTCCAGAATGGTAACAGGTTATTAACTTCTTAAGCCGTTCCCTAATGGGTTTTAAATCTCTGAAAAACAGTGAGTTCTAAAGCAAAGGAGACACGGGAAGATTCCTGTCTGCTTTGGAAAGCCAGCCAGCACCAGGCTCCCAGAACCTAAGCAGAGCCTGGCAGAAGGTTGTTTTCTGCATCTCTTGCAGGATTTCAATTGGAATTACTTCCTCCCCACACCTCTGCCCATTTTCACGACACTTCCCCACTGCCTTTCCACAGTGAAGACAGACTTGGGTTCCATTAAGTCTTGGGTTATTATGAGCGTAAGCCAGAGCAGGGTGGGACAGTGAGTCAGGAGTCTGTGCCTCCTCCAGCCCCAATCACCAGGGTCCAAGGGCAAGTCCTGTGTACATTCTGAGCCTGAAAATCTTCTAGAGTGATCAAGATTGGATCTACAATGACCCAAAAGCCTCTGGGTGATTCTGAATGCAGACTGGGCCCCCAGGCCACTGCCCAGGAAGCTGAGAAGGGGTGAATGAAGAGGAAGAGTGAGAGAACTGAGGTGGCTGGTGGAGAAAGGGGGGTAGGGGGTTCTGGAAGCACCAGCTGCTTTGAGTCAGATGGGAGTTTTCTTAGAGCAAAACATCTGCTCTCTGCCAGCCCGTCTGTTTCTATGGGTTCTGTGAATTTTTCTTGCCCTCTCCATGTCTCTTTCTCTCTAAAGCATTATGGGGAAAAAATTCTGTCTCTGTTCAGTATAAGGGCAATGGGCTTGGTCTCTTGTCAGTCCAGGAGGAAGGGAAGGACAAAACTTTCCTGGCTTCACACAAATGTTACCTACTCCAGCTTCTCAGAACAAAGGACTCTGTCCCCAGCCTCACAGTGACTGATATTCCTGCTCCCACTCCCTAGGTCTGAACACTCTTCTCTTCTCCCGGACCTGCTCATCCCTCAAGCCCAAGCTCAGTATCCTAGTCCAGGAGGGGTCTCACATCAGGTAGGCATGAAGTGCAGAGGCAGAAGTGAGGCAGGGCGATCCCGGAAGGACCAGGGCAGAGATGAAATCCCGAGATGGGGAGGCTAGGGCAGAGAGGGTAGAATTCAGTATGCTATTCCGGGATAGCTACTTAGTGGTCACTTTCCATCTGGAGTGACCTTTGACCCTCTCTTGGCTCCACTCTTTGGGAGAGTTTTCAGGGTCTTTGGTTTCCTTAGATCCCTTTTCCACATCATCCAGGGAGCTTGTTAAGCATGCATATTTCCGGGTACCATGTTGGAACCACTGAACACAGGCGTGGAGTTTGAGGTCCAGGAAGATGCAGATTCATGAGCTCCTCAGGGCATACTAAGACCCTTGGGGGTAAGACCCCTGTTCTATAGGAGAAATTGCACAGGTCTAGGAACTGATCACCTGGGTTTAAAAGCATGCCAATGTCTTTCTAGTTCTTGGTCTTGGACCCCATTGGGCTTCGGTCTCCTAATCTACAAAATGTAAACAATAAATTTACTTAAAGGACTATTGTATTCATGCTCTTAAGTAAATCAGCAGATGTAAAATCAATGAGCCCTAGGTCTGGCACAAAACAGACATCCAACTAATATGAGCCACCCTTGAAGACAAGGGAGCTGGCCTTTGACCTAAATCTCTACGCAGTATCTAGCAGGGGTTCAAAAGCCAATTTAACAAATGTTACACAGTGAGGGGGGCAAGAAAGCCCTACATTCGGTAGCAATGATCAATTATTTCTAAATAGCGACAATGGTCTGAAGGTAAGGGCCAACATGACTCTCAGGTTTAACTGCCATAATTCTTTTTTTCTGTTTCACATTTAAATAATTGTTTAAAATGTTCCAGGTTCAAAGTCCCTACACAACAAGACCATTAGCTGATGTGGAAACCATCAGAGGATCAACAATCTCTCAGCACCATGTTAAATTCAGGACAGTGACAAGGGGGGGCTAACCTCCTCTATCTCCCCACTTGTGATAATGCAAAGGACCTAGCAGTGAGCTCAGGCTTCATATTTTCAGCCTGAGAGGCAGGCAAGACAGACAAAACCCCAACTCTAACCAAGCCCTATCCCCATTTTTCGTACCTGGCAACTGAGACCTGGTTCAAAGCCAGCAAGACCACTCAACCTGAGGGGCTAGCTAGGATGTTGCATCACAGCTATCATATAATTTAAACCTTTTTAAAGGGAAGCCATTCTGAGATTTTTATATTTTGGAAGAAAAGGAAAGAAATACAGTTTAACTTTAGTCTTTGTTGATTAAGCACACATATTAGACATTTAAGGGGAATGTATCCACCAAAAGAATAAAATGGAATATAAAATTTATAAACCCAAAGGGTAAATATAAATAGAATTTGAGCAATTCAATGCAAACAAGGAAAAGAGAGAAAAAACCCCAAACCCCCGAAATAAATAAATAAGCAAGCAAGCAAGCAAGCAGGGTAGATGTAAACTATAAAATAAAAAGGTGGAAATTAGTCAATATATATTAGTGCTCAGGAAGAGATTTATTCTTGTTTAAAAAGGCAGATGTTTGGGGCAGCTGGGTGGCTCAGCTGGTTAAGTGTCAGACTCTTGATTTTGGCTCAGGTCATGATCTCAGGATCCTGAAACTGAGCCCTGAGTGGGGCTCTACGCTCAGTAGGGAGTCTGCTTGAGACTGACTGTCTTCTTCTGGCCCTCCCCCTGCCCATGCTCTCATGCACACTCCCTCTCTCTAAAATAAATAAATCTTTAAAAATAAAATAAAAAGGCTGATATTCTCAGATGCGGTTGGAAAAAAAGATCTAGCTAAACACTTTTCTGAATTACTGAGAAAATTTGAAAGTAAAGGGACAGGAAAAGGCGTGCCAATCAAATACAGTCAATTTTCATTATCCCCAATAGTTATGCTTTGTAACTATGTTTATGTTTTAGGAAGTCAGTGAGCACTAAATTGGCAAATACTGAACCACTGGTCCCAGGGGACATGCAGAGTTCAGTTCCTGCGAGCTTTTGGTCATGACATTTTCATCAACCGATCAATACATAACCTTGTTTTGTGTGTGTGCCTGTTTAAATACCTTATTTAATATGTATATTGTTGATTCATGAACATTGAACTCATGACCAACAGCACTAAAATTTCATGTCTGAAGGAAGCTAATCTATATTATATAGTATAATATGCATATTTTCCCCATAAAGCACATCACAGCCTCCTGAACTCAGAAACACTAAACAGTACTTCAGCACTATGTTTGGGGGCCAAACAGCAAAATCACTAACCAAAGTCACAAAAATGCAAAAAATGTGGCACTAAAAAGACCACATGAAGGACAGCTGTTTGCAGTATGAGAGAGGCAGCAAGAGAGCAGAGCATTGCCTTATTTGACCTCAGCTGGGATCATGTTTGTCAGATGACCCCAAATTTTCACCACTCTGCAAATGTCTGCGAATGCTCATGAAAGCGCTATGTATATTGACTTGGGGGTTACAAATAAATTTTGGAGAGTGGGCATATTCCCAAATACAGAACCCATGAATAATGACAACCAACTACCTCAGTACCAGGAAAGGTGGGGTGGCTATTGTTAGTACGCCAATGGGGAGGGACAGCAGCCAGCAAATGAGGCTGGGACAATTGGCCATCCCTACAAGGATAAAATCACAACCAAGTAAAATTAGATACCAACTTGACTACACACATAAAATTAAATCCGGGTGGTTCCCAATCAAAAACCAAAAGGTCTGTGTGTGTGTGTGCGTGCGTGTGTGTGTCTTGATAAGTTAATTATAAACCAGAAATATGAAGATCCAAGAAGATGGAAGACACCTTTGAAGAAGAATAAAAGGTAGAACGTGCTCTGCGGGGTCTCAAGACTGATGGCAAGCTGAACTAATTAAGGCAGCGTGGGACTGTTGCAAGAACAGACCAATGTAACAAAACAAAAACCAGAAAAGGGCCCGTGTGTAAGCAGACACTTGACTGATGACAAAAATGCTACCGCAGAGTACTGGGGAAAGGACAATCTTTTCACTTAATGGTTGTGGGAGAACTGGATACTCACAGGGGAAAGAAATGAAACTGACTGACCCCTTGTCTTAAACCAGATCCCAGACTGGAAAGGATCCAAATGCCCAACAAGAGTAGAAAGGATGAACACATGTGGTATATCTACCCAGTAGCGGGCGTAACACACCATTAGGAAAATGCGTGAACTAGAGCATATCTCACGTGGACTAAACTCACTGTCTGGATATTGAGGAAAAGAAGCCAGACACGAAAGATTTCATGCTGTATTATTCCATTTAGGTGTAGTTTAAAATACAAGCAAAACCGTGGGTTTAAAGATGCACACCTGGATCGTGAAATTCTAATGAAAAGCACCGGTATGATGGTCATCACAGGTAGGACACTGATACATTTGGGGAGGTGAAGGAGGTATAATTGACAAGGGGCTTATGAAGGTTTCTCTGGCCCTGATGTTTTACTTCTTGACTTAAACCGTGGTCAGATTGTGTTTGCTTTATAATAATTAAGCTGTACAATTTAATTGCATGAACTTTTCACAGTTAAAAAGAAGTTTTTATTTTTTGCTCCACTTGAGTTAGGGATTTAAATGTAGAAATAACATCTTAAATCTTCTGCAGGAAAATATTGGAGAATATATTTATGGCCCCAGGACAGGGAGGATTCCTGAAAATATAAATGCATACCACCACCAAAGGAAAGATTTACAAATATCTGTAAGAGAGAAGTCCCTGAAAACAGTATTAAATGATAAACCAGAGATTTCTCTGGGAGTAAATATTTTCAATACATAGCAGCAACAAAGGGCTTGGATGCAGAAAACATAAAGAACTTATACATATTAACATAGGAAAACATACTAATCTTGTCTATTAATCAGAGATGTAAATAAAAACCTCAATGAGATACTATTTCATGCTCAGAAAATTGTCAGAAAATTGCAATGAGTGATAATGCCGATGTTGGAAAAAGGGGTCTGTTATGTTGCTGATTTGAGTGAAAACGTGTATGAAGTCTTAGGAGAGCAATTTGGAAATACATAGTGAAACTTCAAATGAAACTCCCAACTTCCAAAGACCCAGATAATCTGCCTCTGAAACACGACCAAGGAACACAAATATGGAAGGAGGTATAGGGAAGGATTTTTTTCTGCAGCAACTCAAGTGTCCATTCAAAGGAGAATGGATACATCATAGTATTTTCAAACAGTGGAATACACTGTATAGCAGTTCAAATGAAATAACCAGATTCTACATGATCTATATGGATAAAATCTCAAAAATTTAATATTGAGAGATGGGCAAAAAAAGTAAGTTGCAAAATACATGCATCATATGATAGATGGATGGATAGGTGGGTGGGTGGATAGGTAGATGAGAGAGATGATAGAGAGAGAGAGAGAGAGAGAGATGACAGAGAGATAGAGAGATGGATAGATGTTAGATAGAGATGCATACGTACACACATATACTTTAAAGCAGATACCACATGCCTAGGTAAGGCAAAACCACATACAGGATAAATACATATCAATTTCAAAACAGTGTTTGCCTTTAGGTAGGGAGAGAGGGAGGGAAATGTGATCCACAGGGTTACAAAGATGACTTCACAGTGTAATGTTTTATTTCCTTTAAAGAAAATACGAACCAAATGTGGCAAAATAATTTCTTTGTTTAAATCTGTCTGGTGTATACGTGTGTAGGAGTTTTTCTTTTTTACCATTTCCTGTCAATCTCTGTATATTTTAAATATTTCAGAATTCCAATGAAAATACAAGAAAATATTAAAAAAGAGAGAATTACATCATTCCCTGCAGAGTGGTGGCGCTGCCCAAAATGACATCTTGCACACATCGGAGGTTCAATATTTTATTTTTGTAACGTCCCTTGGCTCCACCAGGAACAAGCGTGGGGTCAGCAAGGCCCCCACGTGGATGGGCGCCCACACCCAGCCTGCACCGCCATCGGCTGTTCCGGAATCGCTGCGCCCGTCAAGGCGTGCTTCTGAGTGCCCACCTGCATTTAAGTGCCCATCTCCCCTCTCCGGCCTGGTCAGCCGTGCTCCGGCTTCCAGGGTCCCACTGTGCATCACCCTCCAGAGGGCCGGGGTATTTCATGGTGTGGTAATTACTGTGTATGTGTCTGCGCCTCTTGGAGCCTGGGAGGCCCGGGGCAGTGGCAGAGTCTTGTCCATCCATTGGCACATGGGAGGTGACAGCAGATACAGGCTGAACTGAAAAGCACATGGTGTGCACCAGCTGCAGGGGATGCTGGAGACTTTGGTGAGAGGGAGCCCGGGCCTGGGGTGACTGGGGGCCTCTGGGAGCCTGCTCTGGCCTCTTGTCAGCGGGCCTCTCCCCGAGTCCAGTGGGCTCTGTGCTCTGAAGAGGAGGAGACCCAGAGCAGCGTTTGTGCTCCTGGCCTCTTCTCTCTAACCATACATCAAGCCAAATGGTGTAAACACGAACACTGATTCTGTTCATGTTTATGAATACTTCTGTGCAGAGGCCCAAGGGGACCATAGTGACACAAACATAGTCGTTGCATCAAATTGGGGAAATTATGCTCTTCTCCCTATTTTCCAAACTTTCTGCAGTATGGTTTTATTGTCCTAATAAAAACTTATAAAAAATACAAAAACCCTCTTTCATCTAAGGATGGCAAGTGCTTTGATGTTTCAAAAGATTTCATTCCTCACCCTTTAAATTTTCCCTCTGAAATGACCAAAAAATATATAATTAGAATATATATATATAATTAGGATATATATATATATATCATTAGAATAAATAATATCTAAATAATACAGGCAACAGTACCTCAATGAGCAAAAATTAAGTGCCATTTCTGCAAGAAATCCTACCAACAGGATTAAACACATGGATTTTAAGCTTTCGTGCTCAGAGTGGAGGAAGCTGCACGTCTAGCCCAGGTGATTCTGATTCAGACCACAGTTTTGGAAAATGCTGAGACAGAAGAATAAATCAGTCTGGGAGGTCAATGCCTACTTAGGAAAAGTGACGTTGATGAAGGTGCACAAAATGCGAAAATCAGAGAGGTTCAGATAAATTGAGGGTGGACAAAGTTGGTGGCGGCCACAACATGGCTGGGAAGGGCCAGGCTTCCTGACGCAGATGGAGCTACAGGGTAAGTGGAGACATGCAGAGGCCAATAGGGAGGGGTCTGTCAATCTAGAGGAGGGACACCTGAGGCCAACTTCACAAACCTGGGAACGCCACTGGCACCTCCATTCCTAGTCGCTGCTGGTCTCACCACCCGTACAAATGGCAGGTGCCCAGACGAGTCAAAATCACCCTCAAGAAATGTAGTTTTCCCTCTTCCTAGGACCTAAGTATTTGAACAAGAACCTAATCAAACTCTGCCTGAACTCAATCTTCTCCCAACAACAGGCAAATTTTAGACCTTCTCTCTAAGAATGAGAAGTAAGAGAGAAATCTCGGGCGCCTGGGTGGCTCAGTTGGTTAGGCGACTGCCTTCGGCTCAGGTCATGATCCTGGAGTCCCGGGATCGAGTCCCGCATCAGGCTCCCTGCTCGGCAGGGAGTCTGCTTCTCCCTCTGGCCCTCCCCCCTCTCATGTGCTCTCTCTCATTCTCTCTCTCTCAAATAAATAAATAAAATCTTAAAAAAAAAAAAAAGAGAGAAATCTCTGGACTTCTGAGAATATTCAGTAGTTTATAAGACAAGGATCAGCCTGAGTTATAAACACAACATAGATACTATCAAGAGAGAATTCAAGAAATCCTCCAATTTATCCTCGATAAGTTGGTTAGCAATTACATAACTCATATAGAAAAGGATTTTTAAAAAAGTATTGCTTTTAAGCGAAAACATGTTTTTGAAATAAAATATAAAGGACAGGCAGTGGGTGGAAGATCGTATAATGCTGAAAATCCAACTGGTCAAATTCACCCACATGAGACATTATCTTTGGAGTTCTCTGCCCTGAGGATTACCTTCCCCCAATCCACCCCCTGTAACAAATGTGAGTAATCAGACTAAATCCAGCTCTAGCCAAGCCACACTCCTGCTTGAAAATACTAAATGGCTCCCAAGTGCCATCAAGGTCCTGACACCTGCTGGTGACACTCACGGACCCTCCCAGCAAGACTTAGTAAAGCGTGCTCAAAGTCAACACAACTGCTTGCTATTTCCTACACCTAAGTCCTATTTCCCAGTTCCTGTGACTTGGCTGATGCTGGTCCCTCCCTATACAAAGTCCTTCCTTCTCTTCACCACCTAATAATGAGCACATTCAGTGAATATTTCATGTGCCAGGTATTTACTAATGTATGTAGGTAAGCACCACTAAACATGGCGCTTACCTACATAAAACAAAAGCAAAAATCACCAGAAGTATGGAGAGCACCTAACATGTTAGGACATTTGTCTAAGTGCTCATGAAAGAGCAGGGAACAAAATAGACCAACTTTCTTCTAAGAAGGGACAGTGATTCAGTGAAAGTGTGTAAATAACAGAAAATATATATATAATCATACATATTAAATATATATATATATAATATGTATATAATTCATATATTGAAAGCCTAATCCCCAGTGTGACTCATATCCCCATGTGGAAACAGGACCTTTAAAAGATTATTAAGGTTAAATGGGGTAATAAGGATGTGGCCTAAATGGGATATTGGTGGCCTTATAAAAAGAGAAGGGGAAATCTTCCTCTCTGTCTCTCTCTCCATGTGAACACACAGAGGAAAGCCATGTGAGGACTTAGGGAGAAGAGAGCTGTCTGCAAACCAGGAAACAGAAACTGATCCTGCCAGACCTTGATCTTGGACTTTCCAACCTCCAGAACTATGAGAAATAAATTTCTGTTAAGTCACCCAGTCAATGGTGTTCTATCATGGCAGCCCCTGCAAACTAAAAAAAAGAAAAAGAAAAAAAATATACACACATACAAATTATAATATGTATATAATTTTAGTCAGCTGACTAATAAATTAAAACAAATATATAAAAATAATAAATGTATATAAATCCAACAAAATACATATACATGTGTCAAGATGCTGTAAGTGCACCAAGGCACCTGGAGCAGGGAAAGGGTGATGGAATGAGACGAGGTAGGGTGGTCAGGGAAGGGTTCTTTGCTGAGGTTGCACGTGGGCAGGGACCAGAAGGATGTAGAGGACCAAAGTTTGCATATTTCTGGGGGGAAAGTGTCCCACCTCCTCCAACTGCAAAGACCTGGAGGTGGGGCGTGCTTGGTGGATCTGAGGAACTCCAAAGAAGTCAGCGTGGCCAGAACAGAGCGAGGTGGGGGAAGGTGATGAGGAAGAAGGTCAGAAGCAGGGAGGAGGGGAAAGGGTGGGAGCAGATGGTGGGGTCTTGTCGGCCATGGCTAGACTTTGGCTTTCACTCTGAGAGACTGAGAAGCCACGGGGGGGTTGGAGACAGAAGAACGACACACCAGGACACGTCGTGAAGGAGGGCTGTGGTCTGTGAGGCAGCTGTGGGAGCAGAGTGGCATTTAGAAAACTATTCTGAAATCCGCACGAGGAAAGGTGGTAGCTCAGGCCAGGGTAGGATCAGTGGTGGTGGTGAGAAAGGGTCACACTCTGGCTGCATTTTGAACACCGAGCCCATGACACTGGCTGTGGATTTCACATGGGCTAAGAAAGAAAGGAGAGTCAAGAATGACTGCAAAGGTGTTGCCTCATCTTTAACACGAAGGATGGAATTGTCCAAAATGGAGATGAGCAGGTGGGGAGGATGGGGGCTTTAGTTTGGGACATGTTAGGATTCAGATGCTCATGAGATTCCCAACACAGGATGTCCAGGGGACAGCTGAGTGTCTGAGTCTGGAGCTCAGAGCAGAGTCAGGGACAGAGACGTAAGTTGGGTTATCAAGTGAGATCACAAAGATCATCAAATGTGAGAGTAGACAGAGCAGAGGTCTTCGAACCAAGCTCTGGGCCAGTCCAGCACTTACAGAGAGGTCAGGGAAAGGAAGAGGAAATAGCCAGAGAGACTCAGAAGACACAACCCAGCAACTGGAAGGAAACCAACGGTGTGGCGTCCTGGAAACCACACGAAGGAAGTTGGGTCAAAGACGCTAAGTAAGATTTGGACAAAGAACTAACCTTTTCAATCATGAATGTGATGGGTGTCTGTGACCCAAGCAGATACAGTGGGATGATAGGACAACAGCCTGACCGGCGCTGGTGCAAGAAAGAATGGGAGCAGGGGCCAGAGACAAGTAGACAAATTGAGTGAGGAGATCGTTCTAAGGAAAGGTAGTGAAATGGGTAGTAGCTGAAAAGGGGAATGTGGTTTCAAGGGGAGGCTTTTGTTTTGTCTTAGAGATCTGATAATATATGTGTGTGCTGATGAGAATAACCAAGTAGAGTAAGACCGGCAAATAGCAGGAGAAAGAACAATTACAGGAGAGTATTGTAACCAATTTCACAGTGGAGGAAGTTAAGGTTCAGAGAGGTGAAGTGATCTCACTAAGGCCACACAGCTAGTTGGCTATGGATCAGCATTTAGAACAGATCTGCCTGGATAAAGTCTGCATTCTTAATGATTCCCCCTTTTTTGATTCAAATCCTCCCCCAATTCGAGTTCAAGTTCACCTCTTCTTTCATGTAGCTTTCTTCAAATATCCAAGCTAGAAGTGATCTCTGCTTCCTCCCCTGACCTCTCACACAACCTAATCTTGATTTTTTTATTACAGCTATTCATTTTCTGTCTCCTACCATATTGTAAGTGTCTGGAAGGCATAGAATATGCATTATAAACCTCTTTATCCTCCCCATCCCCTAACACAGTGCTGAGCGCATGGTAGGACCTCAATCAATATTTGTTCCAGGCAGGCAGATAGGAGAGAGAAAGGAGAGTGGAGAGGAAGGGAGGGAGGGAGGGAGAGATGCCTTTTTCCCAGACTCCTCATAGGTTTGACACCTCATATATTATGGCCTGTTTTTTGTTTTGTTTTTTTTCTGCCCCAGACTAAGGGACTGTATTTACTTTAAACTTTCCTTCTAGGAGCTGCTGACTCTTTATGCATGTCTCTGACTGTTTTCTGGATCTGCTCCAGACCCACCATTTCCTGTTAATAATAAATCAGACATGCAAATGCTCTGCAAAGGGGAAGGCCTTCCATGTGTGCACCTGGTAGGTCAAGAACCACCTGGAGAGGAATTTTACCATCTGCTAATTGTGGCTGGGAAGAGGCTGCAGATGGAGTCCCTGCATTTCAACTCCCAAGCCCCTGTCGGTCTCCTGCTCAGAGCCAGATCCTGCACTGGAAAGGACAATAAGAGGAGTAAGACATTGTTCCTGCCTTCACCAGGCTCATGATCCCATGGGGAGGTGATAGGTAACAGCAGAGCCTACCACGTGCTCTGATGGGGAAATTCTGGCCCCTGTAAGTACAGACAGGAGCAGTGACTTACCCCTCAGGTGAAGGGTGGTCAGGGAAGCCCCATGGGGAAGATTAGCTTCTTCTCTTGGCCAGTGATCCCTTCTTGCTCCCAGAGCCCTACCTGCTAGAGCTCAAAGAGGGTTGTCTTCCAGCCATCGTCAACCATGGACAACAACCCACAGAGAGCATCAGTCTGGTCAGGGCCATGGTCAGGCCCAGAACAAGACCGTGCCATGAGAATGCCAACCCCACATCTCTGCAAGGATGAAGGCACATTCTGGCACAACCCTGAGAAGTAACAGCTTACTTATCATTCAATAACAGGAGGCACAGGGAGAGGAGAATGTCACTCCGGAGTTTCTCAGTGTTTCTTGGCCAACATGGGGAAGGACATTAGTAGCAGAGAAAAAAAATCCTTGAGAAGAACCCTGGATCTTTCTGGAAATGCTGCAAAGAGAAGGCACTGTGAAACAAAGCTGCAGAACGCAGGGCTGCAAAGAAGTCCATTTAGAAAGACAGTTATCAAATCGAGTGGGCCCAACAGGGTCCCTACAGTGCAAGGGGTGGGGTTCCTCCAGCTTCAAATTTTCTCTCTTACATGCAAGACTTCATAGGATTCCCTCCGAAGAAATCTTCCCACGGCTTATTTAAAACAATTTTCTTCTTTTCACAAATTTGGAAACTCAGAAAGGACAAGATCCTCATCAAAGGTTGCACGGCAGGTTACTGATGGAAAGAACAAGGCCTTTTGATTCCAGCACAGTGTTTCAGGCTGCAGCCTCTGAGGCTGGGTACACTAGGTGGGAACAGCCCTCAAAGGGGACCAGTCTAGTGGTCTGGGGTTCCAGGGAGCAAGCAGGCAAGCTTGTTCTAACTGGAGAAGTCCAGAGGTTGAAGATGCCTCAAGAGATGAACCCAGGAATCCTACAAGCAAACGGTCCCCTTGATGTCCTCTCAGACTCTAGTGTTAAATGAGCCTGCAACACTGTGAAGCCAAGAGGTCTTCCTAACACCCAGAACCAACGCCGTTCTTCTGTTTAAAATCTTTCAATGCAGGATACTTTAGGTCTCTCGTAACTCTCTTTGCTCTGAAGTTTAGTTTAGCTGATATTAACATGGCCACGCCTGCTTTTCTTTGATTAATGATATATTTTTCTCTGCCTTTTACTCTCAGCCTGACTGTACCATTATTTTTGAAGTGAGTTTCTTAACAACATATACTTGGGACACTCTACCCATCCCTTTTAATTGTTCTATTTAGAAAATTTACATATAATATAATCATTGCTTTTTCTTTGCTGAAACCTTGTTTTTTCATTATTTCATATGTGTTTGCAATTGTTGACGGAAGCATTTTTTGACGGCTGCTTTAAAATCTTTTGTCATATCATTTTAACATCTCTACCATCCCAGTGTTGGCATCTATGAATTGCCTCTTTTCATTCACTTTGAGATCCTTCCAGTTAGCAGTATGTTTTTTGTTTCTGTTGAAACCTGGACATATGTGGGGTATTGTTATGACACTCTGGAGCTTATCTTCATCTGTTTTAGCTGGCTTTTTCTGACACTTCTCTGGTAAGGGAAGGAGGCCATGGTATCATCACTACCAGGTCCGGCCAGAAGTTCTAATTTCCCACCTGACCTTTGTTGACAACTAATAGGGGTCTCCTCATTCCTTTTGGATGGGTGGGAGGTTCCATCTCCCCAGTAAAACTCCACTGATATCACTCAGTCTGAAATGGGTAGAAGTGGCGTAACTCATTACCACTCCCCATTTGACCTCCACTGACACCATGGAGCATGTGGTCTTATTAGAGACGGGCAGTGGTCAGAACACTGAGTCTCCGCTAGGCTTCCTGGGGCACCACCCAGCAGAGGGGAAGAGAGGCACTTCATTATTCCCATTAGAAATGCAAGTCTAGGTTCTCCACATGGCCTCCCCTGCAGAGGAAAGGAGAGTCCTCATTACCACCCAGCAGGGACAAAAATCCCCCCTTGAACTTCTCTGGCATTCCCAGGCAAAGATTACTCTATACCCTCATAACAGCCTGGCAAAAACGGGAGTCTATGTACACAACTTGGTCTTTGCTGCATAGATGGAAATAGAGTCACTATTTTTTCTGAAGCATTTGGCTAGAGGAGAGCAGTTATTATATTAAAATGTGCTATCTTATTAGGCTGCCTCCTTCCAGATCCGTGACTACAGAGAACAGGTTTTTGTTAGGAATTTTTTTCTTTTTCTTTTGGTCTATACCTAACAGTGTTTCTGAGTTGTCAGATTCTTCAGCTACAAGTCTGGGATAGATGAAACAAAAGGAAGATCCAAGGAACACACGACTGTGTTATTCCTCAGGTCCCAGTGTCCCTAGCTGGCCTGCCTCCTTCTTTCCACTTTTCAAAGGCTTCATAGGCTTATTTATAATATCCAGAGTTTCTAGGTATACTTAGCAAGAACCAAGAAAAGTGCATCTATTCTACCTTCCCATGAGTGGAACGTAACTACATTGTGTTTAACAGTGAATATGCATTTGTTTCTTATCTGATTTTTTTTCTATCATTCTATCATGACGTAATTTCTTTAACTGAAACAGTCATTAAGAATTTTTCTTATGACATATGCATGACAAAATGTAGCCCAAATAACATGGTGGTTTTCACGATGAGCCTTCAGAGGCCACAGCTTCCGTGCAGATTCTCATCCGTCCCCACACTAAAGAAATTCCTTTGTTTTTCAATGTTTTTACTAAAGCAGAATATACACACAGTAGAAATGACCCATTTTTATGTATAGCTCTGTGAGTTTCAGCAAATGCACACAGTCGTGTAACACCAACATGTTCAAGATACAGAACAGTTTTAATTCTCACTTTAAAGTAAATCCTCAAAGAAGCAAAAATGCCCAAGTCTCCTAAATACCTCAGCTCTTTGCCCATGGTCTGGCCTCTGCCCCCAAGAACCTGGAGTCTAGTTGGGGAATAAAGGGGGTTGGGTGAATTGACTTTCAGCTTCAACTCTGACCCAAGTTATCTGGGGCTTTTTTCACGCTCTAATTCAAGGTGGGCAGAATCTAGATGTGCAGTAGAGGTACCAAAGACCATGGGAACTTGGAAAGAAGAAAGACCCTGAGTCCCTTCTGTCCATGTACTCTGAAATTCTCTGTCGTTTTGCTGAAAAACAAACCACTTCAAACCTTAATGGCTGAAAACAGCAAACACTGTTTCTCATGATTCTGTGGATCATCTGGGCAGGTGTCCCGGTCTGGGCGGACTCCGGTGGTCTCCGTGGCCAGCTGGCTGCTCACCTGTGTCATGTGGTCTCAGATGGCCCTGCTCACATTGCTGGTGGAAGGCAGCATGGCTGCGCTGAGGAGGCCTCAGCTGGCTCTGCTCGGCTCGGCTCCATAGGGTCTCTCAGGTTCCAGCACTCTAGCTCAGACATTTTCCCTTGCTCACCTCAGGTTCCCCGGGGCAGCAAGAGGGGGAGCTCCAATGTGCAAGCACTCCTCAAGTCTTTCCAATGTCCACTGACCAGACTAAAGCCAGATGCAGAGGGGTAGAGAAAGAAACTCTACTGCTTAATGGGAGGAAATAGAGAGTTGCATTGTAAAGAGGACCAGGTAAAGGATCAGGGGGAATTTTTGTGGTCATTTTTGCAGACAATCTATCACACTCTATCAGAGCTGGAGGCAACAAGGTGCAGAGGCCATCCTGAATGAGCAGGGGAGAAACTTATACCACATGGACAGGGCCTGGGCTTGGCCTGCCACTGTCACAGACCTGCTGCTAGTGTTTTCTGGGAGAAGCCCTGGGCATCTGGGTGTCTGGGGAACTTCTGCTTCCGGGCCCCGGTTCAGGCTCCTGCCTACCTGACAAATCAGCACAACTCCTACCCGGTCCCGCTGTCTCTACCCTCACTCTCTTCTGTCATCCATCCATGCTGCACCCAGAGAAAATCTTCTAAAATGCTCCCCCACTTTTTACATACTAGGAAGCTAGGCTGTTGGGTGGTTAACACAGAGGCTTTGGACTCTAACATGCCCGCTCTCAAAATTGGCTTCAGCTTCATGCTTGAGTTTGGACAAGTTAATCAACGTCACTAAGCCACCATGTCTCATCTGAAGTATGTGTGCGGAGGGTCTTGCACAATGCCAGGCATGAGGTACACAGCGCCTGGGGTGACGGCTCCGTCCCCAGCTGTGGTGCAGGTGGAGTCCTGACCCAGAGGCGAGGAGGTCCAGAGCTTCCAGGGTGTCCAAAACAGAAGGGCATTGTTTTCTTGGTTAAGTTTTAACTTGCAATAGACTGAACCCTTGCTGCAAAGTAATTTGTGTTGCCTCCAGGCTCCTCTTTGGAAAGGCTCCCTGTTCTGTCCCAGGCTGATTTTCCAAACACTAACATATGTCAAGAGCTCACACAAAGCCAAAGATGTAAAATGGCTCTTCAGGAGAAGAAAGAGCAAGGGCAATTCAGGGAGCCAGCGGAGAGACAGGGGGCAAAGACTCATAAGTAAGCAGGGTGAGATTGGGGAGCAGCTAGAACAAGAAAACAGAGCCCAGGGTGGGAGGGAGGGGGTGGGGCTGCCGGGCGGAGTTTGCATTTGCCCAAGGAGGGTGGCAGCAAGCATTTTTCCGAAACCACCTACTAGGTGCTGCCTTCTTGACACACACCCCATTTAGTCATCTCGAATTCTACGGACAGTTGGGATTCCCCATTTTACAGAAGCCAGAACTGAAGCTCATAGATGCTAAGCAACTTGCCCTACACAACTTGCCCAAAGTTCACCCAGGCGGCATGGGGCAGAGCTGGGGTTCAAACTCAGATCTGTCTGATTCCAGACATCAAGGCTTTTCCCCCAGACCTCTCCCCGCTGGAGAAATCTACAGTGTCAGAGGAGGAAACACCTCTACTCTTTGATGTGATTCAACTTTCTTTTAACAGATTAGGGCACTGAGGATCGAAAAGATGAAGCAAGATTCCCGGCTCACAGGTCTATCGGAGGAGAGACATGACCGGGACCTGGGTCAGAGGGCCCCCAGGTGCCCAGATCCCCAAGTCCGTCCTCAGGGACACCCTGGCTCATGGCTCCTAGCTGCCTCTCGACCTGTCTGTCACGTTGCCAAGCCTGACAGATCTTTGCCATCTTACTGTCCTCAGCATTCCTGTCACCTGCCTGGACACGTGGCCTCTTGGGCTCTGATCGCCCTGTGCCCAGCCTGTTTCAGAACCTGTGCCCAGGTTCAGACCTAAGAGCAGGTGACATCGTCTGTCCGCCTCCTAAGATTCCCATCTAATGGGCACCTCAACACAGCCTTGCACACACGTGCTCCTCACTCATTCACCAGCACAGGTCCAGATACAACCCCCAAAGCAGACACAGTGTAGGTTGCTGGGCACACGAAGAGAAATAACACCGATTCCCTGACCTCAGTGAGTTTGTATTCTATGCGGAGGCAAAACAATGGGGAGATGATTGATGGGCAACGGGTCCCCATCAATCGCTTCCCCACACTGCTTTTGCCGCTTCAGGGAATCCCTGAGGAAGTGGGACACTTGCACTTTCAAAAAACCTTACCACCGGCGCTGCTGACCATGGATTAGAGCAGACACAGGATGTGTCAGGCTGCCAGGCCAGTTAGGAGGCTGAAAGAATGTGCCAGGTGAAAGCAGATGAGGGACCTAACAAAGGAGGCACAGCAAGGACAGAGTGGGGGACAATGGAGGCAGAAGTATTCAGAAGCTCGTGTGAAGGGCGAACAGCCCTTGGTGGCTGCTTGGCAGGTGTGAGAGGGCACAGAAGGAGCTGCTGGTGGAGAGGGGCTTGGTGGCTTCCCTCAGGCCTGGGCCAGGGGCACAGAAGGTGAGCTGAATTAAATGCTGAGCACAGAGCCCTCCACAAATGCACATCTTTAACCGGCTAATAGGAATCTACTGAAAAGAAAAAGAAATAATTACCACCAAGCTGCAGTTCCATACATCCCTGGCTCATTGCTCTGATTGGTCTGACCTCTGAAATGCAAGACATCACCACTGCAAGTGAGGAGGTGGAGGTTACCCTGGGATTAGGATTCATACAACCTGAATGCTTTGGGCTTTTGTCAAAGAAAAAGAAAGAGGGATACTTGGTGTTTAACCAGAATTTTTGTAAACTTCTTTTTTAAACACGAAAGCTATGCATCTCAAAAAGAAAAAATAATGGCATCTAAGGAAGGGAAGCTCAGAGTGCCTCCTCAAAGTGCACAGAAACCAAGGAGGTTACAAATGCTTTTGCACAAATGGGGCATCATGAGGAACTTCAAAAGCTTGCAGGAGAGAAATTTAGAGCCAGTAGGGACAGACAGGGAAACTGAGGTCCAGAGGGTAAGAGCTGCTCAAGATCTCACACTTCACAGCCAGAGACAGACTCCCAGCTGGCGTTTTCCTGAAAAGCAGGATAGCAGATAAGTCAAGTGTATGAGACCCATGTGAGCCCAAAGCTAGACCTCTAGGACTCTGATAGCCCTGTGTCCAGCCTGTTTCCCTCAGTTTGGACCAAAAGGAACAGTCCGACTTCTGCGGATTCACCTCCTGTGACTCCAGTCTGACGAGTTCCTCTTCACAGGCTTGCACACTTTGTTCACAATTAAATGCCCAAATACATCCTCCATAGCAGATAGAGGGCACTCGACGCCTCTAAGCCTCCCCTTCCACATCTGTTAAATGGGACCACACTAGCGCCTGCCTCTCTCACAGGGGGGCTATGGTGAGTCAGTGGGATGAAGCACTTTCTACGGCATCTCAAGTGTAGTAAAAACACAGCAAGTGTTGGGGCGCCTGGGTGGCTCAGTTGGTTAAGCGACTGCCTTCGGCTCAGGTCATGATCCTGGAGTCCCGGGATCGAGTCCCGCATCGGGCTCCCAGCTCAGCAGGGAGTCTGCTTCTCCCTCTGACCCTCCTCCCTCTCATGCTCTCTGTCTCTCATTCTCTCTCTCTCAAATAAATAAATGAAATCTTTAAAAAAAAAAAACACAGCAAGTGTTGCCTCTCATCGTTTCCAGCCCCCTCCCCCCATCACACCTGATGGAAGGCCTAGCCTTCGTTCATGATGGACACAGTTTCCACAGGATGGGCAAGGAGCATCTCCGCTTGAAGGGATCCCCTGTACAGCGACTATTGTGGGGAATTTCTACACAAGGAGGACTACAGTAGACAGGAGAAGTTGTCAACAAAAGAGAGAAGAGTACTCCTATTTTAATTGGTGACTTATTAGGTCTCTTCAGACACTAACCCTCTCAGGGGAGGAAAGACAAATGCTCCCTATGTACATTAATACACACACATGGACAGATGCGAGGCCAGGGCTCTACCAACAACCCTCGAAAGCTTCATCTCAAAAGGCCAGCCAGGTGTCATTCTGAGGGTGTCTGCTTCTCTGTTGTGTAATAAGTCACCCCAAAACTTAACAGCACAATCAACAACTGCTGAACATTCTCACAGGTTTTGGGAAGAAGGAGTTCAGATAGGGCACAGAGGGGTGGCTTATCTCTGCTCCCCAATGTCTGACACTTCAGCTGGAATGACTCAAATGGCCAGGAGTGACTCAGAATCATCCGAAGGCTTCTATATTCACATGTCCGCACCTCAACAGGGATGATCGGAAGGCTGGGTCAGCCAGGATAGTCTATTGGAGCCGATGGCATTTCTAGCACGGTGGTGTTGGTGCTCCCAGATCTTGTGTTCTAGCAAAGAAGAGGGAAGCTACATGCCCATTATGATCTAGTTTCAAAAGTCACATAGTGTCACTTCTGCCGTATTCTATTGGTTGAAGGAGTCATAAACTCATCTAGATTCTAGGGTCAAGTACATAGACCCCATCTCTGGATGGGAGAAATGTCAAAGAATTTGCAACTGTTTTAAAACTTATATGTGGGTGTGTGGGGGCAGGGGGAGCACCTGGCTGGCTCAGTAAGTAGAGCATGTGACTCTTGACCTTGGGGTCATGAGTTTGAGCTCCACATTGAGCTTGGAGCCTACTTAAAAAAAATACAATACAATACAATGCAATGCAATGCAATACAATACAACACAACACAACACAATACAATACAAGCTACATAATGGGGATACTCTAGATGTCTCTCAAGGAGTTCAGCAATCTGAGGTAGGGTTGACTGAATCTTCGAAAATGCTGTGGCATTTAAGAACTCAGAGGATGTTCAGGGACCTTCTACATTTTAGAGATGAGGGCTCTAAGGCCTGGGGAGGGAACTGAGGAATGGAGCACTCTGGGGAATTGCTGGGGATACTGAGGCCAAGAGATTAGCAGTGGTTTGCCCCACAGATGATGGTACACTTGAGTTTTTGAGCATTGCTGATACTAAGGACAGTTTGGATACCTGAAGTTCATGGATAAAATGTAAATCCCATTTTAGCCTTTTGTTTTAACCTTTCCACCCCATTTCTTGCCATTAGTTGTAGGATACAGTCAGGAACCAACAAACAATGAAAAACCATGTGATGGGATATGGCTGTGGATCAGCTCGAGACCTGGACCTGTTCACTGTTACTCCTTGTAAGGGTGACCCTAGGGTCCAAAGAAAAGGGATTGCTCATGAATCCAGACCCACATTCAGGCTGTTTGTAGTGAACTGATCAGACAGAACTATAGATATGTTTAAGTTCATTTAGAGTAAATTTCATAAAGTGAACTGAATCTACTCAACTGATACTTGTGTTTCTTTTAGAAGATTCTAAATAATAAACACCTCTAGGTATTGCTGAAGCGGGCAGACTGCTTGGACATTTGAAGTCAAGATACTGGTGCCCTTGGTTTGCAGTCAAAGCAAGGTATTCTAGATGGGTCCTAAATAGGACCTTTCCTTGTTCAAGTGGGCTACTCCCATATACCACAAACAAAACAGGGATCAAGAAAAGCCTTTATAAACAATTTGGTGTTGTTAGTTCTTATAAACACAGTGAGGATCTTCCTCGAAGGTGAGGATCCTAGCTCATTCTAGAAGTTATATAAGAGGGTATTTACACGTTCTATACTCTTGGAACATCTCCTTGACCTTCACCATTCCTAGAAGATCCTACCTACCTAGAAGATCCATCCCCATCAGACCATGTGATCTTCAGGGCTGATTCCAGGTCATTCATTCATTGCTTGACAAAGGAGCTGGATTGAGTAAAATTTCTTTGCTGGGTGACTAAATGTCACAAGTCCTGGCACATAGTGGATAATCAGTCACTGGAGTTGAACCTGAGTGGTATTCATTTGCTAACAGAATCCTTACATTTTGAATTATGAAAGGCATTTGTACTTTAAGGGAGAACTTGGACAAAAACGGGTGGGCCAGAAGAGGTGAGAATGGTGAGCCCAACCTTGCAATTCTCTCACTACTAAGGCAGAGGCCCAGGAGGCAGGCAGAGCAGAAGAAAGAGCTTGCTTTGGTGTTTTGGGAGGGAAAAGCTTATAATTATTTACTGCATCCTGGCAATGGCTGTATTTATCATCTTCCTTAGGGTGGGGAGAGGGATTCTTGCATTTATGTACGCCTTCGGTAGATTTAGTTCAGCACCTACTCTATACCAGCCGTCATGTCATCTGCCGGGGCTTCAGACATGAAAAGGGCACAGTACCTGACCTACAGGGAGTTTCAGATTAGAAGTGAAAATAAAACAGGGCTTGGAGAAAGTGGAAATGCGGGGAGGTTAATATCAGGAAGGAAATCTTGATTATTTCCAGAGGTCATAAAGCTCACACAGCTCTCTCCTATGTCCCAAGAGCTAAGGAAGACTATATTTGAGGGTGAGGTTGTTCTACTTCTGGCAATTTTGTTAGTTACCAAGGGTATTGTACAACCCAAACTCAAGAGAAATGCAACTATTTTTTTCATCTTTCCACTTTGTTCTAGAACCTGATTAAAGGACTCTTGGTATTAAGCCTAAATGCATAGAGGAAAGAACCAGGTTTATAGCCACGTGCACCTTCTTTCCTGTGATTCCAGCCAAGGCACCTCAACGGAGTACCTTGCACTGGGACTCTCTCAACAACTAGAAAATAACCCCTCATGTGTACCCACATATACAAGTGCCTAAGGCATAGTGGGTATTTAGTCATTGTTAATTCATTACTTCCCACTTTCTTTAATGTTATCATTACAATTTTTTTTACATTTAGTATATGATGCCAAAAATGTAAATGAGTTGTAAATAAAGGCATTTGCCTAAACAGATAGCAGAAAACATAGTAAAATAAGGTTCAGCCTGAAACCCCAAAGGCATCTTGGTCTCTGTTTCGTGGGTAAAGAGATCAGCTATCAATAGTCATTAGTGACTTAAAGTTGAATCACTTGCAAAACAACCGGTAAAAGGGTGATAATTTTTCAGGCTCAGGAAAGATGACCCATTTGGGGCTTCAAAATTAACAGCAAGAAATAGTGTCAATACGACACCAACACAGACCAAAATTAATCAGATCCCAGCCCCTCTGTCTGCTGGGAAATCTCCTGAGCCCGTTCCAAGCACCTTAAAAGATAAAGGTTGACCTTGCCCCACTTGCCTAATAATAACTTATAGATGTGTAAACATTTACCACAACAATTACAGGCCAGCCTAATGAAATTCCAGGGGCACGAGTCACAAAAGACCTGAGTATGCATCGTAAATTCAGATCAGTCCCACAGGCTGGGATCTGCAGATCAATTACAAGTCAAGGCAAATCCTTTCAAGAGCAGACCTTTTCCAGGGGACAGTGGCTGGGGGGTTTTGTGGCCTGACTCCCTGAAAGGATCCAGACATACGTGTCAGGTTTTGAATGCTAACTCTGTGATACTCCTCACTTGGAAGTCAGTGAACCCTTATGAACCTTTGCTTCCTCATCTATGAAATGGGTGGGTCAGGGTGGGCTGCCTTGCACAGTAGTTGTGAAAGGGACCCCTTCATTCATTCATTTGATAAGTACTTACTAATTATCTTCTATATTCCAGAAATCTAGTGATAACACAGCACCTGGCTCCTGGTAGACATTAAATAAATGGCAGCTACAACACATTTGATTTATCATTGATTAATAACTAGCAGTATCATTGCTGTTGGAAATTTATTCCTTAGGGGTGTTATTATGATGACTGTAACAAGTTTACTCCTTAGGAGGCCAGAGGACTGGATTAAAAATAGGATAGTGGGAAGAGGTAGGAAGTGACTAGTACCTCTTCCAAGCCCCTAGGAGATTGGTGTTGGGGTTTAAGCAAGGGAGAAAAATGAAGGACACTTCTCTCTTGCTTCACACAGACAGAATTGTTAAAGGGGAGCAGACTGCCATGAGCTGAGGGTCGCTCCCATGCCAGGCCCTTTGCTAGGGATGTGTCTTAGTCACATCATTCACTCCTTACATCATTCTGCTGAGTTCACTACTATTATTCCCCCTGAACTAGAAAGTAATTGAGATTCTAAGGGTGAGTTCCAAAGAAAGACAGATAAGTGATAAAGACCTTTTATTTAAGACTAATGAATTTGGGGGGAAGGGAACCAGTGAGGAAAAAGACTCCCAAAGCCTTAGGAAAAAACAGTTACCCAGCCCAGGTAACGACATCCCCATTCAGGGAGCAGGGAAGGGCCGGCACCTGCCAACGTCCCCCAGGAGGCTCCTGAAATGGGAAGAGAGACGGGAAACACACATACGTGCCACCTGCCTCTTCCTCCAGCAGCGCGTTCAGATGTCATCCTACATCGCGAACAGGAATGTTCAGGAAAATGATTGTCTCATCTAACACTTCATGGGCTGCCATTGTTGTCTGCTTTTAGCAAAACCTGATCCTATTTTTAAAAATGCAAATGCAAGACAAGTACCCTGAATGCCACACTCAAGGAACTCTTTGTCTCTGATTAATCCTAAATGTGACTATTCGACGTGTACACTCTTCTTTTCCGTAAGTATAAAGCCCATTTGTGAAGAAAGATTTGTTCCAGCTGATTGCTTGACTACAAATCTCAGCCGATTTTTTTTTTTTTCTGCCTTCTTACTTAAAAGAATCAACTCCAGACCTCTGGTTTGTTAACAGTATTTGGGAGTAGAGAATGTATGCTTTCTTTGATCAGATGCTCCATGTCCTGGGTAACCCATACCCTAGTCCAAGTCACCTAGATTTGGGAGTGCTTTAAAGGAAATGTCCCCCCGTTTGGGCCAGTGGTAAAAAGTCAGATTTGTGAGGCGGATCTCCCCAGATAGAGCCCCAGCCAGGATTTAAAGTATTCACACAGAATACTTAAAAATATGCCTGACACACATTAAGTCCCCAGCAGACGTTAGCTAGAATGATCATTGCCCTTGCAGAAGGGGAGGGGGCAGCTCACCTGCTCTCCTCTGCAGGTAAGATCTCTCACTCCAGGGCTCATCTCCGTGTTCTCTCTGCTTGTTGTACTAAAATGAAGGCCGAGCACTTCCTCGGTGCCAGCCACCCTGCTAGGGACTTTGCAAGCATCATTTCACTATAGCTCCTGGAAGGAAGCACAATGGTGCGATTCCCTTTATAGGGGTGGTGGGGGTGGGACACAGGGAGGTGACATTGATGAGGGAGTCCAGAGTCTGAGCCATTCTGCCTTGGGCCCTGCAGACTCTCTGACCTGCCCCAGTAGCCCCCTAACCTGCCATCCCCTCTGACCTGGCTCAGGCAGGAGGCTGATGTAAGGGGGAACCTCAGAGAAGGGACAGGCTCCCTCCCACTTCGGCGCAATGAGTCCCAAGCAAACCTCTGGGAATTCGAAGAGAATCCTGGGAAGCTCCCCCGTTTCCTTCAGGGAAAGGGGGAGCAAAGGACAGGAGATAGTAATAAAACCAAAGGGTTAGGCCCTAAAGAGGACGTACCATGCAATTCAATTATAAGAGGTTCACAAACACAGTCAACACTGTCAGAACGTGGTGGCCTATGGGGAGCGTGGACTGAATGGAAAGGGATGGAGGGAACTTTCTGGGGGGTGGGTGGAAATGTCGTATATCTGACTGGGGTTTTGGCTATCATGGTGATACAGGAGTCAAAAATAACTGAATTGCATTTCAGCGTGTGTGGAGTTTATCCTCAATTAGTACTTTTTTTTTTACAAGATGCAGATCAGAGCAGGGTGGAACAGAGCAGGAGAGGGGATGGCAGGAGACTACAGGATGATGCTCTAGGCAGCAGGGCTGGGGGTGCTGGAACACTCTGGTTGTGCCACAGGAGGGACGGCCTGAGCAAAGGAGTCACAGCTTACTCAGCACAGCTGTCTGTCCCTCGCAGGGGCCTGATCTGAGCCTTGGGGGCCCTTAGTTGTTCACGCTACATTGTCAGGACCCCATCTTTCACCCCGTGGTCCGGGCTCCATTCACATCACCTTGGCAGGAGTTGAAGGGAGACTCCAACCAGCGCAAATGCTTTCTTAGCCCCCACAAAAGAGGCCGAGCACACGGATTCCCTGCCAATGTCTCCATCTGTTAGCGGATGCCCCACATCCGCGGAAGCCGAGGCAAGGGCCACCCATCTCCCCTGCAGCCCAGGAGCCAAAAAGTTCACGGTCTTGGCTCCATTCTCCCGGGTGGGCTTTTGGCCCCACTGGCATAAGGTGATAGTCCCAGTGCGCGTCCTCCACCCTTATTTGGGCAATCCAAAGACTTCCCAGAGGCCTGTCTCCCATTCCCTGCCAAGCCCAGGATCTTGAGTGCTCAATTTACTCTCATTGTAATTTTTAAAAATGATTGAATATGTATTATTCCCTACCCATCCCACAAACTCACCCCCAGCCACCTGTGTCCTTGACCTACTTGGCCCCAGGAGTTACCAACATGCACGCAGTTCCGCCTCACCTCCACGCACTTCTAAAGCTGCTATTCCCTCTGCTGAGGACCTTTCTCCCTACTTTACCTTCCCAGCAAGTTGCTAATTCCTTCAAGACGCAGCTCATGTCCCAGTGTCTGCAAACGTCCTCCGTGGAGCTGACCCTGCTCCGAGCCCTACGTTCACCGTGTTCACCGCACCGCGCTGGCCCCTGGTCTCCCTCATGAGTCAACAGCTATTTCACAGCAGGTGTTGGGCTCCTTCACTGTCTCATCCTCAGAGCCTGGTCCTCAGTCAGTAATGGATAAATGTTTGGGATGGATTGAGAACGTACGCACAAGAAATGCAGCAGGGCTCTGCCAAGTTCTTCCTTCTCCTGGGTCTGGGGTGCCCTGCTAGGGATAGGCCTCTGGGCTGCAGTTGGGGCAAGCGGGCATTCTCCCATCACACGTCTTCCAGGCCCCAGGCCTCCAGTTCTGACGAAGGCAGGACCTGCTGCCCCTACCTGGTCTGGAGCGGGAGAGCCTGTCATACCAACTGCGGCAGCAGAATTGAGAAGGAAAATGATTTCCCCCTGTGTTAGGGGAGAAAAGACCATTTTTCTTCAACCTGCAGTTTATGTGGCTACATTTCTTTGTCAAGACTTTTTTCTTCTTTCCTTCTTTTAATTAGTATTATTAAGTCTAAACACCTAAACATACCGGGGATCCAAGTGACCAGTAGGAAGGGTAGAGTCTTGTCATACATTGAAATTCTGGACCTGGGCTGGGTACAGTCAAGCAAAGAAATAGGTTAACCCAGAGGGTAAGCGGCCCCAACCCCAGAGTCCAGAGCATCACCACCGGGATCCAGGGAAGGCCTTGATGCAAGTTGCCATGGCGACAGAGCTCTCACAGGCCCAGGGCTTGTTGGGTAAGCACAAATGGATGGCATGCAGGATCCCTCTTTTCAATTGAAGATTACCACTAGTTTGCCATTAGTTGGAGGAAAATTGGAGATGGAGAAAAAGGAATTGCTCCTTTCAGCAAACAACCACAACTACTGAAAACTGACTTTTCCCCTGAGTCATGGTAAAGAGGAAAGAAAACTTGTCTTTCTAAAGAACACACGCTTGGGCGCCTGGGTGGCTCAGTTGGTGAAGTGTCTGCCTTCGGCTCAGGTCATGATCATGGGAGTCCTGGGATCCAGCCCTGCATGGGGCTCCCTGCTCAGCTGGGAGTCTGCTTCTCCCTCTGCCCCTCACCCTGCTCGTATTTTCTCTCTCTCTCTCTCTCAAACATAAATAAAATCTTTTTTAAAAATTAAAAAAAAAACAATAAAGAACATAGGCTTTGGAGCTAGATGGAAGGTCTGAATCCTGGTTCTTTCATTTTGGGACTGTGTGACCTTGGAGAAGTCTCTTAATCTCTCTGACTTTACTTTCTTTGGCTATAAAGCCTGTATAAAAATACCCACCTGCCCGGTTGATGGGAGAGTTAAATGAAAGAAGAGTAATTAAGTGCCCAGGTAATGGTGAGCCTTGTCCTCACTGCTCAAGATTTTCATTCATTCTCAAAGTCTTCTCTCCTTTCCTTGCCATTCTATTTATCCAATTCATTCATCTCACTAATACTTATTAAGTACCTTTGTGCCCTGGTGTAGTCTAGAAACTGTGGCTCATCACATCAGAGGCCCACAGGCAGCCATCAGTCAGAATCACATCCTACCTACAGCCCTCTAGGCATTCACCAGCTTCTCCATAATGCCTTCCAGGTCCCATCCGCACCTTCTCCTCTGCATTCCTGCCAAGTGGAGTCAAGACACTCCCTTGCCCCTCAGCATAAGATTTTCCTTGGTCCTTTGAGGAGATGAAAAGATTCCAGGAGCTGAAGTTCCTAGGGCCAATAGCCCGAGGCCATACCAAAGGCAGGGACTGTGGGGAAAGTAGTCAGGACTTGCTGAGTCTGGGTGTCCCTGGGCTCAGAGATCTTCTGGAACAGCGACTGGGCCCTGTTTATCCCTGAGGTCCTACCTCCAGGATTATCATGCAGAGTGGGCATCAGATCACTGACTAGCTGAGAAAAAGCTGCTGAAACAGCAGGAACAAACTGAGCTGTCTACTCTGCCTACAGAGCCCTTCTCCTCCTTGCCTTGCAGAAATCCAGGCTTCAGCCTTCAAGTCCAAGGACCCAGAGTATACATGGGAAAGAGTCTCTTGCTCTTTCTTTCTGGGCATCTGAACCCACACCCCACTGTCGGAAGGAGCTGAAAACCAGTCCGGAGGGGAGAAGGGCTGGACGCTTATCAAATGAGTCCCCGTTACCCCTCCTCCCCCAGGCCATGTGGCTGGAAGTATGGACTGTCCCCAAGTCCTGCCTTTCACGAACGGCATGACCTTGCACAAGTTACTTCTGGAAGTTACATTTTATTCCTTTGCAAAAATGAGTAATGATGATTTGATATTTCCAGGGTATGGCCCTGCTGTCCAAGTCTGAATTACAGGGCCAGGAGTAAAAACTGGTCTCTCTCAAAAGTCAGGACATGAACCAGCAAGTGCGGCAGGAGCTTCACGGAGACAGGAGTAAAGCACACAAGCCCCCAGGCTGGCAGGAGCTGGGCTGGCAGGAGCTGGGCCGGACACCAGAAGGAAACCCCAGACTGTCAGGCCATACACAGAGCTGGCATCCAGAGAGGCTGGCATCCAGAGCTCACGAGCTTCCTCCCACTAGAACAGATGACGTTGACTAATGAAGGATTATCCACCCACACGGTAAGCCACAAGCAATTATGAATTCCATTACCCAGCAACTTGGCCAAGATGCCTCCTGGCTCACCCTCAGATGAGAAGTCTCACCCAGCAAAGAGAGGCCCCCGGGAAGCAGAACGGTTCCTGGACACAGAAGGCTGGCTAATTAAGTCCTTCCACCAGTACCAAGCTGGCTCTTCTCATGATGCCTTACTCCTTTATGGGAGAGGTGGGAAGGGTGCAGGAAAGGTCAGAACAACCATGTTCTCACAACTGTTCCACTGTGGGAGCTGGAGAGGGAAGCGAACTTCCTGGAGCTCCATTTGCCTTCACTATCAAATGAGAACACTACTACTTCCCATAAGGGAAGACATGTATGTGAAGCAGCTGGAGAAGCCCTCTGAAGCCAGTATCACTGATGATGGACACTGGCCCTCACTGGTGACCGTGACCTGCATAAGGCTCTATCGTCATCCCCACAGCAACAGCTTTCAGTTTTCAAACACGGGGTCTACCAATCTTGAGGACTTACCACTCATGATTTCAAGTAACCCTCAAAATAATGGACAGAAGTATTCTTATTACCCGTCGTGACAGCAAGGTGATTGAAGCTCAGGGTTACATGACTTGCCAATGGCCACACCACTTCTTAAATTCTCAAGACAAAATTGGATCTAGTCCTCTGACTCCAGAGCCTGTGTTCCTAACCCCATCCCACCATGCCTCCATTAATCTAGACCACTTACTGAATCAGAGAAAGCTTGAAGGGCTTTGGATCTGCATTTTACAGTAGTAATTTAATAGTATCACAGATGTTAGGTAATACAAGTCCTACTTCAGAGTTTGTTTTCTCTTAATAAGGATCACAGGGTACAGGGCATGTGAAGGAGTATTTTGTGGCCAATCTGATTAATGCTGGGTCTTAGGCTAAGGTGGACGCTCATAAATAATTCAGCTGCCCCTGAAACGCTTTCATCAATACCTCTCACCACTGAGCACCAACTAATACTGATACTTCTGTCCATGTGTGACTTTCTGAAGTGAAAAACAACTGTGAATCACAAGAGTGGGGCCGAGGAATGTGGCCTCCTTACTCATGGCTCATGAGCCAACGTTCTCTACCTTGCACATCAGCCCAGTCTGCCAGTGAAGCCTCCAGTTTGGCTGGTCAGGATGATTGATGATCAACGCATGGTCTTTAAGACTTACTGTGCATCCCAGAAGCACCCTATACTGTGCACTGTTTACCCTTTAGTTTAACAAACATGCACTTATTAAACACCTGCCACAACCACGGTTCCTACCTCCAGGCTGAATTGCAAAATTATCTAGCAAGCAGATAGATATAAGTGGAGACCCGAGTGCCAACCTTGCTGTGTTGAACCCAAATCTCATAGATGAAGTCTGAGCAAACATTTAGAGAGTAGGTGCTCAATAAATATTTGTTCAATGAATTTATAGCAATGACAAGAGCTGCTTCTTCTTGGGGTAATACTGCCTGATACTGCACAGATCCTGGCTCCACTACTTACCCGTTGACATGACCATGAATATGCTTCTCAATCTTTCTGCACCTTAGCCTATTCCTCTGTAAAAACAGGCAAATGAATAATACCTACTTGGGGGATTTTTAGCAGATTTTTTGAGAAATAATTCACATGCCATATAACCCAGCCATTTAAATGTACAGTTCAATGGCTTTTAGCAAATTCACAGATTTCTGTACCCATTGCCACAATTTTAGAATATTTTCATTACCCCAAAAAGAAACCCCACACCCCTTAGCCATCACTAACCCAACCCCCTCTCATTCCCCTCAGCCCTAAGTAACCATTAACCTACTTTTTTCTCTATAGATTTGCTTATTCTGGACATTTCATATCAGTGGAATCATGTAATACATGCCCTTTGTGACTGGCTTCTTTTATCCATGTTGTATCATGCATTAGTACTTCATTCCTTTTTATTACTGAATATATATCACTAAATAGATATGCCACATTTTGTTTATCCATTCATTAGTTGATGCATATTTGGTGTTTTTTTCATATACTTATTGGTCTTTTATGTATCTTCTTTGGAGAAATAACTATTCAGATACTTCGTCCATTTTAATTGGTTTGTCTTTTTATTACTGAGTTGTAATGTGTTCTATATATTCCAAATACAAGTCCTTTTTAGTTTTAACATCAGTTTACATGCATATTTTTTAAAGATTTTATTTACTTATTTGAGAGAGAGAGAGCATGAGCAGGATGAGGGGCAGAGGGAGAAGCAGACTCCCCGCTGAGCAGGGAGCCCAATGCAGGATTCGATCCCAGAACTCCAGGATCATGACCTGAGCCGAAGGCAGATGCTTTACTGACTGAGCCACCCAGGCACCCTTTTTTTCTTTTGCTGCTTATATTTTGTGAGTCGTATCTAAGAAGCCATTGCTTAATCCAAGGTCATAAAGATTTGTACCTATGTTTTCATCAAAACAGTTTACAGTTTTATTTTTTTATTAAAGATTTTATTTATTTATTTGAGAGAGAGAGAATGCGAGACAGAGAGCATGAGAGGGAGGAGGGTCAGAGGGAGAAGCAGACTCCCCGCTGAGCAGGGAGCCCGATGCGGGACTCGATCCCGGGACTCCAGGATCATGACCTGAGCCGAAGGCAGTCGCTTAACCAACCAGGCGCCCCCAAAGCAGTTTACAGTTTTAGTTCTTACATCTGTATACTTAATCTGAGTTAATTTCTTCAAATGATGTGAACTAAGGGTGTCCACCTTCATTCTTTTGCATATGGATGTCCAGTTTTCCCCAAACCACTTATTGAGAAAAACTATTCTTTCCCCTACTGAATGGTCTTAGAATTCTTTTTAAAATCCAAGCCACCAAAATGTGAGAGTTTATTCCAGACTTTCAATTTATTCCATCGATCTAAATGTCCACTCTTATGTCAGCTCCATACTGTCTTGATTACCATAGCTTTGTAGTAAGATTCGAACTCCAGAAGTGTGAGTTCTCTAACTTGGTTCTTTTTCAAGATTCTTTTGGCTATTCTGGGTATCTTGAATTTCCATATGAATTTTAGAATCCATTTGCCACTTGCTGTAGCAAAGTCAGCTGGGATTTTGATATGAGTTGCACTGAATCTGTAGATTACTTTGAGTGGAACTGCTATCTTAAAAATAGTTAAGTCTTTTGATCTTTGAATACAGGGGGTCTTTCCATTTATTTAGGTCTGTAATTTCTTCCTACAATGTTTTCTAGTTTCCAGAGTATAGTCTTATACTTCTTTTAATTTATTCCTAATTATCTTATTCTTTTTGATGTTACTTTAAATGGATGCTGTTGCTTAAGTACAATGTTACAGTGGTAACAGCAGACATCCTTGTCTTGTTTCTGCTCTTACAGACAAGCATTCAGTCTTTTACCATCAGGTGTAATGTTAGCTGTAGGTTTTTATAGATTCCCTTTATCAGGTTGAAGAAGTTTCTTTCTATTCCTAGTTTGTTGGGTTTTTTTTTTTTAAATCACGAAGGAGTGTTGAATTTTGTCAAATGCTTTTTCTGCATCTTTTGAGATGATCATGTGGTTTCTGTTCTTTATAATGTAATTGACTTTGGATGTTAAAGCAACCTTGCATTCCTGGGAGAAATCCAACTTGGTCATAGCGTATAATCTTTTTTAGATATTGTTGGATTTGATTCGATACTATTTTGATACAGATTTTTGCATCTATATTCATAAAGGATATTGATCTATAATTTTCTTTTCCTGCAATATCTTTGCTTAGTTTCAATAACCAGGTAACACTGGCCTCATAGAATGAGTTGGAAAGTATGTCCTCTTCTAATTTTTAAAAAATTTTGTGAATAATTGGTATTAATATTCTACAAATGTTTGGTAGAATTTACCAGTGAAGGATTTAGCATCTAATATTGAGCTTCTTTGTGGGAAAGTTTTTGATTACTAGTTAAATCTCTTTATTTGTTAAAGGTCAATTCAGACCTTTCTATTTCTTCTGGAGTCAGTTTCAGTAGTTTGTGTCTTTATAGAAATTTTTCCATTTAATCTAAGTAATCTAATTTATTGGTATGTAGTTGTTCATAGAAGTCCCTTATATTTTATTTTTATATTTCTGTAAGGTCAGTAGTAATATCCCTTCATTCATTTTTTTATTTTAGTATTGTAAGTATTTTTTTCTTAGTTACCCTAGTTAAAGGTTTGTCAATTTTGCTGATCTTTTTGAGGGACCAATGTTTGGTTTCACTGATTTTCTCAACTGTTTTTCTATTCCCTGTTTAATTAATTTCCACTCTACTCCTTGTAAGTCCTGTCCTTCGGTTTGCTTTGAGTTTAGTTTGCTCTTCTATTTTCAGTGTTTTAAGATGGAAGGTTAAATTGCTAATTTGAGATCTTTCCTTTAAATTATGGGTAATTTTAGCTATAAATTTCACTCTAAGCACTGTTTATGGGAAACTTAGCTGTTTCCCATAAGTTTTGGCCTGGTGTGTCTTTGTTTTCATTTACTGCAAAGTGTTTTCTAAATCCCCTTGTGATTTCTTCTTTGAGCTACTGGTTATTTATAGTCTGCTGTTTAATTTCCACATGTTTGTGACCTCCCCAAACTGCTTTCTGTTAATTAATTTCCAGTTTCATTCCATTGTAACCAAAGACAATTCTTTGTACAATATTAATCCTTTTTATACTATTGAAGATCATTTATGATTTATAATATGGTATATTCTGGATACCCATGCATACTTGAGAAGACTGTATTCGGATATTATTGGGTGAAGTTCCTATAAATGTTTGTTAGATCTAATCCTATAAATGTTTGTTAGATCAAATCTTCAATTTCCTGGTTTGTTGGCATATAGTTGTTCATAGTATTCCCCTATACTTTTTTTTTTTTTAATTTCTGTAAGGTCAGTAGTAATATCCCCTCTTTCATTTCTGATTTTAGTAATTTGAATCTTTCCTATTTTTTCTTAGTGGGATATTGACATCTACAACTTTTATTTTTGAAATGTCTATTTCTCCCTTCAATTCTATCAGCCTTTGCTTCACGTATTTTGAGGTTCTAGTGTTAGGTAAATACATGTTTATACTTATGGCTTTCTGATGGATTGATCTTTTCTCATCATAATATGTTCCTCTTTAATTCTAGTAACATTTTTTTATGTTAAAGTATACTTCATCTGATGTTAGTAGAATTAGCCACAGTCACTGGGTTTTTAATGAGGGGTTAAATGAGCTAATCCGTACACATCATACAGAATAGCATGCGGCACAGGGCAAGTTTTTGATAAATTTTAGCTAATACTGTTACCCATGGTCCTTACATGCCTGAGTTCAGGTGAGCCTCACCACATCCAACCCTGTGGTACATACAGTTCTCTATATTTTATAGAAGAAGAAATTGAGGAACAAAGAGTTCAAGGAGATTGTCCAAAATCCTCAAGCCACGGCAGTGATCCAGTTAAATCTTTTTTGATTCCAAAGCCCATCCTCTATTCTGTATGATCTGCCTGAGCTTCCAGGACCAAATTAGTTACCTACAAGATTTTAACTTTATAGTCAAACTGAAGACAAATTGCAGTGGTCTATGGACTTGAAGGTCATAAGAGTTTGGAATAAATCTTGGAGCCAAGTCCTTGGCTGGAGGACTTTCAACAAATTCTTAACCTTTTCGAGGCTCAGTTTCCTCATCTGTAACGTGGTGAGTATGATGGTGCCTCCACCAACAGGTCATTATGAAGATTAACTGTGATAATGCCAGGAAATTTCTTGGCACCTACAAATCAGTCAATAAAAGTTGGCTGTTATTACTGTTATAATTGGGGAAGACGAGCACGAACATATCTACCAGAGTATGTAATTAGTGCCACAAGGTAGACAAAAGAAAGAGATGTTGTGTTTAGAGAAAGGAGCAGTCTCCCCTGACTCCAGGACCATCAGAAGATTCCAGAGAAGTGTGACATGTCTGTAGGACCTTGAAAAGGTAGAGTAGGATAGATGAGCAGGGCATGACCTGCCTGGTGAGCAGCAAAGCCCAGGCACCAAGGCAGGCAAGTGCTTATGTGTCAGGGAACGGGAACATGCTGGAATTCCCCTGTTAGCACAGCTCTGGCCTCCTTTGAGAGTTCCATTCTGAATTCATGGTGCCATAAAAGTGAAAGTACCTCAATAAAGGAAGAACAGGTGGCCCAAGATAAAACAGAAAGGAGCTATATCACGAAGCAAGAATCTACATTTTCCCCTTACCCCACCACTGTTCTCACCCCCCCTGCTTGCCTTTATCTCTCATGAGTTTATTTAGAGACCATCTGCCTGGTGTTAAAAGCTCTGTAGGGTGCGGAGGACTGGCTTGGAGAAGTAGCATCCTGGAAAACTCAAAGCTCCCCTCAGTTCTATGCTCAGCCAAGAACGCAGATTTCCTCAGCCCAGGGCTGCTATGGCATCCCTTGAGTCTGGACCAGTGGTGAAGGAATGAACGATCCAGCTGAACTCAGGGGGACGAGGCATGAGAGGGTGCCAGGACCTTGCATCCTTCAGCACTGCTCTGGAGAACAGTGGACTATGAGCACAGTCCCCCAATGTCACCTTATCAACTCTGTCACTGTGAGCTCCCTCAAAGAGCACCCTGATCTCCAAGGTGGGGAAAATGAGGGATATCAGCATGAGGGGCCTCTGCATGTACTTTGTGGGACAAACCCTCCCTCCAACCTGCTCTGCACTGGGCTTTGGGCTCAGCAATTGCACAACCATGACTCA
>NC_138384.1:18113604-18172437 GCF_054177405.1 Leptonychotes weddellii | reverse complement strand
CTGAAATATACCAGGGGTGGCAAAGCTGAAGCTAAGGAATCATGTATTATCTGCTGGCTCAAGTCACAGGCCCATCGAAGGGTAGTGAGGCAAGTAAAGGGAAGGAGGCAGAGGCAGGAGGGAAGCATCAGTGGGCAGGTAGAAAGTCTCCCTGACAGTCTCCAGTGAGCTGGGCAAACAAGGCAAGGCCACCTTCAATGCCAGATCAGAATGTGGAAGGTACCCTGACTCTACCCCACCAAAGGACAGAGCCCAGCCGACAGGAGTCTAGCCCCATGGAGTTGGGGGAAGGTGGAGACTCAGACATGAGTTCAAGGCTCCAGTCCATGAGAGGAGGGACTGGCAAAGCCAAGGAAGCAGGAATGACATTAATTTAGCACCTATTACTTGTCAGAAGCTCTTATACCTTTCATTTCCCTAGAGTCCCTGCTGTGACCCAATAAGGGGGTAGTCGGTACCCCTATTTAATAAATGAGGCCTTTCAGACATGTGTGCTTCTTTAAGCAGGGGAGGCAGAGTAAAGATGGTGAGGACTCCTCCTCCTTCCCAGCAGCTCTGCTGCCGTTGTTTGGGGCTGTCTGTGCGGCCTATGTCACACCTCCATGAGAACAAAGAACACACGCAGGACCGGGGCGGGTACCCTTCATAGGCTTCTCAGGATCCTCACTGATACTCTGGTTCATCTCGATCCCCAACAGGTGTGGCCCACTTACCTCCACCTCCCCAGGGTGGTGACCTCACGCCCCATCCCAGCCTCCCCGCCTTCTGTGGCTTGAAGGTCCAGCACCCCCCTCCCCTCCCACCAGCCCCCCTGCCCCCAGGCACAAGCCTAAAGGATACTTGTCTTTCTTCCTTCTTGCCCAGACATTCCCTACGGGGCAGTGACATTTCATTTTCCTCGGAGGCTCTCAGCACTGTGCTGGGTCCCTGGAGACGTGCGCAGAAGGTGACAGCTGCCCGCTCAGGGCCATGACGGCCATTTCTGCCGCCAGAGTCCTAAACAGGGGACACGCCTGGCTTCCCAAAACCCTCCCTGGGCTATTTATTGGTGGTGTTCGCTCTCTCCCCCCAGCTCGCTTCTCCGTCTCCCTCCCGTGAGGCTCAGTCCTCACCGCTCACTCTCCGGAGGCATTTGTCTGCCGGGAAAACAGCGGCTGACAGCAAAGGTCACCGTGGCCAGTTCTGGCTCGCCGCATACAAATGTGCCTTTTAGCTGCGGGCCCTGCAAAGAGGGACCCGGGCCTATTATTGATAAATCCTTGAAAAGATTCTAATGTATCTTCATTTCAGGGAAAACAACTGCCTTCAAGGTTGCACCAAGAAAATAAAGCAGGCAGCCTGGTGACGGATTCGAGAGGTTGGCATTTTCCCAAAGATTAAAAGATTATAACACTTCTATTAGGATCACTCCGTCACGCTGTATTGATCTCATCAGGGAAGCCACTGCAGGTCTAATATGAACAGAGCGCGTTCGGGAATTAATCACGGGGGGTTTTATTACGGTTCATAGGGTGCTTCGTTCAAGCCGCATGGTCTGCAATATTTATGGCCCTGCTCCCTGGCCGGCCGTTATTAAGTACGTGGAGCTGGTATTGCTGGGTTAGAACACAAAGTCATTCTTCAAAAGTAAATCTTATCTAAACTGTGCACACAAAGCCAATTATGTTTTGATTTACATTTTAATTCTGTGGCAGAGCATGGGGGAGTGGGAGGGCCCAGAGATGCAGATCTGGAAGGACCCGCTTCCGTCGCAGACCTGCTTGCTGCAGAGGCACGACCTCGGACAAGGGAGCCTCCTGGAGGCTCCGCTTCCAGATCTGTAGGAGGAGGGTGGCAGCACCTACCTCCCCACGTGAGAACCGGGAGTTGGCATTGCCCCCTCCCCGCCCAGCATCGGAACTGAAACCTGCCCCCCACCCCCAGGAGGCGGGGTGGGCACACAAAATTCAGCACCCTCCCGCTATCTGTTCATTGTTCGGAGACCCTACCTGACTTGAATTCTGGGGAGACCAGTCTGAGCTGAGAATGGAGTGAAAAAAGGTTGAACTTTTTTTTTCTTTAACCCAAACTTAAGAGAAACACAGGAGTATGCTTTATGACCCATGGAAACTCGCTCCTAATTCACTGGTTTCCACCTCCAATTCTTTTCTTGGGAATCAGGGAGGCCTATACTTACCCCACAATGTGGGGGCAAACCATTAGCTTTTGGGTAAAGACTATATCACTGAACTGTCAAAATTAAGTAAGATCGATTGGAAGGGGTTTTAGTCCACGATCTTACACAGACTGCCCACTTAGTAACTCAAGACTTTGTCATCAGAAGGAGGAGGAGCAAACAGTAGGTACTGTTAATACAGATGATGCGGTTTGAAGTGGTGGGGTTCAGAGCCCCATGGCCGAGAAAGAATTCTTGAGAGGACTTCGGTGCAAAAGGGCAGTTTGATTAAAGCGCACGGCGACAGGACCCATGGGCAGAAAGAGCTGCTTTGGGGTTGTGACAAGTGGCTGGTTATATAAGATTTTCTATCCTACGGAGGGGAGGGTGATCTTAGGACTCCAGGAAATTTTCTGGAGATTGTTTTTTTCTCATAAGTCATTAAGATGGTTGCAAACTGACAGAGACTCCTGTCCTGCAGGACTGTGATCTCTATCAGTTAACCACTTGTTTTCCCTTTCCTTTGTTCTCAGGCAGCCAGGAGCACCTGAGGAATGTCACACATATCCCACCTGCTGGGGTGGGGGGTGGGGGGGGTAGGTTAGCTTGTGCTTTGCCCTCAGCTCGCCTTCTGCTCCCTCATCACTAGTAATCATAGCTGTGGGTCTAGTCACTGTGGTAGTAAGATTAGCAATCATGGTTCTAGTAGTAGCGATCACAGTAGCAAATAGTCCTACTAGTAATAATAGCAGTAACACTAGTGTGGCTGGTAACAGCAGCCCAACAGTGGTGTAGTGGTCCTGGTGGTGAAGGAGCATCCCGGCCCCAGTTCTCACCACTCCTGTGATAGTCAGCAAGTCACTAAACCCCTCTGAGTGACAGCCTCGTCTTCTGTAAAGCAGCAATAAAAGCATCTCACCCTCACAGCTCCTGTCCATATAAAATCAGATGTCATACAGAAAGCTCTACCTGGCCCCCCTGCCGGCCTCCACCTGTCCCCAATCTCGTGTTCTCCGTGTCCCGAGCCTCTGAGCCTCAGGCACCACACAGACACAGGTCTGCAGTTTGTGTTTGTGACCTGCTCTGCCGGTCAGAACACGAGATCAGGAGCGTGGTGAGCGGGGTGGACACTGGATAAAAGCACTCGTGCGTGTACCTCATCCCAGGCTGATGGGAAGACCAGAGGAGAAGGGGTCAGTAAGTCCTTCACACGGTCTGGCCACTGTGGGCACTCAATGCCAGGTGCCACCAGAGAAAGGCTCTTCTGTTTAATAGTGATCTAAGGAACCTGCTAGAGCTTCTTGAGGACAAAGGGCTTCACTGTCACTCCATTCACAGAGCCTATTATAGTCCCGTGCACACAGTAGGCATCCAATGAACGATGATTGTTTCACTCCGGCTGCATAAGAATTCCCTTCCAGGGTAGCAATCAAGAGGTCACGTGGTGTCCTTCACTTGACCTTCTGTAGCCTCAAGGAGTCCATCATCCCGAGCCTCGGCCCATTTCCCCATGAAACAACTGTCATCTCCTGCTGTGGAAGTAAATCTACATCCCCAGAACTGCCCCCCTTAATCCCAGGTCAGGCCTTCGGGAGCCCATGAAGCACTTGGATATGACAGTGCTTCCAGTATCCTGTTACATTCCCTGAGTCTTCCATTTTCACTGGCTGGCTGACCCCCGTCCTTCCACTGTCCAGCTGGTGACAAGGCTCTTTCACTTCCCGACCCAGTGAGCACTGACTGCACATGCAGATCAGCACACCTGTGCTGGAACCCGGGAACATGGCGCCGGGAGACGGCAGGCCCCACGTGCCCAGCTGCTGGCCTCTGCTCACAAATGTCTCTGCTCAGACCCTGGAGCCGAGCTCCAACTCCAGGCACAGTCTGACCAGTTCAGAGAGACACCCTGGCCCCCACCCCAGCACCAGTATGTAGTACCTACCCAGGGAGGTATGTTCAGTGGATGTTCCCTAACAGGCCATCACCTTCCTCCTTCTAACGGTATATGGTTACTAACATCCTTGTCTTATAGGGAAGGCCAAAGGAGTAGCCAACCTGGAATGGGCCCCACAGGACAGAAGCCAAGAGTTTGAGCATCTGGACCAGTGATTAAGCTGGACCCAGGAGTATATAAATCCAGGACATGAGAGCGCAGGACAGCTTGAGACAAAGTCTCTTGCAGGAGGGCTGATGCCAGAATTCTAGGGGTGAGTGGGGGGTGGCATGCCCACAGAGCTAGTTAGGCACAGGCTCAAAGAGCTCAGACAGAGATAGAGGGTGAAAGTCAAGGGCACAAGTTGGAGAGAAATGCTAAACCTACAAGTGGGACAGGGACAGGGCTTCTGACAGACGGGTGTCCCTTGCGGCCAGGCATGGGGGCAAAGGCCAGAGGCACGTGAGCTTGGTCTGTGGCAGCCAGCTGCTTCCTGGGACAAATAAGGGAGCAAGAGAGAAAAAGAACAAGTGAGGGAAGGGGGAGGAAGAGCAAGAGAGCGCAAGCATAAGGGCGAGAGTGGAAAGAAGTAGGTGGGAGAGAGGGTGGGCCAGAAGGAGATCCACAGCATATTCAAACATGAAACACCAACCTTGTGAACACTTCATAAATGTGGCTTATTGAAAAAGGGATCTTTACCATAAAATAGATTTGCATTTCCCTCCACCCCCAGTCTCCCGCCTCCGTGGCCGGAGAAAAACAGCAGTGTTACCACCTCGATATGCACCTTGTAAACCCACAGGCTCCTCTGCCTTCCTATGAAGCCCAGGTAACACTTCCAGAAGGACCTATATCTAAAGCCCTGGTGCTCCCTGAGGACCCGCACCCTGCCCAGAAATAGACGCAAATGTCTGCAAGAAAAGAATGCCTGTCACATGTTCGCTTTTTAGCTGAGAAAACCCAACACATCAGGAAGTCACATAAATATAGCATTATGGATTTTGAAGAAACGGGCAGGCGCACATCACTATACACCAAAGCATTGGCTCTTACCCTTTCATCTGACGCAAAGTGGCTGGCTGAGGGCACGGAGACCAGAAGGGTTTCCAACATATAATTAGAAGCACACCAGGGGCTACCATTAAAGACCAGTACATTTTCTATTATGCTGAATCCAGAGGCTAATTTTCAGGAGTTTATAAAGCAACTGTAAAAATAGTTTTTGATTCACCAGCTCTCATACTGGCTCAATTTGAGAATACTCATGCTAAAGCTCTAGCTCCTAATCTTCCTCCATTAAAGTCTAACACACGTTAAGTTGATTATATACATATATATATATGAATACATGCATATACATGAATGAAATAATAGTAGGTATTCCATCTGCACGCTCCTGTTGAGTTTCCAGTGCAGGCTGATTCTGCACATGGTGAACGAAAAGAGACCAGTATGCAGTTGCCGTGCAGCACAAATATACAAATGCGGGTCTGACTGTTGGCTGTTTTGGCTTATGAAGTCATCTAGGAAAACAAAAACCATTCACTCATAGAGGCTAAAGAGAAATCCCAAAAGAAGAAATGCAAATGACCAATCAACATATAAAATATTACTCAGTCTCTTGGATAATTAAAGAACCAGTAATGATTGTCTTCTAATTCGGCAAAAACAAATTAAAAATACTAATACACAAAGCTGGCAAGGCTGTGGTGAGACAGTAACTCTCATTCATCAGTGAGGCAAATGTAAATATAAATAGGGACACACTACAGTTTGAAGTCTACTAATAGCCTTGACATTGTTTATGTGAGACAGTAAAGAGAGAGGTTTTGTTTCTTTGGTTTTGGTTTTTGGATTTTTGTTTATTTTATTTTGTTTCATTTGCTTTTGTTTGTGTAATCACAAATAGAAAGTCTGAGGATTACCCAAGACAAGAAGGGGATGTTCCAACATGAACGTGGGAAAGAGGAGAAGCAGGAAATGAGAAGAAGCTAGAACAGTAAAGAAGAGGATCTGACCAGTCCAGAGAAGAGACACCCTCCAGAACCACTGCTGCCTAAAGGTTTTACTAATTGCCCCAGGAAAAAGGATCAAAAGGAAGATCAGAACCACTCTGCGGGTCACCTGTCACTGTGAGCTCAGAGTGACATAGAAACCCATATCAAGAACATGCCTGGAGCAGGAGAGGGGTGTGTGTCCAAGCAACCTCAGCCAGTCCGTGTTTTCACAAAGTAAAGGAAAACCTTCAGAGACTACTATAAAGCACCAAACAAAGCTGGTTCTATGGAGAATCTGGGGCCTGAGCAGGGAGAGCAAGATAGCACTCCCCTACAGCTCCCTAAGAACCCCAAATGGAAGGGGGCTTATTGCCATCTGAGACAGAAGTCACTTCCTTGTTCATGGGCTTCTCCACAGGCCAGTGAATGCCTTTCCCGCTGCTGGTCTGTGTTCTCAGCGCTGCTCTACATCACGAAGAACAGGCAACATCTAGGTATCTCATGTGCCACTGGACTCACACTTTTCCCACAAAAACTGGTCTTCTCCAAAACAGACATGAATGCAATTTTGGCAAGGGAAGACAAGTTAGGAGTGATTTCAAGGGGCCGACTCACATATCTGTGCAAGTCTCTGGTCCTGTGCTTCTACGGGTTGTAAGGTTTCTCACTTTCTCTTGATATTAAAAAAATAATAATAATTTCAGGGCGCCTTGGTGGTGCAGTCAGTTAAGCATCTGACTCTTGGCTTCAGCTCAGGTCATGATCTCAGGGTCATGAGATCCATGCTCAGCACAGAGTCTGCTTGAGTTTCTTTCTCTCTCTCCCTTTGCCTCTCCTGCTCGTTCTCTCTCTAAAATAAATAAATCTTTAAAAAAACAAGTTCAAATTTATAAACAAAGTTCCTGATGGTGGCTGCATGGTGTTTACACTCGACATACATTCTTTTGAGGGTTTTCCAATATTACTTGGCCAGAGGCCGTTCAGGAACGTCCTCATTAAAGAAGCCACGAGCCTCACCCTCATTCCTGGTACTTACCTCCGTGACTTCCCAGGGTCAAAGGGCTAAAAGAGAAAACCTTTGACCAAATAGAAATTAACCATCCGAAAAAGCTCAAGTTGTTGGAATTCATTTCTATATTTGAATCTGCTGGGAATTTATTTTACCAGTTCAAGACATTCATCCCACAAATGTTTACTATGTTCTCACCAGGCACTGTGCTGGGTGCTGTGGGTCAAACAGTGAAGAAAGAAAGAAAGAAGACACCCTGGTCTGCATAGACTGTCCTTTGAGAAGAGAGGGGACACATAGAATGAAGAAGTCAAGATTCAGAACTTGCTGGTTTGCCAAGCTCTCTGTCTCTTCTCGCCCACTGGCAGCCTGCTGTTCCAGCTCCAGCTGAAGTCGCCGAGGCTCTGTCAGACCCCAGGTAAAGCTCTACTCCTGCCCCAGGCAGCCTGACTTCTGCCTTGCTCTTACCCAGTGGGGCCGGTCACAGGGCTCTGGTGTGGTAAAGGATTTGGTGGTAAAACTGAGACACATGTCATAGACTTGGCCCCAGAACCCAGGCTAGAATCATGTTCTAGGCCCTAAAAATAATAATAAATTTTTTAAAATAGGCTCATGAGAGAATTCAAAGCATTTGGTTTCAGACATAGTGTAGTTGAGGTGCATATGGACATGCAGGTTGGGGTGTCCGGTGGGTTGTGAGACCCCTTGTTCTAAAGGTGAGGCCCTGGTAAGGAGATGGAGGGACCACCCACATGGAGGTCTTTCTCGAAACCCAGAGATGGCATCAATCAAGGAAATGATGCAGAGAAAGAGAAGAAAAGGACCAAAGATGTTCAGAGGAAGAGGACTTCGAAGCTAGTGAAGGAAGAAGGCATCCAGAGCTCAGATGCAGCACAGCACCTGATGCATCCAGGGACGCCACAGAGGGGAAAGCTTGGGGGACAGAGGGAAAGGGGAGAGCACTAGGTTAGGGGGGTTGAAATGGGCCCACAGGGTTTGGCGACTTGCACGTTTCTAATGACTTTCAAGAGAGGTTCCAGCGGCAGGATGGGAGTCCCATTCCAAGAGAAGAGGCGACAAGGTATTAGGAGGTCAAGGATGCAAGTGTGCAAATCAACTTGATGAGTTTGGAGTGAGAAGAAGGGGGCTGGTGGCTAGGGAGGAGGTAGGATGACCAAGAGTGTAAGTGGGTTCTCAGGCTGAGACCTTGAACGAGAGAGAAGATCTGCTGAAAGGGAGGTCCCACAAAAGGCAGGAGTTTTTTGCAAGGGCACAGATGCTTTCAGCTCCAAGTCACAACATCCCATGAAAGTGGCTTAAACAAGAGAGCCTATTTTTGACATGTATCACATGTAAAATACAAAGTGTCGGCCACATGACTCGCTATGGAAGTGCTAGAACAAGAAGTAGGTTTCATGCAGTCAAGATCCAATTGACACCAAACGTACACAGTTGGCATGGGAACTGGAAAGCTTGAGGGACTCAATTTTCAAAATTTATTTTACAACTGTATCTGCATTGTGTGTGGGTGTGAATGCTAATTGTGATGCTTAGGCCATTGCCAGCACAAGAACATATTTCTTAATGAGTTTCCTAATACTCTCTTCACTGAATAATCAGTGCTTACGGTTTTTGGACATTAAATATATTTATGTCAATCATTTTTCCATACAAGTGTAATCTATAAACGTTGCTCATTACAGCTTCGCTGCTAAGGGGGCCCATTTTTCACGTGCAGGGGCATCAGAAGAACTAAGCTGAGGTCCCACATTTATTCGCATTCTTCCCCTCCCCAGGTAGCCCCGTCCCTGCTAAAGGATCTGATTCCGATATGTGGGGCCAATAGCACTTTGCTTGAAGTGATGAATCACTCTCATTAAATGAGGGTTGGTCACCTTCATGTGACTATTCATTTTGCCCTGTGCCTATCGACCGTAGATTGCATTGATTACTAATTTCAGTTAAAAGAGGCCTCAAGCACCACAGATTCTGCTCACTCCACCAATGCTGAGGGACAGAATAGGAACCAATACGTGGAAGGCATGGGACGGGGAAAGACTTTCTAACAGTCAGAGTGACCGCAGAATGGGACCTGTGATCTCTGGAGGAAGTGATTCTTCATTACTAGATCTGTTTGCACATTTTAATGTCCTAGTCTGTCCTAGTACCCTCAAAGCCCAGGCAATGTAAGGACTTGGGAGTGATGCTGGCCTCCATGAAAACTCATATTCAAGGCTTGGCTTCAAGGAGCCTTCATCACCGGCAACCTTAGTCTACCTGAGTCCAGTGGCTCGGCCAGCCAATATGTAACGTCCAAACTCAACATTCTCCTGAGTCTGCACACAAGAGTCGCAAAACCCAGAGCTCTGACTCTCCTTTGGCCCTGCCAACCAATTCTCACTGCCCCCTACCCAACTGAGAACCACTGTCTAGACACTAGACCATGGAGTCACCTCTTTTAAAGCTCCCCTGGTGATTTTGATGAACATACAAGTTCAAACCACTTGTTCTCAGGATGAATGAGAAACCCTACAGATATCATTGCTGTCCTTGCTGACCTGGAACCTACCTGGGAATTCAGTCGCCTGCCCTAAGGCTCTGCTTTCTTCAACTTTTGGCAGCACTAAATGGTTTGCAATTCCCTGTAGCCACCTTGTGTCCAGAGATGGAGAAATCTGAGACTTGGCTTTGGGCATGAGAGACGCTGGGACAAAGGAGACTCTCAGACTTGCTTTCATGTGAATCCTTGGTATGTGAAGAAATAGGGGAACTCAGCAGAGCTCAGTCTGCCCTCCTGGGTCTTCTTGGCCCAGTTAACAAACTGTGTTACTCTGTGGCCTTTTGCTTCCTTCCCTTGTGTATATGCCATGCATATACTTTACTGGGACCTTTGTGGGTAAGGGGTGGTTATGGGCCTAGGCCTTCCACAGGCATTCTTCAGTTCCCTAATCATAAACCATTTTTGTGTCTGCCTCCCACCAGAGCTGAGAGCTATTCAAGGGTTGGCCCATGTTTTTCTGTTTTCTGTTCTTCTAGTTCTCAGCACAGTACCTGGCAAAAAGGATGTGCTCAAAGAATTATTTATTCATAAGAAATTAATATATGAGGAATGTAACTTTCCAGAGGCTGTGTGGGATGGAAGCAGGACAGGGGAGATTTTTTTTCAGTTTCCATGACAAATATGAGAAATAGGGGTTTTACTTTCCATTACACAAATTCATGAACTCAGAGGAAAGGAATTTACTCAAGACAGAACCTGGCAAGGAAGGGCTTCAACCCAAGACTCAGTACTCTCTCTAGTTTGCCTCTCTCCTTTCCAGGTGCTATTTGACTCAAATCCATACTGGCACATTCGAGGCTGCACCCCTGGGTGTAGCCATGACAAGGATATTTTCAATTTTCAGAATCAGCTGTATAGCTTTCCAAACTTCATCAAAGAAATGCTCTAGAGATATCTGTTGACTGATGAGCCATCTAATTGTTTCCTGATATCAGGCCCAGGGTCCAATAGGTCTCTGTCCAGAGAGTATGTCCATCTGCTTCTGGGTAACTACCATCACCCTCCACATTAGAGCAAACCTTGTGAATATCACCAGTATAAGATATCACTAGCACCATCATCAACCAGGCCTTGAATGAATTCTGCTGGCGGTCTCTAGAGCCAATATTGTGTAAACCTGGCCCCCTTCTCCTACTATTCCCACACCTGCTCTTTTGTGTTCAACTTACACTCACTCCTGGCCTTCCCAAACCAGATCAGAGCACAATACAAAGGCAAGAGTCACAGGCTAAGTTGCCCAAGAATAAAGCACTGAGATGTTGAGCATGCCAGGTATTTATTAAGAGTGCCTTTCAGATCCAGACTTGGGGAAGGGAAGGGAAGGGAACAGAGGTCGGTAGCAGAGAGAGAGATGTTCAGTTGTACTGCAGACCCAATGGCAGATTTGGCCAACTCTACAGAAAGCTCTGGAGTTAGAACAGAACCTTCAGCATTGTTCCTAGTTGAACGAAAATACTTCATATTCCCATGTCGACTATTTAATTTAGACTGGCCACCCCACAGAGGGGGGTGATCTTAGGCAGGTGGCTTTCTGCAATCCCAAAAGAGGTTGACAGATGTCAAGGTTGTCTGCAATAGTCCTCTAGCAGCCAGGGCAGTAAGTCCTCATTGAAGGGGACTCCAGAAGCATATCATAGCATCTACCATAGTGTAGTAAAGAGTGAGTTTATCTCCCCCAAGGTGGAGGACCAGCACATGTTTCACACCCACATCACCAACTCAGAGCAACCAACACATGAGCTGGTCGTGTACAGGCAAGAAGGGACCCTGCCTGCCAAGAGCCCCCTCCTAATCCCTGTCTACCTGGGCCAACTCTTCCAGTGGGGTGCTGCCCCCATTTCCCTGTCCAGCCCTTCTAGTTCTCAACTGAGACTACAGTTGAATCCTGAATCCTCATCTGCTTTTAGGGGGCCATAATCCCTGGCCAGTCCCTTCTCAGTCCTTACTCGGCAGATTTATTCTGTTTTCATTGTGCCACAGGTGGATGAAGCACAGGGAGTCATGTTTCTGCACCTACCTATGACTGACTTCCATCTACTCCCTGTAGTCAATGTCTCTACTGTGTCAACCCTTGTCAGATAACAAGGCCTGCTTGGCCCCAGAGCTCCCTCCATCACACTGACAAGGAGCCCCTGACTGCCTGTGATAGCAGCAGGGCCAGGCTCCTTTTGCCCACTTCTGGCCACATCCATTGTCCACATGGAAGGAGTTCATTTTAGGTAGCAAACAACTTCATGATGGATGTGACTGAAGATGAAGTTGCAAGAGATTCTGAAGGGGCTTTCAGGGACCAGCCTGAGAAGTTAAGAAGGAGTTACATTTATAATACCACTCAGGCCAAGGACATTAATTAGTGACTGAGAGAAATGGGGAAAGGTGCACGACTACAAATCTGTCAGCGACTGTCACTTCTTAGACATTCTACCATTCTGTCAGTGTTAACAGTACCTATTTTGGGCCATTCTCATCCTGGTTTCTGGGGACATGAAGGTCAAGAGGCTTGAATGAAAGTCTTGTGTATTCTTTCCCTCATGTTTCCACTTCACTTTATAAAGGCTACATTTCTATCCACCTTTCTCATGTAGGAAAATGCCTTAGAGGGAACTCTGGTCCTCACTCTACCCTCTCACTCTCCCCTTCCTGTGCAATGAGAATGTCTAATCCAATCAGCCAGCTGAGATTCAATGAGCTACATTTTCCTAGTGGGCAGGGATCCTGGCCCAGAGACACACAAGTCTTCTTTCATTCACCTTTGCCATCCTCTTTGCCATATGTTCTCCATTTTCCTCCTTCCTGCCCCACTGTTGTGAATCTAGCAGGGCAGGACCCCTCTCAGGGGACAAACCCACCATTTCCTTTCTCTCTCTCTCTCTCCTCTACCCCACTATTAACTTTTATGGTTGATGCAGGCAGGCCAATGGTCCTATTTCACAAGGTTGAGAGTTTTGAGGCTACTCTACAAGTTATACTATTTTTCTTGTGATTTGCTCAAATTTGCAGATCCTCGTTTAAATATAGGGTTGCAAGTAGGAGATACCACTTGGACCCAGGTCTAAGCCACAAGCCCCTATACAGTTTACTGGAGTTCTAGGTATGATGACTTTTGAGTGTTGTACCACCACTACTAAAGTAGATAAAGGGATCCCCAGGTAGTAACCAATTCTTTGTGTATGTAGTCTTTAATGGTCAACTTTGAATGGGAAGAAGAATGAAGTGGTTTTTTTTGCTCCAAATCCCCAAGAAGACATAGTTTCTACTGTCCTGGAGTTGACTGTGTAGTGATTGAAAAAGAAATATTATAAAAACACAGTAAAAATATACCTAACCCAGCCTAAGGACCTAACCCATTGGTAAAGGTCTTGGGAGCAATAAATGCAGAATAGAGCCTTTGGTGATGAATAAAGGTCATGGAGAAGGAGGGAATATAGTTCAGTCAGAAGAAAGTGCATTAGCAAATGTTCAGGGTCCAGCTGCAGCATGATGTGAGGCAAGAGCCACAGGTAGTTAGGGCTGCTGTGTGAGAGCTTGCATCCAGTCAGATTGAGCTCACGAGACCTTTGCATGGGGTAAGGAGAAAGTGCATATTGTATTCTGCGATTCATCTCTACATCCCTGAGGGTGTACAAGACCATTAAACCCATCTTGATTGGTTCTCACATCCTGGAAAACAGACCAGACTTGAGCTTCTTTCAATGTTCTGAGCAAGAAGTAAATGCCAGTCAAGCCAGGACAATGCATTCCATATGTTGGAATGGCTTTGAGCTACCCTGCTTCCAGAAGAAGCTTTGGGTGAAGATTAATGATTTACAACCAGGCCTCTAATTACCTTCCCTTTTGCCTACTCTCCCCTCTAACTGGTCTACCTGCGTCAGTCTGACCCTCATCACTTTAGCCTTCAAAGCAGCCTACTACAAATCATACCACATCCAAATTTAATGCCCCAATAGCTCCCCAATGCTTTCAGGATAAAGTCTAGTTTCCTTATTATGATGTCACAGGTTGCATTCCTCAAGAAGACCCGGAGCAAAGGTTAGCATATAGAAATATATTAAGGAGCAGTCTTGGGATCAATCCATGTGGAAGGGAAGGGATGGGAAGGGAGCAGAACTAAAAAGAAGCTGTAAGGCAGTCCCTCAGTCAACCCCAAGGGAAGCTCTGAAGCCAGATGGCCTTTCAGTGGAACCAAGTTGGGCAAAGGGACAAATATCCCTTTATATCCACATGTTAGCAAGTCTTGGATGCAGACTACCTGGGGAAACGGGCATGACTTTGGACAAGGCAACTTGATCCAAGACAAATTCCTGAAAGAAGCTGACAGCTTAGGGCTGTCTGCCCACAGCATTCCCAGCAACTGGAGGAATGAGGCCATCAGATCTCAAAGGAGATGCAAGTGATGTCTCACAGCATCCAGTACATATGGCATCCAATGATTTTTTATGGTTTTTCATGACCTACTATATTACTTTTAGGGCTGCCATAACAAAGCACCACAGATTTGCATTTTCTCACATTTCTGGAGGCTTGGGAGTCTGAGATCGAGCTGTCAGAAGTATTGGTGTCCTCTGATGTCTCTCATTTTGGTTTGTCAATGGTCATCTTCTCCCAGTGTCCTCGCATGGTCTTCCCTGTGTGCCTGCGTCTGTGTCCTGACCTCCTCTTATAAGGACAGTAGTCACAGGGGATTTAGGGCCTACCCTGATGACCTTATTTCAACTTTGTCACCTCTTCAAAAAAACTTACCTTCAAATACAGTCAAATTCTGAGGCACTGAGAGTGACAACTTTGACATGAATTTTGAGGAGGTGCAATTCAGCCTGTAACATCTACCTACTTTTTAGCATTTCCCACTATCAGCCATTCCCCCAAACATCTCTAGTCAAATCGCATCGAACAGCTGATTCTTTTCTTCTTTCAGAATTTTATTTACTTGTAAACAAGCTAAATCACTAAGAGATGCAACATCCCACAGGTTCTGTGTCCAATGGCCTTAGCAGGAAGGTTGCTTCAGAATTTGGCACAAACCATGCTACTGTTCATCGAAGCAAGTTACCCTTTCCTGGATTACTTGGGACTTTGGTTTGCTGCCAGGACTCACTTTTTTTATACATGGAAACACATGTCTTGCCTACATAAAATTCAGTTTCATCTCAGGCATAAACACTTTTATTTTTGAGAAGAGCTGTATGTTCCCTCTGGTTTAGAAGACCTTGCTTGCAACCCACAACAAATGGCCTTGGGCCACAGCCTTCAAGATATAATTGGAATTTTAGGAGTCATGATCCCAGCAGGCTTCCATAAGCTCCAATGGGGGGGGGAGCTACTGGCTGATTCTAGAACATGCCATGCTGATCTACACCTCCATGCTTTCCCAGAAATGCCTTCCCTACGTTGTCCCATGAATACCTTCATATGTCCGATATCTCCTTCAAGAGTCAGCTAATGTGCTCACCCCTCTCTAAAGCCTTCATAAGTGACCTGCCTCATGAGGACATTTTCTCTCCTGCCCCAGGATGAGAGACAGTCTCAGGACCTCTAGTGTGTGTGTGTAGCAGGCACCTGTAAATGTGTTGATAGCTGGTGTGCTGAGTGATTTGTCAAGGGTTCTATCGTGACCATGGCTTGTATTTTCTCAGTAGATGAGACATCAGCATAGGTATATAGGATGATGGAAGCAAGGTCAGAGAAATGCAACACTGCTGACTTTGAAGCTGGGGGAAGGGGACCATGAGCTGAGGAACGTGGACAGTCTCTAGAAGCTGGGAAACACAGGATAAAGGATTCTCCACTAGAGCCTCCAGAAAGGAATGCAGACCTGCTGATTTTAACCCAGTGAGCCTTCTCGCCTCCTGAACTGTAAGAAAATAAATGTGTTGTTTTAAGCCACTCAGTTTGTAGTAATTTGTTACAGCAGTAGAACACTTGCACACCCGTCCAAAAAGACCTTTTCCTATCCTGCCCTCATGCTCCAGACCTACTTGGTGTATGCCAGAGAGGGTAACTTAGGTTACCAACTTTGGGGAATTTTCCTGATTCAACTACCTGAGCTTCTGAAGACCCAGGAGAGCCCAATATTAATGCAGTTGGTGAGTTTTCATGAAGGTATGTTCTGTATGGACACCATGGTAGGAGCTACAGGATTATATAGGGTCAAATATGCGCCAGCTTGCTCACAAACTGTAGGATAGATATCGGATATGTGTGTAGTGACCAAAAGCAGGTTCACTAGAGGAACAGAAAGTGGGGCTGGCCCTGAGTAAGATTTAGAAGGTAGATCATTCTGACAGGACAAATGGTATGGACTGTCACCATGGTAGCACTCTGCCCTCTCTACACCCTAAGGTGTATTTTTACAAAAATTAGCATTCAAGTTGACAGTAAATCTTGAGAACACAGCACAGAAACACTGGAACACAGATTACAGATGGGAAAAAGTAGCGAACACTGTCAGAGAGAAAGGGCACAATCCACTCTGAGGAACACATCAGGCATTAGGGAGCCATGACAGATTCTTGAGAAGTGGCTACAGTGAGGCTAGCATGTGCAGGATGAGCAGGACAGAGACAAAGGAGAAAGGGAACCTGGGGCAATTATCACATTTAGCTCTGAAGCCAGATCATTGACTTTTCCTACCATTCCCAACACAGTGAGTCTGACAGATCTGAAGTTGTTTTTTTAATTACCATTGACAATAGTGTGAACTTCGTTCACTTAATCTCCATTAAAGTCATTGAGGATGATGCACTGACTTTTTAAACAACTAAAAAAGGAAAAAACCCTGAAAATAGAGTCTCAAAACTTCCCTATCGAAGCTCATCACGCCAGACCAACAAATACCACTGATAAAAGGGGGCATAAACACAGAGCCATTTTTACTCCCATTCTCTATTAATTGCTGACATATTAATGATATTTTAACAAACCATCTGTGACATTCTTGCAGCCTAGCCTCCAAAGGTAGGTGTTGGTCTATAAATAAAGGATAATGATAAATAAAACTGTAACTAATATCCATCTAGCTTTTTGCATTTTTCATGGCATTTTCACATGCATTATGCCCCTGGACTTCACACACACTGTGTGGAGTTGGTCTAATAGACACTTAGAAAGGTTGAAAGCCAGGAGCCCACCCCAGGTAGCAAAGCTCAAAATCCTTTGCTCTTTCCACAGAACCCCAGCACTTCTTATGTTTGAACAAATGGCACAACATGTGTGAGAAGAGACAGGACGTGAAGCCGGATGATATAATATCCAAGCTGAAACACCCGGCAAAGCTAAGGCAGAACCCTGACTTCCCCCAAAGCCAAAGCAAGAATGGGCCCCACCAGACCCGAAGTCCTTATTCCAGGTCCAGAGGTGCTGAAATGGAAGCTGCCAGGCAGAGAACAGGTCTGGATCACCCAGAAAATGTACCTCCTGTGAAGAGTGCAATTGCAGTGTCCTAAGTTGTAAGGTATCTGGACTCCTTCCCACCTAGTTCAATCTGGGCACCAAGGACTGTTGTACAAACACTAAGCCAAACAGATCCCACCACGTCCCCTGACCGGGCTTATTCCAGACCAGCCAGCTAGGAAAGGAGGGAGGCGGGAGCTGGGCTGATAGGAAATTAAAAAATGAGCCCTGAAATGAGCTCTTTAAAACTCTCTTCTTCCACTCAGAATGTCCACACTTATCAGCTGGGTTAAGTGGACTCACGGTCACCCAACCCAGCTGCAATGACCTTTGCCATCAACATGAACAGGGTACCCACCAACCAGATACCAAAAAATAAAAATAAAATGCATTCCCTATGCAACCAGACTGTCTTCATCTGGGGAATGCCATTTCTCTGTCACTTAAAAAAAATATATGGGATTTGAGGGAGGAGGAATCCACAGATTTGGATGAAGCCATATGCCAGGCACTGCACTGGGCTCTCCCCAATATTTTCTTACTGATTTCTCATAAACACTGTGCCAAGTTGATACAAAAGCCCCACTGTACAGAAAAATAGACTGAGGATCCAAGAGTGTAATAAATTCCCCCATGGTCACAGAGTGCCCCTGTCACTTAGAGGTTAAAAATGGCTCATCTCTGACATCCAAAATACATTATGATGTGCTACCTGCCTACTTGGGTAGCACACAACTAGGACTAAATCCAAGCCCATCTTCCTCCAAAACTCATGTTCCTGTATTTGTTGAAGAATCCAATACATAGGTGCCAAAGAAACAGGTGAATATAGGTATTTCTACCACACCATGCTATCTTCTTTGTGATGGGATAAACAGAGAGGAAAAAGGATTTAAGTTAGAATGAGATAAAAACAACAACCAACTGGGATCAATGGACAAATCTGGTGAACAACCAGAGTCTTCACAATAACACTCACCTGGGAAAGCAACCACAAAATTTAAAGTATGTCTGGGGCACTGACACCCCTTGGAAAACATGGCCCCAGGGAGACTGTTCATCTTGGTCTGGGTGAAGAGTGTGGTGAAAAGCAAAGAAGCTCCCCACTCTCCCCAATCAATTCACAGCCCCGCTCAACAGTGCTTTTTCTTGGGTGATTCTCCCTCCTGAGACAGTAGCAGTGACATTTCAAGGCTGATCCCTCCCATGCCCCGCTTCCCACCCCTGATGGCTGGGACTTGAATCCAATGCCAAGGCCAGCCTCCAGTAACCAGACACAGAGCCAGTGCCTCAGGAACCTGAGCATCCACCACAAGGCGACAGATATGCCCAGGAGGAAGCTTATCAGCCTTTGAAGCGCAGAGCTGACTTGACCCATATGGGATGGTGATGGAGCCAGCAAGGGCGGGTTGATTCTATCATGTTGATATGGATCAACATTTCATGGGAGACTCAGTTCTTGTGTTATCATCTTCCTCTCCACTCCAACCCCTGGCATCATCCTGAGGGACATGAACATGTAGAGCTGACTCAGCCAACTGCTTGTCAGGGTGTTATGAGAAGTGATTGAGAATGGAAAAGACCCCCTACCTTCACACTGCAGCCTGAACAATGACTCATTGGTGGCTCCTTCTTCAATCTTTCTTCCCTCTCTGCCTCAGTTTCTTATCTGTAAAACAGGGATTGCCATGAGATTTTGTAGCAAAATCCATCTAAAGCACTTAGCATTATGCTTGGCATAATGTTCGTGACCATTTTCACCTCCCCATCAGCAGCCACACCCTGGATCTGATGGCCACCCAGAAAGTCTCTGGCTTTGAAATCTTAAAATCTAACATCTGAACACAACCTAGGTCTTCTCAGGACCCTTAATCATCTGTCATCTTTGGTCTGACCTCATCATGATCTCCCATCCTGAGTTGTCCTCCATGCATACCAGCTCCCTGTTCCATCCTCCTCTTCATCCCAGGGCTCTAATCCATCATTTTATTGTTCTCTCACTCCTTGCTCTATAGCTCCCTGGCCACACTTCCTGTACATAGAATCACAGGGCAACCAATCATCTGCTCCTGTTGCTGCCCTACTAGTTCCCTCTTTATTCCAGAGATAATGACCCAGTGATGCCCTATCCTGGGCCCTACCCCAATGGTGGCATTAACATCCCTTGGTCCTCAGGTAGTTCACCTCCATTGCTCTACGTTGACCTGCTATACTCTCTCAAGCCCCCAGCCCCACTTTGCCCCCAGTCTAATGTGCTTCCTACCTCAAACTGATAAGAGAGGGACTACATGTAAAGTCCCTCAATGTTTTGTTTCACTATCCACAAATCTGGAACCTTCCACAAATCTTCTTACCACATCCTTTTCCTCAGAGGAAGATGAGTCTGCTTCCACTTTCCTCTGTACCATGCATCACTCAGGAGTCTTACCCATCAGTTATCACTTCTGTATTCTGTCCTTCCAGGCTTCCCCTCACCCAAGACCCCTTGCCCTCAGCATATAAATATGCTCAGACTTCCCACACGTCAAAAGCAAAAGGAAAATCTCTCTTCACCCTCTACTCCCCTCCAGCTCCGTCATACAAACTCCTTCAAAGCATTGTCTACACTTGCCCTCTTTGCTCCTTCACCTTCCGCTGGCTGAGCAGTCCAGCTCCCCCTGAGATTGCTGTAAGAAGGTCCATAACAAACATGGAGCTGCATTTGGCTCCTCTTCCTCACTTCTCCCATCTAAGAATCTAAAGTTCCATCAACTCTGATGCTCCCTGCATAATAGCTTTTAACTCTGTCCCATCCGTCCATTCAACTATCATTGACATGTCCTGGCCTTCCAAACTCATCCAAAGGCACCTAAATCATACCCCTCCCTGATCTGGCCTTTACTCCATGCCAAAGAGGAAAAATTGGAATGTTTCTCTCCTTGCTCAGCATTCTAAAGTGGTTCCCACTGCATCGCAGGGCAAATCTGCTCTCCTCTGCATGATGTATGAAGAAGGTTCTTGAAGATCTGGTAGTAGTGAACGTGGCCACCATAAGGGTTAACTGAAGTATGGTGACTGAGGATCCAAGTGTTCATGAGCTCCCCTCAGTCAAGGTACATACCCATTTCCCTCTTCTGTAGAATGCTTTTAGGAGGAGATTAAAAGGTCTTCAAAACTTTCAGAGGAAGCTTATCAAATGTTGGCATTTCAGAGGAAATTCATCAAGTATTAGAATGCTTTTATGGCATAATGTTCTTTTTAGGAACAAATTGTATATGGCTATTTCTTGAGATGTTTGTCCTATTGTAGAAGGCACCACTTAACAGAGAAGATGCCATGAGAGGTGATATTTGCAAGTCTAGGACCAAAGGATCCTTCCTCCTGCCCACAGCATACCCAACTGTTCATTCCCACTATCAACCCTCAGATTCCAGCATTCTGACCTAGATCTATGTGGCAGTCATCACTCTGTTCCTTTCCATATGAGGACCCTGATATTCCAAAATGAAAGAGGATTTTCCTTAGGTCCTATTTCCAATGTCCATAGCAGAGTTGGGATCAAAACCTGGTCTCCTGCCACTGTGGTACGGGGTGTCTGCCCATAGATATCAAAAGTCCAGTAGGAGAAGCCCCTTAGTTGCTGGGCCACATGTGTGTCAGCACAAAGGCTGTGATAGATAAGAAGGCCTCAAGGCCACAGGCAACCACACAGACAGATGAGGAGGAGGGAAAGGAAGAGGGGAGGACTCCAAGGAGAGGAGTAGGGATAGGATGCAAGCAGCCACAGGAGCCCAGGATGAAGGGGGAAGCAGGATATGCTGAGCCCCCAAGCTTGGCCCCATAGGAGACCCACTCAGGAGACTGAGTACTGTATTCCCTGCTCTAACTTGAGAATCACTGAGTGTCCTCCTCTGAGTCAGACAGTATTCTTACCAGAACCTTCAGTCCAGCCCTAGAACACCAAGCAGATGGCAGTCAGATCACCACTCTGTTGTCTGATTTTTTTTCCTCCCACCAGTTTTCAGGTGAGCCAAAAGCAAACAATTCTGCCCTACTCCAGCCCTCTGGTGGCGCAGCCAACTCCATGCTAGATGGCTCCTGCCCTCCAAGTCAAAGGCACAGTGTCACTGGCATGGTTGGTACCCCCTGCACCCCAGCATAGATCTGCCTCCCTTGCACACATGCACACACACACACCCACACACACAAGCTTTGGACAGCAAGCTTTCCCTCAACCATGGTCTCAGACTCAGTGAAGGACCAGCTTCTCCACCCAGTCACTCAACCTCGAACCAAGGCATCAGCTTCAGTCTTGCTTTCCAAGCAGCCCATGGAGCCAAGTCTGTCTAATCCCCATGAGATGTCTCCCTCCTCCTAGGCCACACACTCCCCATCCCAGCCCAAACCTCTTCATTCCACACCTGGATTATGTCTCCCCCATCCTTATGTACCCTTCCATCTAACCTCTCCAAGCAAAATATAAACACATAACTCCTCTGCTTAACTTCCTTCAGCTCCTGTCCACAATAAATTTCAAGCTCCCCATTGTCCACATCAATGAATCCCAACCCTTCAGCTTGCTAATCATTGAAAACCAATCATCCATTAATTCATCTACTCAACAAATATGTATTGAGTATCTACTCCACACCAGGCACTATTCTAGGCACTTAGGATAAATCCGAGGCAATGACCCCTGCCTTCATTAATAAGTATTTAAATTACACAGCATGTTAGAAGGTGGTAAATACTATGGAAAAAGGAAGATGGAGGACAGAGAAAGGAGATCTGGAGTGCTGAGGAGGGGGTGGTCGGACTCATCCTGAGAAAATGACACTGGAGCAAAGACTTGAAGGAAGTGGTGCTGTGAGTCTTGAGGAGATCCAGGAAAGACCATTCCACACAGTGAGAGGAGTTGGTGCAAAGGCCCTGAGGTGGGAACACACCTGGTTCCTGGGAAACAGCATGGAGACCAGTGTGGACAAAAGAAAGTAAGCAAGAGGGAGAGGAGTGGGGGGATACCATCAGGGAGGGTAAGGGGGCCAGATCGTACTCCCCTCACTCCCTAACCTGCACCTCATGAGTCTTTTCCCTAACACATGCCACTATTGCAATTCCCCAGCAGGTTGGGCATCCTCATGCCTCAGCACTTATGCCTATGTTCTGACACCATGCTTAACTGACCACCAACCCTCCTGCCCCCCCACAGAGCTCTGACCATCCCTTTTCCTCTGCTCCCAGCTTCTGTGACCATAAAGCTATGAGAGCACTAAACACACTGAAATGCAATCACCCAGCTCCTGGTCTAGATCATCCCCTGAACTGAGATCCCTCAGGAAATGAATCCCATCATCTCATTCCTCTCTTTTTCCCTAAGAAGCACCACGTGACTGGTTACAGGGAGGATGGATAAAAAGAGAATAGGCAGTAAAGGGGAAGAGAGAGGTAAGTTGGGAAGTAATGCTTTGCCTAACAGTTGAGATTATATTGGCCAAATACACACTTCAGCACTCTGAAACTCAGTTTCCCTATCTGTAAAATGAATATAACAATCTTGGTTCCAACTACCTTCCAGAGTTATTCTATGGGTAAAAAGAATAGATATGGACACACCTTATGGAGTGGGGCTAACCAAGAGCAAAAGGTTATCATTATTGTTCCACAATAATGTTGTTCCACAATAATTGTTGCTACCTAGCAAGTCCTTTGTTCTAGATAAAAAGATGCCTCTGGTTCCAATCATGTCACAGTTATGTGCCCTGGGTTCCAGTAGAGGGATGTTGGAGTAAGGATTATCTTGTGTCACGTGGGATCTCTTTGCAAAATGGAACACGGGGATCCTGACTCCCTGTGGAGAAGAGCCCCCTGGGTGATGAATTGGAGGGTCCTTCGATTGATCAGTTCACACTCTGTCCAGCAGGTCCAGCAGGCACTGTCTGAGCCATGCCTGCCGTGGGAGTGCAAGCTGCCCCTCCCCCAGCCCATCACCACCCCCACAAATTGTCAAAAACGCACCGTGATAGATAGAGCTCCCACATGCCACAAGGTAAGTGTTTAAATCTTTCATAAGACAGTCAATGGCCTTTATAAACCCTCAGACAAGAATTACACTGTGTCTGAGATGGGGCTGAAAGTCAATGGGAAATTGATTCTGTCTAGCTGGTGCTGTTTCAAGGAGGAGGCTTGCTGGGTGCCTTTGGGACCAAACGTGCCATCTCCCATATGCCCCAGGGTGTGGCGTGTCACATGCTGAGAATACTGAGATACCGGGGCCCATTTCTGGGCAGAGGCCAGAGGTAGCTGTGAGTTTCCACTACAGGAAGACCCTGGAGGGCATCGACCAGCACCAGGGATGGTTATGAAGTATGTTTACCTTCCCAGGAATTCATGCCAGACCAATCTGATGCCATTCCTTACACCCCAGGTGGAGAAGCCAGAGGATGATAAATGGCCATGGATCTGGAAGCGACCATCAGGTGTGAGGCACACCTACAATTACTTTCCTTTGCTAATGACCCCATTAGCCATTGGATCAAACACGGTTTGAGGTCGTAATGATGCTGTGGTTATTTTTCTGCCAATACCCATCAGCCTGATCCACACTGTCCTTCCAGGGGTGCCAAAGTGGGCAACAAGGACCCCTTGCTTGCGACTGGGGAGCCCAATGGTCCCGGTGTGCTTACTCTGTCTGCAGCACAGGTCTGGTCATGACAAGAATGGCTCTGGGTCGGAAGTGAGTGGATGCACCTTGGCAGGTAAACCAAACAGCTCCCATTCTGGCAGAGGCAGCGGAAAGCCCCCACTGGGGAATCGGGCAAAGCTGGAGCTGGAGACCTGGCCCTGGGATTTCCTGACCAAGTAACCTCGTAGAAACCCCGTCCCTGCCTGGGGCCAGTGCTTCAAGTGTAACTCGGGGATGATGCTCCTTCTGTCTCGTGGGGCCGCTCTAAGGATGGAATGTGAGAGCACACGCTGCATGCGGGGCACAGACAGGCGCACAGTGACTCTCGGCTCTGCCCCCTGGCTGGCGTTGAGCCCAGAATTTGAGGAGCAGGCAGACTCTCCCTTGGAAGCAGATGGGCTGGAATCCAACTATGAAAATGGTAACTCAGTCTTATGTACTGACCACATGCAAATACTGGAACCACTGTTCATTGTGCATCCTCTGGATCTTTCTGTGTCCCCACTTTAGGTAAGGATACCGGGGCCCGAGGAGTTTCAGGAGGTCAGTTCATCCAACACGAGCAAACACTGAGGATGCAGTTACTGAGGGCCTACTCTGCACCAGGCACCATCCGAGGGACCCGGTGATGAGGCTGAGCGAGACAGAGGCTGCTCTGAGGTCAGGCGGAGGCAAAGCCCAGACTAGAATCGAGGTCTCCTGCCATCAAGGGTTCCTTCTCTGTCCCCTGCCATTTCTCCCACGAGAAAGGACTCCTCAGAGAATCAATGCATGTTCCATCTCAAAGTGTCCTTGACATTTCTCCAGACTCCCCAGCTTGCTTTCCAGACGAGGTCGTGTTTTCCAAGGCCACACGGTGAAGGGGGAAAGGAGCCGCAGTCTTGAAATGAGACTGGTAGAATGTCAGGTCAGGCTTGCTTTCTTCTCGGGCTGCTCATTTTCTGGAATGCCGCACTTTATCCCTGCAGACAGGTCTATAGGAAGCCAGCAGTCTGGAATGTGCCGCGGACCATGGGAGGGAGGCAGAGGCGAAGGTCTCTGTGAGCATGAACTATTCAGAAATATTTGCGTAGCCCACAAGGGAAACTGCCTCATCAGGCTCAGATAAAGGGGTGGAATGAAACAGCATCTCCGTATCCCTGCTCTTCTCTCTTTGGTTAAGTAACACCATTGGTACTAGATAGTCAGGTAGCTTTGAACTGAAAGGAGCTTTATTTGAAAACCCTTCAGGGTGCCAGAGAAACAGTCTTTTTCCACATCAGCAGTCTACCCAAGGCAGACTCAGCAAAGAAGAGCAAATATCACCGGCTGCTACAGAGGGATGGGAGCGGGTAGCAGGGTGGTGGTGGGATTATTAAGGATGAGGTCAGTCAGGAAGGGATGGCAAAGAAGAGCCTCTCTGTTGTCAGACAGAGTCACAAATAAACACTTTGGCAGCTGGACAGTCAGCTCTTAAACCTTGCAAAATGAGAAAAACCTTGCATGGTCAGAAAGGGTATATTGTCTGATGAGGTGAGACAGCTCAGAGTGGGATTCAGGCCAAGAGCCACTAAGCCATTCACATGAGCATATAGAGCTATTCACATGAGGCTCAGCCTTTCCTACCTGGAAAATCGGTACAAAGCAAACACCCAAGTGCTTAAGGGTGATGTTTCCATGCTGCCATAAAATTTAAAAATCCAGTGTGTAGACTTCTATTCATCTATCAGACAACCTTTGAACACCAACTACAAACCAGCATCATGCCAGGCTCTGGGAACTCAGCTATGAGTCTTCCTCTCTGCCTTTATGGAATTTAATATTTAGCAAGGAAAACAAACATGGAAAAATACAGTTACAAGAAGGATGGTGGTAGTGGCCTGTGTGCCCATGAGGCCAGGGGAGGAAGAGGCAAGGGGCTGTGGAGATGGCAGTGGAGGGTCTGAGGGGTTGCAAAAGTGACCAGCATAGTAGGGAAAGTGATTACATACAGAGGAATTAGACAAATAACTATATTGATGATAATGAGTCAGGTTTCTGATGGTCAGAGAAGGACTTACAAAGATGGAAATGGAGATTAGAATTGGAGGTATCTGAGGCAGTGCATTGGAAATAAACGTATTGGTATTAATTGAATTTTAAAAATTATATATGAAAATAGATATCAAAATCTATTTATATCAGTGGCTATCAGCCAGGAGGGATTTTGTCCCTCATGGAATAATGGCAATATGAGAAGATACTTGGGGTTAGTAACACTGGAGGAAGGATTATCTACTGGTATATAATAGGCTCAGGCAAGGGATGCTGCTAAACACAGGGCATCCTCACAGCAGAGAATTATCCAACCAAAATTTCAACAGTGCCATGGTCTAGAAACCCTGTCATAGATGTGTGCGTGCATGTGCACATGTGTGGATGGATGGATGGATGGATGGATGAATGAATGGATAGATAGACTGGTAGCTAGAGATAAAGACAGATGAGTGTGTGTGTGTATAGGATTTCCTAGCTCAGTTGTTTGAGTGGACCAGAAGCAATGACACTCCAGTAGTTATGAACACATCCATTGCTCAGAGCTTGGTTTCTAAATACCATTACCTGCTAAAAGGAACCAAATTTCCCTGGAGAAATAGCTAATTCCAGAGGTGGGGCAGGAAAAGTACGAGGTGACCTTGGAATATCTTTCTATGCCAGAATACAGAGAAGTACTCAAAGAATTATGAGAATATGTTCAAAAGGACACAAGGAGCCAGCTTCAAGAATCTCCCACTGGCTAAATCTGAGACAATTTGAACATCAGAATAAATAATAATAGGAACATATTGGGCACCTGGGTGGCTCAGTTGTTAAGCATCTGCCTTCAGCTCAGGTCATGATCCCAGGGTTCTGGGATTGAGCCCCGCATCAGGCTCCCTGCTCCACGGGAAGCCTGCTTCTCCTTCTCCCTCTGCTGCTTCCCCTGCTTGTGTTCCCTCTCTTGCTGTGTCTCTCTCTGTTAAATAAATAAAATTTAAAAAAATAATAATAGGAACATATTTAACCCACTGAATAAAATAAGAATCTATGCATTCATACTGATATAAATAATTAAATTAACAAATAAATGAGGGAGAAAGTGCTCTGATCCAGCTCCAACAGCGCCCCTAGTAAAGTTCTTGTTTTAAGGAAACATATACTGGTATTTTTAGGGAGGATGGAGTATTGTATACACTATGTGCTCTCCAGTGAATCAGAAATTAATAATAATAACTGGTATGTATATATGCACATACATGTACACACATGCAAAGAGAGAACAACAGGAGAAAGAGAAAAGTTCAGTAATGGAACAAATGAGGTAAAAAGGTTAAAAATTCATGACTTTTAGGGAGTTTGAAGTTATTTTTTAAAAACAATATAAGAATATGTGCTACATAAACTATTTTACAAATTACAAAATTATACTCATACAGTAGGATACCCACATTATACACAGGAAACCCGCCATGCACACACACATATGAAAAATACAAAGAAAATATACAAGTATGTTACTCATGGCTATCTCTGGATGATTAAATTACGGTAAATTTTTGTCTTTCTTATGTTTCCCCATATGGTCCAAAATTTCTCCTGTGAACATACATTGTCTATTGCTTTACAATTAGAAAAGAGCATTATGCACATCATAAAATAATTTGATGAAAAGAAATAATGAGCTTGAGTTCTAAGGCCATTTTTCCTCCATTCAAAACTGGTCCCCAGTCAACTACATCACAGAACCGCCTAGCACCTGCTTGGGGCATCCCCCTGGCTGGATGAGGGAGAAGGAGCACAAAATAAAAGTCTGGCAGCTCTGGCCTGTGCTACGCTCCTGTCCATCGGTCAGGCCTCCCTCATCTGGGTAATACAGTTCATGGTCTATCCCTTGGACCATCATCAAGACTCAAAGAGACTTGAAACATAGACCTTTTTACCCTGTAAGGTGTGTGTGCGCGGGAGGTAATATGAGCACACAGGTAATCATCTTCACTCTTGTAATTAATTAATAATTACTGCCATTGGGGCAAGCTCTTTACCACCTTCAACGTACTCAATCCTTAATACCAGTATCAGTAAGCATACCCATTCCACAGAAAAGAAAACAAATGCACAAAAACATTAAACATGCATTTGTCTAAAATCACCCCTGCAAGGGACAGAATCAGGATTCATACTTGGTGCTGGCCATAAGACACTGGACCCATCACCTCCACCACCCCCAGGATGCCTGCCTTCCCTTGGGAAAAGAATGGTCATCTTCTCCGAAGATGCCCTCCAGGCAGAAAAACAATGCAACTTTAAGTACATTGGATATTTCGGAAACTCTCCAGTCTCAGTGACAGTTGCTCTTCCAGTCTTTCCTCCCACCAGGAAGACAGCGTCTGGGCATCTCTTTACAGGTCCTTCATGCATTCCAGTGCTCTGATCCAGCTCCAACAGCGCCCCTAGTAAAGGCCCCGCCACTTTAAGGCTGCCTTTGTCAGTCATGACAATCCAGGATTAATTAAATAAAAATGTTGAGGCGGAAGAGGAAATATCCCCATGACAGCTCCCCTGAGCCTGGCATCCCACGTGATGACTCCTGGGTCACTGGCAGGAAGTCAAGTTGTGCCCAGGGAAGCTAGCTGTGTGCATGGTCACTTCGTTCAAGGCCAGCAACACACAGGTAATTCCCAGGGATCACTGGTTAAGTGGGTTCCTTATCTTATTTGGTGTTTTTAATTGTTCTTATTTGCAAAAAACAAACCTTCAGAGACTACACAGGATAGGAAAAGCCATTTATTTCCACCTGTTAAGTTGCTTAATTTCTTCCAGAATGAGATCTTCCCCTTGACTTTGGCAATACCGGGAAGACTCAAAGTATATGAAAACGATCAGTAGGTCTTCCGAAATGAAGGATTCTACTTAATAGTATGCCCGTCCTAACTAAGCCTCCGCTGTTTTTATTCTATGGTCTCTTTTCTTGAAGTTGATGTGAGAGGCAAACAAAAATACCTTGAGAATTAGAATCAGATAAAGTCAGCGCTTCTAGGGACATGAAAGGCAACAGAATCCAACAAGGTTTCTTGAAAAGGGAGAAACCAAGTCCTAGACAGTGGATGTATCTTACTCAGTGTTACAGAGTCACACTGTGGTCCAGCTTGAACTTGAAGTCATAAGCCCGGAACAGTCAGTATTCAGAATGCCTGGGATGGAAATCAGTTCAAGGGTTGGCAGTCACGAGACTGCAAGCTCACTGAGGCGAGGCACTGAGCATGCTCCAGGGGCTTAGCAAGCACATGGCACCTGTACGTACCCAGCAGGCATTTTTTTCTTTTTAATTGAAGTGTAATTAACATAGAGTGCCATATTAGTTTTAGGTGTACAATGATTCAACCACTCTATACATTTCTCAGGGCTCAGGATTAAGTGTCCTCTTAATCCCCTTTGCTGATTTCACCCATCCCCCCACCTACCTCCCCTCTCTGGCAACCACCAGGTCTCTGTATTTGAGAGTCTGGTTTTCTGTGTCTCTTTTGGGTGTTCATTTTTGTTTCTTAAATTTTACATCTGAGTGAAATCATATTGGTGTTTATTTTTCTCTGACTTATTTCACTTAGTATTATACCCTCTAGGTCGATCCATGTTGTTGCAAATAGCAAAATCTCATTGTTTTTTATGGCTGAGTACTATTCCATTGTGTGTGTGTGTGTGTGTATACATTCCACATCTTTATCCATCTGTCCTTGGATGGACATTGGGCTGCTTCCATATCTTGGCTCCTGTAAAAATGCTGCAATAAGTACCGGGGGGCATATATCTTTTTGAATCAGTGTTTTTCTTTTCTTTGGGTAAACACCCGGTAGCGGAATTACTGGATCATATGGTAATTCTATTTTTAATTTCTTGAGGCACCTCCGTCCTGTCTCCCACAGTGGCATAGGACTTAGCCTGCAGATGGCACTCATAGGTACCCAGCAGGCATTCTGGAGCAAAGAAGTGAACGATTTCCAGGATCATTTTAGTGGAATTCTAAAAACATTTATAAAAGCATCTATTTTAAAACATTTTTATTTGCATTTAAAATAAAGTTCTATATGGCCAAGCCCAGACGGGTCTCATGCACATGTTTACTAAACAAAAGATGACTAGTGCTGTGATAATTAATCAGTTGGCATTGACTGAAGCTCTTAATGAAATGAGGCATGAACTGTTTGAGAAAGCAATTGAAAACCATCATACATGCCATGAATCATCTCTCGAATGCACATTTATTAAATCAGAATTCATAACTTTGATATTTTATCTAACAGGTTTGTTACCCTTTCGAGACTATTGGTGAATAAAAAGACAGATGTTTCCAGAGCTAAATTGGAGGAGGGATGAGGGAGGGCGAAACCAGCCAGACATCAATTAAAGGGAATAGGCAGCAAAATACCATTACCCAATGTCTGGGTTGTGTGCCATCGTCTTGAAATAAAATTCAAAGAAACCTTTGCAAATGAACAGGTACAGAAGCAGGATGCATCCTGAAGGTTTCCGGGGTCTGCCTGATAGCAGGCAGATGTGGGGATGGTTCCAGAGGCGGCAATTGGTTTGGGGGTCACAGAGTTGATTGTCATTAAGGGAAACATCGGTCAAAGAAGAGTCAGACTAATGCAAAACCCTATTTTTATTTCCTGAGGGTGCCAGAGAGCTAGAGGGGAATCAGAATCCTTTCCCATTTTCAGGATCTTCAAAGCACCTGTTCCTTTTAGCTGAAGCAAATATATATCACATCAGTGTCACATCCCATGACTATTGTCCCAGGCACCTCTTTGGATGATCCAATAAAAGTGGATTGAGAAGCGTGTGAAGATGTTTAGCTCTTTTGACTGCTGTCGGCAGTAAATTGGTGGATAAAGGTGACACGGTCCCCCATGGCTCACAATTGCAACACTTCTTAGAGTCTCATCTTCATAAAAGCAGACCTGGAATCCTTCTAGGCAGCGCTCTTGTGCTTTTGTGTAAAGGAGACCTTCCCTTTTAACTGCTTTGACACAATATGGCCATTCTCCTTCAAAGCCTTTCAGACCCACCCTTTCACCAGCCAGAATCATGGTCCAGCTGCTGAGTTACATGCCCCAGGAATGTTATGGCACTTTCTTCCTACAGAACAACACACATCTAAATAATAACTTTTCTCCACTGTAATCTGATTAGATTGCTGTCACCAGATTGCAATAAGCCAATCACAAGAGTGAACGGGAACATCCACACATCTAGAGAAAATAACCACCCCGATCATCATATGCAGGAGCAGCAGCCTCTCCCTTTTATCTATGTGAAGCAAAGGACATTCAATTCTAAACCCAAAAGCGAGTAGAACATGTACATGATGTGAGCAAGGCAAGATCTGCCAATGAGTACCACAACCACGTGCTGCCAACCTCTCTTCCATCTCTTCCATTTCTTTCTTTTTCTTTTTTAAGAAAACTGGAAAACAAAGAGTTCTGTGGAACACAGGGGCTTGAGAGTGATAGCAACTCCTAGTGCCCCATCCGGATCGGGGCTGGAAAGGAGCTACAAGTCACAGCGGCTTTCCTCTGGGCCAGTGGTTCTCCAACTGAAGGGTGCATCACAGCCACCCAAAGGGTTGTTAAAGCACCGACTGCTGAGCCCCACCCCAAGACTTTCCAACTCCCGGAGTCTGGGGTGGGGCCCAAGAATTTGCATTTCTAGCAAGCTCCCTGGAGATGCTGTGCTTGCTAGTCTGGGAGCCACAGTTGGAGATCCATGGCTCTGAGCAAAGTATCATTGGCAAAACCCCGCTACTTTCTACAAGGCAAGGTGGATGAGATGGAATTCACGGGCCTTTGGACCTATGTTCTCATCTTGTTTTAATGCCTCCAAATAAATGGATCTGTTGTATTTTTTTTTTAACTTCTCTGTTAATCTGCAGTGCTAGGCAGGCCCTTGAGTTTGAGACAGAGACAGAGCGAGACAGAGATTCACCCTCATGTCATTGATCTTCTTAGGATCATTAATGTAGGATGGGGAAAGTAGTCACCCAGAGATCCTCCAGACCCCTCACAGCACTGGCTCCCAGAGGAAACGGAGATCAGAGAGGCTGAGACATTTGCTGGAAGGCACAAAGCAGAAATGGAACTAAAACCCAGGGTTGCGGACCCCCAGTCCAAGGCCTTTCCTCTAGCTCGGCCCAACCAGCTCCCCGAGGCAGCTGTTTGAAATACGCAGCTGATGCCCACAGAGTGATTTTCTGTTTACAAGACTGCGCCTCCCTGGACCAGTGGTTCTCACCCCTGGCTGGCTACACTTTAGAATCCCCTGGGGAGCTAGCAAATGTAATGACAGCAGGCCCCACTTCAGAGATTCTGATTCAATTGCTCTGGGTGGAGCCCAAGCACAGAAAATTTTTAAAGCTCCCCAGGTAATTCTAAAGTGTAGCTGAGCTTGAGAACCGCTACCTAAGCTGTGGGGTTCTCAAAAGCAGAATGTTCGTTCCCTAGAGCAGTGCTTCGCAAACATCAATGAGCATGAGAATGCTCTGCCCCCTCAGTAGCTGGGCCCTAGGAGATTCTTAGCAAATACATGTTGAGTGAAAGACTAGAACACAGCTTTTAAAAAAAATCCTAGACTACATCAAAAACTAATGATGTAATGTATGGTGATTAACATAACATAATAAAATTAAATTAAAGAAATCCCAGACCAGCATCACTTGGAAACATGTTAGAAATGCAAAACTCTAGGTCCCCATCCCACAGGCAATGCTTCAGAGACCCCAAGGGGGAGCCCACCAATCTCTGTTTCAGCAAGCCAACTAGAACTCTAGAAGATGCTACAGATGCTACTCTGGAGGACTTCTAGAATAGACGAATGGAGAAATGGGTGGAAAAATTTCATCCGAAACATAAAACTAAAATTAGACTCTATGAGAAAATAATGACACATTGCCCAGAAAGGTGGTGATGGGTCATAATTGGGGGAGTTCAGGGCTTGTAGGGAAAGGGGGAGCCCAGCCCTATTAGAATAGATGATGTGTGAAGGGAGGATGGAGAAATCATTGAGACCCCAATGGCAGACCCAGGGATGGCAGTTATCCAGTCATCTAAGAGAGAAGGGGGTGGGGACGGCAGGCATGTCACTGGAGAATAGAAGGCCATCATCAGGCATGCAGGGCACAGGGAGTCCTCTTGATCCTCACAAGAATGCTGAAGGTGACATACTGCAGGTACGTGAAGGAGACAACCAACATGGGGTCCTGGAAAACATGGACTCAGAAACCCCCCAAATCCTGGCTTTGTGCAGTAGCCACGAGTCCTTGAGCAAGGGACGTACATTCCCCAGAATTTAGGTTCTTCCTCTCGGAGATGCACACCATAGCTACTTAGCAAGGTTGTTACAAAGTTACATAAGCAGCCAGCACAGTGCCTGGAAGGTAAGCAGCAGCCATCAGTGTCCAGATGAGGAGGCAAGGCTCCAACTCACTGTCCTCGAGGTGCAGTAAGGGGAACAGGACAGTAGCTCGCTAAATCACAAGGGGGGAAGTGGCCCTCTCAGTGAGGACAGCACAGGGGAAGGGTGTTTCATCTTCGAATCCTTCCGTACCTGGTTGTTGCATCCCCGGGCTAGCCCACACCCACCAGCCTGGCAGGAGGGAGCCATCGGCCAGGAGAGATGGGGGCATTACATCTGCTCTGTAGTCCTTCTGGTCTCCATCGCAGCCCGGGGCCCCTGTCACCAGCCCCATGGCAGTGGGGGAGTCAGAGGGTCCATGAGCTTTCCCCAGCCTGCTGTCAACCCAGCCTTCACGCCCAGGTATGCTGAACTCAGAGTGGCTGGCAGGAAATAAAACCAATGGAGACATTTCTTGGAGTATTGTTTAAAAAAAAAAAAATACCAAAGTGAAAGAACTCCACCTAAAGAAATTAACTTAAAAGCATATAGAAGCCGCCAAAAGCCCTCTGCCTTCATTTCAGAACTGAAAGGGCACAGTCTGGCTTTGAAAATGAGCACGCGCTGCAGGTATGCACGTTTCAATGAAATGTGAGCATAGTCCCAGCTCCACCATTAACTGCTCACTTTACCTTGGCAAAGTAACACTCGGTGAGTGTGCTCCACACACCAGGCACGGGGAGACCCTCTTCCCCAGAATTATCCAATGATTCTTTATTCAATGATTCATAAGTGGTCTTTGTGTGCTGAGCACTGTGCTGAATACTGAGGAACAAAGATAGATTTTTCACGGCGGGGGGTGGTACTCCGTCCAGCCCTCAAGGAGGTCACAGACTAGACTGCTGGAGAAAACTGTTCCCCTTTGATCCCCACAGGGACACTACTCAGTGGACGTGTCTTTCTCATCTTACAGATAAGAAAACTAAAACTTAGGAAAAACAACCTTGATGCTTAAGTGGCAGAGCTGGGATATGAATTCAAGACATTGTGTCCCCAGTGATAAGGCTAGTTCCATATATACTGGGGGGCGGGGGGCAAGTCTCCTCTTCCCAACCTTCAGAAAGGCAAATCACATGATGACGTAAGCTTTTCGCTCCCCTCTGTTTCCATCTCTGCTACCGGCTGAGTCAATCCCTGGGGTTCAAAGCAAATATAGACCCATTCATTGCCCATTGCATGTTAAAGTCAATTTATCCAATCCTGTCATTTGAGACCCAGAGAGAAGGGAACTGCCTGAGGTCACACAGCAGAACAAGACAGAGCAAGGACTTGAAAGCCAGTTCTTCCAATGCTTGGGTCTTGCCATTTTTAAACACAGACATACACATACATTTGAACAACTCAAGGTCTTGTCATAGTTACCTTTACTGCTAAGAAACACCAGAGGAAGAAGGGACTCTGTCTTCTCCCTCCAGCTTGGGTGCTAAGCATGCTCTCAGGGACTGGGGAGAACCTCTGGAAAGCTGCACCCAGCTAACAGGAATCCCAGCCCCCCACCCACGGAAGATTAACAGACAAAGCGTGGCTCTTTCATTCCCCAGCCACAGACAGAGGAAGGGGTAAAGAAAAACGCTATAAATCAGCCACCACATAATCACGCGCATTTAGAGTTTGCTTGTAATTAGTCTGTATTCATAGTGCTGTTTGGGTAGAGAAATCTGTACCCAAGGAAACTCTGAAAACCAACATGTTTGTTTCGAGTGATTCATCTACAGGAACCATATGCCAAGTGACAGACAGCTGAGTTCCTCCACCGTCTGAGAGCAATGAGAGAACCTAAGGTCATGCATGTGCATGCACACATCTTGATACAGACTTTGTGCTTCCCCCAGGCTCACATCACCTCACCTGGTTCTAGATTTGCTAAGGTTTCCTCTCAAGAAAGCAAAATTTTTTATCGACACGGCTGATTTCTCAGGGATAGGCAGTAAGTAAGTTTCATCACTGTGTTGAGGGTGGGGAGAAACGGCCGCTGGCTTCTATGAGACGCTCTTTCACACCAGAAAGTACACCAAGTGTTTACTTGCATTCAGTCCTCCAGGTGGTCCTGTGGAAGAATCACTGGATTACCTGAGCCACCCATGACTTTTGTTGCATCTACACACTGAGTGGATTTAATTGTTCAGCTAAGATTAGATTGTCTTTTTACCAGTAACAATAATAAAAATCACAGGGGCACCTGGGTGGCTCAGTCGGTTAAGCATCCAACTCATGATTTTGGCTCAGATTAAGATCTCATGGGTCATGAGTCCTGCCTCGGGCTCCTTGCTCAGTGGGGAGTCTGCTTGAGATCCTCTCTTCTTCTCCCTCTGCCCCTCCCGCAACTCCTACATGCTCATGTTCTCTCTCTCTCAAATAAAAATAAATCTTTAAAGAAATAAAAATCATGAATACTGAAGACCCAGGAGTTGCGGTTTCCAAACTACATGCACATTAGACACTGCATTTGAGCCATGTGAAAACTTAAGCTAGTGATTTCGGACTCATATTGACAAAATCCGTATGCTACGTCCTCCAGGAAAAGTCAAAAGCAACAGTGATCTGACCTGTCTGAATTTCCATGTATGACACATCCCAAACTGCCCTCTCTTCCTTTCTGGAAACCCTTGTCAAAGCATGGAGAGTGGGGGCTATGGAGGTTAATGAGTTTCATCTTTGTCCTGGAGAAGAGGTAGGTTCTCCCAGCTTGAAGGACAACCGTTGACCTCATCAGCCTTCCCAGCCAACACCCTGCCTGCAGACCCAGTTCCATACCACTGGTTATCGAGACCCAGAAAGACCCTGTGCACCTGTGCACATTATGCAACCAGCAGAAAGAAAGGTGAGTTAAGAATGGATGGAATCACATTATGTGATAATCTACACATGCGTATTAGACATTGAACTCAACTCCCAGTGGATATCCTGCACCTGTAAATGGCCCCCAGTTGACCACGGTAGACCTCTGTTGTCTGTTGACCACCACAGTTGATTGGGATTTTCATCTCCCCTGCTCAGCTAATTCCTGGCATGCAGTGCAGGTTCCTAAGTATTTGTTGGCTGACTCAACAAATCAAACAGAAGGATTGGGAGATCTATACCTCTTTTGTGGGTTTATTTTGTCAGGCTCTCCCCTCAACACACACCCTAGAGTCTAAGACGATAATTATCAATTTTGGCACCAAAATCACAATCAGGTTATCGATGATTGGGGATAATGAGCTGGAGCTTTGAACATGTACTGCTGTCTGGCACCACACTCCATTTGGCCCAGGACAAGGCTCTGGCTTCAGTATGTTCTCAAGACATCTCGGGTGATTCTTAACTATGGATACGAGAGGGGGATAAATCCTATAGCAGTGGTTCTCAACATGTGGTTCCCCAGAAGAACAGCTTCAGCATCACCTGCATACCTGCTGAAATGTGACTATTTGGGTCCCCTTTCAGATTTACTGGGGAAAAAAAGAAAAAGAAAAAGAGAAAGCAGTGGAGGTGTTGTTTTGTTTTCACAGGCACTCCAGGTGAGTCTCAGGCGCTAGAACGTGAGAACCACCCAATTGTAGCCGTGGAGGCCAGTGGCGTGTTCCCCGGGGCTCCAGGCCCCAGTGTGGAGCGATGGGGTAAGAGTCCCTCCTTCAGCTCAGAGCCTGAGATCCAGAAGCTACCGCTCAGGAGGACCGCAGGAGCCGCGGCAGCTCCAGGGCATATATCACTATTCTCCTGTTCTAAAAATTGCTACATCTGTACATGCACAAGCTAATAAAAATGTCTTCTCTGTAGGGTTGAGAGCTTTATTATGCACTGCTGCGTGCCCCAGTTCTTCCAGGCCATCTCTGGCCAGCCGACTGCAGGCTCCCCAAAGGCAGGTAGACACCCCAGCTCCTCTCCCCTCCCGCCCTGAGCCCGTCAGGACATCCCGCACAGCCTCCATCATCTTCCGCTGGCTCTCTGGGCTCTCCCTTCATCCTCGGGGTCCTGCCTGCTTCACTTGTCCTCTCCATTCATGGCGTTCCCCACTTCCCCAGCAAGACTCAGCCTCCTTCAGCCTTTATGGGCCCCTTTCCAAAGACCAGCCCCCCTGAAGGGACAAGGTCCTGCCTGCTCGGCCTCAGGCAGAAGCCCCAAGATAGCTCCAAGGGATGGAGGGGAGAGCAGTGGGGGCCCCCTCAGAAAGAACCAACAGGAAAGCAGATGAATTTCCCAATCTGGTGAGAAGGAGGAAGTGGAGTTTCAGGGTCAGACAGACAGGCTGCCTGTCCTCACTCCCCTCTGATGAGCCGAAGGACCTGGTCACATTCAGTATCTGAGATGCAGGTTGCACATCTGTACAACCAGAGAAGCGGGTCCTCAACCCACTGGGGAAGGACTCAATGATCTGTGAAAATATCTGATGATATGTCGTTGTTTTCCCAAGCCCCTGTACAATGCCTATTGGGAAGGGAGGAGAGGTGGAGGGAGACAGAGGGAGAGAGGGAAGGAGGGAGGCCACCGCTTGACATAAAGTTCACCCACATTTCTCCATCCATCTCCTGGGATCTCATTCTGAGCCCAGTGTGGGATGCTCAGGACAAATGTGAGCGGGGAGTCTTTTCCAGATACTTGTGCTTGGGGGAACTCCCAAGCCAATGACGGAGGCCCTTGGGCTGGTCAAGGGTAAGGAGAAGACAGGGACAGGAAGAGTAAGAAAAAGGACAAAAAGAGGGCGTGACAAGGTAATTCAAGCAACAACGATACAACAGCTAATGTTGGGCCAGGGCTGCATAGGCCATGTACTAGGCTAGAGGCTTCCTGGGGACCATCTCATTTACCCCCAAACAGGCTATGGGGGGAGGGTTTCTAACAGGTGGGAGCTGAGGCTTAAAGACATTTGACCAAAGACCCACCACATGCAGGAAGGGCTGCGTGCAGCTGGGACTAGCACTGCCCCTACCTACCCGAGACCGCACTCACCCCTTCTCCTATGTCTGCGGAGCAAGTCCCTCCGTGCCCACGTCCCTCCGAGGACAATGGCAGTGATAACACCCAGTCCTGCTATGTTGTGGCAAGGATTAAATGCATTGATTGACATGTAGAACTTAATGCAAAGCCCGAAACCTAACAAGAGCTGGATCCATGGTGCTCGTGATGAGAAGGCAGAGGAGGAGGAGGAGGTGGTGTTGGGATATCTCCATCCCCCGTGAAGCCTCAGCACCCAGCCAGACCTGGCACCTGGCTCGCTTGCGGGAAGTGAGCTGCTTCTTCCTACCCAGGGCACTGAAACCACAGCACTGAGGCAGAATCATCCTGTAGGGGCTCCAGGGGAGGGTCAGAGCCCTCTCCTCACTGGAAACACCGACAGACTCTGCAACTGGCCACCAAGACTGATTCCATCCAGCTGCCCAGTGGTCAATCTCTTCAGCCTCAGTTTCCTCTCCTGAAATGTAGAGGTAATAATGGTTACCGTGCTGGGTGTCCCAAGGAGTAGGTGAGCAGGTATGTGGAAGCTCAGTGAATGGAGCCTTGTCCCCATTCCTTACCCACACCAGCACGTGCACAGACACGGTTCCACTGCATTCCTGCACCCATCTTACCCAGGGAGCTAGCTCTTCTCATTCGCCCTCTGGCCCTTCTTTCCTCCCTGCTCTGGGCCCTGGGATGCTGGCCTGTGTGAACACGACTCTCAGGTCCACCCAGCAGAAGGCACCGACCAGAGACCAGACAACGGAAGGAGGGCAGGGTAAGGGTGTGGACCCCCGGCTCACCCTTGCAGGTGCATTTGTGCATGGCTGCACTTTGGTCCTGAAAGCCGAAGCTCCTGTCCTAGTCCCCTCTATAGCAATAGCTCCCTCTAGTTTCCGACAAACCCTCTCCTGCCCTACCCTTCCCCTTCCCCTTCAGGTCTGGGGTGGTAGGTAACGGCTCCCCGGTGTTTCTAGCCCCAAAGTTCTTCCCGACCCCTTGCTGATTTCCCCTTAATCCCCCTGAGCTGTTATAAAGACTCTATTTACTGAACTCAGTTCCATTTGAGAGCACCGTCTGTCTACTCCTGGGACCGGGACGGCCCAGGCTCCTCTTTGGGTTCATAATGTTCACCATCACTTGAAGCACATTCTCCAAGTCCTATCTTTTCCCAGAAACCTCCCCAGATCAGCTGAAAGTGGATCTCCGAGCAGACTTTCCGCCCACCATCTAGCCTGCACCTCACTGTCAGACCTCACTGCACGCCCACAACTTGCCCACCAGGCCAGAGTGGACACGGGCTCCCTCAGCCCTCCACACTTCCCTCACCACCCAGCACAAGCCGGAGGTTCTCTCAAGAGTTCTAGGAATAATTTCCTCCCTCATTCACACCCAGGGAACATCGCTTCAGCACTTACTGTTTTAAACACCAATGATTTTTCACACTGACCTTTTCTCAGTCCGTGACTCATGGGAAGGGCTGGCTTGGAAAAGCACCTCCTACAGTCTCTATCCCCCACTGTGCCTTCAGAGACCCACAGACTATTGAGCCTAAATAAAGATCATCTGTCCCCAGCCCCTCACCTTGCTGATGGGGAAGTGGAGCCCAGATTGCTTAAGCCACAGGTGAATTTGTAACAGGAGGAAGACCAGACCAGCCCACTGCCCTCTGAGAGCCCCTATGCACCCGGCCTTGTATAGATACCCTCATGTATCTCAGGGCTTCTTCAGTGAAGGTGCCCAGACCCATATGAGCATGCAGAAATGTGCTCCAGGGTTTCATGAAGCCAGAGAAATAACATGCTGCATCTTCTTGGAGGGTCTCTTCTCTTTTGAGTTTCAGGGGAGGGGAGTCAAGAAGGTTAAGCACACTCAGAGCTAGGACTAAGGTAAGGCAAGTGAGGCACTTGAGTTGGGGGGCAAAATTTAAGAGGGCACCAAAACACTCAGCAATCAAGGTATTGAACTAGTATTTTAATGCAATGTCTTTTTTTTTTAATTTTTTATTTATTTGAGAGAGAGAGCATGAGGGGGGGAGGGTCAGAGGGAGAAGCAGACTCCTCGCTGAGCAAGGAGCCCGATGCGGAACTCGATCCTGGGACTCCAGGATCATGACCTGAGCCGAAGGCAGTCGCTTAACCAACTGAGCCACCCAGGCGCCCTAATGCAATGTCTTTTAACTCAAAATTAATGCCAGAAGACCCATCGCAAACAAAATATACAATTTCAGGTAAAGGTAGAGCCCAATTCTGCATTTGGATAACCCTGCCTTGCTCGCCTCATCCTAATCCTGCAGCTGCTTCTGCTAAAACTTTATTTACCAAAAGGGGTCATCAGTTTTGCAATCTTGGTTTCGGCTCAGGTCATGATCTCAGGGTTGTGGGATCGAGTCCTGAGTCAGGCTCCACGCTCAGGACTCAGAGGGGAGTCTGCTTGGGATTCTCTCTCCCTCTGCTCCTCCCCCTGGCTCGCTGGTGCCTTCTCTCTAAAATAAAATAAATATTTTTTTTAAATGTTATTTACCTTGACGACTGAAGTTTTTCTGGTGTCTTCTTAAATTTGGGGTCCAAAGCAAGTACCTCACTCTTCTCAAGTTAGTCCCAGCTCTGCTAATTATAACTCACTTAAACTATGCAAAAATAAAGCAAACAGAATTATATTGCAGAGTGGAATACAAAACCAAGGGATTTTTTTAGGTTAAAAAACAGATTTCAAAACCATTTTGTGGATGATACCATCAGCCTCCTGGAGGTCTGAGCTCACCCTCCCTGGATTAGGGGTCCTTCCTGGAAACACCATTGGACAGGATTCTCCTGGTAAAGCAGGTGAATGATTTTGTTCCACTTTGGAGCTGACGAAGCTGACATGGAGAAGTCTGGTGACTTGTCCCATGTTACCCTGTGGGTGGTAGATGGAACCCAGGCCAACCACCGGCCGGTTAGCAGAGTAAAGGCCCTCTTGCATCTGAACCCCATTCTTAGTGTTGCTAAAAAGAGCCAAGTGACCTGAATATGCCTCAGCTAATTTGTCAACCCACTTCCTCCCACACCAGGTGCGCTAAGCTTCTGAAATAACAGGTTAGTCACCATAATTGTCACATCGGTGAGAAATTCCAGGGGCTCGGTAGATCTCAAACAGCATCTCCCTTAAAGGCAGTCAGCAGCTTTTCGGAAACACACACAGCTCCACATGGGTTCCAAATCGGATCGAATCAGGCCCCAAAGGTGACAACCTAAAACTGAAGGTTGGTGCTCTCTGTCAAATGTGTCACCCTCCCCCTCCCTATGCTGCCCCCTCTCTCTGGAAACATCACCCTCCCTCCCCACAACCCCGGCCAAGGTTGCATGAACTTCAAGACACAATGCATACATCAGCCCTTGCAGAAGCCTCTCCAGACCCCTCTCCTGCCTTTATTCATCCATTAACTCATTCATCCATTCCATAAATACCTGGTGAATCTACTTAGCCCAGCACAACGAGAGGCTCTGAGGACACAGTGGGGAACAGAGAGACATTGTCTGAGCCCCCCAGTCCATTGTCCCATGCCACGTGGTCTCTCCCACCCTTTGGTGGTAGGATGGTTTCACACGGAACTTCACTGCTCTGATTCCCTCCTCTTCTCCCCAGCTTGACTGGAGCTTCTCAAAGCCTGTCTTCTCCATCTAAATCCCCAGGCATAGCAGGCCCAGGCCTAGAATAGATGCTCAATAAAAACAGGAGAGACCAGAATGGCATTTATCCTGCGTTGGTGTTTCAGGTGGTTGGTCCAGGCATTGTGCCTGAGAGCCATGCCCTCTGGCTGTTCCTATCTTGGCCCACATTCTGACTCGGGATGTGCACAGCAAACAGAGCTGCCTGTCCTTCTAAGAGTCAGGGTCAACAGGCTGGGGCAGGAATGTGCTCTCCAGCTCTAATCAACACACATTCTGGAGCCAGCGATCCACGGGCTGTTGGAGAGTTTCAAAGGCAGTATGACTAATGAAATGTTTTTGATTGGGAAGTGGGGAAAGAGCTCTCAGCGAACCACTCTCCTTAATTACATGAGGCAAACACCTCCTCAAGTGCAGCCTGTTTCAGTCTCTGGCCCCAGCCCTCCTCCTCTCCTGTCCCAGGACCCGCACAGATAGGTGAAAAGCCTACGCTTGCTGGGTGAATAAGCAAAAAGACCTGTAAGTCCATCAGCTTGGGACAGTGGGATTATGTGTGATTCTGTAGCATCAATTCTTAATTTATACTCCTGTTCCCAGATCCCTCATATAAATCTGTAGACAGCGTTCACCTCCAAAGCCCAGTGTGCAGCTGAATTATGGATCAGCTCAGGAGGGGCCAAGTGACACCAGGAAACCCCTAGACAAGTGCAGGGGGCTTCAAGCCTACACAGCCCCTGATCTCACAAGGGAGGCCCAAGGGGGTAGAGGCCCACGCCCCCAGATGATCCCATGGGGGCTCACAGCATAGCACCCATTTCTTTCCCTCCACTGGCCTCCTCCCTGGCCTCCCACCTCCAGTCCAGACAATTTCCCTTCCTCAGATCAGCCTTTGCCAAGCACTTCCTTGACCCACCTTTTCTTGTAGGCTGACCTTGGTTTGGGAGGACTTTCCCAATCTCATTCCCCCACCCCCAAAACAGCTATGTTTCTGAATGTCCTCCAAATTGAAATCTCTGCATAGATTCAAATACATCTGCAAACAGACCTGTCTCTTTTGTAACCCTCATCCATGCCCTGGGCCCACATCCACTTACACACAGATGCATCTGGTCCCTGAGCACCCAGGAAGGGCGCTCCCTCTCCCCACACCCTCCCTCCCCTCCAATCCCCTTGGGATACTCACCATTGACCCAAACCAATAGTAAGCCAGAGGGCAAGAGGGCCAAATGATGTTTCATAAAGATCAACCTCCCAAGACAAAAAGCCAGCGACATCTACCACTGTCCAGGGGAGAAGTCCCAGTCCACGATCCCTGGGACACATGGAGTCTCATCAGCTGCAGCATCACACGGGCTCACATCAATGTCTTTGTCCTCTCAACCAAGCACTCTGATCCACAAGTGCCAGTTTGTGATCCTAGTTCCTTCTTCCACTGCCCATTCTGCATCCCCCTACCCTCTGCCAGGAAGGTCTCTGGGCCTTGGGTGTGAACCACGAGCCTCATTCCTTTGAAGTCTGTGTCCTGGTGGCCTTGTTTTTATTGGCTTGCCATGGTTGGATCAGCCAGGACTTTGAGAAAGGGAGCATTAAAAGGTATCCCTGTGAAGCCTCCGAGTTTCACATATAATCCTCCCTGTGCACCCCCTGCGGGGGAGCAGTGGCGATTGGGATCATTTTCCTCGGGTCGGTTTGGTGACCCCCTTCTTTGCTTGTGGTTTAGCGGTACAGAGAACCCAAAATGTCCAGGAGATGTTTCAGCTTCCAGTTTCTACGGCTCATGTTTGTGTTCCTGTGGAATGATTCCTCCCCTGGGCACAGGGGCCTCTCAGTTTAGAATATTAAGAGCAATCTCCACTTAGGGTGACAAGGCATCATTTGCATAAATTACCATATTTAACTCCCTGGGTAACCTTGGAAGGGGAACGGCCACCATCCCAGTCCATAGGTGAGGAAGGGGAGGCTCAGAGCAGTGGATTCATTTTCCCGCTGAAACACAGAGTTCTGTTTGAGTGCTGGTGCGGGACTCCAACGCTTGGGTCCCTTCTCCTGCCCCCCAGGCACTGCCTTCAGAACTGTACTAGCCACCAGCACCCTGGGAGTGCCAGAGGGACGTGCCCAGATAGACAGCCTTTTGGACTTCTAGGGGCCATCATCCATTATGCCCTTCGCTCCGCAGGCTCTAAACATTGCAGAACCGTGGGAGCAAAATACCCTCTTAAATCTTTTGCCAGGGACCTGGTACCCCAGGATTCCTCGTCTGGACTGACCAGGCTCAAGCAATCACCTGGAAGAACCTCAGCCCTGTCGGATGTGCTGGAAGGCTGAGACCAGTAAGAGCAGGCAGCTCTCTGGGGCGGGGTGGGTTTAACTGGAAATGGAGCCTCGAGATAAATCACCTTCACAAAACCCCAAAGCCTCCTTCCTGTGCCCCTTCAAATTAAAAGAATTCTCTCTACTAATATATTAATTAAAATGAAATATTAATAGCTGACCTCCATTATTTATTGGCTGTTTTTGGAGACTAAAATATTGAGATCCAAAGAGGAATCAATTCTGATGAAAACTCCCTCTCCTGAGCAGGCTTGATTCGTGTCACATAATAAAGAGATAAGCTTATCAGCTACATCAGTTCAAAGACGTCTGCTGTAAATGTTGATTTTGAACCAATAAGAAGATTATAAGCACTGTCATAAAATATCTTTCCAGGATGTAAATTATTCAAAGCCCTTCGTGGGCAGACACAGTATCTCATGCCTCAGTGATCCCCGTTCTGTGCAACACATTTCATTTATTAAAGCCAGTGAGGGCCTCTGTTGATAAAGCCCCCTAAATAAATGATAACCTTCATCTCCTTCTTCCAAATTACTTCCACGATTAGAATTCGAAATGTTTGTGCCAGAGGTGTCAAGAGGCACCACTTCTGTAAGTGACACATATGTCTTCATCGGGAGGCTCAGCGCCACATGGCAGTGAAAGAAGGCCCGTTCTCTGGAGCAGGGCAGTGGGTCCAGCACCGGAGACGAGCGCTCAGTCGATATTAGCCAGATCAACGGCCATGCCATACTCCCTTCGGGGCAGGCCGCTTCTCGTCTCCTCTAAGTCTCCTGGAGCTTCAGAGAGGGTCCTGGGCAGTTCCGCCTGCCCCAAAGGGTACACAAGCAGCCCGTCCTGCACTCATCTGTGGCCCCTGTTCACAGTACCAGCTGCTGCTGCTATTATCTTAAAGGTTCCCGACTACACCCTTCTGACTCCAAATCCATGCTTTCCCCCACGATGCACCGAGCACATGCATGCCCCCAGCAGAAAGCTTGGCAGAGAGTGGCTGGGCAGCCAGTTGTGAACTGCTGGTCAACCCTCTCCTGTTCTCCGAAGCACGTGCCAGTTAGCATCGGGTGCAGCTTTGTGGGGGAGCAGCGGGCACACAGGCTCTGGAACCACACAGGCTGGGGTTTGATGCCTGTGCTGACACCTTCTAGTGGATGGGCCTGGATGAGTCACTCAGTCCTCCCTGAGCCTCTGCATTCACATCTATAAAATGGGGCCGGGAGACAGAGCTGGATGCCAAAACTGTATGGTCACTGTCTTTAGAAAGAGAATGTGTCTACAAAGCATCCCACCCATACCGGGACACCCTAAATTCTCACTTCCTTCTTCCCTTCCACCTTGCTTCTCTCTCGTCCTCTTTCCTCTCCCAACTCCCTAAGGGTCTTCTGCGTCTGCACCATCTGGTAGGAATCTCATCAATACAGCACTATATTCCATTGGCTGCCTGCTCCGATGTATTTGGGTGGGGGTGGGGGGGTCTTGTGTTGACCCACTAATCATTTGGACCTAACTCCCCAGGGGCACAATAAATGCTTCAGAGACAAGGATCGGAGTCTGCCTCACCTTGAGTGACAGTAGCTACTGAGACATGAGCCACAAATGTGGAATTATCCCCATCAACTGTGAATAGGGGACATCAATTATTTTGAAGGAATTATCCCCATCAACTGTGAATGGGGGACATCTGCCAAAAAGGAGGCCCCCAAACCAAGCCGTAACACTCTTGATTTCCTCCCATGCTACCTAGGTTATATCCTTTAATCTAATACGATTAGATTAATAATAATAATCTAATAATCATGCAAATAAATATATTTCAATAACCTTTAATCAGGCTCCAAAATGATGACTCATAGTGATGACGGTGTCAATCAAGGCTGAATAACTGCCCAACAGAATTTTCTAATGTTCCCATATGCAGAACAAAATAAAACTCAGACACACACCATAAAACAATGCAAGAATCACCGGCAGTGTGCATGGAGATTGCAAATTTCCTTACAATTTCATCAGAAAGAATGGGTGCTCAGAATCACCTCCCACCCAGGACACAGACGCCGTCTGATACATTTTGCTCCCACAGCAATCCTGCCTCATCAAGAGCTGACAATCAGACATGCGAAACAAGTGCTATATATGAATCTTGCAAAAGTATCACCTTGGGAAAACAGAACCAAAACAAATTGAGAAATCATATAAATAATTACTCTGAGCTTCAAGTCTAACATGGAAAAGGAAGACACACAGGCATAAATGTTAATTAATATGACTGTTTAATTACAAGGGCACAAATTAATAAACCGGAATTACTCCAGATTTCCATCAGGCATCCCATCTCTGCATGTGATCTCAGAGGTGTGCGCACAGGGAGAGAAATGCTTAGCTTTCCTTGGCCAGGTGCCCAGCTGGAATGGCATCAGGAATGGGGGAGGTGAGGTCCCTGTGCAAAAGGACCAGGTCCTCCAGCCCCCACCCCTCTCCTCAGACACACTGAGCCCTCATCGACATCAGCAGATGCAAGCTTCCACCAGGATATCTCCCTTAATTAGGAAATCATTCCTCATACAACTACAAGGACCCCACCACAACATGTTAAGGACAAAATGAAACCCAGCACAATCAAGGGGCAAGATTTATTAATAGCCATTGGATATGCCAGGTACTCTGTATCTCTGTGTTTCTCTCTCTCTCTCAATTTATTTTGGTTTCTGATTTCCCAAAGTAATGCTTTTGAAAAATTCATATACATCACTCGTTTTGCATGTGTGATTGTCAGCTCTTGACAAGGCAGGATGCTGTGGAAGCAAAATGCATATCAGACTCAATTCAGAAGATGGTATATCTACATGGGAGAAATCATCCCATTATACTGACATGAAAAAAGAGGCTCTGAAGTCATCGAATCTGATTTTGCCAAAGCTACATAACTAGAACACAGAAGGTTCTAGATGTCTGTGCACTTTTCATTATAGCCAGCCTCTTTCTAGAAATCAAAAATGCTTCCTCTTCTGAAACTTACACTATAACATTCATTTGATCATCTTCCCATTCAGTAAAGTCAGTTGTGGATCTACGAAGTGCCAGCTTCAGAATATGTTCTGGGAATATGATGGTGAGCAAAAACTGCCCCAGAACCCCACTTTTGAGTGACTTACACAGGAAGTAGCAGAGGATGCCTCAGATAAAATAATCATGCAAATAAATATATTTCAATAGCCTTTGATCAGGATCCAAAGGGGAGAGAATATTGGGGCTACAAGAATTCATAAAAGTGAGGGTTGAGTGGTCAGGGAAAGCTCCCCTAAAGAATAATGGTTGAAGGGTGATCTAAAAGATGAATATGAATATATAATACATAGTAGCAGAATATGTATGAATATAGAATTCTCTCTACTTAATTCTGTTTTCTTCCCATCCATTCACCCTCCACCTGCTCCAACCTAACGCACCTTGTGCTCCCATCACTCTGCCTCAGGAGTTCATGGGATGAATTTCATGGACATTTCAATCCTCTATTTCCTTGAGCTCTCAGGCATTTTGGACAGAGTTGATCACTCCCTTCTCCTTGAATTCAGCCCCCTCTTGGCTTCTGAGCCAGAAATGTATTTGTTTTCCTCCTGCCTCTTTGGATCCTCTCTGAAAATCGCCACGACATCATCGTTCCCCAAGTGTTCTTACATTCTTTCCCTGGACAACCTCATTCCTCCCAACGGCATTACTGAGCACCCCACTGTGGTGATTCTCATGTTTGTATCTCCAGCCCGGACCTTTCTTCTGGACTCCAGATCTGTATTTCCAAATGGCCCGATGGATGGCTGCTCTTGGATGTCTCAAAAGCACCTCAACTCAGTATGGCCAAAACCGAGTTCATCTTGTGACGCCAATGCATCTCAGAGCCATCTATCCAACTGGCAGCACAGAACCCCAAGCATCATGCATGATCTCTTTTTCTCCTTGCCTATGTGATATCTTGAATGATGGCGCCCAAAGATGTCCAGGTCCTTTTCCCTGGAACCTTATCAGCAAAAAAAGGGACACTGAAGATGTGATTAAATTAAGGAAACTGAAATATCGTAAGCCTCAAAGTGGAGAGATTATCTTGGATTATCAGGCTGGGCCCTAAATGTAATCACAAGGGTCCTTATGAGAGGGATGCAGAAGGTAGTAAAATAATGGGGAGCAGAGAGTGAAAGGATGCAGCCACAAGCCAATGAATACCAGCAGCTTCTAGAACATGGAAGAGGCGAGGAACAGATTCTCCCCTGGGGCCTCAAGGAAAAACCAGCCCTGCCAAGACTTAGATTTTTTTTTTTTAAGATTTTATTTATTTATTTGACAGAGAAAGAGAGACAGCAAGAAAGGGAACACAAGCAGGAGGAGCGGGAGAGGGAGAAGCAGGCTTCCCGCTGAGCAGAGATCCCGATGCGGGGCTCGATCCCAAGACCCTGGGATCATGACCTGAGCCAAAGGCAGATGCCTAATGACTGAGCCACCCAGGCATCCCAAGACTGATTTTTAGCCCTCGTTTCTGACTTCTGGCCACCAGGACTATGAGAGAATAAATTGCTCTTGTTTTAAGCCATAAACCTGTGATGTATATTATAGCCACAATAGGAAACTAATACATCCTACTCTAACATACATGCTACCAAAGTGCCTTTATTTTGCTGCCCAAATAATTCCCAAATGTGTCTACTTTGGCCTATCTCCATAGCCCCTTCTCTGAGACGGTCTCCTGTCATCTCTCAGTCTGTGAGCAGACACCACAGCCTCTGACTTCCCATGGCTCCTAGGATAAGAAGCAATGTCACTGGCATGGCCCCCCATAAATGTGCTTGTCCTGGTCCCTGCCTCCTTTACCAGGTTTATCTTGTACCCAGACACACACTGGCCTTCTTTCAGTTCTTGGAGGGTACTAATTCCCTAACCACCACAGGGCCTTTGCACAACCTTCTCCCTTGGCTGGGGATGCTTGTTAATTTCAGATAATAACTTAAATGTCATGTCCTCATCCTATTTTCTCTGATCTCCCAGCACTGGGTTCATCTAGGACATACAACAATTGAAATTTTACACTAATTTTTAGGACTGTATCACTTATGTCTAACTCCCCAGGTAGTAAGTCCTCAGAGAACAGGCTAGTTATGGCTTGGTGTGCCCACCACTGCATCCTCAGCATCTAGCATAGGACCTGGCAGAGAACAAGTGTTACAAATATGTTTGGATGAGTCCCAGAGCCAAACGGAGTGCCTTTGGGCATCTGTGTGGATAGGATGGGTGGTCTCAGTAGTTGGCTTTGTCCGACCCCTTCTAGCTATGCAGTTAGAGAAAGTGGGGAGGGATGTCATGAGAAGAATTTGATTGCACTCAGCAGTGGCCAAGAAAACTCCAGAATGAGAACTTAATCCTCATCAGCAGCATCTTCTTAAAACAGGCACTGGGCAGAGTTCTCAGTTAACTTAGTATTTACGGGGTGAAATATGAGGAGTTTTGGGGGTTTTTTGCCATTAGCCTACCCCCTCTCCATTTCCAGCCCTGTAAAGTTTCCTTGGCAATTTTTCCTTCAGTTTCTCAGATGAAAGTACTTTGGAAATTATCTAATAATAGACCAGAGTCTTTAAATAGCATTCTGTGCCAGGGGGGCTTACCTGAAGGCACATCATAGGCTACTTGGGGTTGGAGGTGGCTCTGCATTAACCAAAGCCCCTCTTCGTCTATTCTGGGGACTGGGATTTCACACAAAAACTTTTGATAAAAGTTTTCTGTGACTAGAAAGAAAATATTTTATAAAAGGCATGATTTATGTTATTTGCACCACATTTCATAGTTTTCAACAAAATACTTGTTGATTTCTTTTTTTCCATTCAGTTCTTCCATAAACCCATCAACTAGAAGGGGATTATTTACTCCAGTGGATATGAGAAAATGGCTCAAGGAGGTTAGGTAACTTGCCCAAAATCACAGACCTGGTAATAGGGAAGAGCTTGGACTCAAGTCCAGGACACTGGACTTTCTAGAAGCCATGGAATAATGGTTTGAGTCCATTTTATGGGCTTATTTATTTATTCATCAAGGAAATTACTTCACTGAACATTTAGGTTTCCTATGTAAAGAGAAAATAGCACACCATTTTAGGTGTGGCAAGGTGAGGTGGCTAGAGTAGGGGTAAATTTATTGCCTTCTTTGTGCTTCTCTGTAACTTCTACAATGTATGTGCAATAATTTCATACTTCGGAAACATTAGAAAATAAACAAGTATTCATTTGAAGTAAATCCACGGGTAAACAAAGGAAGGTCTCCTACTCACCTTGGGAGGGCAAGGGAGATGACTGATTATTTGTAACCAGCTCTGAGCCTTGATGATAAATGGGCAGTGATGTGGTACTGGGTAAAACCAACTCTGTTGCTTCTGAGACAGGCAAACCTGCTTCTCCAATTACCATTTGTGTGTCTCGAGTCTCTGGAGGAATGGAGAAAATAAACCAACCGACCTATATTGGTCAAGACTCTAGATCAGAAGTTGCAGAAACACAACTGAAACTAGCTGAGAGGACAGAAGGAATTCGCTGAGTTACATAAATGAGGAACTAAGGAAGCTCATCGCAGTCATGGCTCCCATTCCATCTATAAACTCAGCCTTCCCCTTCTTAGTGCTTAAGCACACTCGCCCCATGTGACTGGAAAGGCGAGCACCAGCAGGCTTGTTGTTCTTATCTTCCCAGATTGGGAAAACTGGTGGGAATAAAACCTCTTCAGAGCCTTCACACTAAGCCCAAGGTTGATTCTGATAGGCTACGCTTGAATTCCGTGGCCCCGCCCCTTCTCAGAACCAATCACTGTGGCCAGGTAATAGGGAGTAGGATGGGCCCAGCCAATCCCGTGTGCCCACCTCTGTGCCCAGGGGCCCTCTTCCTGGAGACCCAGCTCTCGTGATGAATACCGAACAAGGCAAAATCCTGACTAAGCCAGATGATGTGAGAATTTCCCTTGGCCAGAGGGTCCAATTTACGTGTGCCGCTGCAAGGTTTAATTAGTTTGTGAAATGCATTAAATGATAAGTAAGTTTTGCTAAGCAACATTTCAATACTTAGCGGGGGCAGAGAGAAAAACTTTAAAATCAAGGTGACAACACAGAAACAAAGGAATGTTTGGTCAGGAAAAAAAAAAAATAGGACCATAAAATGTTAGGTTCTAGAGAAAATCATCATGGCACGAGGTTCCAAGAAAGCAGGTATGTGGCCCCCTGACATGGACTAAACCCTGGATGGCCACCAAGTTCTTCCTGATGATTTTTGTTGCATAACTACTCTTTGCAAATAGGAGGCAAGAATTGCAGAAGATGCTCCTCCCTCAATAAGACTCCAAATAAGTTAGATATTGAATAAGACACTGAGATCCTGGCAAGAATACACAAAAAATTGGGCCTCGAGCTGTTGAGAGATGATAAATTGTCAGTTACTGTTTAATAAGATTGTGTCTCATCACCATCTCCTGTAAGGGGGTTGATAGCTTTTGTTTTTAACCTGTGAAGATGAAAATCTATTCCCAGCTAGAGCTGGAAGCCCCAAACCATACAGCTGCAATATATCAATTAATCAATCAATCAGTTGGCCAACAGATCAGCAAGACTGTATTGAGGATCAGTTCCTACTGGGCATCTGGGGCAGGGGAAAGAATTAGAAAATTTGCCCCCACAGACGCTGGATGAGGGAAGCCACGATTCAGAAGGCATTTACTCCAACCTTAAAGGCAACAGAGAACCTCTTTCCATTAGAATTACGTTGGGTCGGCATGTCCCATGTTCCCATCTGTCCTGTTTTATAGACATGTTTGATTTTAGACCCTGGGTTAATCCACAGGCTTTGACTGCCACCTCTGCCTTACTCAGGGCTCGACACCAGCAACATTACTCCTTATATATCAACTGGGTTTATGGATCCTACCTGTGCTCCCCGGGCATTTTATGAGACAGAACTAGGGATGAAAAACCTGGAATCAAGCTCAAATTCCACCCCTACCCTTCAGTTATACAGCTGCCCTTGGCCCCGGTATCTTTAGCCACCAAAGCAGAAATAACAACATGTGCCTTGTCTCCTGCAAGGATTAAATGAGATCACAAATGCAGAGTGTTTAAAATAAGACCTGGTACAGAGCTAATGCTATTTTGTTAACATTACAATCACCACTGGTGGTAGTGGTGTTATTTCAACCATCAGATGGGTACTCTCAGGTTAGATTTTTTTTTTTTTTAGTATCCATAAAAATGAGTATAGGCATGTTTTGCTCCTCGGTTCTTTATCCCTCTCTAAATGGACCTCCTCACCCTACAATAATCCTATTAAATTCTACAGACTTTCACTTGCATGACAAATATCCCACTGGTTTCAGCCCAAACAAAAAACTAATTGTCCCCTTGTTTGTCTATGTGTGAGTTTGTTTTTCCAGATGAAACATTTCAGACTCTATTTTCTTGTCCCTTGGCATTTTTTAACAACCAACACTGTATGAGTTCACCACAAAGCTAGGGCTTCTTGGAGCAAGGAAGTAAGAGTGTGTGAAGCCAGTGGCTCTATTTGAAGCCACAGTTCTTAATTTCAGCTAAGAAACGGCTGAAGGAGTGTGATATAGAGGAGAGAACATAAACTTGAAGGTCAGGAGAGGCAGTGTCTTAATTAATCCTGCCTCCCCTCTTCCGCCTCCTCTAAGTTACATGACACTGGGTATGTATCTAAACCAGTGCAAAAACCAACTATTCTTCTTGCCCTTCCAAGAATGAATTCGGCAAGATTTATGGACATTATTTCCTTATATATTCCTCACAATGACATTAACAAATCAGAGGCATCATGACCCTTCAGGGGAGGAAATCAGTGGAAGTATTTCCCTGGGAGGCTCTGAAGAAAGAGGCCGAAGGCAGAAAAGCAGCAGATTCAAGTTCAAGTTCTTTTTTCCACTGGACCAGTCCTACCATCAGGATGTGGGTGACCTTCAAAAAGCCTCCTCTTCATGCTGGCCTCCTTTCTCTCTTTGAGAATGGGGAGATTGAGACTAAAGGATCCATTAAATGTCCTTCCAACTCTGGCACTTGGTCACACTCCGTTCTAAGACTTCCCATGGAATAAAATCTTACTGCTCTCCCTTCTCTCTCAGCTGCCTTAACAACCACACCTGCTGCCTCTTGCTTGTCAACAATAACTAGTATTTGTTGAATGTCAGATATGCGTCTGACTGTGCCAGATGCCTTACCTTATTCTCATCCTAACCCTCTGAAGCAGATGCTATTATTATCCTACTTGATAGCTAAGGAGTCCAGAGCCATGAAAGGTTACAACACTTCTTAAGAAACATTTCTGGGGCATGAGATGCAGACCCACATTGCTGTACTGCTTCTCAACAAGGCGACCTTGGCTTGCAAGATACAGAACTTGCAAGATAAGGTCACCCCTTAGACAGAGACCCCTGGGGTCTCTAAGACATCTCCCTTTGTTCAGTAGTTCTTCCTGCCCTGCCCCCCATCTCCAGTTTGGGCTTTGATTTAGGTCTTTGATGGGGGGAGGGGCAACATGGGTTAATGAATGGTTCAGAGATCTTGTTGGTGGGCTGAGCAGAAGAAGAGTCCCTTGTCTGTCCGGCAGAATGCATGGCCTCAGAGGACCTACCCAAGCCTGTGGTCCTCCTCTGGAGCACTCCTGCCCATGAGGCTATTGGGCAAGTTAAGTGGGATACTATAGTTTAAACTCCAGAGACAACTGCTGACATACCATTGACCTTACTCTACCCCTACTCCTATCCCACCTTAAGACCCAACCCTTGTAAAGCTGCTTTTGTATTTTTGGAATTGATCCACCCCTCTCTGAATCAATCCAGGTCCCAACAAGAAAGAGATTACATGCTGCCTATGTTCCCCTCTAGGATTTTGATGGATTCCTATCTCACATTTAGGTCTTTCATCCATTTTGAGTCTATTTTTGTATATGGTGTAAGGAAATGGTCCTGTTTCATTCTTCTGCATGTGGCTGTCCAATTTTCCCAACACCATTTGTTGAAGAGACTGTCTTTTTTCCACTGGACATTCTTTCCTGCTTTGTTGAAGATTAGTTGACCATAGAGTTGAGGGTCCATTTCTGGGTTCTCTCTTCTGTTCCACTGATCTGAGTCTGTTTTTGTGCAAGTACCATACTGTCTTAATGATGACAGCTTTGCTGAAAACAGAGTGACTCAGGAGAGTTTATTGCTGAATGGGCTATGAACCAAGGCGTGGGTAAAGGGCACTGAAGTGAGAGGACAATAAGTAGAGTCTTGGTAGCAGAATTTTACCACCCCAGGACCAAAAGGCTGAGAGCGGAGGGGTAGTTATTAGAAATCAGAGAGAAAGAGAGAGAGAGAGAGAGGCACCAAGGACAATCACCTTTCTTGGGAGGAGCAATCTCTAGTCGAAGGACATAGCCAGCCAAGAGGTGGCCTGGTAGGGAGGCAGTTAGGCAACAACGCTCTGACCTCACTATTGGCTGTGAGGGTTTGTTCCAGAACATTTAACTGACCCGACCTATTTTGCAAAAATACCGGACCCTTGGTCAGGGCATGAAGTGTACTGATTAACAGTGTTGCTTTGTCACTGTGGGTACAAGGCGTCTGGGGCTGGTTCGCACCAGCTCGGGGGCGTTGTTTCTTGGCAATGGCGATGTGGATGACTTGCACTCTCTAACCTCCCTCCGAACACTTTTTGGGACTCCCCACTGGCAGGGCCCAATTGGAGGAAGCAGGCAGAGGAACTCCTTGATGTCACACATGTAATTCAGCTTCGGCAGCAGAGTGCAGGCTGGAAAAGGGTGGAGTGGGGGTCTCCTGGTCACTCCTTCAGCCCCAAGGCTGTGTCCCATGCACCACACTCACTGGGATCTCTTTTACATCAGAACATCAGACGCGTGGCCCCACCCACCTGACCATGAGTCCGCTCAGCACCCCGCTCCCCCGCTTCCCATGGGCATCTCCCCCGCCCATCTCGGAGCCTGGCACGGAGGAGGGTGCACAGTGAGTATACAGCACTTCCAGGGCCAGCAAGCATCGTGGAGAACCAGCCAGCTGCCTGCTGTCCCCCAAGGTCTACTCTTTGTTGTTGTTGTTGCTGCCAAAGAAGCTTGCCAGTTTCCTCGCAGCTACAGAGACGCGTTGGAAGGTGGGGAGAGATGGTTGAGCGGAGAGAGCTGTTGCAGGTGGAGGTCCAGCCAGAGCCGGTCTCCGAGTGCCTCCCCAGGTGACATCCCATAAACAGAGATGGGAATCACATTTCAGTGTGACAGCTTAAAAGGCATGTCAAGAAACAATTAAAAAGATCTAGAGCAACCGGGCCCTGAGAGACTTTTGTTGGAGTGAGACCGCTTCCCATCCTCTGATGTGGGGGCGACATGGCCCAGGAGCACATGTTCGGGGCCTTGAATTCTCAAAGGCAGGATCCTCTGAGACCTGGGGCTGGAGAGTAAGTGAGCCTGGAGAACTGGACCATCTATTGCTTTCTGGTGTTTGAGAAATCACCAGCAATCACCAGCACAGAACATCTGCCTGGCAAGTCTCCACGGGAGCTCGCCACCTTCCAATCCTTGTCAAAACCCCGACTGTGAGGAATAATATTTATAGAGTATTGCCTGAAGGACGTTCTGTCCATCACTCCTTCGGATCAAGTTTTTCAGATTATCTTCCCCAGAGCCCTGGAATTCCTGGGGGTGTCCCCGAGGCTCCCTAGAAACCAATCCCCTGCCTCTACCCCAATCCAGAGATTGCCAGGTCTCATCTGTTATGAGTGGGATATTGGGGTTGCAGATAAGAAATCACCTTTTTAAAAATGCAGCCGGAGGCCTTAAGAGAGCAAAAGCCATCACATTAGCCTGAATCTTATTCTGTGATCAAGCCAGATGAAGCCTGGGTCATGTGCCTTTGCTCTGCTGCCCTTAGAATTTCTCGTGCTAAATTGAGCTTCAGAGGAATCCCATCAGCCCATAAAAAACAGCTTATTGGAATTCCTGAAATGTCTCTTGAAGGACTTATTTTGGTGAATTCATGAGAGCCTTGCCTCTTTTGTATCAGGAAGAGTTAATTCCAGTTTGATTGGGTCACACAACCCCTGTGGGCTGGGAATTTGGCTCTGTCTCCATCTTGGCCTTGGCCCCTGCAAATCTCAGTGCCATCCCCGAGGCCCACTTCCAACTGTACAGAACCTACGCTCTTAGAGATTCTAATCCCTGCCCCAGCTCCCTCAGCTACTTACTTTATCATTTTGAATTGCATTTGTTTGTGTGAGTTGATGCAGAATATGTGTATCCTCCCTCCTTTGTGAAAAGAGAGGGAGAAGAGACTACATGAATAAATAAAAGTATGTAACCCTTAAAAAAGCAACTCATTTCATTGGTAGGGCTTTTACCACCCCACAAATGTGTTCTAATTCTGATCTCCCATGAGATCATGCTCTGCTTACAAATCTTTGTTGGCTCCCAGCCTGCTGGCTGTAAGAGGACATCAGCCTCCCTCGATGGAAGCGATTCCAAGGCCTTCTCAATTCTGATCCACCAGCTCAGCCCTGTCCTGCCCCTGCATCCTATACCCCCACCATGAGGCCAAAGTGCTCACCAGTCCCCAAATCCATGTAGCCCCTTCCTATCTCCATCTTTGGCACATATGGTTCCCAAGCTTATAATGTCTTCCCCCCATTTTCCCCATGGAAAATTCAAGACCAGGAGTATTTCTCCCCCTAGTCAGGCTCTGCTCGGCCCAGAGCAGACTGCTGTCCCCTCCCTGTTTCTTCCATCCGAGTCACGTCTCTGTTGGTCACTCACAGTATTACATTGCCAGGCTTCTATTAGTCTCTCCCACTGGACTTCAAGCTCCCTAGGCATTGCGGGGGGGGGCGGGGGGGGCACACTTTACCAGAGAGTCTCCACTGGGGACAGAAAGCCAAGACGGCTTGGCACAAAAGAGTTAAGTACTCTCTTTATGCCACAACAGGCAGGCAGACCCCCAAGGCATCATTCCACGACTCTGTCAATACAGGTTTTAGAAATGTGGATGGTCGTGGTCACACTCACCCTCCCCCAGTCCTGCCCTCCCCTGCCCTCCCTGAGATCTTCACTTCCAATCTCAGAATCCACCCACAGGTGGAAGCTCTGGCATGTCTTGCGGTCATCGACTCAGTCTCAGACTTCTGATATTTTGAATTTCTGAGGTGAAGAATCCTTATTGGTTTTGCTAAGAAGAGAGAACATCATCTAGGGTCCCAGGGAAGCTGCATTTGCTTCCATGATTCTGCTATCCTGATTGATGACGCACAGTGAGCCTCCCATGATAGCACGGTACAGCGACAGAGCTGTGCCCTTGTGTTTGCACACGCATGGCACACTCGCAGAGTCCCACCCCACCCCACGCTGAGACTGAGTGAAGGTGGAGTCAGAAAGACTTGAGTTGAAACACTGGCTCAGTTGCTTACCCAGTGTGTGTGTCCTTGGGCAGGTCTCACTTGTACAACCACACTTTCCTCTGTACGGTAGGGATAGCACGTCTTATTTTATTTTCCCTACAAGTCAGTAAGTATACGGAATAGCTCCAGTTTGCCAAGTCATTGAATCTCTCCATGCCTCAGTTTCCTTCCCTACAGAGCAGGAACATGCCTACTTCGCTGGGCTACTATGAGAATTTATTTATTTTTTTAAAGATTTTATTTATTTATTTGAGAGAGAGAGAATGAGAGAGAGCATATGAGAGGGGGGAGGGTCAGAGGGAGAAGCAGACTCCCTGCCGAGCAGGGAGCCCGATGTGGGACTCGATCCAGGGACTCCAGGATCATGACCTGAGCCAAAGGCAGTCGCTTAACCAACTGAGCCACCCAGGTGCCCTACTATGAGAATTCAGTAAGAAAACGGATGCATAGAACTCCATACAAAGCCTAGATGTGAACACTTGTTTATTGTCTGTGGCCATGCCCCCAGAAGATGAAAACTTTCAGTCTTGTGATGTATCTCCTACCAATGCAGGTGAAATGTCACCTACAGCTTGGATATGCCTTGTGCTTGCTGACTATAAGGATATTCCTGGGAAGGAATATCACTGTCAATTTGAACAGATCCCTTTGATTCTTATCTATGCACTAAAGTCACTCTTGTTGTCTGCCAATGAGCCTCTTGATGTCTATGGACCTCTGAATTTTCTTGCAGGTAGCACTCCCTTGCCAAGCTCTAAGTTGTTGTTGGGAAGATGCCCCTCATTCATCCTCTGTGCCCCCACCTAAAGCTTCAGTGAGATCCTTCCACCCACAGTGCTGGTCACCAGGCTCTAGATACTGTGCGGTCAACCAGCCAAGAGTAATCCCCCCACCTGCCCCTGTAGCTGCCAACACCTGTTCTCACACCCTCACTCCAGTAGGGGGCTCTAGGCTCAGGTGCTGTCCCTCTCAGTCAGCTCCACTCCAAGGAGACCACCTGCCACCTACACAGCCACCCTTGGGAAGTGACAAGCATGCAAGAAGCACTGATGCATTAAGAAGAGGCTTACACCAGTTAGAATGGCAAAAATGGACAGGGAAAGAAACAACAAATGTTGGAGAGGTTGTGGAGAAAGGGGAACCCTCTTACACTGTTGGTGGGAATGCAAGTTGGTACAGCCACTTTGGAAAACAGTGTGGAGGTGCCTCAAAAATTAAAAAATAGAGCAACCCTATGACCCAGCAATTGCACTACTGGGTACTTACCCCAAAGACACAGATGTAGTGAAAAGAAGGGCCATATGCACCCCAATGTTCATAGCAGCAATGTA
>NC_138384.1:18073699-18113104 GCF_054177405.1 Leptonychotes weddellii | reverse complement strand
TTTAGATGCTTACAGGAGCAGCATGCTGGCAGAGGGAGGGGTCCCTCCTCTGTTTCAGCAGAGCATCCTGCAGGTGGGAGATCGAGAAGAGCCTTCTGCCATCAGCCAACCTATGAAAGGTGTATGCTCAGGGCTGGGCATGGGGGACAGGCGTACAAACTGGTTGTGAGCAAAGAAATCAAGAATACAAATCTAAGGGGGGGAACCAAGGGGTTGGACAGGGAATCAGAGGATGGAGCAGGACATCAGGTACTAGACAGGAAAGCAAGCACTGTGTACTTCTGCTAGAATTAGGACTCCTGCCCCAGATCTCTGTGTGCCCATTTTTGTTCCCAGCTCCTGGTAGAGAATCCCAGGCCACAGTTTTCATTTATTATTGTTGTTGTTAATGCGTATCAACAGCAGGCGCCACCACGAACATCCACTGGTCCATGTGTGCCAGGGAGCGTGCTAATGGCTCTCATCATCCCATCCAATCCTCCGTTAACTCAGCCAGGTGAGCGGCAGTGTCCCATCCTCCAGATGAAGATGCTAATACAGAGAAGTTAGGTAATTTGTTCCCACCTTCTCAGTGTGTGAGTGGTAGAGCCATTATACAGATGGAAACACTAAGGGCCACAGAGAGAAAGGGACTCACTCTATGTCACTCGGCATGTCAAGCTAACAACAGGATTCAAACTGAAAACTGCTTTTCAATCTAGTCCTCTGGGTCAGATCTGAACTATTTCAACAGCACCAGAGGACCACTGCCCAGGGGATAGGAGATGCCATCAGACGGACTGCTGTTCTGCATTCTTCGATCCTCCCATGAGAATTTTAGGCAATGCCCACGGCTTGGAGGAGGGGTCCGTTCAAGGTGGACAAACCAGAGGCTGCAAACTGGTGATCCACGGGCTGGTGAGAGAATGTGCTTTCGTTTTGCCTGCAGAGTGGTATACAAGTTTGATTCACTACTTTAAAATTGAGGGATGGCACACACAATCTTGGGCTATAACTCACCAGTAGATTCCACTGGATTGGAGACTGAGGGGCTTGGACACCAGATTGGGAGCACAGTGCCAGCCATGCATGGCTAGTCCGCCAGAGTTTACCAAACCCCCATTTCCATTTGCATTAAGCTAACTGTTTATGGCGTTCCTGCTGTGCTCCTACTGAGCATCCAATGGAGCCAGAAAAGTAAAGGACACAGACCCTGCACTAAACTGATCCCTCGTCTCATCATATGGTTTGGGTTTGGGTTTGGTTTCCTTCCAATACTGCTGTGTAACAAAGAACTCCAAACTCTCAGTTGTGCAACAACATTTTCTGCTCTTAGGTCCACAGATTACCAGGAAAGCTTGACTTTTGGCTTTGGGGAGTGGGGCAAGTTTGGGTCTCTATCCAGGACCAATGAGCAGCTTCACTGAGCATTCTCTTCTCTTAGCAAATGGCAGAAGGGCAAGAGTCTGAGCAAAGCCGCGCAATTACAGTTCGAGACCATGCTTCTGAGTGGCTCAAGGAACTCCCATGGCCATACCCAAGGTCAGTGGGGCAGAAATACATACGTTGCCTTGCCTACAAAAAGACACGCCAAAGTGCTACGGTGAGGGGTGTGGAGGTACCATCTTAGGACAAGGAGGCAGTGAACACTTGGCAATCGTCAGTCTCCTAGACTCATCGTGGATTCATCTTTCTTTCAAGTAATGATCTGCTATCTGCTGGGCCCTGTGGGAAAGGCAGGCAGAGCATCAGTGGGGTAGATGGGAGTTTGCCTCTGTACAAAGCCAAACCATACGCTCGGAGCTATAGAACGTGAGGCTGCCACAGAAAAAGCACTGGACAGCATGGGACAGATGACACACCTTGGTCTTTGGGAAAAAGGGAGACCAGCCGGGCTCGGTGGTCCTGCGACCCATAGCTGGGGGCAAGTGTCAGAGCATCAAAGCACTGCTCCTCTCACTCTGCAAGAGCAAGTCAAGCCTAACGAGGAGGAGGTCTGAGCCCCAGATCCCAGTGGGCAAGCACGGCCACTCTACCAGAGGCAGTTTTCACTAATTGGCCTGCTTCGGTGCCTCACCAGAGATGGGACTGGATTCCAAGCCCAGCGAGGGCCCCTGAGCCTTCAGGTCGGGGCTCAGAGGCAGGCCGAGCCCTGGGCAGCTCCCCAGACCACATTCTGCCTGGAGTCTCAGAAAACCTCCTCCAGCCTCAGACCGAGGCTCTGAAAATTCTGCTTGAACCCACTTCAAGCCTCAGGCTTTGAGAAAAATTGTGTAAGAAGGAAGAGGAAGAAAAAAAGATGGTGAATGGAAAGGCATTTTTACAAAGATTAGGTCTTTTAAGGGTTGGAACCCTTGGTGGGCATGGCTCTCCCAGGCTAGACAGACCACCATCCTCTCTGCCCACCCCCCAGCTCTATCTCGTTAGAGAAGCCCCAGCATTGAGGCTTCCTTAGTGACACCGACCAACAAGAAGTGAATTATGTCTCCACCAGCAGCCACGTCACATCCATAGGCCTCACTTGGGGCCGTGGTGGCTCACCTGGGGTGGAATAAGAGGCTTCTCTCCACCAGACTGGCCCACACAGCCAGGAAGTCCCACCCGCCTCAAGCTCCAGCAGCCAATTGAGCCTGAGCACGTGCTCAGGAAGAAAATGCAGAACGGATTTCAAAGATGAGCTCAAGTCCCCTGCCCCGGAATTCAAAAGTCACCTAAATGGTCCAATCTCATGAGAACAGCAGAGATGTACAAGTTTACTTCTATAACTTTACAGACAGAGAAACTGAGACTTCGGGTCTAAGAAGGTCCTCAAACATTAGCTTTCCTCCTCAGAAGAGCAAATAAAATGAGCACGCTATGCTAAGGACCAGGGCAACTGCAGCCTGAACTGCACCTTGTTAAGAGTAAGCGAAAGGGATCAGGTAGATGCAAGCCTGAAGCAGAACTCGGGGTTTGGTGAGTAGAGCATGGGTTGGATGGTGGCCTCCATTTGCCCCCCAGCCAGGTGCTCTTATGCAGTGCACAGTAAGCTCAACCATACATGGTCAACCTGCTCAGCACTACCCGTGAGACAGATATTATTTGCAGCATCAATTAACAGGAAAAATTAGGGTTAGAGAAAGTAAGTAACTTGCCCAATTGTGCAGAACTACTAACATGCAAGTCTATAGAGTTTGGGGTCTTAGAAGACAGGACAATGCCGTTGTCACCTCCCTTGCCCTCATTTTGCTTTTGGGGTGGTCAAATATTCTATTGGTTTGTCACTTGTTAGTTGCCAAAAATTGGGTTGCAGGGAACGGTTAACAGTATATTAAACTAGTGCAATGAGGAAGATCTAGATAACTATTTAGAAGCCTAACATCATGGGTGGGCAGATCCAGGGGAGACATTCCATCTAGTTTCATCCCCCACCTCGGGAAGTGGACAAGTCATTTTCCCAAGGTCTCACCTGGCAGCAGGGGCTGAGACAACCCTGGAACCCAGGTCTTGGTACTCAGGCCAGTGGCCCCCACCTTGCGAGGCCAAGTGCAAGTGCAGATTTCCCCCCCAGCTTTGGGCTTTGTCAGGGGACAGGGCAGGGTAGAATGCACAAAGGGGGTTCCAGGGCAGTGGTCTCTGGAGCCCAAGCCCTTGAGCAGAAGCTCAGGAGCAGGACTGGGAAGGAGAAAGGTACTCAATAAATGTGCTGAATGAATGAATGAATGAGGAATGTTCGTTATGCATGCGATAAAGAGCAGATTTGGTACAATGTACAGTGCAGACCCACTGCCAAGAATAGCTACAGAGAGCAGTGGGTGGAGTCTGAAACTTAGTCTGAATCCAACTAAAAGGCCATCCGGGCCCCCCAGATGGCTGAGAGCATCGTGATGGCACCCCTGGCCATCTGGACTGAGAACACCGTTAAGCACATCCATTAATCCAGCAGCGCGTCTGGGCCTCTGCCCATAGAAGCTCATGCACCCCCAGCTCATGGTCTCGCAGAATAATGATGGCGGACAAGGAGTAATCAGGAGCCGACAGCGGGATAACTGAGCAGCCATTGGGCCATTCCCAGGGCTGTGGGGAGGCCCTGGCACTTGAGACAGGGCTGGGAGGAAAGCGTCTGTAGAAATCACAAGGGCTCGTGAGAAACCAGTGGCATGAGACAAGTCCAAGTTTGGAAGGAAGGGCTGTTTTTCTCCTGATGACTTCCAGGTGCTCCTGAGAGGAGCCATTACAATGATGCATAGCCAGAGGGGCCCCTGGGGATACTGCCTCCTCTTGAGAACAAAATATTAAGCCATCGGTCAAATTTGAACACCCTCTCATCAGGAGTCTCATTGAGGATAAAGGACTGTGATTCTACATCATCCACAGCTTAAGTAGCCCAGGAGGGAATGCCCAGGAGAAGGACGCTGGAGGAGGCGCTCAGCTGAAATGTAGGACTTAGGGAGGGATGGCCATAGGGGCAGCTGTGTCCCAGCATCAGGGACCACTGGGTAACAGCCCTACCCCAGGGAAAGGCGAGGAAAGAGGCAAGACTTATTAATTCCCAAATGAGTAAGTGTTCTCTGAATGCCTGCTGGCCACTGGGGCCGACCCGTAGCTCACCAGCACTAGCTACTGTGTACTGAGTCCCGCCCACACATTCAATTCTTCGGAGCCCCATTCTGGCCTGCTTTTCATTTTTGACCGTCACTTGCTGAGAGGCTGGTAGTCAGTAGGGCTCATCACCAGCACCCCGGCACTCTCCCTCAGGGCACATGGTTTCCCCACCTCCTGCAAGTTGGGTATGGCCATGGCACCTGCTTTGGCCAATGCATGAGAACCTTAAGGGCCAAAGCTTGCTCCTCCATGTTTTCCTCTCCTCTAACATGGCCAACAACCAGGTTCGGGGGCGGGGAGGGGAGGGGAGGCTGCCCCAGCAGCCTGCGTTTCTAAATGAGGAAAGCACCAAGGAGCAGAACACACAGCTGTCCCAGGGTGGATATCTACCGTGAACAAGAAATGAACTTTCATTTTCAGCTATGAAGATCCTGGGCCTGTTTGTTGCCGTATCATTACCTAGCTCAGCCACTAGGACTGATACAGAGACACTGTAAAATCACAGCCTCCTCCAGACTTCATTTCTGCACCTGTAAAATGGAGATCATAGGGCCCCAAAACTTTGCGAGTGAGATACTATGTATCACACCCGGTACACAGCAGGTCTGTGACAAATGTGAGCGCTCTTTTCTCTGCATTGTTTTGCCCCCAGATCCTTCATGACGGGGATTAGCCATTTTGAAACGTAGTTCCTTAGGACAGATTTCAGGCACATTCCTTCCATGTGTCCCTAGTACTTTGCCCTAGGTTGGCATCACAGCAGGTCCTCAGTAAACATGTATAATCGAGCACCTATACACAACTGTTAGGCCCTGAACAAGCTTTTCCTCAGCGCCATGTGCCACAGACCAAGGTCTCGGACAACACTTCCAGCCACCACCTGCTGGGATATACATTTTTCTTCCTTCCTACATCAAGATGGCACATAATCCTGCATTCTCGGGGCAACATGATCAAGTCCCCTTCTCCCTTCCAGGAGTGGAACCCCCTCAGCAAGACCCCTGCTCATCCCTCTCTCAATCTCTGCCAGAACATTTGCAGTGACAGAGAACTCCCTGCCCACAAAATGCTCTTCTGTGTTTAGAACTACAAGAGGTGGGCTGGGTCCCAGGCCAAGCCTGTGAGTCCTTCCAGCAAGTCTGCAAAGCCTGTACCGATAATTATCATCACTCCATCCGACAGACAGAAAACCAGCGGTCAGAGAGAGAAAGCAGTTTCCCAAGGTCACAACCAGTGAGTTATGACCAGATTCTTGACGCCACATGGATAATGGCCCCGTGACAAATGAGAGCGGACTGACCGATGGCTACGTGCCCGGGACAGGCATTCCTCGTGACTCCCCATTCCCACGTAAACCCCACCTCACAATTTCCAACTTGACTTGGGGGAACCTGACTGCAAACAACCCTTCAGCTCTGTTAAGGCATAAATCTCTGTAAATGATTTCCAATAACACAGTTCTTGCCAGGAAAGGAAACATTTGCGCTTCTGCTTATGCATAATATAGGTTAATATTTCAGGATGCATTAAACGTATAAACGTTTATAGCGAGGCGAAGCTCCATTGTGTGCCAGGTCACTAGAAAAGACGAGACACCGAAGGGAAGGGGGCATTTGTAGACTTGGATCCAACTGGACACTCCCCAGAAGTACTTTTAGTGGGCACGGTACTCAGCCCTGCTACCGATGAGCAAGGCAGGAAAATAACACGTTGCTTTCCAACGGATGCTCCTGAACCTTTCGTGGAAGATGATGGCTTCAAGATAGGATGGCTGCTTTGCAGCTCCTTCAGAGAGAGTCGAAATTAGGATGGGATTTGGGGCGTGACCAAGTGCCAAAATCTGCCAAAGATATGCCTAAATAACTAAAAAATGGAGATGGGTCAGATAAGCCGGGTGCTAAAATCCAAGGCACATGCAGGAAGCTAGAATATTTTGTTGGCATTTGAAGGAAGCAGGAGGATGAAGCCAAGCTGGGGGAGGAGAGGAGAGTACCCATGGGCCATGTACTTTCAATCAATAGGAGACTGATCCGTACGAGATTGCCAATATTTGATGGCGGCTGACCAAAAATATGGCACTTTATATGGATTAATCTAATAAAAGATCTATTGTTTTCTACTAACGTTCTATCACAACCATGCATCCCAGTCAGCACCACCAGGCCAGGGATGGAGCAGAAGTCACAACCATCCACAAGGCAAGATGTGGGCCACAGCACAGAACACCAGCCACATAGACTTTGGAGTTTATGGGCTGGAGTGCAAAGAGCGAGGTTGTTTGCCAAGATAGGAGGGAAAAAAACAAGATAGGATACACTATGATCTGAGTGTTTATGACCCCCCCCCCAAATTCCTATGTGGAAATCCTAACTCCCAAACATGATAATATCAGGAGGTGGGGTTTTTTAGAGGTTTTTATACAGGTGGAACCCTCATGAATGAATTAGTGCCCTTATAAAAGAGCCCTCCAGACTGCTCCCCTGCTCCTTCCACAATGGGAGGCCACAGTGAGAAGGGGCCGGCTATGATCCAGGAACAGGGCCCTCCCTAGAAGGCTACCATGCTGACACCTAATACTGGTGTTCCCTGTCTCCAGAAGTAAGCATTATGTTTCTATTGTTTATAAAGCACCCAGTCAGTGGCATTTTGTTATAGCTGCCCAGATGGACTCAGACAGGCTAGGAGTACCCTGAGGGGACAGACCCACCAAAACCCCAGCCAAGCTGACTGCGGCTGGCATCACGGTGAACTTGGACCACCATAGCTCCAGCCCATTAGCAAAGGGGCGGGGAGCACGGAGCAGGACCAAAGAGTCCGGTTCTGCACCCACACTGCTGGGCTTGAGTCCTGCTGTGCTCCTGAAAAGTTGTAGTGACTGAAGGACTAGAAAAGAAAGATCCGTGTCGTCACTCCCAGAACCTGGGAATATTACCTCATGTGGCAGCAGAGTGAAAATTATACCTTCTATGGAAAAATCTCCATTAAGTTAAGGACCTGGAGAGGAGGCGTTTATCCTGGATAATCCAGAAGGGCCCTAAATCCGATGACAAGTCTCCTTATAGCTGACGGACACAGAAGACAGCACACATGAAGAGGGGGAGGCAATGTGACCACAGAGGCAGAGGCTGGAGTGATGTGGCCACAAGCCAAAGAGTGCTAGAGCCATCGGAAGCTTGAAGAAGCAAGGCACAGATTCTCCCCCGGAGCCCTTCGAAGCACAGTGCTACTGACACCCTGATTTCAGACTTCTGGCCTCCTGACCTGGGGGAGTATACACTTCTATGACGTCACCAAGTTGGAGGTCCTTTGTCACAGCCCCCGCCCCCAATACATGAACACCCTGCCTCAGCTCTCTCAGCTATAAGATGAGATAATAACCTCATGAGAAGATGCATACGAAGGGTTTCACGTGACCTCTAGTATATACCAAGCACTCCATAAATGTAAGACATAATCAGCAAACCACAGGAGGGACAGAGAATCACATCAGACCCAAGAAAACAGACATAATGGCCTGCCATGTATAAATTTGGTGCATAAGCTATGAGACCTCCTACTGGGAGGTGCAAGGTGTTCTGGGTACAGACCCAACTCCCCTGCCCCTGTGGCCATCTCAACTCACAACTGGGAGCTGAGAGCCCTTCTCAGTTAACTCTGGCACAAACACCAGCAACAGCAGCTTTGGTTGAAAATACATGTAAGCAAAAGTGTTCTGGAAGAGTCCATTTTCCTTCCAGAATTGCACATTGGACACAATTTCAGCAATTGGGAATCTGGCATTTTGAGCTTGTTCAACCATTGGAAGAAGTATCTTTCAAAAAGATAGTTTAAAAAAAAAAAAAAGGATGCAAGGGAAGAAAATGGTTATTAAAAATGCTTAAGAGCCTTCCTGAACTTCAAATGGGCTCTTTACAACAATAATACTGATGATTTAAGGGAAAAATGAATCAAGACTCTATTGATTAAATGTTCCTTAAATTATGTGTGGGTTTTAAAATGTGTGGCAGTATGCAAAACACGTTGGAGGTAAAACGTTTGAAAAATCACCCGAGACATTTAGAAAATCGGGAATGTAGCTGCAGCTTCCACCCCAGGGCGTGAGCAGTCTGGGCAAGCAGGTGGAAAGGTCATCCCAGAGCCGAGATCACGAGGGCATGAGGAGACCAGGGCCCCATCAGCACGAAGTCAACAGCACTGACCCCAGAGTGATCTCGGCTCAGCGCCAGTAACCTGAACGCATGGTTCATTCCAGGAACATTTCCTGAGCACCAATCAGGTGCCCAGCCCAGTGCTCAGAGCCAGCAGATTCAAAGCACACACAGCCTCAGGCAGCCAGATTTGAAAACAGGCCATCACGGGTTAGCGGTTGAGAACCAGGACAGGAAAGATACAGGGGAGTGGGGCTGTGAATACCCACTGGGGACCCCATCCAGGGAGGTCAGGGGGCTTCTCAAGGAAAGGAAATCTAAGAGAAGACCTAAAGGGTGAGCCAAAATTGGCCACATATAGAGAAAACACAGGGAAAGAGAGAAATTCAGAAAGGAAGTGGCCAAGTGGCACCTGCAAGGTGCCAGAGGCCCAGGATGGTTCAGAACAAAACAAGCACACCCAGGCCTGCTGGTGGGCCCTCCACCGGGCCACCTCCTCAGCCTCCCCTGTGTAGCCGCTAGACCCCGCTCCCCGCAGACCCCCGGCTCTGTTCACCCAGCATCTTCGGAAGCTCTTGAATTCTTAAGTGAGAGACTCCTTCTGCCCCAGAACCTCGCTGGCCCAGCCCAGGCCTCACTGGGGGAGGATAGCCAGGCAACTTGCAGGGAGGCCCCAAAAGACGTCATGTTCTAGGATTCATGTGGAAAGTCAGCATGCAGGGCAAATTGTCTCCCAAGCAGCCTGGCCTCACCCTGTGACTGATCACCTCCCCAGCCAGCATATCCCTTCTCCTTAGTCAAAGTAGGGTCCACAGGCAGGCTCCGTCCATCTTCCCCCCTTCCCTGTCTCACAGATTCATGCTTAGCTGGGATCCCTCCTCTGTCTCTCTACTCTGCCCCAAGGAGAACATTGAGAAGACAGGAGGAGCACAGAACTTTCAGGAACTACTGGAGGGACACAGACAGAAGCTTGGAGACCAGGGCCCTCCCTGATCAGCCCTCATTGTGGACAGGACCCATTCCCTTGCTGATCCCAGAAGCAGCATGTAGAGGTCCAGAAGTGTCCCAGTAACAAAGGCAGCAGGAGTCTCTCTCTCCTTCATGGACCACACTGGCCAAGCAACATTCAGATCCTAATTCAACCTGAACTGCTCAAGAGCTCAGAGCCATCCCCTTTGCTGGAGGCTGCTCTGCATGTGGCCCCTTCCCTTGCATGAGATGGTGCTTAATAAATGTAGTGAAGGAAGACATGTAGGTGCCCTGATTCCTAAGCAGTGGCCCAGTCACGATTCCTTTGACCTAGTAAAACACAAAGGGCCGTGGGATGAGCCTCATCAGAGACTTCTCCAAAATGGATTGGTCCAAAGTCACCCAGCACTGAGAGGCAAAATCAGGACATGGACCCAGGCCTCTGGACTTCCACACACCCCACCAGGCTGGCCTCACTTTTCCTATCATACCTCTGGCTCTCTAGATATCACTCATCTTCACCCAGATCAATCCGAGCACCCAGCGGGGTACATGAGAGAAAGAGGAGGAGAAAGAAGGGGAAGGCAAAGTAACCCATACTTGTTGGCCCTGGAGAAGTTGGCTGCCGGCACTCAAAACTTACAGATTTGATTTAAAGATATTGTTTCCCCCTTTCCTCTTTCCACAAAGTGGTACATGGCCCACTTATATATTTAATTAGAATGAATTAAAATTAGTAACATCTTGAGTGGTTCCTGACCCTACTTGAGATAATTGGAGACACCCCGGGGTGATAGGAAACCGGGAGGAAGAACTGCTGATCTAACTAACAGAGGCTGAACTTTTTCATGTGCATGTAATCAGCGCATCCCCTAATCACCCTCTGTATAGATATAGATATATATATCTTATTTTTTTTTTTTTACAACAAAGATAGGTATCCTTTGGAGTTGGAATCATGTTCTGTCCCTTGAGCTACAGGGCTGAAGGCAAGCTCGTGGCAGGCAGACCAGCTGAAATCTGTCCTGTCTGCATTTGCGGACTGATACACAGCACTCAGACATATTTTAACACTTGGCATGTGTTTAACAGATTTTTATGACATTATTTGTCTCCATAAGTATATAGAAAAAGCCATTTCTGAGCACTTACTGTGTGCCAAGGATCGTGGTAAGTATGTTCCCATTCAATTAACCTGTCCGTTCTTGATAATAATCCCGTGGAAGCAGGGCGGGTCGGGAGCAGGGGGATTCTCTCCCATTGGACAGTTGAAGAAAGATGGCACGGGAGCTAGATTCAGAATGAAAACCCAGACCTCGGGGGTTGACAACCACCCGAGACATTGCCATCATGAACACGTTCTTCCCACCCCTTAGAAAGGCCTCAAGAAAGCGCTGATGCTCAGGACTCAGCTTCTGTTAGCGCAACCACACACAGACAGTGATGTAGGCCTAGCCGGACCTCACCGGTTGTCTCAACATCCTCCACTTTCTCAGACCCAAGGAAAGAGGGGTGCAAACAGCAAGGAGTAAGGTAGAGCTGGAGAACAAGCCATAACCATTCCTAGTGGCAAGGGGGTTAGAGAGTGGTGAACAAAGCCCCCCAGGACCCCCCCCCCGGGCTCCAAGAGTGCATGAAGACAGGGGAAGAGAGAGAACCATGGACCCCAACAGGCAGTGCTGGGTTCAGATCCTGCTCCGCCACTCACTGTGCGAGACAGGGCTAGGACCCCAGCTAAGCCAGCTAAGCACACCAACTATCAGCCTTTGCACTTTAAAGTGAGTAGGTTCGTGCCTGTCCATCAGAGCCTTCGTGATACCAAATCCATCAATGAGCAAGCGCCTAACTCAACAGTCGTGGTTTGTGCAGAAGAGGTAACAGGTTCGGGGTGACATGGTCACACAGAGATACCCATCTGTTTCTTTGACACCTCCGGGCTTCTAACCTCCCAGGAGCTCCAGATTTCTAGGCCCATATTGAGAACAACGAGCTTTAAACAGTCATTGAGAAAGGGAAGCATTTGCTTATCTTCTTCAGGGTCACCCCAAGCTTCAGAGGCCAGTAACTAATATCCCCTCCCCTGGGTCATCCCCACTCCCATTTGGCAACTGCCCCCATCCCTTCCAAGCATCCCTGTCCCCTGCTGTCCCCTGGATCATAGGTTAAACCATACCTAGGGACGCCTGGGTGGCTCAGTCAGTTAAGCGGCTGCCTTCGGCTCAGGTCATGATCCCAGGGTCCTGGGATCGAGTCCCACATCGGGCTCCTTGCTCAGTAGGGAGCCTGCTTCTCTCTCTCCCTCTCTCTTACCCTCTGCTTGTGCTCTCTCTGTCAAATAAATAAAATCTTAAAAAAAAAAAAAAAAACCATACCTGTTTCCACAATGAGGACTGTGCCTATGAGTGGGACAGCATTTTGGGTCAAATTAGGTCAAGCCTGTTGAACAGTGCTGGAGCTGCTACGGCATTAGGTAATCAACTCGAGGCTGGTTCCGCCCAGAGCCATTTAATTTTGGGGAGGCAAGATTTAGCTGACTTGAAAGAAGGGGGAAGCAAGCTTGCAGAAAGAGATTGATTTCAGCGAAACACAAATTCATACTCACTAACTGCCTTACCACTTCGGAATCAATTAAAATAAGATGGAGAAAAAGGCACAGAGAAATCGAGAATGACAGAAAGCCCAACTGGAAAAAAAAAAAAAAGAGGGGGAGGAGGCTTACTGGAAAGCAGAGCAGAAGGACCTGAATCCAAGAAGAACCCCCTTAGGCAGGAGGGGAGTTCTGGGGCTCTGAGACACTTTCCTGTCCAGTCCTGGGGATCTGGTGAGCAGTAGACCCAGAACATGAGTCAGGGGTTCTCAAAACTCAGTGAGTGTCAGAATCAGCTTGGGGGGAATGGAGGGAGGGGCTCCACATGTACAGTCCTGGGGTCACCTGCCCAGCTTCTGATTCATTAGGTCTGCGGAGGAGCTCCCACCTGCCCCTTGAGCAGGCCCCACCCCCTGCACAGGTACTCTGGGACCATACTTTGAGAAGCAAAGCCTAGACTAAAGATTCCATGATGTGCCCCTTTTTTCTGGTCACCATAGTCACAACAATGACCACACGTGTCGCTCATCCCTGCGATTGTGGCACGAAGCCCGGAGAAAGACAGTGGAAAGACCTCTGCATTGGTCCCTCCAGAGAGGGTGAAGACTTTGGAAATACAGCCCTTGCAAGGTGTGGGTGATGGGACAGAGATAAGTCCCTCCAGCTCCCGGCATGGACAGCCCACTTCTGGAGAGCACTAGATGGGCCCCCCAACAGTGCTGGACCACTCTGGAAGACAATTGGGCAACATTTTTTTTTTCAACAAAATAAACACACTCTTACCATACGAGCCAGCAACTATGCTCCACTTGATATTCACCCCAAGAAATTCAAAACTTATGTTGACACAAAAACCTGCACGTGGATGTTCATAGCAGTTTTATTCATCATTCCCAAAACTTTGAAGTAACCAAGATGTCCTTTAGTAGGTGGATGGGTTAAGTGGGGTAGATCCAGACAATGAAATATTATTCACCGCTGAAAAGAAATGAGCTATGAAGCCATGAAAAGACATGGAGGAACCTTAAATGCATGTTATATAGTGAAAGGAGGCCAATCTGTAAAGGCTACATGGTGTAGGATTCCAACTCCAGGATATTCTGGAAAAGATAAAGCTAGGGCAACAGGAAAAAGATGAGTGGTGACGAGGAGGGTGGCAGGGCAAGGAAGGACTAGGCAGAGCACAGGGGATTTTTAGGACAGGGAAACCATTCTATATGATGCTAAAATGCTGGCTACTTGCCATCATATGTTTGTCCAGACCCATAGAATGTGCCACATTCAGAATGAACACTAATGTACACTACAGATGGAGTGGGGTGGGGGGTGAGGATAATGATGTATCAGTGTAGGTACATCGATTGTAACACACAGACCACTCTGGTGGGAGTGTTGATAGTATGGGAGGCTGTGCATTTGGGGGGCAAGGGAGTACATCAGAACTCCCTTCTTTCTGTTCAATTTTACTGTGAACCTAAAACTGCTCTAAAAAATAAAGTCTATTAATAAAACAAAAACAAAAAACACAGGGCTAGAGATTGCCTCAGGTCCCATGAAATACGGGATGAGCTGGGAAGGCAGAGTAGTGAGGCATGGAGTGGGGACTGAAGCCACTGGAGATGTGGCAGGAGTAAATCCAGGCTGCTGACCAGGTGCCAATTCCTGAATAGGTGTGGGGGAGGGGCTGTAAAATCAGGACAGGAAGTAGGGGCCCCTTCTCTTCCCACCCTTCCTGCCAGCGAGGAGGATATCACCAACAGCCTCAAGATCTGAACAAGAGAGCAGTCTCTCTGTGCTGTTTGAAATTCTCCAAGATCCCTTAATCCTCCCTAAGAAAACAGTTCAAACAGGTGTATAAACCAGCGAGTCAAACAGGGAGCCTCAACATCATTATCCAGGCCTCCTAATGCCCCTTAATGCAGAATCTCCCTGCCTGCACCTAATAAGGGTTGCTCTCCTTCATGAGAGTCCTATAAAATGCATAAATATTCCTCAAGGAACCGAGAGAGCTCCTAACAGTCTTTAATAGCTACCATAAAATGAAGGATAAAATGTGTGAAAGGAGATTGGTCATGATAATAGTACAAGGTTGGAGAGCAGTGAATTTCCTAAGCCCTCCCTGGCTGGGTTTGACAGCAGAAAGATACTGCCCAGAGTCAGGAGCATGCCCAGAGGAGGCCAACAGAGGGAGGGGACATTCAGTCTCTAGTCAGAGAACCCTAGACAAATGAACTGGAGAAGCCGAGGGCCAAAGCCAGGAGGAGACTTGCCTAAGGTCATACAGCAAATGGCAGACTCCCATCCAATCTGCCAAGATTCTGTGTGGCCCAGATGGAATGGGTCCTAGGAATTTGCATTATTCATTTATCTGCTGGGCGATTGATATAAAAACTAGTCTATACTAAACAAGCTTGTGACTGATACAACTTGGCCCTGGCTACACAGCCCCTCCAACCCCTGTGGGAGACAGAGATCAGTCCGTCAGTAGAGCTTACAGCCTGAGGTCTGCCCAAAAACTGTACAAGGACTCTAGAACCTGCCAACAAGGTGGGTATCAAAGGCAGAGGGCACCACTGAGAATCCGCAGACCAGGGAAACCAGAGTTTGCTCTAAAGGACTGTTTTCTACAATCAGTGCCATAATGGGCTTAGTGAGCACCTCAGGGCCATGGCCCATGGGGGTGGGGGATGACCCTGTTGGCAGGAAAGCCCACAGCTAACAGATAGCAAAGCCCCTAGCTCATGTCCTGGCATACAAAAGGAGTTCAATAAAGAGCAGTTACTGGCAAGTACAGCACTGAACATCTACAGGTGTACCCACCAAGAACTGCTATTTATTGGGCTCTACTGCACGCCAGGACATGAGCTGGGGCTTTGCATTTATAACTGCATTGAGCCCTCAAAGTGCTCAACTTGACTCTTGTTGCACTGAGTATACGCACACAGGTATATGCACGACCGAAGGTCGGCAAAATAACACCTAGGCAACACAGCCCGGGTCTGGGCACTTGTTCCTGACCCCCACCATAGTCCGGGGCCTACTGGTCACCCTATACTTAGGTTTTGCCTTATAGTCTACTGCCTCTTTTTTCTTGCTGATGGTGGAACAGCTTCTTACATCTGATCCTCAGGACCCTCAGGATGTAGACTCCCTTCTCCTCAGGCTCACCCCATTCACTCATCCCAGCTCTGATTCAGGGATCCCTATCCAGGGCTTTCCTGACTCACTGAGGTCTCAGCCCAGCCTAGCCTGCTCAGAATGGTAGGAGGTCCAAGAAGCCACAGTCCCCTCTGCCCACCCAGGCTGACTAAGCAAAGCTGTAAGAACCTTCATGGTGCAAGTCAACCTGAGAACTTCAGGTCAGGTCTTCACTGCACATAAGTCCAATCCAAACAGAGACTGGGTACGGACAAGTAGAAAGAAATAAACCTTTTCTTATAAGTTGTACTCCCTGGCCAGGTGGGGGACGCCTGACAGATAACCTAAGATTCTGGTGTGATCCAGTATCATCCTAATGGCATTCAGCAGCGGACTTAGACATGTAGGAAGCAAATGTAGGAGGACTGAAATAGAACAATAAAACCACCAGCATTCCTAGATGATGGGCTTCATGGAAAATCTAACAGAATCTCTAATTTGAATTTTTAGAAAAGTTAGCAAACTCATTGGACATAAGAGCAATGTACAAATATCTATTATATTTATTTCCTCATCAAGTAGCTATAAATGCAGTTTTAAAGACACCTTTTATAAAAGCAACAAAGTGCATGAAGGGCCTAAGAGTCTAACAAAATATGCTCAAGACATTTGTGGAAGAGATGAGAAAGATTTACTGGAAGACACTGAAGACCAAAATACATGAAGAAATAGACTGAGTTCATGGGCAAAAAGAATCACTATCATAAAAATACCAAGTTGAAGAGAATTGGCCTATAGATTCCATGCAGTTCTAAGAGAACATTACCAACAGGGTTTTATGTGAAACTGGACAAGTGACTTATTTATAAGTAAATAAATAAGTAGGTAAAATATATATATGTGTGTGCGTGGTTTGTGTAGATACGAACACACACAAACACACATTTATATGTAATTTTTAGCTTGCAAAAAAGAAGACAAATGTAAATTGAAACTACATGGTGATGCCAATTCTCATCCAAAAGTTTTCCAAAAATAAATGGGGGAAAAAAGTACTGTTATACACATTGGTGCAGAGATAAGACAAATGGACAAATACACTGTTGGTAAGAACTCAAAATGATATTAACACCGTGGATGGGAAATCTTAAGGAAGTAAGATTGGTGAAATTAAAGAGAAACTATGTCATCACAAATTAGAGAGCCCATGATAGAGCTTTAATGTATAAGCATCTAATGCATGATTTCACCAGCTCTGTCCACTCAAACAGCCCAGAAACAATGACTAAGCCAATAGCAATAAAGACTCCTAATGCCCAGACTGTAATTTTTCTCAGTAGTAATTTGCACTGATAGAAACCAGGACTTCTTTTCCAGGTCTGGGGTAGGAAATGCCCAAAATTACATCTTGTAATTTTAGATTTCAAGATTTCAGATTTTTTTCCACTAACTTGAAGAAGCTCCCAGTGGCCATGGATGGGGCAATTTGGACGTCAGTGAAGATAATGAGTAGAATGGATTAAAGCACTTAGGTTTAATCCGTGAGCTCTTAATGATACTTTTTAAATGTATTTCTTATCTTTGAAAAATACTTGGGCATCAAGTCATTATTTTGAAAATTGGTAAATTAAAGAATCACCTGAGAGTGCTCAGTACAGATAACTGCCTCTGGTGATCCAATTTGTCCTGTTTTTCCTTTATAAAGTGTACTTCAAGGTAATTAATAGTTAATTAGGAGTAATTCATCTTTATAAAATAATTCCAGCTAATAAGTAGGAGGGAGTTATAGAATTAGAATGCCACCATTTTGTAGTCCCTAGTGAATTCATGAATCTAGACCATGATGATCCATGGTTGCAATTAACACAGAAGAGCCAACCAAACATTATGTGGCTCCTGATGGAAGTACGTGCCATCACCTACGAAGTAGTCTTGCCTCTCCCACTCCGAAAAATGAACTTGAATCTGATCAAGTTTCAAATTATTTATAAGACATACAGAGAACACATATTCAAAGGCCGCTATGGTGATGTAATAACCAAGTCCAGACCATGATCAGCTCTTGGGATGGACTTTTTTGAATCCTGATTCAAATGAACAGTTTTAAAAATGTTAGAGAGTTTGAGAAATTGGCTCTGTTAACTGGTTATGTGAGGTTTTTAAGTTTTAGATGTGATAATGGTATTACGCACATTTTTCAAGAGTCCTTAACTACACACACAATACAAAAATAGCCGAGACACCACAGAGGCCCAATGTAGGGGTACTTGCCCTGCCAATCATCAAGAATTACTAGAAAGCTCTATGAACGAGGTAGATAATGTAACACTGGTGCAGAGATAAGACAAATGGACTCATGGAGCAGAACAGAGATCCAAAAATTATTTATTTGTATCTGTGTTTTTTGTTTTTTTTTTAACAGAGCTCATTTTTCAGGTAAATAGGAGATGGTAAAACTCATCAGTATCTGGTGCTGGGACAATTGCATTGATTAGCCACACAGAAAATAAGCCATTCAGAAAAGAGAAGATTGATAACGTAAGGCACACTAAAATTTTAAACTTCTGCTTATCCAAAGACACCCCAAGGAAAGTGACAAGATGGCTCCCACTGGGAATGACATTGACCACATATGACACCCAATGATTAGAATTCAGAATAAATATTTAACTCCTAAAAATCATAAAGAGACACATTATCTGATTTAAAACCACAGAAAAGACTTGAACAGTCATTCCCAAGGAAGGAAACTAGAATAGCTAATAAACTTTTGGCAAGATAGCTCACTCTATAATCAAGAAAATTTAAATTTTTAGAAAACTGGAATCTATTTTCGTACCCAATTCAAGAACCTGACAATACAAAGGGCTGGTAAAGATGTACCTTAATGAAACCTCTCCTATACTACCAGAGAGAGTATAAATTAACTCAACTTTTTTTTTAATTAAAGATTTATTTATTTGAAAGAGCACACAGGGGAGTGGGGAGGGACAGAGGGAGGGGGAGAAAGAATCTCAAGCAGATTCCCTGCTGAGCTCAGAGCCCCACAGGCTCCATGGGGACTGCATCTCACGACCCTGAGATCATGACCTGAGCCAAAACCAAGAGTTGGATGACCGACCAACTGAGCCATCCAGGTGCCCCACAACTCAACCTTTTTTTTTAAAGCAATGTGACATCAGCTAGCAGAATTTAGTATGAGCATTACATATGGGCTCATAATTCTCAGGTATAAACCATTCGCACACCCAGATGTATTTACAAGAATGTTAATAGTGCTTTTCTAGAAAGGACTAGAAACATCCCAAATATTCATTAGTAGGAAAATGGAGAACTAAGTTGCAGCACAGCCACACAATGAGATCATATACGGCAGTGAGAATTAACGAAAGGACCAGCACACAGTTCACAACGAATGAACTTCAAAAACCTAATGTGAAGAGAAAAAGGCAAGTTGCATAAGCATACTTCTAGCATGATGTAATTTTTGTAAAGCTCAACTGAAAAATAGGCCACAGTATCATACTGTTTAGGGGTACATACCTGTATGGAAATGCTCTGAGGAAAGGCAGGGGAATGATAAATACCAAATCTATAAAGGTGAGGATATACATGGGAGGGAAGGAGAGCTTCAGCAAGCGTTCATCTTTTAACATTTTTTACATCAAGTTTGGGGCTCACAGATGTTTTATTATTAAATTTACATATTGTACGTATTTGTTTTTGAAGTTAAGAAATAGTCTAGCTGAAACCGTAAGGCTGGCTCAGGATGAACACGGGTCTGGTTTCTGCGAGGAGGAGACAGACCTGGCTCTGGGAGGAGATAAAGATACCTTTCCCAGGCCTGACAGCCCTCACTCAAGGACCAGCATACCAAGCAGATCTTGTCAAGGCCAACAGACCTTCCCCAAGATGCAAGGTTAAGGAGGAAGAATTTTTCCCAGGCACGGAGGAGTAACGGAGATCAAGTGTCCATTCATTCCTAAAGTATGGCACCATCTTCGAGAAGGAAACAGAATCCCAGCTCTGGCCAGCCACACCCTGATCACGGCTGGATGACCTATTTCAGATTTATGAGCCATGTCTGTTTTCACAGACCCTCCACCCTGCCTGCTTGGAAGGCTGGTGCCTCCAAGCACACAAGTCCCTGGAGGAATGTGTGAGAAACTTCCAGTCATCCAATTCCACAAATATTTGTGACCCCTACCTGACCCCAAGCACTTCTGTGGGCGCTGGGCTAGGAGATAAGCCGATCACATCTTTGCCCTTTATCGCACCTCCTGGGGAAGGAGGAGGAGGAGAAGGAGCCCACATGGGAGAACAGCCAGCCATCCCACTGACCAGGGTCCCGTCATGCGGCTTGATAGCACAATGAAACACAATGAGTTCCGGGAAACTGTCGGCGCTCACAGAGCCCGCTGATTTCTATACCAGGAGGGTTTTGCATCTCAAAAACCAGAATGATGCCCCGAGATTCTCCCTGCAGCTCCTCCTAGTTTTCCTATGATTTCTTTCAAGATAAAATAAATTATCCTTAAGTCATCAATGTCCACATTGACGCTGAGGGAAAGAATGATGGGGAGGTTTTTCACAAAGCGAGAGAAAGGATGGACTGCCAGGGGCTCAAGGGGGACCCAGAGATGGGGGTGTGCATGTCAGTAGGCATCACTGAGTTCCCATCCACCTGACATTCTGCAGTGGATTCGTTCATTTTATATTCAGACAACCAGGCAGGTGAAGTCAGGAGGAAGGCGGTGTAATTTTTTCTGCTGAAGCCCACTTCTTTCTCCTGGCTGCCTCACCCTCCAGGGATTAGGTGGGGGTACCAGAACCCCACTGAAGTGGGGAAGTAACAGAAAAAAGTGAAGCATGCAGCTGGCCAGGCTCTGGCAGCCAAACTGCCCAGGACCAAGAGGGTATGACACTGCCACCCTAACAGAGGCCCAGAAAGTGGCCAAAGTTCCCAAGGCAGGGAAGGCCAGGAGAATTTCAGGAGGCACATTAGATTCATTTGATGTAACTGTAGAGCCCAGGATAATCACCAAGAGTTGGAGTCACCAGGAAGCTCTGAAGTTGGAATAGGAGGAAGAGAAACAGGGAGACAAGCTGGAAATGCATACGAGGTGTTGTTGTGACCCCATGCAGTCAGGTGGCTGCCCTTTCCACCATCTGGCATCTGGCAGAAGAGTCTGGTATTACTGCTTTCTGGGGACAGTGAGCCAGAGGGGCTCAAGACTCAACAGTTGGCAGGGACAACTGAGGGCAATGCAGAGGCACCATACTGAAAGCAGGAAGAAGGAGCAAAAGTTGACATGAGGGGCAGGGAGACCAGGGACCATGCCCAGCCCAGCCTGACTCCCCAGCAGGAGAAAACTCCTCCAGGAGCAAAGTGACCCGTCAAAGGGCAGAGACCTGCAGATACAGACCTTAGGGATCCCCAGTGTTGGCAGAGGTGTGTAGAGAGGCAACCAAATTGCCAGGTCAGGGCTCTGTGTCTGGACAGTGAAGCCCCCAGCTGACAAGCTCTGCCCTACCATGCTAATATTCCTGATCAGCAATTTGACATTTCCCTCAGCCATGTGTAGACAGCCAAGAACTGCCAAGCGTTTGAGAAAAATTTCTAACAAGAAAGCAAACAGACATAAGGAACCAAAACACAAATACAAGAAAAACAATCATAATGTTAATATCCTTAGAGAAGTAAGAAAGTATGAGATCCATGAGACAGAAGTTTTACTTTGTTAAAAACTAACCAAAATCAACTTGCAAAATGGAGGGGAGAGGGAGGAGTAGAAAAATGGAAGAGAAAAAGTAAAACTTTAGGGAATCAATCCAGGAAAACAGTATTTGAAAGCCAGAGGTTCTAAAAAGTAACAAAAGAGGAAAAAGAGAAAACTACCAAAGGAATAACAGAATGCCCCTGAAGAACACGCATATCCAGACTTAAAGAGCCCATTGAGAGCTCAGCTCGGTGCGAACAACAAGATAAGTACAAAGTCACATCATTGTGAAATATCACAACACTGGAGAAAGAGAAAATATTACAAGCTTCCAGAAAGAAAAAGCAGGTCATAGACAAAAGATCATTAAAGTGCCATTGATAGCCGTGTCGGAACCTGGAAGAGAATTCAGAATTGTGAGCAAGAATAAATATTGAAGCCTAGAATTCTATACCCTGCTAATGATCACTGTAATGCTCGGGTAGGAAAGATCTTCCTAAGATGCATGCTCTTCCCAAAGATATCATCCATGCACTTCAAGAGGAAGCCACGCATCCCATGAGGAAGTAATCAAAACCTAGGAAAAGGGTGGAATTCTAGAAACAGAAGATAGAGCACTGTCGACTGGGGGCAGGTGGGGGGTGGGGAACTCCCAGGCAGATGGGAAGGAGATCCCAGGGTAAGAAGGGTAGAGCAACCCCGGAGAACAATTCCTATAGACAGAGCTTCAGGGCGGCAAGCTCCCAGAGCAGAGACACCATCTGGGGCTTCAACCGCCCTGATGGGCCTGGCCAGTCTGGGATGCACAGAAACCAAGCAGATGAACAAACAAATCCATCATTTTAGCTCTGGATAAAATAAATCACTGCAGAAGAAAGAAAAAACATAATCATGAGACACCACATGTCTCAACTGTGAATAATATTTACATGTTCAGAACAACAACACTGAGTGTTGACCTAACTGAAATGGGTGACAAACACACTTGGAGAAGATGAGGGCCTGCGGGGGTGGGGGAAGGGTCCGAGGAGGAGGGGGCAGAAGAACACTAAACCCTCCTCTTCCTCAGCACAAAGTCAATAGATCGTGTCTAATAAGAACACCCCAAATGACATTTCTAAAGATCACCCACAGACTGTTAAACTACATTTAAGAAAAAACAGCTCCAAGTTCAAAGCTTCTACTGCCTCTGAGAACAGGAAGCAGGCGAGAAGGGTTGGGGCAGAAGTGTGCTGTTGTTCGTTAAGATCCTCGTCAAACTCTTTGACGTTTTAATCTAGTCCTCTGATAAAGAATTAAATCATACTTAAGTCGTACGTGCATCTGCCTCCACCTCTCCACCCCCGCCCGCACATGTGAATCTCTCTCTTCCACACCCTGTTAAGTGCTAGGACTAGTCCTGAACGTGGAGAAACGGTGAGGAGTGAGTCGCAGGAAATCAGAGGCAAGAGTCTTGGGAGAAGGAAAACGAAGTCCATGGGCTCTCAGGAGCTAAGGTTTGGCTGGTTCTTCCTGAAGGCCAGTTCAGTGTTTTGCACTTGATCTAGTCAGAGAAGCCCTGGGACATTCAGACTCTTGTCTGGCTTCAGGATCTCCTCAGGACCCTACAAGGGCCACTTTGGGGCTCCCCATTGTCACTCCTGAATGTTCCTCTTAACAAAAGAAGGTTTTAGACCATAAAATCCAGCATTCTTTTACAATACAGAACATCAGTCTCACCCAAGCCGAGTGCTGGAAAACCCAGTAATGAGGTACAATAAATCTTTCTGGGAAGATTGGGGGTATATAATCCCTCTATTGAACATGCCTGACATAGTGCATAGCCCCCTGGTTTTAACCCAGTCTGTCTCAAGGCCACATCATCCCTCTCTCTGCTCATGGCCCCAAGCCACTGCGGTCAGAGCAGGTCTAGGGAGAGAACCCAGGAGCAACATCCCTCCGCCCGCTCTAGTTGGGGCCGTGCAAAGTCTGCATTGAAGAATAAAAACGTGGGAACTGCTCAGGAACCTGCATATCCCAAAATCAAGGTTGAGTTCTGGTTCTCCTAGTTCTCTCAAGGCAGGGCCCCATCCCCTGCCTCCCAGAGAGGAGTGCAGGGGAGGCCGACTGGAGCCTCCCTTTGCATTGTTTAGAGCCCAGCTCTGGGCCCTTCTATCTTTTCTTCTCACTGCCTAGCTCCCAGCTTCTGCAGTCCTCTGGTTGGATCTCTTTCCCCTTAAGGACATCTGGTCATGGATGCAATGTCACTCTGACTACTGTACATCCCAGGGGTATGACTGATAGGGTGGAGGATGAGGGTCACCAGTCAACCAGGAGGAGATACCTACAGGAACCTGGCAGGTTAGGAACAGGGGCAATGAGGAAAAGCAAGGGGAGGACAGCTAGGAAGAAGCAATGAGATCCAGCAAGGCACCTGCGTGCCTGTCACCTCTGGCGACCATCACCAGCCCCATCCACAGTTCTGTGCACCAAAAGGCAGAGAAATTAGATTCAGGGTTTGGGTTTTATGGTGTTTTGTTTTAAGCAGTATGGCATTTAATTTTTTAAGGGAGAAAGTATACCGTAGTATCTGGTATGACTCTGGCCTGAGATTCTCTGAACCTTCTCCCAGCTCCACAGAGAATGTGGGCTTCTGTCCATATCCATCTATTGGCAAGGATGGAAAAGCAGATTTGTTCTTGGGTCTCCTGCCAGGCTGACAGGAGCATGCAGTCTCCTCCAGGGCAACACAAGCTGGAAAAGGCAGTGGCCCAAGCGTCAGATCCAGTGGAGAGACAGAGCCCCAGCTCCCCAGCTCCAGGCCTCCAGAACCCCCGCGGTGAAGTCCAGGCTCCAACCTTCACATCTGAAGAGGAGCCAGGGTTGCGGAACCAACCCTGCACTTGGCCCGCCCTGGCTGGGTGACATCACGTCACTTCACTTCTGGTTCTTCTTCTATAAAATGTTCTATATTTCTTTCACAGAAGGCTACAAAACTCTGCCTAAGGGAAATACCTAGCTCAGGGCTTGATGGGTGGATTGGTCCCTGTCCATTTGCCGATCCTTTCCTGGAGGGCATACTTCTAACCATCTTCTGTGTTGGGGAAATCTTTTCCCTCTGCAGATATTTATTTTTGTTAACAGAAGTCCTTTGGTGCCACGCTGCTAATGAATTAGGGAGATTCTGACCCCGGTTGTGACACTAGCTTATCAAGCCCTGGGCCTTGGGCAAGCCATGTCCACTCTCTGGGCCTCTGTTTCCCTATCTGTGAAACGGGGATGCTTGGCTTCATCTCTTTGAAGGCCCCTTCCATTTGAAGTTGTGAATTTATGTGTCTTTTGGGGGTAGGTTATTAGGGATCCATTATCCACTCCTAAGTGCACACAAGTTAGACATACCAGTTTTGGGGTTGTCTTAAGGTGAGAACCACCCCACTGACCCACACACAGATGTTTCAATGGATGAGGGACTTTGAAGACGAGGGTCCTGAGAGGCAGCAGACACAGGTCTGCATTTCTAGCACAGGTGGGTTCGTTCATAATCCGAACCAGAACTGACAGTAACAGCTTGAACGTGGCACCGTCCCTCGTTAGCTTACGAACCCAAGGGGCTTACATGGCTCACGCGGCCCGTCAGGGCAGAGATCCTCGCGCCAGGAAGACCAAAGCCCCAGCCCCGCCCCAGTTCCGGCGGCAACACTCACTCCCTCACTCGGAACAATGTTTCAACCCTTTGGTCCCCATTTCAAATAATTAAGGAGGTTTCTGTGGCATCGTCCTCACCGGCTTAGCGTCTCACATCAGAAATGCTGCGGGAGGCATGCTGGGAGTCATGCCAGTTCGGGGGAGGGGCGGATAATTAAGGAAATCATGGTGAATTAAGCTTTCTGCAATGAGGCACAAACATCTTTTCATGAACAGCAACATCATGTTAGCTTATGTTTTGCCGAAGAGAAAGACAGGGCCTATCCTTGGGGTTTTCAGCCTGGTAAAACGCATCTGGCAACTAAGCCAAATATTTAAGGGTCATTAAAATCCCAAACTCCCCGTGCCAAGAACTTTTCTCCTTTGTTATTCGAGTGCGGAGCAGTTACGGAAAATGCGTTCCATATGGTTTGTGCTGTTGCATTCCTATTTACTTCATCAAATCACTGCTTTGAAAGAGCTATTTGATGTCAAAGATGCGTTAAGATTTTATAGACTTTCCCAATCCAGCTTTTTAAGATTCTCCCTTTGAACCAGAAATGCTTGCCAAGAGTAAACAGAACTGAAACCACGAGGGGTCAAGGGCTTTGCTGGAAACAAAGACCCCAGCCTGATCAAGGGCTTTCCAAGTTTGGGGGCAAACACGCATTTCCAGCCGCTTGCCAAAAGTCTCCAAAGATCATGTTTCCCACATAAGTTACATTAAAGTATGTTGTTTTCGCGTATTCATATTTTATTAATAATGTAACACCGTCACCCACCGGCTCCCACCAAGAAGCAAGGACACAAGATTTTAAGATGCACTTAAAATATGAATAGAACTTTAGAAAGTTGGAAAACTTATCTTTAAGTCATGAATCAAAATTGTTTCCAGTGAGGGTTTCTCAGTCTTGAGAGGAAAAGCTAATGGATACAGACTTTGGGAAAGCTCCCAGGGCCAGAGTCAGACTCCCCAGGACACAGAGAGCTGCGAAGACATTCGAGAATAGCTCTCATTTTAAGAGAGGTAAACAGAGGACCGGGCCCCAATCATGGGGCCAGAGGTAAAATCCAGAATCTCCCAAATTGTTCCCTTCTTCTCCTCACCACTGCCTTCAGCCTTCTCTTTGTCATTGTCCCTTTACCTGAACCTGCCCTAGCAGCCTCCTCCGGGTTCCCTCACATCCTCCCTTCTCCCCTTATTACACCCCACACAGCAGTGGGGGAGGGGGATTACTGTAAAACTGCCATCAAAACTGCCCGAAACCCCACAGCATGCCGATTGTCCAACCTCCTGTCCCTCTCACCTGGTACCACTGGCCCTGCTGATCTGCCCACGCTCACCCAGTGCCAACAGCCCCCTGCTCACTCTGCTCCACCCACACTATGGCCTTCCAGCCCTCGGAGCCCACAGAGCTCACTGCTGCCCCAGGACCTTTGCACTTGTGGTCCCTTCTGTCAGCAGTGCTCTTTCCTTCTGTGCGCAGCTCCTCTTTCAGCCCTCAGCCTCAGCTGTACCACTTCAAAGAGCTCTTTCCTGGCTATTCAATGTAACGAACCCACATGACCTGTGCTGGCTCCTGTCTCTGCACATTTATGATCTGAACCCCCACACTAGGCAGTGAGCTTCATGAGGCCATGGAAAGAGGGATGACTTATTATTTTTCCCGTTTAACTCCAGCACTCACAGCACAGTGCCTGGAATGTAACAGGCACTCCGTATGTGTCCTTTGACGTCTCCTATTTCTCACCCTAGAGTCCCTCTTAATGGGAAAAGATTTTTTTTTTTTGAAAGATTTTATTTATTTATTTGACAGAGAGAGACACAGCGAGAGAGGGAACACAAGCAGGGGAAGTGGGAGAGGGAGAAGCAGGCTTGCCACTGAGCAGAGAGCCCGATGCGGGGCTCGATCCCGGTACCCTGGGATCATGACCTGAGCCGAAGGCAGACGCTCAACGACTGAGCCACCCAGGCGCCCCGGGAAAAGATTTTTTAAAAAGAGTCCAGGGCTTATGTTAGGGTCCAACCCTGCCACCCCCACTATTTTTTTTCATCTCTCCCTAGCGCTGCCCTGTCACCCCATTTGGGGGCCCTGCCTCTGCTCACTCCCCATCTGTTCTCGGGTTCCCCCCCCATTACTCAGAGAACTCAGTCACCCAACACTTCAGAATGCAAGCCCTCAGAGGAAGCCCTGAACTTTAATTGAGATCTGTAAATTCAAAACATTCCTCACTTTCAGTTGTGGGAGCTGTGGCAGCCACGTGACGGGGAGCTGCAGGGCAACAGGTCCTGGAGGGTAGAGATCCAAGACTTTCCTCCGAGATTCCCGATGCCTGCCCTTCCGGCAACCGGCAGAACTCCAGCTCATTCAGTTGGCTTCCGATAGCAAATGCGCCGTCCCTCACCACAGCTCTACATGGCCTCTCCGTTTCCCCTGTAGCTTGCTTGACACACAAAAATTTCACCTAAGTATTTTTTACTGGTATTTTTGTGCAGAGTAAAATAAAGCTGGCTTGGAATAAAACATTTATGAATGGCCGTGATGATCCAGTCTCTCTCTCTCTTTGCCAGGAGGTCCCGATGTAAGTAGATGAGTATCTTGGGCCAAAAACTTATAAAGAAGATCAGAAATCTATAGATCAAGCATGTGTTCGTTTGGTCATTCCATCAACTTTTGAGAACCTAATATGTTCCAGGGACCCTGTGGTGAGCAAGGCCAGGGTGGCCCCCATGGGGAAGGTAGACATGAGGCCAATTATCTGTGTTCCCACTCAAGCACTCTCTTAGGGGTTATCACTGGTCTGGTGAAGGTCATGTGACATTGTCAATCATAGTACAGGGTACCCGTTCCAGGCTGACAGGGTGGAGACAGCTACTCTAGGGAAGCAGCCGGTAAGGGGAGGTAGGTGGCTGGGAGACAAGTGGGTGTAGTTGAATGAGCACTGGCCGGAGTCAGGAGGACCCAGTCTCCAAGCCCAACTCCAGCAACACCCCTCCTCCTCCTCTGTTGTACCCCATTCCATTTTCAGATCCTTCTAGCCATCCCCCCTCCTCCCTCCACTCCTACCACCACTTCCCCAACTCGATTCTGTTGATGTCTGCCTTCAGTCGGTATTCTAACCATTCCCACCCAGCGGCCCTGGCCCTGACTCTTCCACCCTCTATGCCAGATCTTTTCCCCAGAGCATAGCCCCAGGCAACAGGGAGCCAGGAGGTGCTGGAGCCGGGCAGTGCCAAAAGGAACACATTCATTTCAAGAAAGATCTTCCAGAAAGGCTCAACCTGGTGCCATGGTGACCAAGTGAAAAGGGGGCAGCGGAACAGGAAGCGGTTGCAGAGTGGGAGGACCCCAGCCAAATGGGATGGTCAGAGAGCCGGAGGAGAGACGGTGGGTAGCAGGGCCTGGCAGCACAACACGGGGTGAGCAGACACAACTAGCAGTTGCCGGGCCTGCATCAAGGGCCCCGATACCCCTCTGTTCTCATGGGGGTTCCGACATCCTTCCTCAAGATCCATCAGGACCCACAAGGGAGTTTAACCTCAAGTGAACAGAGAAGAACATATTCAAAAGGGCTTGAGTTCCAGCTTCAACATTCCCCTAGGAATGATTCTGGCAAGAGAGCTGTTCCGGATCCCTGGTCTGCTAGGGGCAAAAAAGGGAGAGGACTCAGATAACAGGAGTCTCTTGAAAGGAGCTTTGACCCCAGTTCTCAGAAACACAAGCTGCCTTTAAGCCTCTGAATGCTCTGGTAAAAAGAGTTTGTAAATAATTGAGCACCCAAGTAGTAGACTGTAAACGGCAGACACAGCCTGCTAAGAGGCGGGCCTTGGAGGCTCAGACAGAAAGAGGGCTCTAGACCGTGAGCTGCCCACGGGCAGGGGCTCTGGCTCCTGGCCACCACCAGACCTCCAGCACCTGCTCAGCCCTGCAACCTGGCAGGTACTCAGGGCTTATCTGAGTGAATCAATACCTAAGGAAATAGACAGATGAGCAAATGACTTATCCTTGGGAAGAAACACACACATCCCAAAACCAAACCAACCACGACACACAATACATGACCGCAATCATGGTCTCCATTTACACCAGTGACTCCTCCCCTGCCTCCACTCACAGGTACAGGAAAATACTTCCCAGACTCTGTGCTTCTGCAAACATATGCTAGGAAGCATCTTGTATCAGTCAAGTACAAATGACAGACAAAACTCAGAAACAATACAGTGGGGATGGGGGTGATTTGTTGAGAAGTGTTTCCAGGCTGTCTCACTCCTCAGCTTCCTTCTGCAGGTCAGGCCCATTCTCGTTGGCTTCCCAGGATTCCACCTGCCTGCAAGAGAGGATGGCTGCATCCAGGACCTTTGTTTAACATCCCAGAGGCAGAAAAGAAAACTCTTCCTTCCCCAGTCTAGGTAAGACCTATGGAAGAAACTGGTTGGCTGGTTTGGGTCACATGCCCACTCCTAGGGCCAAGCCTTTGTGACCAGAGGAAGTGCGCTCTGATTGGCTAGACTTGGATCAGTGGAAAGCCCCCCGTGTCCAGAGGAGCTGATTCTGTAACTGACATGCCCATAAGAACTACATGGAATGAGCTAATAGGGTGTGCCTTCCAAAGCAAAGAATCTGCTGCCTTGGCCACCACCACCACCACAAGAAGAAGAAGAAGAAGAAGAACAGGGCCAAGGAGGGAGAGGAAAGGCATGCTATACAGATAAGGCCAATAGATGCCCCCCACCCACAACCTCCATGCTAATGAAATCCTTCATTACTGCTGTAGACATCTGGATGAAAGAAAACTCACTAGCATCTTCGATAAAATTTGCTTCCAGCTATTCTTCCCCTAGCAGGGAGGCCAAATGCAAAGACTGGTTTTGGAGTTAGAGTGACCCAAGCTCAAATCTTGGCCTCACACCATGCTTGCTATATCATCTTGGACAAGTTACTTAAATTCCATAAGCTCCGTTTCTTCATTTGCAAAGCAAGCAGCAAGACCCAACACATAGTATGTACTGAGGATTAAATGAGAAAAATATGTGAAAGACTTGGCATACATTGTCTGATAGAAAGAGGTCAATAAACATTTGCTCAATGCATGAATTAATTAATTTGAACTTCCCAGGTCAGAGAGGACCTGGCTAGATTGTCCTACTTCTACAGCTCAGCAGCAGAATGAGTTTTTCCTTTCTAAAAATAGTCACATAGTTTATAGTTCCAGGACAGAAAAGTCCAGTTAGCCAAGAACAGGTCTTAATGTTACAATTGTTCCCATTTTATAGATGGAAGAACTGAAGGTCATAAGAGAACAGGATTTCCCAAAAGGAAATCTACACGCCCCGACCACAAAGAGGGGAGGTAAATGCTAAAATGGGGGCCTATTTTGAACCATAGTTAAGCTGCCAAGAATTAGCTAATTACTGCTCTCTCATACACCAGCAGGATGATAAAACTGCCTTTTATCTGCATGGAGATTACATCTCTTCCAGACATCACTTGACCTGAGCCTCACCTTAGCACCCTAGGGTAGAGGAGACAGGCCCTAGCAGTGCCTTTTACAGATAGGAAAATAAACTCAGGAAGTTTAAGTCACTCAATTATGGCCACATAACTATCAAATGGTCAAAGCCAGGGTCAAATTCAGCTCAGGCTCACAAAGGAAAAGTAGAACTGTAATAACCACCGAAGTCTCTTTTTATTATATATTGATAGGAGTTGGTTTTTGTTTTTTGTTTTTTATTTTTATTTTTTGAGAGAGAGAGAGCAATCAAGCGGGGGAGGGAAGGGATAGAGGGAGAGGAGAGAGAATCTTAAGCAGGCTCCACACTCAGTACAGAGCCCGACAGGGGCTCGATCTCATGACCCTGATATCATGACCTGAGCCAAAAATCAAGAGTTGGATACTTAATCTACTGAGCCACCCAGTTACCCCTATGAGTCACCATTTCAATTTTATTTTTTTTTTAATTTTTTTAAGTTTATTTATTTATTTGACACAGAGAGAGACAGAGAGCACAAGCAGGGGGAGCAGCAGAGGAAGAGGGAGAAGCAGGCTCTCTGATGAGCAGGAAGCCCGATGCAGGGCTTGATCCCAGGATCTCGAGACCATGACCTGAGCTGAAGGCAACACTTAACCAACTGAGCCACCCAGGCGCCCCAAGTCTTTTTTTTAATTCAGACACGGACTCTGAGCTCGTGATTGATCTTGATGGTCAGTAGGCAAACCCCCTTCCCAACTTGGAAATCTCCCTTCAGCCCCCCTGTGAAGTGGGGTAGAGGCAGAATCAGAGTAGACACACACCCTATATTCATCCCCAACACAGCCAGAAGCACAAAATGGGTCACCAAGTCATCGACATATATTAACCCAGGTATAATTTTTGAAAATGAAAAATTCTTGGTCTATAATATGCCTAACACTGTAGCAAGGAATTTAAGATTCTAGTATATTATACCAAGACACAAAAATTGTGATAAATGCATCTGTCCTTGAGGAGATGGGCTATATTCAGTTGCAAGGTCTAAGTTTTAAGACGGTCCCATATGAAAACAATCTGGCTACATCACCACCTTCTGCACCTTCTGGAGACTGGAGTTTTTATCTGCATATCTACAAAGGGACTGCATAGTTTATTGTCCATACTGGAACACCTGTAAGAATCAAGTTTGGGGGGGAGGTATTCATCATTATGCCATGACCACAGAAAAAAGCCAGGACTATCTTGGGCAAACCAAGACAGCCACCCTAGTTAGAGGGAACAACTGGAAATCAAAATCATGCAGTCACATAGAGTTAATATCAAATGTTTGATATCTTGCTCAAAACATCTTCCCTCTGTACCACTCTTTTTTGACCTCAATTTTTCATGTAATTCCTTGACAGAAATTGTTCAGGGGAAAGTGCAGATAAACATATATTCTGAGGGAAGGTTTTACACGATTGCTAATTTAGTTAAAATGGCTTTTAAACATTGTCTTTGGATAATCTAAGTTGGCTACAGAACAACAGCACAGTGGGAGGCTAATGGAGATTTAGCAACCTGCGGCTAATTGTAATTTCTTTTGGTTTCCTTTCTAAATCATTTTCTTTTTTATCTTTGAATCCCTGTCCTCATTTATGTCAGGTTTGGCCCAATCACAGTTCCATCCCACTTCCTTGGAAGCCAGGAAGGAGGGTCCAGGTAGATAGCAGAGGAGAGCAATCTGGACACGGCTGGGACGGCGAAACCTGTCACCATCTAGACCTGCAAAGAGTACATGGATAGAGAATCCTACAGAGTCTTCTGGGCATTGAACATCTTACCAATGGACAAAAGAAAACCTAAAGGAAATGAGCTTAGTAACATTGTACCACTTCCTTAAAGGTTAAGTTCAGTGATTCAGCAGGTGCCAGGCATGGTCCCAGCATGGAGAAGGAGGCTTCCTCCAGAGATGGTCCCGCTAGAAGCACAGTGACTTTTACTCGTCAAAATTTGATTTTCCTGAATTCTTTAGGTGTAGGGAGGAAAGGCTCATTACAACAAGGATAGCTGAAAGCCATGATGAGATGCTTCTGAAATCAGTGCATGACCCCTAAGTTTTCTATAAGAAGTCAGTTGGTTAGAGGAACCCTAGAAATAGGCATCTGGAGTAGGGCCATGGATAGTAAGTAAGGAGTCCAGGAAGTAGGCATGAACATTGCAAAGAGTGAAAAGCCAATGAGGAAAAGAGACTAGTGAGTATGTAAGCACCAATTTAGGAAAAGTCTGTTCCATTTTGAAAGAGCATCAACAACTTTAGGGGTGTTTAGTGGCAGGAGAGGAAACAAGACCAAAGAACCATACAGTTCAGTGGTCTTTACCCTATGCTGCCTAGAGTCCCTGAATTCCAGCGGAGAGGCTTCTTGGGTTCCCCTCAGGTGTGGGTGAGGTTGAGTATTAGGACAAAGGGACTCTGATGCCTCAGCCTCACTTCACTCTATATGCATCTGAACCCCAGGTAAGACTTCCTCTGAACAGGAGACAATTGCTGAAAGATCTGGTGACCAAAGATTCTAGTTAAATATTGGACAGACCTAAACCAGGGAATGAAAGGACTTGCGAAGGTCAAACACAAAAGTAGTAATACAACCAAAATAGCAATCAGATCCCCTGGCTCTGGTCCAGTACTTTTTCCATTACACAATTTGATGTGAGGATCTTCCCAGAATTAAATGAGAAAGTGAAAAAAGCCAAAACATTGAACCTTAGTTTTCCCCATTACTGGCTAAGAGAACTCTGGTCCCAAAAATTACCTACACCCACCCACATCCACACACATCCCTCACCTAGGAGCCTGGGAAACCAGTCACACTAACTCTAGGCCTCAGTGGTACCCAATACATGTGTCTGACAGGCAGTGTGGGCAAAGCCTCATTTTGACCTGTTTAAATCAACATGAGATGGAGAAAATATTAATGGTTATTTACAAAACCTCAGTACCTTCCTGGTCCTCCAAAGACAGATATATCCTCAGCAAAATCCTCAGTTTTGCTGGGTAGAGTAATACTAAGAAATAACAATTGGTAAAGCTAAACAAAACAAAACAAAACAAAAACCCAAAAAACACAATTCTTAAATTGCTTGAAATCAGGAGGCTGCAAATTACAGCCCATGGACCAAATGTGGTCTACTTCCTGTTTCTGTAAATAAAGTTTTATTGAAACACAGTCATGCCCATTCATTTCCTTACTGCCTATGGCCACTTCCACATTATAGCTACTCAACTCTGCCCTTGTAAGAGAGAACATAGAGCTCACACTACCTAAAATATTTGGTATCTGGCCCTTTACAGAAAAAGTTTGATGATCCCTCCTCTAAATAAAGGTCTGTAGAAATCAGAAGATCCCCGGAAAGGGAAGAAAGCTGGAGGAACACAGCCTGAGAGGGGAGGCAGAAGATACTTGGTAGAGGGAGAGAAATTGGGGGGGGGGGGGGTTTGGCAACTGCCATGAAAAGATACTTAGATATCTTATTTTCCAAAGATGGATTTGTAGTTTTTCTGTGTTATGTGCATACAGTGAATTCCCTTGGTTCCCCTCCAAAGGGCTTCCACTAAAAAATTTAGAAAATAAAAATAAAAAAGATCAGTATTATTTTTCAAAACTTTTGGAATATATTCATGACTTTTACTGATGTCAATTTCTGTGAGATTCACCCACAACAGAAAATGGTGGATGAATGCAGGAACAATCTGAGGAGGGGCCAGTTACATTTGGGGTTTTTAAAAAATTAAACAAAAAAAACTTTAAACCAAGGCCTGATGGCAAATATAGGGAAATTCAGAATTTATCTCCCTTTCTCCCTCCCTAGTGCCACTGCAGCCTGGCCATGGGAGGACCACAGATGTGGGAGGAATCCACCATGAACTCAGTGCAATGGCCACACTGACTAACATTTGGGCAATGGACAGGTCAGCAGATAGTTCACTACCTCATTGAGCTTTGAGGGCAACTCTAGCAGGACACACTGTTATTAGCCACCTTTTACAGATAGGAAATGGAGGTTCTGAGAAGGCAAGTGGCTGCTCATAGTGCCAAGTGGAAATTTAAACTTGACTCTAGTAGACACTTCCATGGTCTTGCCTCCTTCCCCATTTTCAGAGGGCTCCAAGCCACCAGCTCACCCAGAGACATGCTAGTCACATGCCCACTCTGTTTTCAAACAGCCCCCAAAGACCAGCTCCTGAGAGGTCGTGAAGGCCTTATAGGGGATCCCAGCCCTGTCTGTCACCATCTGAAGCTCATATCCCTCCTCCCCAATGTTCTCCCCTTTTCCAGAGAACTCCTCTGTTCCTTCACCACACCAATGCTTTCCTTCTAACTGCTCCTTTAACTCCCAGGCCCGCCTGCACCGCATTATTGATGCACTCCCCAGAACTTACAACCTTGTACAAAGACACATGCAATACAGCACAATCCCAACAGCCAGGAGCAGTGAGAAAGCTTTGCTTGTCAAGGCACACAGGCCTGGCAGCGATCAAAGAAAGCATTCCCTACAGTCTTATGCAATCACGGGAGGTCAATCCAACATAGTTTGAGTTTCCTAGCCGCCATCCAAAGCGGAAATCTGTGTCCACACAACTGAAGCAAAGTGACCCCCATCCCCAACCTGGGAAGGCATTCTTTATTCTAAAGTAAAAAAGTTCATGCTCCCAAGAGTCCTCTTTAAGAGGACACCGTGATACGCTGTCCACATGCTCTTTACCAACATTTGAGAGTAAATTCTCGGATAATTCTCACCGGGCCCTTTCTTCTTTCTTCAACATTTAACAATTATCTACTAAGTGCCTACTACAGGAGTCAGGCACTGTCCTAAGCATGAAGGGCATGTTGACGAATAAGACAGGAATGGACCCTGGTCCCATGAGATGGATGGTGGTCCAGTCAGATGGCATTAAACCAAAGATCCAGTAACAGCATTTAAACTGGCGGGGGTGGGGGGCTGTAAATGTCACTCTCCAGATAAGCAGTTTTTAGAGATGTAATCACACTGGATATTAGATGCTAGAGAGAAGTCCCTGGGCCCAGTCTGGCCTGTAGCCTGTGTTCAGTATATGCAAATATGTGTATACAACACACACACTCAGACACGCACACCAAAAACCTGCCCTTCTCCCTACTGCCTCTCCCCAAGCCTTCCTGGAACGCTGACAAGTCTGCTGGCCCCTGCAGGGTTCTAAGTGCTGTCTTAGAGGAATGGATGGATGGACCATATCCTTCAAGCAATTTCCTACCACATTGTAGTACATTCTTCAACCTTGATCATGTTACATAAAGGACATTTTTTCTAAGACTGAAATTGCTCCTCGGCCCTTGGAACATGTGCCAGGGATCAGCAAGTACCTAGTGGAGATTTTTTTCCCCCATTTGAGATTTCATAAGGAGGGGGAAAGAAAGTAGGGGACCAGCCCTCAATTACCTCATGGTAGCTCTAAGACTGACTTTATTCAATTCCCAAAGAAAGCAAATGAAATGCATTCTGGCAGTCAGACCTCAGAAATTCCACAAGTGCCTGCATTACCAAGGGATGGACATTATATCAAATGAACAATACCCTGAAGATTTCAGGCGTCTCAGTTTGCGAGCTGTGGATTCATAACTTGGAAAAGCGGGGGAAATTTGAAAGCTGAGAACCTGTATCTGAGAAGGAATAAAAGTTCCAAGTGATCCCAAGGGAAGAAACTTAGTTTTACAGTCAGCCAGAGAATGTGAGAGAGAAGGAAAAGGAAACATGCGCATGCACACACACACGGGAGCAAACGCACACACACGTGCCCCCCCCCCCTGCATTCCTTGTGTGCTTGCACAGGAAACCATGCAGGATCATCTTCCAGTGGGATGCTACCACATGAACCATGGTTTCTCAGCTTCTCCCTTTCTCACAACTCCAAGTATTTGCCGTGTCTGATTCTGTGCAGAACTTGACGCAGAGAGCAATTAGGATGTAAGAACAGCCATTAGGCCCCGGCAAAAGACACCATTCCCCGGCGATGCAAAGGGAGGAAAGCAAGGGAGAGAGGGACCGGTTATTAACAGAGTTTTAGCTATGTGCCCGACACTTGGTATTTTTCATCTATTGCTAATAATAAATTACCTGTATTTTTTTTAATCTATTGCTAACAACAAATTACCCCAAAATTTATCAGCTTAGTCATACTTAGTTTTCAGTTTTGGAAGGTCAGGAAACGAGACATGGCTCTGCTGGGTGCCTGTGGCTCAGAGTCTCTTACAGCCTGCAATCCAGGTCTGAGCAGGGTCTGCAGTCATTGCAAGGCTCAAAGCAGGGTTGGCCTGTGGGGGGATCTAGTTCCAGTGTCATTACCATGGCTGTTGGCAGGCCTCCAGTGCTGGCTGGCTGTCTGCTGGAGACATCAGTTTCTTGCCATATGGGACACTTCATAGGACAGCTCATCACATGGCAGCTGGCTTCCCTCAGAGCCCCCAAATCACAGAGACTAAGGGGGTGCTCAAGATGGAAGCCATCGTCTTTTTGTAACCTTATCTTGAAGTGACATCCCATCACCTTTGCCATATTTATTCAAAGCAAATATACTACAGAAGAGGGGATCACACCAGGGCACTAACAGCAGAAGTGGGGGGACTGTTGGGGCCACTTAGAGGCTGCCACTCACATGGGGCCAGGCTTTTTACATCTGTTTATTGAAAACACAACTGTGGAAAGTATTCTTTTTTTAATTGTGCAGATTTTGCAACAGAAGCCATGGATGTTCGAGTAAACTAAGGACAACCTTAAGTTTTGTGGTAGAGACAGGATCCAAACTCAATGAATATACTTCCTGCAACATCACAGAATGGGAAGCAGGAAACTACAGAGGGGACATTCTTATCCCCTCTTCCTTGGTTTCTTCCACATCTTAGAGGAAACCAGTATTGGGGAAGGGCAAATTAAAGCCTAGTATGGCACAATCGTTGCCCACAGATTTGTTTGTGTGTTTTGCTTGCTGCAGAAATTCTTTTAAGATATTTTGCATGGAACACTCATCACGTCAACATTTAAAAGTGGATCTGCTCTTATTCTAACAGCAGGTGGGTAGGTGAGGTTGGCTGGGATTGGACAGGTCTCCATCCACCCAACCTCCTTCTTGCACTCTTAGAGCCCTGAGAAGTTGGTTTGAAAATGTACAAGTACTGGGGCTCAATCGGTTAAGCGTCTGCCTTTGGCTCAGGTCATGATCCCAGGGTCCTGGGATGGAGCTCCGCATCGGGCTCCCTGCTCCACAGGAAGCCTGCTTCTCCCTCTCCCTCTGCCTGCCGCTCCCCCTGCTTGTGCACTCTCTGTCAAAAAAATAAATATCTTAAAAAAAAAAATAAGAAAATGTACAAGTACAGTAGAAAGTAGAGTAAAACCTATGCATGCAGAGCCTTGGAGTCAGAAGGTCACCCCTTAGCAGTGGGGATGTGCAGGGCAACTCCTTTGTCCTATCTGGGCCTCCCTTTCCTCACCCAATAGTGGGATAATGATAAGGTCTACTCCACAACTGGTGGGGGGGGATAAAAATTCCAAACAGAGCCCTGGGTCTGTGCTAGTTAATGCTACTTAACAAGTGCTAGTTTATAATTTTAGGCTAAAGAATTAAGTTACCAAGATATGATTAATGTAGCTCGAATTTGTGGGGCAGATACTGGAGAGAAAGTTATCTCAAGCCAGAAGCTCCAGGAATTTGCAGTCTTAGCTCTTTAGTCTTTGGCTGAAGACTATGCTCTGAATGCACAGGGCAAGACTCCTAGAGGCCAGGCAATGAACAGCTAGCGGGGCGCAATTTCTGGGGAACTGTGAGCTCAACTCCCAGAGCTCTCACAGGGCCAGAGACATTGTGTCCCAACCAGTGAGGTTGTACAGACTGCTCAACACCATGGGCATTCAATAAAGAGACTAGAAGGGCCACACCTTAGAAATGGGCTAATCTAGTCCTAGACCCACCAAACAAAGCTTTTTAAAAAGCCTTTAATGAATTAGGTAAGAGATCTACAAGCAAATTAACTTTTTTCTGGAACAACAGAGAACACTGTAGAGCAAAGAAAACATCAAAATCTAGAAATCCAAGAACTTCACATCCATTAAGTTCAGCATACAGTAAAAAAAAAAAAAAAAAAATAGACATCTAGACATGCAAAGGAGCAGAAAAATGACATGAACAGCAGGAGAAAAAAAAAAGCCAAAAGAAACAGAAGACTCAGAAAAGACAGGACAGAACTAGCAGATAAAGCTTTTTAAATACTTCAAGTTCAAGGACTCAAAGAAAACAAGAACATTGAGAGAACAAGTAGAAAATTTCAATTGAATAATGAACTCTATGAAAAAACCAACGCTGCACATCTATTAGTATGGCTAAAATCCCAACCATGGAGAATACCGAATGTTAATGAAGATGTGGAGCAGCAGAAACTTTCATTCATCACTCATGGGAATGCAAAATGGTACAGCCACTTTAGAAAACAGCTGGGTGTTCTGACAAAGTTTAACATAGGCTTACCACAGGATCTAGAAATTGTGGTCTGTGGTATTTACCCAAAGGAGTTGAAAACAGGTCTAAACCAAAACCTGCACCTTAGCGTTTATGGCAGCTTTTTTCATCATTGCCCAATGTGGAAGAAACCAAGATGTCCTTCAATAGGTGACTGAATGAATTGTGGTCCATCTATACAATAGAATATCTTTCAGCAATAAAAAGACATCAACTATCAAGCCCCCAAAAGCAACACACATTTAAGATTCCTCTATGTCTAAGTGAAAGAAGCCAGTTGAAAAGGCTCAATACTGTATGACTCCAACCACATGAGATTCTAGAAAAAATTATAGAGACAGTAAAAAGATCAATGGTTGTCAGTTGTTTGGAGGACAGGAGAAAGAGAAAGGATGAGTATGCGGGGGCACTGGGATTGTAGGGTGGTGAAACTACTCTATAGGATACTACAGAAGTGGATACATACCATTAGGCTTTTGTTAAAACCCAAAGAACTGCACAAAAGGAAACCTAGTATAAATTGGGGATTTAGTTAATAATAAGGTATCAATACCGATGCATCAGTTGTAACAACTGTACCACATTAATGCAAGGTGTTAGTAACCGTGGGGGGGGGGGGG
>NC_138384.1:18030669-18073599 GCF_054177405.1 Leptonychotes weddellii | reverse complement strand
TAAACACGTAACTGAAGCAATACAAAGTATCTAAACTGGAACACAAAGGGATAGAAAGGCTAAAGCAAATGAATAGTCTCAACCATGAGACAGTATCAAACAGCCTAACACAGTCTAATATACATGAAATTAAGAGTCCCAAAAGGAGAGAAGAGAGACTGGGGTAGGGAAAAATATTTGGAGAAAAAATTGGAATTTGCCAAATGTGATGATACACATTAACTCAGATTGAGGGAAGCAAATCAATGCCAACAATGATAAAGAAAAAACACACTATGATTTATGATAATTAAATTGTGATAAACCAAAGACAAAAATCTTCAAAGCAGTCAGAGAAGGCAAATATAACACACAGGAGAAAACCAGTAGTAATTTCCCTCAACTTTTCGCTGGAAATAATGCAAGCCAGAAAATAGAACAATGTCTTTAAAGTGCTGCAAATAAAACATGTTCCATCTATAACTCTATATTCAGAGCAAATACCTTTGTAAATGAGGGGAAAACAAAGAAATTTTAAGATAGACAAAACTGAAAAAAATCCAAGGTAGAAAACCTGTACCACCAGAAATGTTGAAGGAAGTTATTCATAAAGAAGGAAAATGATACCAGACGGAAATTCCCATTTTCACAGAGGATTGAAGAGTACCACAAACAAGAGAGCTGAGTAAAGAGTTTCTGCTCATTTCTTAATTTTTAAATAAAAATAGTAACGCTTCTAACAAATGGAAGTAAAATGTGGGAATACAATAGCACAAAGGCAGAAGGAGACAGCAGCACTATATTGCTATACGGTTCTTACATTAAATGTAAAGTCGTGAACTATTAAAGGTATATTCTTATAAGGATGTATAAGAGAGAGAACCCACTAAAAATACAGGACAAAGAGTTATAGCGACTAAAACAATTGGGGAGATATAATGGATTACTGAAATATGGTCAATTAATACAAAAGGAGGCAAGAAAATTAACAATGAGATAGACCTAAGTCCAACCACATCAATAATTAAATGTAAATGAACTAAACATTCCACTTAAAAGACACCATTTGTTAGACTGGATGAAAAACAAACCCCAACTTTATCATGTGCACAGGTGTACGAATAGATTAGAAGTAAAAAGATAAATAAAGATATACCTTGCAAACACTAATTATAAAGAAGCGGGAGGAGCTATGTTATTATCAGACAATCTAGACCTCAAGTATTACCAAATATAAAGAGGAACATTTCAAGACAAAAATGTCAATTCATCAAGAGGACATAATAATCCTACTTGCATATAGCTGAAGCAAAAATTGACAGAATAGGATAAATGATAAATATTAAAATCTGCAATTCTAATTGTAAATTTATCTCAGTTCTTGACAGACCAAGCACCTTAGCCCATTCAGGCAGCTGTGATAGCGTATTATAAACTTGGAGACTTATCAAGAACAGAAATGTATTTCTCATACTTTGAGGCTAGGAAGCCAAGATAAAGGCACCCAAAGACTCAGTGTATGGTTCACAGAGATCAGTCTTCTTGCTGTGTCCTCAAACCGCAAAAGGGAAAGGGAGCTCTCTGAGGTCTTTTCCATAAGGGTACTAATCCTGTCACAAGGGCTCCATCCTCTTGATCTAATTACCTCCCAAAGGCCGCACCTCCTAATCCCATCATCTGAGGGTTAAGATTTCAACATATGAATGGGCCCCCCCCAAACATTTAGTCTACAGCAACAAGTAAACAAAAAGACAAGAAATACACAAAATGTAAACCACACTATAATTAATTCACCTAAGTAATAGTCTATCCAAGTACACATGGAATAGTCACCAAGATAGACCATATTCTGAGCCATAAAACAAACCTCAAATTCAAAAAGATTTGAATCTTTGAACTGAATTAGTAATGAATAATGAGATTTCAGGAAAATCTATAAATATGGGAAATTAAGCAATATGCTTCTAAATAACCCATAAATCAAAGAAGAAATTACAAAGGGAATTTGAAAATATTTTAAACTGGAAAAAATAAAAACACAACATACCAAGATTTGTGGGATACAGCTAAAGCAGCGCTTAGAAGCAAGCTTACAGCTCTAAAGGTTTATATTAAAAGAGAAAAAGTATAATTGAGCTTCAACTTAAAACTATAAGTAAAGAAATTAGGAACACCTGGGTGACACAGTCAGTTAAATGTTCGACTCCTGGTTTCAGCTCAGGTCATGGTCTCAGGGTCATGAGATCCAGGCCTGATTGCACATGCTTGAGAGTCTCCCCCCACCAACCCCCTCCCCTCCTCCACTCTCTAAAATAAATAATTTTTTTTTTAAGTGAAGAAATTAAACTCAAAGTATTCAGAAGAAATAAAGGGAAAACAATGAAAGAGGAAACAGTAAAAAATTATGGAAAAAAGTGACAAAGGTATTTCTTTGAAAAGTTTAATAAAATTGATAAAACTCCAGCTAGACTGATCAAGAGAAAGAAACACAAGTGATCACTATCAAGAAGGAAAGAGGACATAATTCTACAGATTCTACATATATTAAAATAATGACAAAACATTAAAATAATGAGAAAACAACTTTTTCCATAATTCGAAAACTTACATGAAATGAACAAATTCCTTGAAACACACAAATCACCAACATTGACTCAAAAAGTTGAAAATCTGAATAGCCATACATCTATTAAAGGAAATTAATTTGCAGTTAAGTATCTTCCCACAGAGAAAACTCCAGGCCTCAGTGATTTTCCTGGGGAGTTTTAGCGGATATGTAAGGAGGATGTAATACCAATCCTACACAAAACCTTTCCAAAAACTGGAGGATGGGAATAGAATTCGAGCCTCATCATGTGAGGCTAGCATAAACCTGACGTAAAACAACCAGACAAAAACATCACAAGAAGACTTGAGGCTAGTATAACTCATGAACTTATCATCTAAGAATAGTCCTCATGAAAAGTCCTTAATGTAATATGAGCGAATCAAACCCAACACTATCTTATAAAACACAATACAACATGACCAAGTGGGATTTATCACAGGAACGCAAAGTTTGGTTAATATTTAAAGATCAATAAAATTTGTCACATTAATAGAACAAAGTGGGGGGGACTATAACAATCTCAACAGATACAGAAGAAAACTTTTTGACAATCCATGATTGGCTGGGGGGGAGGGGAGGGACTCTCACAAACTAGGAAGAGAAGAAATCTCCCTAAACACAATAAATATTATCTAGGAGAAGCTTACAACTAACATGACACATAATGCTTTCCACTTAGATCAGGAAGAAAGCTGGGATGTCCACTCCCACCACTTCTATTACCATTGTATTAGAGGCTCTAGTCAGCATAGTAAAAAAAAGAAATGAAAGGCACATAGGATGGACTTAAAGAAGTAAAGCTTCCTTTATTTGCAGACAACATAATAATGTACATAGAAAACCCTAAATAACCTAAAAGCAAAGAAAAACTACAGCTAATAAGTAAATTTATCAATGTAACAGGATACTGAGACCTAACCATAAAATCTACAACTAGAGAATGTCTAGGGAAAAAAATAGAGTATTTTTCTGAACGTGGGCTACATCTAATTTCTTCAATAGGATAGAGATGCTCTCTCTTTTCCTCTCCTCCCACTTGCTCTCTCGTTCTCTAAAATAAATAAATCTTAAAAAAAAAAAGAGAGAGAGAGAGAGGGGACCACCTGGTGGCACAGTCGGTTGAGTGTCTGACTCTTGGTTTCAGCTCAAGTCGTGATCTCAGGGTCCTGAGATCGAGCCCCACATCGGGTTCTGTGCTTTGCATAGAGTTTGAGATTCTCTCTCCCCTTTTGCCCCTCCAGCTTGTGCTCTCTCTCTCTCAAATAAATAAATCTTAAAAAAGAGGTAAAAGGATGAACCAACTGTGATGTGTTCATACAACGGAATAATACTCCCCAATAAGAATGAACAAACCACTGGGCGCCTGGGTGGCTCAGTTGGTTGAGCGGCTGCCTTCGGCTCAGGTCATGATCCTGGAGTCCCGGGATCGAGTCCCGCATCGGGCTCCCTGCTCGGCAGGGAGTCTGCTTCTCCCTCTGACCCTCCTCCCTCTCATGCTCTCTGTCTCTCATTCTCTCTCTCTCAAATAAATAAATAAAATCTTAAAAAAAATGAACAAACCACTAACAGATTAAAGTATTCTGATGACAGAAAAGCCATTCATGCAAGAGCGCACCCTGCTTGGTTCCATTTACAGGAGGTTCTAGAACAGGCCAAACTAATCTTGGGGGACAGAAATCAAGATGGCAGTTCTTTCTGGGGGGCAGAATGACTAGGAAGGGGCACAATGACACTTTCTGGGATTACTGAAATGTCTTGAGAAGAACGTTTACATGGGTATATAGGTTTGTCAAAACTCACTGAACTATATCCTCAAGATCTATGTGTTTCACTGTATTTAAAGCTCAATTTTAGAAAATCTTAGGTTTCATTTGTAGCAATTGGTAAGATAATTTTAAAATGGACATGCAGAGAACCAAGGAAAGCCCAACAATCATGAAAAAGAATAACACAGTAAGGACTTACTCTGCCAACTTTCAAGACTGCCTATAAAGCTATGGTAATCAAGACACTGTGGTATTGGTAATGAAAGGTACATACATCAGTGGAACATAAGAGTCCAGAAAGATCCATGCTTCTGTAACCAACTGATTTTCAATCAAAGAACCTAAGCAATTCAATAGGGGAAAGGATAGTTGGTTCTATAAGTTGTACTGGGATAAATAGCTCTCTATAAGGGGAAGCAATGAACTTCACCTCATGCCTCACACCATACACAAAAATCAAGTCAACATAGATCATACAGATCAACATAAAAGCTTGTAACAATAAAGCTGTCATAAGAAACCACAGGAGAGGGGCACCTGGGTGCCTCAGTCGTTAAGCGTCTGCCTTTGGCTCAGGTCATGATCCCAGGGTCCTGGGATGGAGCCCCGCATCTGGCTCCCTGCTCCGAGGGAAGTCTGCTTCTCCCTCTCCCACTCCCCCTGCTTGTGTTCCCTCTCTCTCTGTGTTTCTCTCTGTCAAATAAATAAATAAAATCTTAAAAAAAAAAAAAAAAAAGAAACCACAGGAGAATAGCTTTGTAACCTTGAAAAACACAGATTTCTTAAACAGGAATGAGACTGCACTAATCATAGGGGGTGAATTTGCTGTATTAGACTGTCAAAATCAAAAAAAAAATTTCTAAAAAGACATCATTAGGAAAAAGAGTAAATCAGACTTACACTAGTAAAAATATTCACAAAACACAATACAATCCTTTGGATCCAAAATATATCAAGAACTCCTCAAACCTCAATCATAAAAAGACAGCCCCATTTCTAAAATGAGTAAAAAGACTTGAACAGGCAGTTCACAAAAGAGTATGTGTGAATGGCTGATAAACATATAGGAAAAGGGCTCAATAGCATTAGTCAACAGGGAAATGCAAATTAAAACCAACACAAAATATAATTACATCACACACTATAACTGATTTGCCTATAATTAAGCTGACATTTGAAAGACTCACAACACCAGGGGCGCCTGGGTGGTTCAGTCAGTTAAGCGTCCAACTCTTGATTTGGGCTCAGGTCATGATCTCAGGGTTTTGAGTTTGAGCCCCGCCTCAAGCTACCTACTCAGCGGAGAGTTTGCTGGAGATTCTCTCCCTCCCTCTGCCTCTGCCCTTCCCCCCTCCCCCCTTCTAAATAGAAATAAAAATCTTTTTAAAAAGGGGGGGAAAAAAAGACAACACCAAATGCTAGCAAAGATGTGGAGCAATGGAAACTCTCACACATTAATATCAGGAGTGCAAAAATGGTATGGCCGCTCTGGAAATCTGTCTGGCAGTTTCCCATAAAGTTAAACAGTCACCTACCCTATGATCCAGAAATTCCACTCCTATGTATTTACCCAAAAGATATCAACACGTGTACAGTGAGCCTTGTACAAGAATATTCCTATCCTGTTTTCCAGTGGTGACAGCGGTGATTTCATCTTGCCCCCACCCCCCTTCCTTGGGAGCTTACAAATGATGGGCGCAGAACAACAAAAGGAGAATAGCCCCAAACCTGATTCATAGTAGCCCCACACTGGAAATGACCCCAATGTCCTTCAACAAGTGAATGGATAAACAATTAAGTTCTAATCATACAACAGAATGTTATTCAGCAAAAAAGAGAAATGAATTATTGACACGCACAGCAACGCAAATGAGCCTCAAAGACATTCTGCCGTAAAAAAGCCAGATACAAAAGAATATATCCTGCACAATTCGATTTGCATGGAGTTCTAGAACAGGCAAAATTAACCTCTGTTGAAAGAAATCAGAGCAGTGTTTTCCTGAGGGCCAGGGGGATGAGGAGCTGGAAAGAGCAGGAGGAACGTCTTTGGGGTGATGGAAAGGTTCTGTGTCTTGACAGAGACGTGGGTTACGTGGCCATATGCATTTGCAAAAACTCATTAAACTCTACTCCTAAGATTTGTGCATTTCACCGTATATTAATTATATGTCAGTTAAAAAGATAAGGAGCTAACACTTTCCTAAAGGAAGAGAGGAAATGGAAAAAAGGCCCAGAGAAGAGGCTGAGAAAGGATGGGGGCGCAGTTAGGCAGTGATTAATAACAGGTGGGCATCGGGGAAAGGCACCAAATCACAGTGAAATATTTGTTGTCTGTAAAAATTTGTTTGGCTAATTCATTTTTCAGTGTTATTTACGATTGCCTGAAGGAATTCCTCCTCCTTTTCAAGCATGCTCCCGAGGAGAAACCTGCTAATGTTGTAGTAAGTTTACAACACTCTTCCTAAGGGTGTACAACTGGTTGGTCAAGCCATAAGGGCCATAATCCGTCTTGCCCCCCTACCAAGTAGGCGCAGTCGCCCGCCTGAGGCGCAGGGAGCTGATAATGGATAGAACACCAGAACGCGGGGCTAGCGGCTGTAATATGAAGCAGTAAATGCAACCGTAGCAAAGAATCATTCTCCGACTAGCCCTGAGCCCTTACGTTCTTTACCTCAAAACCTGCGCCTTTTGTAAACTTCGGGTTCTAGTTTTCCTGAAACAACTTTCAGAGGCAAATAATGAAACTTATCAACTTATTTGGTAGACAGCAAACTTTAACCGTAGAACACGCTTTCAAATAAATAACCAAGATGTGAGTCCGACTGCAGGGAGTGAACCCTTTTTCTCAGCGGCGAGAGCACAGGCTTCACCTTTCTCCCATCCCCCATCCTTGCGGGCTTGCAAATTATCAAAGAAGGATCACAAAGGGAGCATTTGCTCAAGCAGTCAAGCCCATGATGAGACAAGCCATTTTTGCATAGTAACTTGGGAAAAACTTACCCTAAAGAGGCCCATATCTGCAGTGGGAGAGACTGACTGGTCTCTAAGATGTTCCATTCGTAGGACCTAAATCCCCACGCCTTCACCCCGATCTCTTACTCAGAAAAAAGCCAGTGGATTGGATGTCACTGGTGATTAGAAGTGCCTGGGTCTGGAGTAACCAGCAGGAGCTTTAAGGGACTTAGGGAGAGAACTAAATGAGCATTAAAGCCTAGATATTCTCATACCAACTGCAAGAGGTTGACCCCGAGAGTTTACCTTCAAACACTCCCAGCTGTTCAGAAGCTGAGGCAAGTTAAACAGAGCAGGTGAGTCACTCCTGAATCCTTCCCACACTCACGCAGCTGAAGGGTGTAGACCCCTGAGTACCCAACGCAGGGCAAGGAGTCAGCAGCAGCACTACCCAGAGCTTGATAGAAATACAGACTCTTGCGTCCTACCCTGGACTTACTGAAATCAAGTCTGCCTTTCTACAGTATCCCCGTGTGATGCAGCTGTGCACTGAAATTTGAGAAATACTAAGGGGAACTTAATTTTTTTTAAATTTAACCAACCAATTAAATATATATAGCAACCAATATATAGCATTTATTATGTGCCAGGCACCATTCTATGTGTTTTGCAAATACTAACAGATCTGATCCTCATAGCAACATTCTGATGGTAGTACTGCTGTCATCTCTATTTCAGTGAACAGGACTATGGGGCAGAGAGAAGTTAAGTGACTTGCCCAAGGCCACCCAGGTAATAAGTGGCAGAGCTGGAATTTAAACCCTAGAAGCCTGCCTCCAGTGTCCACACTCCTAATCACTCCATTACGTGGTGGAAATAAAGGGTATTTTTACATTTTTCTGGGACCAATTTATATGCCCGGCCAGTTAATTCTGCTCTGATTTAATAATGGACTTGAACACACTGGTTTTTCCACCCTCGGGGCTGCCAGATTGGGGTACACTTATTTTAGGGGTTCTCCCAAAAAGAATCTAAACATATTCCTCCTATATTCTATAAAATGGCCTGCTTGCCTAGTTTTCCCATCGAGGGTTGGAGAACTTGGACACCTATTCAGCTGGCCTTACTATTCTTGAATCACCATCTTTACAAACCTGGAGAAATTCCTTTAACTAATAACATAATGACAGGAAATGGCTGAATCCACAATATGGAAGGCATTTAAATAGTTTCGTCTATGATTTTTGTAAACAAATATGCATCAACCAAACTACAACTAAGAGCCGCCATCACTCGTGTACGTTTCTGGCATTAATTCAAATTCCTCCCCCAGCAAAGCACCAGTAGAATCCTGAGGCATGCATAGCTCAGGGAAATGATCCTGAAACAAAGTCAAGATTGTCTGTATCTCATAGGAGGGCACAATAGACCAATTACTTCTTGGAAGAAGCTCTTTCTGTTCATCCAGTATTGGAATTTGTTAAACTTTTTAGTGTAGGACCTGCAAAATGTACCCAACATCTTCCTGGATTTCAATTTTCTGTCTGTGATCCTCTGCCGTGATGGACCTTAAGTGCAGATCTTAAGAGGCCACACTGACTCTTGGCACCATGAACCCAACTCTTGGGATGTGCGCTACGTAAAAAACTCTCCCTTCCGTGGGAAAACCATTCATGGCAGACTCCCCTTCTAAGTCACCATATGCAATGTCCCCTGGGTACTGCCGTTAGCATTGCATGTTCCGTACATTTGGGCAAAAGGCTCAGATGGTATTTTTGACGGACAAGATTATTCCCTCGAGATCCTATTTGTTCTTGAACAAAGTCAGGACCGCAACCCGTGGTGGCCTCACTCCTCACCCTTTCAATCTCAAATTGGTATTTAGATCGATGGTTCCTGAAGTTCTCTGAAACCTGCTTTCAGAGAGGCAGCTCAGTGTAAGGCAGTGATGGAAAAACGCAATCTGCCTCTTAGAAGGGCTTGGAGCACTTTTTAAAAATACCACTGTCTAGGCCCCACCCCTGAGATGCTGATTTAATTGGCTGGGGGTGAATGAAGCCTGAACTTTGCATTTCTTTAACACCCATGGTCACCCACCGTAAGGATTAAATGTGCTGCCCATGGTGAGATGCCAGACACAGCGATCAGCACCACTATTTACTTGACAAATGCCAACTGTCCTCTGCCACCCGTGCCCTCCCCGTTTGTGCTGAGGCAAAGGGAATGCCTAAAATATGGTTCTACTTCGGGGCTGCCAGGGCAGCAGAGATCATTGGAGAAGCTCATTAGAGGAGAAATGACAGCGCACGGAGGAGTGGCCAGCCACTGACGGGGGACCGCGACACAGACAGATTTTGTTTTAATGCAGGGCAAGACGTCAGGAGAATGAGGAAGAAGTCAGATTTAGTAAAATCTGATCACCTAGCAATTTTAAAAAGGGTTATTGCCCACACTGATGCTGATGCATGGAGTACGTTTTTACCCAGGAAAAAAACTGAGGGTAGAGGAGATGAATAGGCTCCATTTAGCTGCTAATCTCTATTTAAATAGAAAGGTCAAGGCTGAAGTTAGGGGCAAGAAAGAGGAACTAATGGAAGTTAAGAGAATCTTCTTGGGAGGGAACAGATGAACCACAGTTCCTCTCGAGTCTTAGCCAATGTCCTGTCGTCTCTCTACACGTCTTAATGAAGAAGAAGAAAACAAAACAAAAAGATCAGGAACTAACACGTGACAAGCAACTTTAAAAACTTCCAAGAGTAAACACTGTTAAATAGATACTCATTTGTTCAACATGTATTTACTGAGCACCCACTACGTGCCAATCCCTGTGCTGAGGATACTCTGATTTCACAAGTTATGCACTGGCGCTAAGTAACCTATCTAAGAGTAAATCACAGAGCTGGCACTTGATCTGAGGTCTGACCCAGATAACATTTAGTGATGATAAGGTCCCCACTCATAGCTGGGGGGTTTAAAAGACGTTGAAATCCTCAGTTTCCAACTCTTGTATCTGATACTCCTTTCCATCTGCACCAGCCTCAGCAAGTTTTCTCCTGTCTTATTTCATATTGTGCTTCAAGGATCACCTAGTAAATCTTCTAGAGGCCTTTGCTGACCAACATGATTTGACTATTCATAGACCTCCGACAGCTCGTGCATACCTCTGCCATAGCAAAATTACATTGTAATTGTTTACTTGTCTGTCTTCTCCACTGGACCATGAGATCCTCAAAGACCGGGGTTACTCATGATGCATATTTGTATTCACAGGACCTGGCATAATGCTTAATGAAGAATAGGGAAGGAAGGAAGGAAGGAAGGAAGGAAGGAAGGAAGGAAGGAAGGAAGGGAGGGAGGGAGGGAGGGAGGGGAGGGACAGAAGAAGTAAGGAGGGGAGGGAAGAAAGAAGGATTTCAGTGAAGTCTTCCTAAGAGAGGTGAGAAATTGAGCTGGATATGAGATTTGAATCAACATGGGAGTGTTGAATGCTTGTGTCTCCTTGCTGGGGAATCAGTTCAAGGAAAGGAGTGTGGGGTTGTGTGGAGAGTGGGGCTGTGTGCGCCACGACATGGCCTGGAGGGAAGTTTTCAGGCTGAGCAGAGGAGTTATAAGAGTGTAAGGTCTGAGGATGTCTTACAAGGCAGACAAGCAGTCAGCCATGGGATGGGTATCTCCTGAGCACCTACTATGAGCCAGATGGTCTACTGAGCAGAGTGAATGAGACCCACACAGGCCCTACTGTCATGGAGCCCACAGTCCCACAGACTATACCTGTTCTGAGAGACAAAAAGGAATTAGGGTCCTCACCCAGGGAGTGATGAAATTAAGGGGAGTCTGAGGGCCATTTATCTTGCTTAGTGCGAAGGATGATCTGGAATGAGGGAGAGTAGGAAGGAGGGGAGGGAGGGAGAAAGAGGGCAAGAAGAAGGGAAGAAAATGATGAGAACCACAAATTGGGCTCAGCTGTGTGAGGGCAATTGTGCTCTGTATTGCTCAGTCCTGTGTCTGGTTCACCAGTGTATCCACAGCATACAGCTATCTGCAGGACAGCTCCGGGGCATGACAGGCACTCAAGAGATACTCTGGGCTAGGATGGATGGGATGGGATGGGCTAGGATGGTATGGAGTGGATGGGGGTGGAATTTTACTGAATTGAAGTGAATCGAGGGAGGGCAGTGGAGGAGACCTGAACTGAGCACCATGGTCCCCAGCGTCCGGTCCTTCCTGGCTCTGCCATTAACGAGCCAAGTGACCAGGCACTTTGAGGGACTTCTCTGTTCTTTGTTTCCTTAGCTATTGAAAAGGGAGGACTGCAATTTGTATATTAAGTGTCCATAGAATTTGAATAATTTAAATGGTCAAATTAAGGGCTGCATGGTCACCCAATTTTGGACAAGGCAGGTCTCTTGACCCTAGGACATCTGCATCTTGAATAGTCCTTTGTGAATTGGGAAGTTCACAAAGAGGAGGAGGAAGGTAGTGTATGCTGTAGTTCCCAAACTTACTTGACTACAGAACCCCAACCCTCACTTTTTTTTCATCTTCATACAGAACCCCTCCAGCACTAATAGTCTGTGATGTCATCTAAGTTCACGGTGACAAAGATGGCCATGTGGATTTGGGCATCAGTGACTAGGGTTTAGCTGGTACAGAGAGTCTGGGGGAGAAAAGGAGGACCCTTTTTGTGAGAAGGGACAAAGGGTGTCTCGGGGAGACTTGAAGGTCCAATGAAGAAGTCTGTGATTGCTATTCAAGATGGGACATAGAATCTTACTCAAGAAAAGCAAGCTCTCCTCTGTGTGAGACATTGAATTCTGCCGTGGTTTTTAATTTCCCATCCCTGGGATTAGGTATGTCAGGGAGGAATCCTCTGGCCGCCCTCTCTCAATACATCCCGGAGCTATTATTTTGTTACCAATTTCCCTACATTGTGTGCTTTCTTTAAGAATCATAACCGTGTGAATATTTGACAACTGAATGGTACAAACATCTTGAAACATACAGTTTTCCCCAGAGCTGCACTTCATACTATAATCCGAGATGATCTCAGTTGCCAGAAACACTCACGCTGTTAATGAATTTGGAGGGAAGATGCTGGTAATGAGATTTTCAAATGTGAATTGTTTTGCTTTCAAATGCAGGGTGAAATCCAACAAAATATTACCTTACACACACTGGTGTAATAAGTCCAGCTGATCAAATGAATGTTCGGTGTGTGTTTCGTGTGGGTCTTTTTCTGTTTCAAACAAAAGCTAGAAGGGGATTGGTCTTAATTCTAGTGCAACAGGTTCTTGAGTCCCAGATGAGTAACTCCTCTGTATCCTGGGCCACACACTTGGCCTCTTCACATCCATAATGTTGAGAAGTTGATTGATTTCATTCATTCATTCAAAAAATATTTATCAAGAGCCTATCATGTGCCAGGCAGTGTTCTGTGCACTTAACTGTTCACTAAGCAATGAACAAAATAGTGAGGTCTCTGTCATCATAGGGCCAACACTTGGTGGGACATGTATACACAATAAACAAATAAACATAAATATTTAAATGTCAGGTGGCAATAACAGCCTTGGAGAAAAATAAAACAAGGTAAGGGTTAGAGAGTGATCGTATAGGTTCTATTTTAATTAGGGCATCAGGGAGGGCCTCTCTGAGGAGGTGACCTTTGAGATGAGACTCGGAGGAAGTAAAGAAAGTGGAAACCAGTGACTGAACTCTTGAATGATAGAGCCAGGCTTGGAGGCTAGTTTTATCCCTTCCAGACTGGATGCCCCTTCTGTAGCATCACCCAGCTTCACGAGGAACCAGACAGAATGATCGAGGCAAGGCAGGAAGCTGGAAATGATGCCAGCTCTGGAGGAGAGAGCCGCCAGGTCTGAAGGAAGGGATGCCATAATATGAAGGAAGGAAGCTCCGGCAGGGCCCGGCAACTGTACTGGACGCCATCAGCCTGGCCTACCTGCCCCTCACATCTCAGGCTCCGCAGGTCAGAGAGGGGCTCCTCCTCCCTGCCCCAAAGCCAGCCGGCCCCTCCACCTGCCTTCCCCAGCTCTGTGAATGTACCCAACACTTGTCCAGTTACTCAAGTGTGACTTGCCACGTCCCCCGCAGCTCCCTATTCTTCATTTGTCGTTCCCTCAGGACCTCCTTGAGATCACATGTGAGTGTGAACAGCTTGACCTGCAAGGAAGTCCTCCCCCAGGGCTGAGAGCCTTTCTTGACAAACAGTAAGTCCGTGCTCAGGGAGCTAGGGTAGAGGAATCGATTGCCCATGAGCAAATAATCTCAAGAGTGGGGAGACTTCTTCTCTCATCCACACATACACCATCCTTCCCACGCCGAGATGGGACAAATAGAGGCCCTTCCAGAAGGATCAGGTCTAGGTCAGTTTTCCAAGTGTGTATGGCGATGATGAAGGGCTCTATGGCCTGATGTCACCGGCTGGATTCTTCCCACCCCCCCCCCCCTTGGAGAGGGGCTTGTGCTTCTGAGTACTTTGAAATTATGTGAGTTTCGTTGCCTTCCCCTCTAACTCTGAGCAGCCAGAGAGACAGGAGTAGGAGAATTCACCACTCTCTCCCCAACTTGAAGCACAAATGGAACAATATAAATGCTCAAATGTATGATGGATGAGAAGAAGGGATGACCTGGATTCTCCAAACTAAGAATCTATAACAGGGGCTTGTGATGTGCTGGACCCCATTCTCTCAGCTCCCTGGTTCAGCACAGCGGGTAGTTCCCTACAGGGACTATCGTCCCACATCAGGTGCCCCCCCACCCAGAAGGCCACTTAGCTGCCCTATAGGCAGTGAGAAGTGAATGGGAGTCAGTGCCCCAGGGATACATGTCAACTACTGAGAGACAGGAGTTGATGAATAAATTCTCAGCCTCCCCATCCTCTGTAGGATAACCCTCCCTTTCTCTCTCATTCTCTCTCTTTGTGAGAAAGAATGAGAGAGAGAGCACTCGGGAGGGGCAGAGGGAGAGGGAGGGAGAGAATCTTAACCAGGCTCCATGCGCTGCCCAAGCCCAACGTGGGGCTTGATCTCACGACCCCCCGAACCGAAATTATGAGTTGGATGCTTAGCCGACTGAGCCACCCAGGCACCTGAATAATTCTAAAGTACATTCTACACTGCTCCTCATAAGGTTCCCAGTAGGACTGGGCCCAGCACCCTCATCAGTACCCTGCTCATTAATGCACCCTTCACTGGCTTTCCTCCCACCCCGTCTGGCTTTCTCTGCTCCCTCACCATGCTCCCTAGAATCGCCTACCACATAAACTACGTGCACCCAGGTTCTCGTCCCCACCTCTGATTTGGGGGAAACCGGAATGAAGGGTCCAATGGGGGCTCTACTCAGAGGGCCTATTCGACCCCCTAGTGGTCAGAGTTTGCTTTGTCTTTTCTGATAGTTGGCCCAACCTCTGCAAATTCCCAGCCACGAGCCTTTCTTCCTCACCACACAGTGGTCCCCAAATGATGCCCCTGAGGGCTGGTCCTCCACATCAGAACTTTGACCCTCATTTCTGACATGTTTTTTTCTCAAATGGAAATACTGAAAGGACTTAACACTTGATACAAATGGCATGTGGAGTACTTCCCCCGGCCCCCAAATCTGGACGTTTAGAGGCCATATCAAAACACTTATTGGGCCGTTCGGGGAGCACAATCCTCTTGAAATTATATCACAACCTCTTTTAAAGAGGCCAGCGGCAGCAGCAGATGCAAAGGCGGCTGTCTGAGACGTGCTAGCTACTAATTCCAGACACACTCCTCCACCCTGCTGCCGAGCTGCCTGGCCAACCTGGGATTCACTGAAGCGACGGGGTGCAGAGATCCGCTAGATCAAGCCCTCCTTTCCATAGAAAGGAAAACTAGCCAAAGAAGCCTTTCATTCTGCTTTCTGCAAGACTCTGCCTTTCATCTAGCCGAGTGGAGAGTCCGAAGAAACAGAAGTGGCTCTTTTGAAGCGTCACGTCGGAAACAGGCGCTGGGTGTTAATGGAGCAAATGCCTCTTGCAAAGGAGTTGAAAACTCAGCCAGACGGAAACTTGCCAGTTGAAAACTCAGCAAATGCCTTTTGGGTGGGCTAGGTGCTGAACATGTGGGGCCCACGGAAAGAGAGGTCTGGAGAGGAAGGGGCCTGGGGCAGCCAACAGTATGGGTAACACCCCGAAGCCCCGAAGCCCACCCTGGAGGCCGCATGCCGACCGACATGCCCATACACACCAGCATCTCCCTGCCTCTCCGCCAGAGGGTTTTCGCCAGCTGCAGACATGCCCATACACACCAGCATCTCCCTGCCTCTCCGCCAGAGGGTTTCGCCACGGGCATGCTGGGCCCGTGTGAAAGGCCACAGGGCAGAGGAGTGCCCGCCTCCAGCAAGACCCTCAATCAGTGGGGCACGGGAGGTGGTGCATAAATGCCTCAGCTTCCTTGCCCCTCGGCGGACAATCCAGGCTGTGACCCACATACTCCCTGTTGGGTCCCCGTTGAGAACAGCCCCAGCTGCCCCCAGCAGGAAGGCACTTGCCAACACCCTATTAGCTGTGCTCTTCTCTCTCTCTCACCTCCCCCCTCATACGGCTTCTCGGGGATCATATAATACCAGATGAACCTCGTGTACCCAGTCTTGGTCTTCGGATCTGCTTTTTGGAAGAACCAAGCTAAGACAGTGGTGAAACTGGCCCCTATGTAAGGAGGCCCCTGGCAGCCCGAGGTGCTCAAATGGTCTTGTTTCTGACAGGTGTCAGGATCAAAGAACAGCCAATTCCAGGGGTGTGGGGCAGACATAATAAGCCTTTAGGGGAAAGAGTTCAGTGGCCCCTGGGGAAGGGGCCTTGCCAATGTCACCCCATCAGTGAAGTCTGGTTGCACAAAAGCTTCCAAGAGAAACATGCATCTGAGAAACCTGTCGGCTGCCTTTAATGCAGTTCAACTAAGTGACTTAAACAACAGAAATTCATCTTCTCATAGTCCTGGAGACCGGAAGTCTGAGATCCAAGTGCTGGCAGAATTGATTTCCTCTGAGACCTCTCTCTGTGACTTCACATGGTTTTTCCTCTTTGTGTGTCTATGTCCTAATCCCCTCTTCTTATAAGGACACCAGTCATATTGAATGAGGGCGCACCCATATGGCCTTGTTTTACCTCCATTACCTCTTCAGAGGCCCTATCTCAAATACAGCACACTCCAAGGTCCTAGGAATTAAGATTTCAACATATGAATTGTGTATGGGAGGGGACACAATCCAACCCATACAGACCCCAAGAGATTCCCACCTCTAAGCTGAACAGAGAAGGACTCTAATTCCGCCATTTGCAAGGTTCCTGGATGTGGCAGCTCTTGGTTAGGGAGCCAAGTGATCAAAGATAATGAGGCCTGAAATGAGCCTGTCAGAAACGAGGAGGAGGCAGGATGAGAGGGCGTGAAGCCTAAGCCACAGCAACTATTTGACCCACCCATGAGTCTGGGCCTTTTTCTATGGAAATGAGCTCATTATGGTTACATCTCTTCCAGCTCCTGGTTGATTCATGAAGTGGTTTCAAATGTTGATAATCACTTCATGAATCACTGACAAACATGAAAGCCAACCATCTAGCACTTGTGATGCCGCCTCTGCTGATGAGCATTCCCACCATGATTTGGGGTGTCCCCCTCTCAGCAAACAGGTGTGCAGACGAGAAAAGCCCTCATTCACGTGCCACAGTCTCCTGCCTCAGTAATTCCATGCTTTCTATTTTGTCTAGCATTGAATCCCCCCAAAACAGTTAAATCATGCATTAACATGAATGCATGATTTAACTCTAAAAGATCACTCTGAAACCCTCATGACTTTGGGCATGAAGTGACCAGTCATCAAGTTCTACGGCGCTGCTCCTGGGGAAAGTAAGATGGTGCTTCTCAGGGCTGTCAAGGCATCTGTGTCTCCACCCAACGGGGAACCTGCTTGAGCCCAGACTATAAACAAGACATGGCCATTCCCTCCAGGCCAAGAGAGAATACCTATCTCTCAGGGCAACCACAGCACTCAGAGAAAACAAAAACGAAAGGATCAGATCGGAGAGAGATGCAGAAAGCTGCCACACTGCATTTGGATAGTAGAGAGACACAAAAGAGATGAACCTCCAATGCTAAAAGCTGCTTGAGCACTTGAGACACAGAGACCAGCAACTTGGAAGCAGAGGCCCCTTAAAACCAGAGGCAGACAGATGTTGTTCCCAGATACCTCCGCCCAGCTCCCTCTCTCCCTTCATTCACCCCACGTCACTCACCTGGCCACCCCTCAGAGGAGCTCCCATGGGCACCTCTGCTGTCCTTCCCTGCTGTATTGTCCTCCATGGCACCTATCACCACCCATGGCCTTACAGATCCATCTGCTGGCTTCCTGTCTCTCCCCTAAGAGTGAGCAAACTCTGCAAGGCAGAGATCTCTGTCTGCTTTGTTCTCTGCTGTAGCCTCATAGCCTCAAACAGTGCTTGGCACACACAGTAGGTGCTTAATGGATATCTGCAGAATAAATAAGTGATTTAAGTGCGCCAAGAGCCGTGTTGAACATAAAGAAGAGAATCTGTGGGACTTGAAAGAAGAGGAATGTCATCTGAGTGATCACTTCTCTCTCTACCTCAGGTGCACATACACGGGTCTCTTGAATCCTTGGTGAGGAGGAATGGGTTCTTCACACTCAAGTTCATAGCCGGTTCTCATGCCTGTGTAGACTTGGGCACCCTCAACATATCATGTCAAAGCCTTCACTAAGTCTGAAGAAAAGATCTCTCTCCAGATGCTGTAACAGAACCAAGCCTGAATGATTCCTGGAGTCTAGACCCAGCCATCCAGAATGGGCTCAATCAGGTATGGGTCTCTCTTCTCACAAGGCTGCCTTTGCAAGGTTTATCTGTGTTTGGCCATGCTGTGGTAGAATGTCTACATGCCATCTAAAATCAAATACTAGTTCAGCTGCAAGAGCCCTTCCAGATTATCTACTTGCTCTTCATTGGAAATGGAGCTCCTAAAACTCAGAGAGGGGAGGTATTTAACCCATGGTCACACAGCAGATTGCAATAGAGTTGGCACAGAAACCAAAGCCCTCTCATTCCCACTGGAGTGTGTTTTTTTCCACACTAAGCTATTCACCTATATTTCAAAGTTGAAGGCTTTTACTCTGCGGAAGGAAATGACTGACCATCCCACCTGGTTGTATGTAGACCAGAAGAAATCAGGTGGGTTAGATCGATTTCTGGGGCATCTGGGTTGCCTTGAAGCCCAATATCTTGACCATAGGAGGTGCCTTAGCATCTGTCTCACCCAAGTGCCCTATTTTCAGTGGGCGCCCTGGAGTTCAGAAAGTCACACAGGGAGTGAGTTGGAAGAGTTAAGGCTAGACCCCCAGCCCCAGCCCTCAGTTTAGGCTCTTCTCTACCACATCCTGCCAACCCAATCACCAACCATAGATGTGGGAAAGAGCCTTAAGTGTTCTTTTGCCCAAATGCCTGTCTTCCAGCAAAGAGAGGGCAAAAGGTCCAAGTAAGCATCAGAGTCCAGGGTCTAGGTCTAGATGTCTTTCCCCGCAGCCTCTTTTCTGCGCCCTCCTTTTCCCTTCTCCTCTTTTTATAGTACCTCAAGAGAAAACAGGTGCTCCCCCCAGTCACCCCCCCAGGACATCAGCATCCCAGGAATGGACTTTCCACAGTTCTCCCGATTCTGCCCCCTAGCGGCAGAGTCCAGTAGACCCACCCACTCCGCCATTCTCATTCCAGGAGAAGGCACTGAGCATCTACTCTGTACCCTGCAAAGATGGAGCCAAACAGAGCTTGGTTCTGCTATAAATATGCAGTCTGGAGGATTTGCTGACTGTCATGTGCCAGGCACAGAGGAGGGGCTGCAGAGAAAGCGCAAGATGGCAGCACTCACACCTCAGCAGGAAGACCAGGAATTAAACAAAGCACTCCTCCGATTTGCTTCCAAATATAACTCCAGTTGAGACAAGTACCATGGAGGAGACCAACAGAGTCCATGAGGGGGTCTAAGGTCATGAAAGTCTTCCCCCAAGGAAGTAACATCCAAGCTCATGCCTGAAGAAGAGGTGAGAGCCATCCAGGCAAAAAGGACGAGACGAAGTGTGAAGGTCTCCAAGGAGGGGACCAGCTGTCTCATTCCTGGGCCATAGGTTCAGGAGGCCATCTTTTCCCTGAGTACTCAGCGCCCACATGGTTCAGGTGTCAGATGCTTCTGGCTGCCTGACATTTGGCCTAGAAACATGTCCTAAAGGTAGAAATGTTTTGCTAAAATAGCTCTGCCTCTTAACTAGACTAACAGCTTCTTGCAATACTGAGGGTGATTCAGGACAGTTTAGGGTCTCGGGCTCCCCATTCCCAGCACATAGGCAAACAGGAGCATCCTCACCGCAGGAATGAGCAGTGCCTCCATGCTATAGCTTCAGGGCTGAGGATGCTGCCTCATGTCCAGGGGCCTTGGAGTCAGGAAGATGTGCTCCAGTCCCAGCTCTGCCCCCTACTAACGGAGTGAACTCAGGTAAGTCACTTTCACAATTTCCTCCTCTTCTCAGTGTCCTTGAAATGTCCAAAAAGGACCGGGTCTCTAAATTGCCTAGCACATAATGGGCATCTGTGTCCATTTCGGGGTTTTTTTTTTATCTGCCTTCAACAAAGTTCTCTCCAACTTTTATCCCACTGGTAGTCAGAGCTTCATCTCTTTAAACAACTCCATTCTTATTAAAATGGGAACAAAGAGGCGTCTCTTAAAGCAGGGGGCATTTGAACGGGGCCTTGACGGATGGGTGGGAATATTCCAGGTAGACGAGGAGGGGAGGGAATTCCAGGTTGCTAGACTCACTCACACAAAAGTGTACAGATCTGAGAAGAGGAAACCCTCACAGGAGCCTGAAGAGAAGGAAGCAGAGGTGGAGTAATGTGGCTGGGGCTGAGAAAGGGGTCTGTGGAACAGCAGCGGAAGGCCTTGAATGCCACACCAAGGAGGCTTCCTGGAAGGATGGGGAAGAATTAGAGATGCTCCGAAGGAGAAAGGATGAGGTCAAATGAATTTCTCTGAAAGGCCGCTCACCCTGGGCAGCAGCTGGAAAGATGGAGCATTGGGAAGGGAGAAGGAGGCACAGCCACCGCGTAAGAGATTTTGGAAGAAGTCCAGCTGGTACACGAAGAGCCTCGGGCTTTGGGCTGAAGGACGGGGCATGGTGAAGAGAGCTGGACTGGCTGGGGTGGGGGGTCATGGCTGAGGCAGTGGTTGGTGCCAGGAGGCACTGCCCTGGCCCCCCACCAGGCTGCCTCTCTCTCTGCACGCCCCTCCGGCGTGACCTCAGAGATGTCCCAAGCAGAAGACCATAGCCCCCTTCCCCACTCAGCAGGAGATGCCCCTCAAGCAGCTGTTCTTCCCTAGCTTTGCTGTTTTCCTGTCCCTGTGACATCCCAAGCATCTCTTCTTTGTCATTTCAGAATATCCTCCATCAGAGAGCCCTGACCAAGCACGCTCATCCTCCCGGCAGCCTCCACCCGCCCGGCAGCCTCCCGAGCTCCTCCATCGCCCTCCCGAAAGCACAGCCCCTGTATTCCCTACTCACAGCTTCCTCATCCACAAAGTACTTAGCTCAGGCTGGTTTTCAGTTTCAAATAAGTTTCTCAAACCCCTCCTTTGAAAACTGCCTCCCTCACTGCAACAATATCCAGGTGGTGTTTTCAGCCACTGTCTCCGTAGACCGGAGGCTGCACCGGACTAAGTCAGGTGTGCGTGTGTGGCCAACACCCCCGGCCTGCACCAGTGTGCCTTGGATGGGAACTACCTTACCTGTAATCACTTTCCTGGGTTTTGGGCCCAAATTTCCTCTGCGAACCATCAGCCTGGAGGCTTCACCTGCCCCTCCGCTAGGAACACAGCTATGCTTTGACCAACCCCAGACTCATTTCCTAGAATTCCGCAGAACCCAACAGATCCTTGGTTCGAAACCAACACTCACCATCCCAGGGCAAAACCAAATGTTAGCTTTACTGCAAAACACTGTAAGGTGACCACTGTGTTTAGCAAGATCAAAGAGATGATTTCAACAAATAATTATTGCAAGCCTACTAGGTTCCAGCTGTGAAAGGTGACGATCAGCTCCCCTCATGTGGCGCACATATTGGGGTGGGGGGCTGGGAGAAAGATTGAAAAATAAATTGCTCACCCTTTGATGTGATCAGTACAATACCATCAGTATGTGAAAAGTACTCAGCTGAGCTCTAGGGTTTTTGCCTACCAACGTAGGTTTTGTTTTTAATTTTTAAACGGTAAAAACCCAATACTAGTGAAGGTATGGTAAATTTTGCACAATGTTATAAAAGCAATCTGAAAATGCACTCAAAGAATCAGAACAGTGTGCACGTTATTTCCTCTTCCCCCGGCAATTATTCTCCTAGAAATCCATCCAAAGTCGTGAGTCAAAGGAGCAAAGATGCTTAGGCATGTTCAGTATATCATTTTCTAATAGTAATGGTCCAGGTAATTGAAATACATCAGCCCAACGATATAGTACATAGTTATTTAAAATAATTATGGAGACAAGTAATTTGAACTCTCTTTGGGATCTAATTTCAGGTAAAAGAAAGTTAATGTTCAGCCACTGCATCTGGTCTCTGCACTCAACGTCCTCATCTTCTAGTGGGTTATGTTTGGAACATCAATAGTCTGGAAGGTCTGCCTCTCCCTGCTCCCATTCAACTCTCAGAACAACCCTGTGAGGTTGGATATTATGGTTCCCATTTTATAGATGAGGTAACTGAGGCTCAGGGACATTGAATGACATACACGTAACATCGACATCAAGGAACAGGTGCTCTGACTCAGGTCTCCTAACTCCCAACCCAGCGCTCCTTCCATAATTCCATGGGCTGACCAGGTGCGGTGACCAGAAAGAAGTGCCAGGGCCCTGCGTGGGTGGGAAGATGCTTGGGCCACCTGTCAGCTGCTGGAGAAGGCCATGAAGAAGGCCACAATGCCTCATAGGAAACCCAAGGGCATTTTCGTTCCAAAACATCCCAGCCAGCCAGTGGGGATGAAAAGGGTGCCTCTATCCCAGCCAAACCACAGCACCTAAAGGCAAGCTTACTGACTGGAAAATATGTAACCGAACGTTTTGAGTTATGCAACCATTAATTGGGCTAGGCACTGGGAAGTGGGGGCTGGGAGACAGCAATAACCACCTTCACTGACCCACTGTGGAGGAACCCCCAAATGTAGGCATTCACTTGTCCACTCATGCGCTTCACCCATTCATCCACGGACGGACAGTTAGGGTGTTTCCACATCTTAGCTGTTGTGAATACTGCTGCAATGAACACAGGACTGCAAATATGCTTTTGAGATCCTGACATCAATTCTTTCAGTGAAATACTCAGAAGTGAGATCGCTAGATCATATGGTAGTTCTATTTTTAACTTTTTGAGGCACCTCCATATTGTTTCCCATAGTGTCTGCACTGTCTTATGCTCACACCAACAGCCTTCGAGGGTTCCAATTTCCAAACCCATATAATGGGATATTACTCAGCCTTGAAAACAAAGGAAATCCGGCCATATGTACAATATAGATGAGCCTTGAGGACACTGTGCTAAGTGAAATAAGCCAGTCACAGATGGACAAATATTGCATGAATCCTCTTATTAGGAGGCATCTAACATAGTCAAACTCATAGCAGCAGAGAGTAAAATGGTGGCTTCCGGGGACAGGGGGCCAAGGGGGTGGAGAGTTGCTATTCAACAGGTATAAGGTTTTGGTTAAGCAAGGCGAAGAAGTCCTAGGGGCGCCTGGGTGGCTCAGTTGGTTAAGCGACTGCCTTCGGCTCAGGTCATGGTCCTGGAGTCCCGGGATCGAGTCCCGCATCGGGCTCCCTGCTCGGCGGGGAGCCTGCTTCTCCCTCTGACCCTCCCCCCTCTCATGTGCTCTCTGTCTCTCTCATTCTCTCTGTCTCAAATAAATAAATAAAATCTTTAAAAAAAAAAAAAAAGACGAAGAAGTCCTAGAGATCTGCTGTACAACATTGTACCTATAGTTAATTCTGTATTGTACACTTAAAAATGTATTAAGAGGGTAGGTCTCATGTTAAGTATTCTTATCACATATACACACACACACACAAAAGAGCTTGTAGGTACAAGCTCAGGTAACCTGAGCTCACCTCTGGTCTTCCCTTCACCTCCTGCTGTGACCTTGGGTAAGTCAGTCGAACTCTGTGTCTCTGTCTTCTCATCTGTAAAATAAGAAGTATAACAGTACTTGCCTCATAGATTTATCATGAAGCTCAATGTTTTTCTGATATTAATAAGGTCAAAAAAATTCCTGGAATATACTATGCAGACATTGTCCTAAGTGCTTTATATATACTTCTCAATTTATACTCAAGATTCCCTGTGAAGAAGGAACTAGGATTTCCATTTCACAGGTAAGGAAACTGAGGCTTTGGGAGTTTAGGCTATTCGCAGCAGAAGGGACGAGTGAATGGTACAGACAATAGGCCCTGCCAAAGCGCAGAGAAGGAAGAAATTCTGCAGGCTGGTGTATTCTTGGAAGGCTTCCTGGAAGAGATGGCATGGCATCCGGGCTTTAAAGAATAGGGAAAACATGGACCCATCTTTTTGGAGTTCCTAATGGAGGGAATAAAGGCATAGTGTTGAGAGGATCTTTGGGTGCTCAAGAATAAAAAGACCAATTGCAAAGGTGCGTTCTGTGCTGGGCCTCAAATGCCTGGCCAAGGGGTCTGACGAGGCTTCCTTGGCAGTGGTGAGTTAGGAAGGCTGTGGAGCAGGAGTGGAAGCAGTGTGTGAAGATACTCATCTATTTACTTGATCAACAAAGCTACATCAGGAACCCACGCCCAGTGCAGTTTTCACCCTGATTGTTGCCACCTTCCCCTTCTCTGAACGTGCTCTAAGTCAGGCTGGAAAAGCAGAAACAAATGAGCCACATCAAGGATGTCCTGCTCTAGGCCCATGTCTCTTAGACTTTAATGTGCACTTGAATCACCTGGGAAGCTTCTTACAAACAGCTTCTGATTCAGTAAGTCCGGGGTGGGACCTAAGAGTCTGAATGTCTAATAAGCTCCCAGGTGACACGGATCCATGGGCCACACTTTTGAGTAGTGAGGGTCTAACGTGATTGTGTTCTTTCTGGTCAAATAGCTGTAATCGCAGCAAGTAGCAAATGCCTGGTCCAGAATCAGTGCTTCATAAAACATTTGTTGAATCAGAAAAGTTTAATCATTTTCTCTCCTGTTATCACTGAGTCTGATTCAGGAGACCTGCCCACACCTGATGGGCCATTTCTTCCCGGCAAGACAACTTCCTACAATCTCAGAGGCAGAATTCAGCCTACCGATCCTCTCTCTCATGCAGTCTCTATGAATGGCTTTCAACCCTCAGGTCTTTTCTTTTTATTACACAAATGAAGCACGTTCACCAAAAACAAATGGGAGGGGGGGCGGGCGGGTAACGATAAGCAAAAAGAACAAGAAGAAACTGCAATCTGATCCACATCCTTTCAGACTCTGTGTGCGTGTTACAGAATAAAAACATACTCCAGATTCTGTTGGTATCTTCATGTCCTTAAATTATGAAGAATATTTTCCCACATCAAAAACATCCTTTTAATGGCTGCGTAATATTTCATTATTTAAAAGTTTCATAGAGTATGCATTTCACTGACACAGAAAACAGTGACCTTAAAAAAAAAATCAGGTCCATGCTGAAGAATATATGGACAAAATGTTACATCTGCTTTCAAATGATTTAGTGAATGAGGAAGTATGAGACAGCGGACAGAACAGGACAGCCCATGTGTCGGTCATTGTTAAACTGCGTGCTGGATATATGTGGGGTGTATTATATGACTCTCACATTTGCATATGCTGGTAACTTCCAATAATAAAAGTTTAAAAGTAAAAACAAGGTCCAAATGAGATGTAGGAGACCAGGATAGAGGTGGAAAGTGCTGGAAGTCCGTTTTCCACCCCCATAGAGAAAACAGTGCTTCATTTAGACCATTCAACCTGTCACTTCAAAATTCCAAGGTCCTTGAGCTACTAAATTGCCCTGGAATAATCTGCCTGTATTATTTCCTGTCCTGTCAGAATGAATTTGCATTTTAAGAGCATGCTCAATGTTATGACTAAATTGGAACTAATTGAGACATGCAGAGACGTGGAAGCCTGCTCTGGACTCACTGGGGCTAACATGGGGCTTGCCCATTTAGAGCCCTGCAGACAGATGGGGGGGTCTGAAGATCAGGGGGCAAAGCCCTGCCCTCTCTATAGCTTGCATGCACCTTGGTCAGGTCAATTCTCCTCTCTGAGCCTCGGCCTCCTACTCTGTAAGAGGAAAGGATTCAAACCAAATGAACTTTACAACTTCTCTCTGCTCAAAAATAACCAGGTGCTACCCTGGGAACCCCTGTCACCACTCTGTTTTGCAATATGCAAATCAGCTGAATTTGGTAATTGGACAAAGCTGACAGGAGCAATTTAATAAACTTTGATAACATTGCACAAAGTAATTGTTCAATTATTCCAAACGGTTCAGTTCAGAAAGTACAACGAGGGTGGGGGGTGGTCCTTAGAAATTACTTTTGCTTATTAATCATCTCATCCAATCGAAGCCAAATGAGAATGAAGACTGCATGGGGGTGTTTTTGTTTTAATTCTGATTAACTATACTTTCATCTGAACATTTTTAAGCTGTGCTTTGGTCTTCCTCATATGGATGTTGACTGAGTTCTGTTATCAGGATTTTAATTAACACCAGGTAGAGAAGGGGAAGCCGGATGACATGCTATTACTTCTGTTTGATTTAAAGTCAACGCTGGGGACTCTTCATCGAGGAGCTGTTGAAATTGTCTTATCTCATGCATTCCAAGGATGGCTGTTTCATGTAAATGTCATTTCTGCTGTCCAAAATGTTACAACACACGCCAGCACAATAGAACTACTGTCTTGTTCTAAGAGACACGAGGGAGCCAGCAAGCTTTTGATCAAAGGCACGATTCGAACATCAAAGTAATACCTCTTCTGTTAAATTCAGGAATCGAGGCTCCGAATAAAGGAATGGAGACTCGGGCTTTATGGTAGCCTAGCCAACTAGGCTGGGAAGTGCCTGAATTTCCAAGGTTTACTCCATCTGCAGAAAACTGGCTAGAAAGGAGCAATTGGTGATATAGGTACATTTATGGCACCCCATCATCAACATGCATGTATTTGGATGTGTCATCTGCTCCTGCATACCACAGGCTTCTCTCCTGCAACTGGAAAACAGAGGCAGCAGCTAAGAGCCTTTGGAGTAGGAGAAAGCTCAGGTCGAATCCATACTTGCCCTCCCGCCCCAGACCACCATTTCTTCACATTTTCTTACCTATAAAATGGAAAGAACATCGGATGCACAGTATGTGCGTGTGTATATATATCTATATATATGCATTGCAGTATGTTCATACAACGGAATATTTCACAGCAATAAGAAAGAAACTACTGCTAAACACAACAAAGAAAATGTCAAAAACATTATGTTGCAAGAAAAGAAGCCAGACACTGAAAGGTATACATTGTATCATTTAGTTTATATGAAGTCCTAGAACAGGAGGTCGAAAACTACAATCTTAGAAGTCAGAATAATGGCCACCTCAGGAGGGGACAGTGTTAGGCAAGAAGGGGCGTGGGAGATCCTGCTGAGGGGATAGTGATGCGCTATGTCTTGTTCAGGGTGCTGGTTATGTGGACACGTACATGTGAAAAGAGTCACCAAAATATACTCCATGAAACATATACCTCATGTAAGAGACTGCAGCAAAAATATCCTAATATCTGATGTACAGAATCGTGGTGAGGAGAAGATGAAGAGAGTCCATGAAATGTCCCCACCGTGGTGGCTGAACTGAGTAAAGCAATGAAGGACGGCCATTATGATTGTTCATGTTGTTCTCATCATTAGCGATACCATTCCGGCGAAGTTACAACTGACCCAGAAATTGGGGTCAAAGTTCAGCACATAAGGCCAAAAAAAATCTATTAAAATCGTCCCCTGAGGATGCTGTAAATTGACCATAAACTACAGTTTGCCTCATTTGGTACAAACAACCCTGCTCGGTCAAAGACGTTACTGTGTATAATGGATTCAGTGATGGGAGGGATGTAACAAAGAGGACTGGCTTTAAGAAGCACAGCTCTGTAGACAGCAGGGTCACAGCCCGGGGCTTGACCTGTTAGAGACGCAGAGGTACCAAGACCAATGGCAGATTAGCATCCTCACCACCTCTTGCTTATGCCTAGAAATGGGCTCATTGAGAATGTCATAATCACCAGATTATGCCAATTGCTAATCGCTCCTCTGTTTCTCTGTCTCTGTCTCTGTCTCAATCTCACTCACTGAATTTGCATTAGTTAAGCAAGCCTACATGCAACTTCTCTGTACTGCATCTCCAGGCTTGCATCCCCACGACTGAAAGACTGAAAGCTCTGTCATGCTCAAGGGGTCTCACGCATTCCCAAAGAGGAAGAGATAGGAAGTCAGCATCATACCCACGATGTGTATTATGTTACTTAAAAGTACAATAGTCATGAAAGTAACTGCTAAATCCAACACGCTTCATTTTATATTTTGGGTGACTTTCTCAATGAATCATTTTACCAGCTTTACAAAATCTTGGATACCCGCTTATAATAGATGCCTAGATCTGATAATTGCATCTTGGATTTCGGTGCTTGCAGCAGACTGACCCAGTCAACAGCTGCCTACCACCACACACGCACGGCCCTACATGATGGAGCCCAAAAGAAGCCACAGAGAAGGTGTGCTATTACCAGACAAGTCTGGCTTTGGAGTGTGCCCAGCATGGGCTGCCCTGCAAATAGGAACCGAGTAGGGGGCAGGGCCCGTTGCCGGAAGCACTTATACTTTGTAAAGCCGGGGGGCTCTGACACTTCTCTTCACCTATACCCGACATCCCATTAACCCACTTGGAGAGCCTCAAGGGAGGTCTGGACAGGTGTTAAATTACCTTTCATCACCCCACAGGTGTGTGAGATGTACTGCAAAAGCACATGTCACATCTCCCGAGGCAGGAGGCTCTGCCAGGGATTTTCTCAGAGCACGGGGATCTGGAAACTATATCACTTCTGACTTAGAAATGACCTGGATCAAGGGCCCAGGCTTCAAAGCATGAAGAATGATAAAAATATTCTCTGACAGCATATCCATGTGAGACAGAGGACGGTGAGCTGAGCTCAGGAGCTGGAGAAATGAGGGCCTTCCATTCTCTTGCCCAATGGCCACTTATCACGCACGATCAGGTGCCCAGGCCAGCGGAGGGCTGGGAGGGTCAGAAAGTAATCATGATTATAAAAAAGAATCTGAAATAAATCACACCTACTCTCTAGGTATTTAAGGCCTAGGTGAAAAGAAGGAAAATGTGAACATGAGAAAGTAAAGTTCAAGGCCATCCAATTATGTCCACAAACCCACACGAGGTGTCCATCATGGACCAGGCACCGAGGCCCCTCCAGAGAATCAGAATGAGTCTGGCCCAGGGACACCTGCAGGGAGCCATGTCCCCACAGAGGACCCAGATAATTAAGCAAATCACAGTGCGGAGTAACAGGGAGTAAGAGAGGGGTATCGAGAGCCTGCGGAAGCATGGAGACGTGAGCTATAATTTGTGCCTGGCTGTGTCCAGGAAGCATTTGAGTTCTGCCTTGTTGAATAAGTAGGACGTAGCCAGGGAGGCAAGGTGAGACAGGGCATCCCAGGCACTGGGAACCGCATGAGCAACAGCCGAGCGGCCATGGGGAAAAGGCTGGCCTGGGAGGCCAGAGGTCAGAGAGGGAGGAGGAACGAGGAGATGAGAGGTAAAGCCCGGCATCAGCCTGAGGTGTGGGTGGGAGGGTGAGAGGTAGGAAGGCTCATGTAGCCACCAAGGCGGGAGGCGGGAAAGCCTGGGTGAGGGCAGTGCAGCTGGGGAGGAAAAACAATGCTCGGCGGAGCTTTTTGGCACATCTCAGTGGAAGAATCCTCGAACCGAGTCCATAATGGAATGCCAATTCCTGCACACCTCTCGGCATCAACTTCCTGGGAACCTCAAGGAACATGTAAAATCCTTTCCCCACATCCCTAAAAGCTCTCTGCTTCCTTCCGTCCCAGAGTCGCCAACGGAAGACAAACGACCCCTCCTCACACACCTTCTGATTTTCCTGTGTACTTTTCCAACCAGAGAAAATGTTCCTCATTGATGGACCTGCTTTGTTCCTAAAAGAATCAGGTCACCTTTTTCTTCAGAATCTTCAGAACAATTACAAACACATGAAAAGATATGGTTTTCCAACAGAGGATAAAAAAAGAAGTAGAAGACATGGTTCTTGTCCTTGAGAAATGAACAAGGCAGGTTTCTGCTCATCCCATTGTGAGGAGCAAAGCCTCTGGATTGCACCAAACAAGGGTTGGAGCAAATCCAGGGTCTTCCCCATATTCCTCGGGTGACTGGGGCTTAGGAGTAATTTTCAAAATCATCAGTCTCTAACCCAACAGTATTAATTACTAAAAGCAGTTTCCCTTTCTGGTTACCTCATCTGATGACATTCGTCACTCACCACAAAATGAAATGTCACTTGCATGGCTCCCCAGTGTCTCCCTCTGTTAATCAGAAAGGCCGAATTAGCCAGAATGTGTCTTGTCCTCTTTCCAAAAGGCCTCACTTTGGGTTCCCCCAGAAGCAGATCCAAAGGCAAAGACTTAGGTTCCAGAGACATCATTTATATATCATGTGATAAATGTGGACATGGAAACCTGGGGCAGGTAAGTGATTCCTCCTGGGCCCTTGATCCAGGTCTTACCCAATACAATGGCTAATAGTCTTGTGGGTTTTTTTTTTTTTAAAGATTTTATTTGTTTATTTGAGAGAGAATGAGATAGAGAGCATGAGAGGGGGGAGGGTCAGAGGGAGAAGCAGACTCCCTGCTGAGCAGGGAGCCCGATGCGGGACTCGATCCGGAACTCCAGGATCATGACCTGAGCCGAAGGCAGTCGCCCAACCAACTGAGCCACCCAGGCGTCCCAATCTTGTGGGTTTTTTTTTTTTAAGGTTTTATTTATTCGAAAGAGAGCATGAGCAGGGGGAGGAGCAGGGGAAGAGGGACAAGCAGACTCCATGCTGAGCGCAGAGCCCAACTCAGGGCTCAAACCCAGGACCCTGAGATTGTGACCTGAGCCGAAAGCAAGAGTCAGACGCTCAACCAACTGAGCCACCCAGGCCCCCCTAATAGTCTTGTTTTTTATAGAAAAACTCGATTGGATAGGATACCATAAAATATGTTGCCCACAGGAGGATTCTTCCCAGGTAACACACGCGCACACCACCAATGAATCACAGGTGAAAAAGAAGTAAACTGTCTCCCCGTTGCAAGGTCCACAAACCTTGCTACATTGTTCACAGTAGCAAGCCCTCAGTGACTCTGAGATTGGAGCAGAGAGGGGACTACTCACTCCAGTTTTTGACAGAGTCTAGCATTCCTGGAATGGCTCACAATCCAACCAGAAGTCAAGCCTACAAATTACCTGGTTCTTCGCAGCCCCTTCTACCAATCACTGCACACCTACCATGTGCAGGGCACTTCAGGTGTTTGCTGCTCAGCCCTCACAGAAACCCCAGAAAGAAGAAAATGCTGTCTGCATTTTACAAACTATGACTCATCGGCTAGTCATGGAGCTGTGATGAGAACCCAGACCCATGGGAGTCCAAAGATCCCCCTGTCGAACATACATCTTATTCCTCATTAAGAAGGAGCTGTTCTGGTGTTTGCACTAACTGGGAGAAATATGTATGCACCATCTCCTTTGTGCAGGCCTCTAAAAGAAAGGCACATCCTTTCTAGAGCTTAGCAGTGGGCAAATTATAAATAAACTGTAAAACTCCCAGTGTTCCAGTGGGACCAGAATTGAATTTAGCTAGGTCCAGATGGCCATCGAGCATTAAAGTAGACATTGCGCAGGCTGCCATTACTGTTCATGTGTCTGTCTTTCCCACTCTGTGACCGTCATATCAGAGTATTTTTAATTTGGGAAATACTGATGTCAATCAATCCCCTTATTTGATAGATGAGCCACCAAGTGGATATGATTTGCCTACAGCCTCACATTGAGTCAATGACAGAGCCCAAAAGGTCCCTCAGACCTGCTGACTCCCATTCGAGTGCTCTTTCTGAGACCAGGGGCTGGGCTACCTCGGGGAGCTCTTGACAGCTGCCTCATCATGTCTACTTCCAGATGTGCTCTGGCCCATCCTTCAGACTCATCTTGCCTCTCTCTGTCTGACCTACAGATACCCTCTCTTCTCCAGGCCTCCCAGGCAGCCTCTGCCCCAGCCTGTCCCTTGATTTGGCTCATGGGTGGGCCTCATCCTATCCAGTGATGACCAGGATAACTAATGCCCATCGAGCACACACAGGGCCCAGACCCTCTGAGCAGCCTGGCCAACAATCTCTCTTTGGGGAGCAAACAAGTCCCACACCTGTGAGAGAGATTGATGAAAGGCAATATACCCATAAGAAGCCACTTGGGAGACATGTCACTTTCTAGGACTTTTGTGACAACTCTGGAATACACTCGGGCCATTTGAACAAAAGCAGGTCTGTGATGGGCAGGCTCCCTGCCCTCTGGAACGAGAGACCACTCAAGCTTAACAGAGGTTCTCTTAAAATAAGAACAAACCAGGGCGCCTGGGTGGCTCAGTCATTAAGCGTCTGCCTTCGGCTCAGGTCATGATCCCAGGGTGCTGGGACTGAGCCCCGCATTGGGCTCCCTGCTCAGCGGGGAGTCTGCTTCTCCCTCTCCCACCACCCCTGCTTGTGTTCCCTCTCTCGCTGTGTCTCTCTCTGTCAAATAAATAAATAAAATCTTTAAAAAATAAAAATAAATAAATAAATAAGAACAAACCTTATGGGGCACCTGGGTAGCTCAGTCAGTTAAGTGTCTGACTCTTGACTTCAGCTCAGGTCATGAACTCAGAGTCATGGGATCGAGGCCCATGTTGACATCTGTGTTCAGTGGGGAGTGTGCTTGAAATTCTATCTCTCCCTCTACCCCTCCCCCCACTTGCAAGTATTCTCTCTCTCTAAAAATAAATAAATAAGACCTTAAAAAAAAAAAGAACAAACCTTCAACTCCCAGGTGATGGGGGTAGTTAGCAGGAAAGGAAGGACAGGGCAAGGCAGGATGGGAAGAGAACATAAGGGAGCTTTGCTCAGGCTCTATTGATTTTTAAAATCTTACTGACACGAAGGTTTTTAAGGATATTTTTGGAATTTAAATGCTATGCACCAATTATAGCTTTTTTCCTTTGATGCTAACCAGAAGACAGGAAGCTTTGAAGAGTTCTGGGGTTATTTTCCCCCAGACTTGTTGCATGGGGGTAGGTAGGAGGCAGAAAGACTGAATTTTGATGGCTCTCCACAGTGGGGGTGGGGGGTAGGTAATAGGATGGTGAGCTGGATACACCAGAGGCGAGAGGAAGGGCCTAGAATTGAGGATTCAATCACTATGTGTTACTTCAGTGCTGGACTTCTCAGGGAAAATACTGGATCAGAGAGAGATGATGGGAGGGCTGTCAGCCAGGAGGACAAAGAAGGAATACGAACTTGACCTTGTAAGCAAAGGCAGGAGATGACTAACCAAGGGAATCTCATGAGCAGATGTATTTCCAAAGGACTGCAAAGTGGAGCTTGATACAGAAGCAATGTAGCCTAATGGTTAAGAACACTGGCTTTGAGGCCAGCCCCAGCATGCATCTGACTCTATAGCTCTTCCTCTTCTCAGTGCCATGACTCTGGGCAAGTTATTTAACCTCTCTAGACCTTTGGGTCTCCTAAGTAAAATGAGCACATCGACACTATACCTGTCTCACTGGCTTGAACTAAGTGGGGCAATCTATTTAAAGGCCTGTCATATATATGTCTTCAATAACTGGTCCCTACAGCTTTCTGTATTTTCTTCCTAAGTGATACACATAGAAACAGAAATTGGAGAGGCTGCGTCTTGACCACTGACTCCAAGGCCAACACTGTGTTACCCACACTCTCTTTGGGAGCAGCTCTCCTCCCTGCAACTCTGCTCTGTGTTCTGAGTGGAAGCCGTTGTCTTCCCAACCCTACCTCTCTAGCCGGTGATTGGTCCAGAGCTTGGGCATGTGACCCCAGTCTGACCAATCAGAGTCCTTTCCCCAGGGAATGTTAACTGCCCTGAGAGAGACGATCCCCTTTTCTTCTAGCTAGTGAAACTGTGAGATGTGGGTCTGGAAGCTGCAGGTGACCCTGCAGGTATGGAGGGAATTTACAAGGAGGGAATTACAAGGACAGATAGTCCTTGTGGCATCTGAAGACCTATTTCTCATTCCTGGGCTCCATGGACTTGCCCTGGCTTTTTGTAGCCTGATTCTTCGTCTTGTCCTTTAATTCTATGAGCTGTGTTAATTTACCTTCCAATAAATACTATTTTTTTTTTTTTTGCTTAAGCCAGTTCAAGTATGGCATCCATGATGTGTTATCAAGCTCCCTGATTTAATGTGACCGTTGACTGATCTTAGCTTCAGCACATCCTATTAGAGCTCCATAATTGTATTTCCCCATCCCACCTCCAACAAATATTTTGTTTCTTCATGATTTGCGCTACATTAATCTTTATTTATTTTTTTTAAGATAAAGAGAGAGACAGAGAGAGAGGGAACACAAGCAGGGAGAGTGGGAGAGGGAGAAGCAGGCTTCCCGCCAAGCAGGGAGCCCAATGAGGGGTTCGATCCCAGGACTCCGAGATCATGACCCAAGCCGAAGGCAGACGCTTAACGCCTGAGCCACCCAGGTGCCCCTACATTAATCTTTAAAGACAAAAGCATATTTTTTAAAAAAGCCAAGTTGCATTGTACACTTAGTAAACCACCTTTATTAAAAAGACTGATATGACATAAAATTAGCTCTGCCCCAGGAAATTCAGGATACATTGTCAGAACCTCCATCCTCCCTGTTGATCAGCTCACTTGGGTGCAGTAAATCTCCAAAGTTTGATAAAACATCGAATATTCTTCACTTGTATTTATTGTCCATTCTAAAATTGACATTTCCCATTGTACATTTAATCACAGATTGCTTTGTTAAGCATTTTCCCTATTCAGAGGAGCGCATCAGAAATTGATTCCCTGATAGAACAAGGGAGGGGAATTTGAAGCACAAATTCAACTACAAGCATTTGGACTTCTCCTTTCCTTTCGCCTTTGTGGTTTGGACACTTCATCCCCAAAGTGAAAAGTAAGGGCTTTAAGACAGACAACCAATTGGGTGGCTGGAATCCAATCAATGGCCATGTCCCAGGGCAAAGGGCCGGTCCAAAGTGGCCCAACATCCATCTCCTAGTACCTCCCAAATGCTATAGCCCACCCATGTCAGATTCAAGGAGGCTGGTTCTCTTTGTTCCAATGAGCATGAGGCTGACAGGTGAAAAAGTTGCACCAGGGGCAGAGGAAATGAAATTGAATTCAAGTTGGAGGTTATTTGTCTTCGCCATGACCTGCAGTGGTCTCAAGTGACAGCCCAAGTGGCAATGCTCAAACTCACATCTGTGAGTCAATTACTGGGAACTTGCATTTAAAACTGTTCTGATGTGTTAGGTTTAAAATGGTTCAAACGTATCGAACAGAAAGGAAAAAGAAGAGGGAACCAAGCCCCTTTAGGGATTTTGTTTGAATCTACAAAAAGGCAGGCTTGAAACCTGCAGAGTATTTATAAAGAAGCTGTAAAATCTTTTATTCATTTGAAAGGAGCTGGAAAGAGACATAGGAAGTAGGCGGGAGGAACCAAGCGGCAGCACGGCGGAGCGGGGAGCAGTAGGGACAACTGTGTGATGTTGGCAAAAAAGCTTTTCCTAAAACCAGGAGGAAGTTACCACTGCCATCGCTCATGTACCGGGCAGAAGACTTGGAGGAGACTCCCACCTCCACCACTAGCTAGTTCTAGAAAATGTCACTCCCATTCTATGAACCTCAGTTTTCTTACCTATGAAATGGAAATAAACTCTATATACAGGGTTTTGTAAGGAGCCTAATGCTATAATAGATGTGGAAGTCCTTTATAAGCTGGTGAGAGCCACACAGATGCTAGTTATACTTACGATTGATTTAATTTAAGCCACAGCATATCCCACATGTGAAATTCAGGGTCAAAATTCAGATCAAAACAGCCAAGACTGGAAAAGATAAGGTCCAGGCAAAAAGCAATTTCCATCACAGAGTCATTTGTGAAAGGTCTAAAGCAGTTTTGTTCCCACTTCGGAAGGCTATAGGCCCCCAAGCTTAGCTTAGCTGAATAAAGCAAGTGGCTTATATTAGCTGACCAGCTAGGAGTGATTTCTCAGTTTTAATGTAAGTTCTAATTATGCTACAAGATCTTGGTGGCTAGAGCCAGAGCTACCCGGACAGCCGTACCTAATCGTTCTGCCTCTTGTGTATATCCTAACTAGTGCCCCCTAGTCACATGCTCCTGAATTGCAGGCATATTAGGAATCAGAATATGGCAACCTCTCCAGCAGTGGTTTTTTGTTTTTTTTAAAGATTTTATTTATTTATTTGAGAGAGAGAGAGCACAAGAGCAGGGGAGGGGCAGAGGGAGAGAATCTCAAGCAGACTCCGTGCTGAGCGCAGAACCCCACATGGGGCTCGATCCCATGACCCCAAGATCATGACCTGAGCTGAAACCAAGAGCCGGATGCCTCACGGACTGAGCCACCCAGACACCCCTCCAGCAGTGCTTCTTCATCTTGGCTGAATGTTAGAATCACTTGAAAATCTTAAAAATTAATGATGTCTTAAATCTACTTCCAGAGACTACTATTTAATCAGTTTGGGGCATCTTGGGCACTGGAATATTTAAAAAGCTTCCTATAGCCAAGTTCGAGAACCACTACTCTAGAGCAGAGATAAGCAAACGTTTTCTGTAAAGGGCCAGATAGTAAATTTTTAGGGCTTTTTTTCAGGTCGTATGGTGGTCTCTGTCACAACTACTCAGCCGTGCCCTTTTAGTGTGAAAGCACCATAGATGATATATAAACAAATGGACATGGCTGTGTTCCAACAAAGCTTTACTTAAAAAATAAGTAGCAGACCATAGTTTGCCAACTCTTACTCTATTTTTTTAAAGATTTTATTTATTTATTTATATGAGGCGGGGGAGAGATAGCATGAGCCGGGGAAGGGGCAAAGGGAGAGGGAGAAGCAGACTCGCCACTGAGCAGGGAGCCTGATGTGGGGCTCGATCCCAGGACCCTGGGATCATGACCTGAGCCGAAGGCAGACGCTTAACCATCTGAGCCACCCAGGCACCCTACCAACTCTTACCCTAGAGAGTTGTTACGTAAAGTGAGGTCTGAAGACCAGAAGCATGGACAGTACCTGGGAACTTATTAGAAATGCAAAACCTCAGGCCTCCACAAGATCCCTCTGATGATGCAGATGCATGTTCAAGTTTGTGAGGCACCGCCCCAGAGGCTACACATTGTGAATCCAGCCCTGCCAGCCTCACAGAACCGAAGTGGAGAGTTCCCATCACTGTCAGCATCTCTGTGCCTGCCACCTCTATCAGCCTGGCTGTCTTCTACCTGCCACATTTCTGAAGCATCTTCTCCTTGGTGACTGAGATCATCTGAGCAGCTGTCTGTGTTTGATTATGGTGTTTCCGAAGGGTCAGTGGGGCCACAGGCTCAGTTTCTATTTTTCGTAGTAATATATAGAGAGGATGTGGCTGAGGAGCTGTATCAGGTGATACACCTCTGCTCTCAGGAACTATCCATTTACACTTGTCAAATGTCATCTAATTCCCCAAACAGCCCATGTTGCTTCCAGTCTTTTTGCCTTAGATACGATATTGTGCTTGCTGGGAGAGTCTTGTGAGTCATCTTGCCACCAGGCAAATTTATCCAACCTTAAAACAACTGACGTGTGCGTGGCCTTCTGCTCCCACTCCCATTCAGATTTCATCACTTGTTCCTCCACGCCAGTCCCCTGCCCTGTATACACCTTTGCTCTTACCCTTAGCACATTTATGGTAATAATGAGCTTGTCCATCTGTCTCCCCAACTGATGCAGAGACCCTCGGGGCCAGCATCATTCCTTTCTGTATCCACGCACCTAGCACTGGGCTTTTAATATAAATGACACTGGTTTTAATTTAATTGACCTGAAAGTGAGTTAACATTTCTTTTGTCATTGGCATCACCACAAGACCCTTTTAATGATAAATCCTTAATAACAGCTCACAAAAAATATTGCTCTTGAGAACAAACTTTGGGAAATGTTGCCTCTTAGAGAAGAGCACCGGCCGAGAGCAGATCCAAGCTTGTAAAGTCTGCCCAGAATTTTAATTCTAGCTCTGGCCTAGCCATAAGGAGGAGATGGGAGAGGGGCTGATAGGATGAATTTGGTTCCTATCAGCCTGAGCCATCTTTCCTGAAAGATGGTTGTACGACTATCTTGGGGCGATTAGAATTAGGGAATTAGAACTCTCGCCTGACAGAGGAGAAAGTTGGATTCATGCGTGTTAAGGATTTACCATCAACGTAGTAGTGGCCCAGCCAGAATCCATGTCTCTCAGCATTGGTGCCAGATGCTGTCAAATAGAGCAAGGCAGACTCCCTTACTAGGAGCTTCTCAGGAGGTCACCATCTGTCACCAGGTCTTTTTTCCCACCTGGCCCCCCTACACCAGAATTGGGTGGGAGGGTAGAGAGAGAAGGCACCAGTTTATATCCTCAGGAGAACCTCACATCTATATCCAGAACCCCAGACGGTTGAACAATGAGATGTCTTTCCATTACAGATTTGACTCCAGTGTTCAGCTGGATCAGAGATCAGTCCAAAATGCTCATCTGTATCATCCCTGGGTCTGTTTGGAGCTGACATTTTGATGAGGATTCCACCCAAGAATCCTGCCATTTGGACCAAGCTGCCCAGCCTGGGTAGAGTGTTCGCAGCAAATATGGCCTCAGGGCCCATATGCCTAACCCCCCCACCCGGCCCTCTCTCTGGGCATTGCTCTGGGCAGCCCTGCCCTCACAGGTGCAATGCCCCCGTTGGACGGTCAAGATTCACGCACAAGCACACCTGGGTGCAGTCCTGCACGTGCAGAGGAAGGGGAGTCCTATCACATCCTATCATGCAACCACTCAAGGAGAGTGAGGAAGGAGCCAGACAGGGCTCGGCCTGCCTTTGGCATCACCTTCCCTGGACCTGGCCAAAACTGAGAAGCCCACCCTAAGCCATGACGTGGCACTGAGAAAGCCCTCTCTCCTCTCTGGGCTTTAGTCACCATGTCTCTCAAAGGAGTGCATTGGACTCGAGAGCAGTAACAGCTGACAGCGATTTGCACTTGCTGTGTGCTCGCTGCTTTATGGGCATTAGCTGGTTTGATCGTGGCACTGAGGCCATCCTACAGATGGGAAACCCTGAGTGGATTATGTTGCGGTTGCCCCAGAAGCAGACCCTGAGACAAAAACTGAAGTGCACCAAGTTGGTTTGGGAGGTGATCCTAGGAAACACTAGTAGGGCCGTGGGGGAGTGACTCGGGAAGTGGGCCAGAGGCAATGATGGGTGTGCAGTTACACCAGCTACACAGTGGTGACTGGCTCAATCTGATAGGAAAAGTCTGGGAGGTGGGCAGCCCGCCCTCCCCCTGCCAAATGATCCCACCTGAGAGACAAGGGATCTTCAGTTATATTAGACTGAACTATAGGAAATTGCCACGACTCAATCACGTTTGACCTACAGAAATGGCAATGTCATTGGTTCAACACAATATGATTCCAAGACTTGTTGGTCGAAGGCTGCTGGACAGGGGAAGGGGAGTGTTCATTCAGCGGCACTTCTGTCCTTCCCGACACCACACCACAGCTTCCCCAAGTTCGGGTGGGGGAAATGCGTTGGGCAGAAAGATGCAGACACTGGCGGGGGAGACAACACCCGAACTCTCTTGGCCTCTGAGTGGGGCCCTGACAGCACCCGCCATACTGACCTGGAAAACCAGGACCCGAATAGGATTCAAACCCAGCCGGTCTGTCTCTGTTTAACCCACATGCTGCCTCCACTCAATTTCTAAGACTTTATCGTTTCCCTGAATTCCGTAGTCCAATGCTTCTAAGATTCCAGAAGGGTTCAACTCCAACATCTACAGCTCAAAGACAAAAAGTCTTAAGCAGCAGGAAAAGACAAGCCAGTTACCAGGGGCTGGGCACTCATTCGCCTGTTCCGCGGGCATTTGTCAAGCACACACACTGTGTTCCAGATTCTGGGCTCAGAGGATGCATGATGAGGAACACAGCACTGAGAAGACAGGGTGTTAGCGGAATGCACCAGAGCAGTGCTAAGCGGGTGCAGAGGCCACAGAACCACGTGGCCTTTGGGGAAAGGGAGCGGGAGACCTCCCACCTGAGAGTGCACAGCCTGAGCCAGAAACTGCAAAGCCGGGCTCGTGCCCATGCCCCTCCCTCCAAACGGTCATTCCAAGAGTACAACAAATGTGCTTTGTAGAACATGTGATTTACAGAGTTGCTCAAGACCCCCATTCTTTAAATGTTGTCCATGAACTTGTGTTTCAAACTTTTAGGAGTGAGTTATGACACACCACCCTGAAAATTCAATTACCTCAGCAAGGCATTTGGCATAAATCAAAGATATATATAGCCTGGGGAGGCATTAGAGATTATCCACAGAGTGGAAGCGACTCGCCCAAGGTCACACTGCAGATGACAGGGTCCACTGAGATAGATTAGCAATCCATAACTTTTGCCTGTATTGGCATGTGTTGGGAAACAGAATACCGCCTTTTCAACTGATGCCCTCCACGTCTATCAGCAGAATAGAGAAAAGCCCTGGACGGGAAATCAGAGAACTGGACACCACAACACGGGGATCACTGTGACCACCCACCTAAGATTTAAATGAGGTCATGTCTGAAGACAGTAGGTTAGTAAGTGGCACATGAACCACCCCAGCACACGCCCTCTGACCTGAAACTGCTGGGTCAGATGCCACGCACATTGCAAGTCTCGAACGATATGGTTAAACTGCTGTCCAGAGGTCACACTGAGAGCCCCGCCCATGCCTTCCTCCCATTCACTGTATGTGCAAGCGGCCCTTTCTCCCACGCTCTAGTCAACCAGGGAAAAGAGAAAACATTTTAATGTTTGCCAATCTGAAAAGTGAAAAATGGAATCTTATTACTATTTTGATTCAAAATCATTTACTATGACTACCAGTCGATGTCTTTTCACATGTTGATTGGCAACTTGTTGTGTAGTTGCTTTCTTTAGAAGAAGATGGGGGGGTGGATTGTGCATGCTCAAGAAAGAGACAGAGACTGAGATGAAGCCAGAGTTCCCTTATTAACTGCCCATTTATAGCCCTAGCCCATATTTTAAACTTTTTGTTATTCCGTATTATCACTTTTATGACCCTCTTATAAATTCAGAAAAGCGATCTTGGGTGAAATGGCACAAACTATTTCTTCCTGATTCACTGTTCATTTTATTTCTTTGTTGTGTTTTTTGCTATGGTTGTTTTCTTTTTTAATGTATAAAATAACTTTCTAACATCCTCCCATTTCTACTCTTGCCACATCTGGGATCTTTTAAAAACTGAAGCGAGATCATGTTGCTTCCTGGCTTAAAACTCTCCTGTTGTTTTCCATCATCCTTAGAATACATCCCATAGTTTGCCTGGACCTAAGAAGCCCTTGGTGGTTTGAAGGCTGCGTGCTGCTCCAGCCTCCCCCTCACTCCAAGCACCTGAGCTCTTTCCCATATTGGCTCTTTACCCTTGCTTTCTTGCCTTCTGGAATGTTCTTTCTCCTGTCTCCAGCTAACTAACAGAGGAAGTCATTCCCATTCTTCAAGGCCACAGCTTAAATGTCACCTGCTCTCAGAAAGACTTCTGTGATCCCCTGCCTGAAGGCGGGCCTTCCTCTGCTCTTCTCTGTCTCAGCTTGTCCAGCTCTGTGGTGGCATCTATCATGATCGGTACTTACTCGTTGGCTTCCATCTCTTCTCCCCACCCAGAATATAAGCTCCATGGGGGCAGGACCTTGTCTGTCTTCTTCACCAGTCCAACCCAGCACCTCCATCAGTGCCTGAAACACTGGGGGTCCTCACCAGATATTTATTCAATGCATGAACTCATGTCCACTCAGATTTATCATTCCTTCTTTGACAGCTTTTCATTTTTCTGGGCAGCTTGGAAAGGTACTTATCTCCATTTCATTTTCAAGTTTAAAGTCATTCATCGAGACTCATGTTGATTGAGGACCCTCTCTGTTCCGGGCACTGTTTGTACATACAATGGTAATGCCAAGAAACAAATAGGCAAGACAGAACTCAAATCCCGGGGCGGGGGGGCGGGGGGCGGGGCAGGTCCCCCACAAAACTCAAACAGAGGAATAAGTGATGTTAGAGGATGGCAAGAGTTAAGGAGAAAACAAAGCAGGATGATGTGAAAGAGGATGGGGGTTTTGGGGATAGGTTCTCATGAGAAGGGGGAAGCCATGGGAGGAGCCAGAGAAGAGCATACAAGTGGGAGGACAACAGGTGTGGTCTCTGAGCAGGAAGGAGCTTCTGAGCCAGGAGTATAGAGACGGGATCAGGGACTCCTGAGGAGTGAGCAGGGCGTGGCAGGTGCCCCACCGCGACCTGGACATGGGGGGCCCCTGCAGGGCATCCGCGGTACAGCAGGGGGTGCTCTCACTGCGATGGGCAGCCACTGCCGAACTCTAAACCAGGGAGTGGCACCATCTCCCTTCAGTGTCTAAAACACCACCCTCTGATCCATCTAGAAGTTATTTTAATGAAAGAAACAAAGAAACAGGAACCTCGCTTTATAACTTTTTTTCCAAAATGACTGGTCAGTTGTCCCATTTATTAAATAATTCACCCTTCCCTCCCCAAGATTTAATTCGCAGTGCTTCTTTTAACATATACTAAAATTCCTTTGAGTATTTTGGGTAGGGGGGGGGGCGCTTCATTTTGTTCATTTGTTTCCTGAAACCAAATATTTTTATTACTGTAGCTTCATGATACATTTTACGATCTGCTAGTATCACTCTCCCTTTATGACTATTTTTTTAAATTTTATTTTATTATGTTATGTTAATCACCATACATTACATCATTAGTTTTTGATGTAGTGTTCCATGATTCATTGTTTGCGTATACCACCCAGTGCTCCATTCAATACGTGCCCTCTTTAATACCCATCACCGGGCTAACCCATCCCCCATCCCCCTCCCCCCAGAACCCTCAGTTTGTTTCTCAGAGTCCATAGTCTCTCATGGTTCGTCTCCCCCTCCGATTTCCCCCCCCTTCATTTTTCCCTTCCTACTATCTTCTTCTTTTTTTTTTAACATATAATGTATTATTTGTTTCAGAGGTACAGGTCTGTGATTCATCAGTCTTACACAATTGACAGAGCTCACCATAGCACATACCCTCCCCAGTGTCTATCACCCAGCCACCCCATCCCTCCCACCCCCACCCACTCCAGCAACCCTCAGTTTGTTTCCTGAG
>NC_138384.1:17906603-18030169 GCF_054177405.1 Leptonychotes weddellii | reverse complement strand
AACCCTCAGTTTGTTTCCTGAGATTAAGAATTCCTCATATCAGTGAGATCATATGATATGTCTTTCTCTGATTGACTTATTTCGCTTAGCATAATACCCTCTAGTTCCATCCACATCATTGCAAATGGCAAGAGTTTGGGTTTTTTGATGGCTGCATAATATTCCATTGTATATATACCACATCTTCTTTATCCATTCATCTGTCGATGGACATCTTGGCTCTTTCCATAGTTTGGCTATTGTGGACATTGCTACTATAAACATTGGGGTGCACGTACCCCTTCGGATCACTACATTTCTATCTTTGGGGTAAATACCCAGTAGTGCAATTGCTGGGTCGTATGGTAGCTCTATTTTCTACACAATTTTCCTATTTTTTCCTCTTGTCAAATTCTGAAACTGAAATCTTCTTAGTGTTTTAATTGAGATTCATTAGGTTGGTAGATTAATTTATTAATAAATAGATTAAAGTTACATCTTTATTGCAATTTTCTACTAATAAACACAAGCTATAGCTACCTGTTCCCATTGTATTTTCAGCTTTTTATATGCCAATATAAGAGCTATTGATTTATTAAAATAACTTATATAACTTGCTTGTCAAAAAAAAACCTCATTAAAGAAATTTGGAAAACAGAAACATAAAATATAAAAGAAAATACAGAAGCAAATAAAAATCCCATATAATTGCATCACACATAGAGATCACTTTAAACAGTCTATTGTGGGGGCTCCTGGGTGGCTGAGTGGGTTAAGGGACTGGCTTTGGCTCGGGTCATGATCTCGGAGTCCTGGAATCGAGCTCCGTGTGGGGCTCCCTGCTCAGTGGGGGACCTACTTCTTCCTCCCTCTCTCTCTCTCAAATGAATAAATAAAATCTTTTAAAATAAATAAATAAAATAAACAGTCTCTTGTGGGGGGGGCACAAGTAGGCACAGGGGCTGGGCATTATTATGCGGCACACTTAGTTTTACATTGTTTAAAAATGAAGCTTCACATTTGATCCCATAATAGTAGATATGCTCTCAAGTACAACTGTAAGTGCCCAACATTATGTTGCATAAATATGCTACAATTTATTCAACCACTCTTCAATTGTGAAACATTTCAGGGATTTATTTATGTTTTGTTCTCCTAAGTGGCACTACAGTGAACAAACACACTTACAAATAGGTATCTGTTCTCCTGGTTCTTTCTGAAAGACAGTTTCTTTGACATGACCTGTGGATTCTTTGCTAGTTTTTCCTCTGATGTGCAAGACCTCTTTTTATAGTAAAGATTTTGACCTCTTGTCTGCCAAAGGTATGGTCAGTTTACCTACTTTGTTGTTGGCCTTTTAATTGTATAGAGTAATAGGGGAGAGTTGAATTTTTTAATATTTGGGGGGCTTGGTAAAAGATGAGGAGCTAACTTGATTTTCCTTTCAAATGGCCAATTTTCACAATAAAATTTGTTGAACTATATTTGCTCTTATCATTTTCATTCTATAGCCTAGACCTGTACCAAGTTCTAGTTTATATAGGACTATCTATTCTATTCCATTGATCTGCCAGTTGATTCTTACAGCGGTGTCCAACTATTTCAATCAATTACTAGTTTAATAATGCATTTCAATAAGCTGAAGGTAAGAACCCCCTTGTTGTTCTTCCTTTTTTACTTTTTTTTATTTGTTTGAGAGAGAGAAAGAGAGAGAGCACGTGCGCATGGGGGTCAGGAAGGCAGAGGGAGAAGCAGACTCCCCACTCAGTAGGGAACCCAATGCGGGGCTCAAACCCAGGACCCCAGGATCATGACTTGAGCCAAAGGCAGACACTTAACCGACTGAGCCACCCAGGGGCCCCCTTTCTTCCTATTTTAAAATGCTCTAATCCTGAACCAGAATAAAAAGAAGCCTCAGTTGAAGAGCAAGAAGCCCACATGTGTTGGCTGATATGTTCATATAAGAATGAATTCCATGCTAAGTGTACTACCTATGCTGAAATGGAAGAGCCGGGAAGGAGAGCTCGGATCCTGACTGCCTACTTCCCTGAAACACGGGAGCTCTCTGAAAACTATTGTTCCCAAAATGCACTGCTCCCGGGCCCTGCCTGGCTCCTCCACCACCCACTGCCCTGGGATCTGTGACTGTGGGCCACACTTGGCAGGACAGGATTCCCTCCATCAGGCCCCAGACAGCACCCAAGGGAAGTGTGGGGGGCATGGTTGAGAGAAGGGAGTGAGCAGAAATGTGCCCTGAGGCCTGAACTACAGAGCTCTGCATAGTGAGATGGACGTCCAGTTGTCAGGTTAGATGGGACCCTGGCCCTCTGTCTCAAGAATCCTGCAGAGAAGGAGAGAACCCACACCTACCTTCCTTCCTTTTACACTGATGAATTCATTCCAGTTGGAAAGGTAGGACATAGTTGGGTTTCCACAGCCATCTCCACTCCGCCCCTCATGGAAACTGCCCCCAAGCGCCTCGGCTCCTGGCTCAGCTGTACCACTTTGCTCCCTCCATTACTTCCAATGTCTTTCCGAAGGACCTCAGAAGATAGGAGCAAGAATTGCTTGCAAGATGCCTCTTGGGATTAGAAGGCACCAATTGTCTGTTTAATAGGTAAATGTAATAAACATAAAATACTATCTCTCAATACCAAGTTTTATGAGAAATAGCCACAATTTTCTCTGTGTGCTGTCGCAAGCTCCTGCTTGGTCGTGGAAAGCCATGGAAGAAAGAAAGAGGGAATGGGGTTGCTATGAAGCTTAGGAGAGAATCTTCAGCCTAACATCTCAAAACATGCCACATCACCTGGTCCCCAGAGGTTTTCCTGGGAGCCACCATGGAGGTCCCGCTGAGAATAAGAAGCTGGTAGCTTTGTTCCCCTTTTCCAGGCTTCCCTGGGAGCCTTCCTCCCCTCCCTTGAGGACCTTAACAGGAATGAGGGAGGCTGCTCAAGACCATCCTGGGTCCTAACCACATCACCACCATGGGCAGAATCTCCCCCTGCTCCCCAGATTCCTGTCCCCTAGTTATTTAAATACTGACCTAGATCCTTCTTTCTGTGAACGATTTGGCAGATATAATTTAAGTCTCAAGTCAATTGACCTTAAAAAAACAGAGATTAAGTGGGTCTGACCCAAATAGCTGAGCATTTAAAGGCAGGGAGTTTTCTCTGGCTGATGACAGAAGAGGAAGTCAGAGGGATTCAAATCACAAAGGGGGATTTTGCCTCTGCTGGTTTGAAGGTGAAGCTGGCCACATGAGAAGAAATGCCAACAGCCCTAAGTTGCTCAGAGAGGGCCCTCAGCGTAGTGGCCAGCAAGGAACTGAATTCTGCCAATATCCTAATGCACTTGACAGCAGATTTCTCCCCAGAGCTCCCAGACAATGGTTCAGCCCAGCCATCAACTTGAAATCAGCCTTGTAAAACTCTGAGCAGACAGCCAGCCACACCATGCCAGACTTCTGACCCACAGACCATGAGCTGATAAATGGGTGTCATTTTAAGCTACTATGAAGCCACAGAAAACTGGTACACCATCCAATGGCAACAAAATGCACCTCCCACCCTAGCCCTCACTGTGCTAAGCAGGGCAGCCAGGATTAGAGCCCCACTCTGTATGCATCTTTGCAGGAAATTCCCTGTCAAAGATCAAAAGTTGGCTCAGCATGGTTCATGAAAGGAAAACCAATTGCTCCCTGCCTGGCTCTGTGCCCCCTGATCTGAGGGGAAAGGGAGAAAGATCTGCCCATATAATAGTGTCCCTGGTAGCAGGGACGGCAGGGCAGCAAGTGTGACCCATTAACACATCAAGAGGATGCCAGGGGACGGCATCACTGAAGCCTGGCTTTGATTTTTCCAGGCATGAGGGGGAGGAAGCCGGCAATAGAGGCTGTGTTCTGAATCCAAAGCCATCTATTTCTATGCCTTCAAAAGGGAAAATCATCTAAGCCCTCACAAGGGGAAGAAAAGCGAAGACAGAGGGAATGAAAGTTTCCACAGCCAGGCAGCAAAGAGGAAGTTGCGGGGCCAGGGATCTGGGGCGGGGGGCCCCCGTGGACCGCCACCAGAATGTTAAATGGCGCCCCCACAGACCCGACGATTTGAGATTTAGGCATATTCGAGTTTTCTAAGCCTCAAATTAGCCCTTGTAAGAGCTTATCTTCTTTCCCCCCAATTGACTTTAATCAAGTGCTTCAGAAGCTGGGAAATATTTTAAGTTAATCAGGCCCTTAATGTGGGCGCCTGGGGAATGCGGCAGAGCTGCTTGTTCCTCCTGTTGGCCACACTTGGCCCATCTCTTTCCCTCCTCTCTTTTCCCCCCACGGTGTTTGAAGCGCCTGGCAGACTTGTCTCTCAACTGAAAGGGAGACTGAGGGAGAACGGAACGGTTAACGTGACACATGACGGCAACATGGTATCGTGGTTTTCCAACAGAGAGTGGCAGGCAGGTGCTCTTTCCAACCACAGGCTTTGTAACATGTCCTACCCAAACATTTCACTAGCACTATGCACTACTGCACGCTTGGCTCAGTTCCAAGCACCCCCAGCACAGAAACCTCCTGTCTGAACGCCAACCAGGAACCCAAGGTCTGACGAGATGATAAATGTCTGAATGCCAATAAAAATTATTAACATTGGGGGCGCCTGGGTGGCTCAGTCGGTTAAGCGTCTGCCTTTGGCTCAGGTCATGATCCCAGGGTCCTGGGATCGAGCCCCGCATCGGGCTCCTTGCTCAGCAGGGAGCCGCTTCTCCCTCTGCCTGCAGCTCCCCCTGCTTGTGCGCTCTCTCCGACAAATAAATAAAATCTTTTTTAAAAATTTACTAACACTGGTGGCGCTCAGTAGGTGCCCAGTGCTGTTTTGTATATGCAAATTAATGGACTGCTCACAACCGTCCCTTAATATGAACACTATGATTACTCCCATTTTACAGAGGATGAGACAGTACACTGAGGAGGCTAAGGAATCCACCCCTCAGAGATCTTTCCAGTTCATGTTCCACAGTGCTTGTGACTCTGGAGCGACGCAGAGACCCCAAGCCAGACATTTCCCACACTCGCAGTGCAGTCTGCATGCTGGTCACGTGAGACAAGGGATGAGGCTGTGGGGCTCCCCGAAGGGCAGGCGAGAGTCAGACATACTTCCAAATCTTAGGTCAGATCGCCCAGAAGCGGACCTGGAGATGAGAGTTTGTGTGCAAGAGATTTATTAAGGTAGAAGGACAAGAAACAGCTGAGCAGGAGGAGAAAGAACAGAAAAAGAGAAGAGGCCAAGCAAAGGCGTGAGTTCAGGTGGGGTCCCAGCTTCCACGGGACCCCAGGGGGCTCTGGAGCACAAATTACACCTCAGAGTCTGTCCTGCATCCAGGCAGAGAGCTGGCCTTTTGGACTCCCCAGCTGTTGCTCATTGACCACAGGCTGCCCAGGAGGCAGTGGGATTTCCAGGCTCCCGTAGTCCAAGGTAAGGCCTCCTGGGAGAGGTACGGGTACAAGAGTTAGAGACACAGTCCATGGAGCTGAGTACCAGGTGTGCAGAATTGGAAAAAAGGATCTGAGGGGATCTGGGCAGCGCCCCGACAGTGTCCACTACAACCTATCTGAATCTTGAAGCTTCTAACTAGCTGTGCTGCTTCAGGAAAGTTGCTTAACTTCTCGGAGTCTCAGGATCGACATCTGTGAAATGGGAATAAAGATTCCTATTCTTCTCCACAGTGTTACCGTGAGGATTCAATTCAATAAAATGAGCACGTCTGGTCTAAAATCAGCATGGGTCCCCAGATTGCAGCATCATGCCAACTGCAGTAAAATGACCCACAAACACAGAGGGAAGGACTAAAGCCCACTGAACAGTCATGAGTAACTCACAAGGACTTGCAAAAGCTCTCCTGAGGACCATCCCCCAACCTCCTCTGCCACGGAGGATGATGCCTGGTACCAAGCCCTTGGGCTGTGGCCACACAGCTGGATTGTGCCTTCCCATCAAACCCACCCACTGCTCCCCTGAAAACAAGCTCCCCGGGAAGAGTTGAGAGCTGTCCCCATGCAAAGCCCACTACCCCACTGCACATCAAGTGTCTGGGACTAGCTTCTCTGTTACCATCTGGAGGACAGCCCTGGTAAAGTTTGCAAAAAGGGCGCCATCTGAAAGGGGGTGCAAAGTAGTAAGTCTGGGGGCCTCTGCTAGAACTCTCTAATCTAGCTGCATTGTTCTAGCCCCCTGATCAAGTGACTCTGCTCACACTTCAGCTCACCTTCCCGAGAAACCCAGCTCTATTGAGCAGACAGGTAAAAGCCAACAATTAAATTGTCTTATCAAATTTTCGCAGCTCAAGTCGTTCAGTTGCCAGGGAAATGATTAGTGTCTGTAAATACAGGGAGAAAGTGTCAGGCCCAGAGGCTGCCGGCGAGCTGGGGAAGCTGAAGGCAGTGCCCAAGAAGGAAGGGGAGTGCAGGCCTCACTGAACTCGGAGTGTGGCCTCCTAGGAGTCCTCAAAGGGCTTCACAGGTCTTAAGCATCCAGGAAGCAAGAAGCGGCAGCTGACTTCCCTGAGGTCCCTGAGAGAGCCCTGCATATGCAGACAGCAGGTGGAGCGAGCGCAAAGACTCCACCACTGAGCTGCTGGGGGAAACAGGGGAAGCCACGCACCCAACCCGAGCCACGGTTTACTTATTACACCTAGCCAGGATGAGGGCAGACACCCGAGTCCGGGTCACACCTGGGGCCTCCTCAGTGCTCTGAGCACCAGGCTGAGAGAAAATTCTCTGCTACAGCTGCATCTGAACGCACTGGACGGCTTCCGCGTTGGACGGCAGAGCGGTCTGCTTTACTGATCAGACCTGAACCGGGACCCCGTCCTTCCTGCCCCGGACAGCAGGCCCTCCGTACCATGACCCAGGTTCTGATGCTAAGCTACAGATTCAGTGCGTGACCGGCGGAGGCCATATAGCCCTGTTGCAATAAAACATTCCTGTGCTTGCTGGAGAAATTGTTTTTTCCACTTGGGATATGAAAGGAGAAAGCTTAATGTGTCTCATTTTCCTGGAATGTGTCATTTAGATGAACTATTTGTATGTCGATGGTCCAGCCTCCACCCCCTACACACACACACACACAAAATCTACAAATTACACAGTTATGTGAACAAAACAGCCACATTTTTGACCCTTGGCATGGATTTTGACAACTATCACTCCTTTTATATGAGATTTCTTCCCTCTGGTTATTAAAAAGACAAAATCCATTATTGGTTTAAGCTCAGTTCTCTGGAAGTACAGAGGAGCGACAGAACCCTCCAGAGCTCGAATCGGGGGTTGGGGGCAGGAAACTGGGAGAAACACATCGGGTGGGGGTGAGGAGTGGGGGCCATCCCTTCTTTCTTTTGGATCAAGATATTCCTGTGGAGTAAAACCTGAGGAAGCAGAATTTAGACGTAGCCTTGCTCAGGCCCAGCCAGGCAAAGAGAGCCAGCGGCCAAGGCTGGACTCCTAGGCATATGATCTGATGGTCTAAAGCAGAAGCAGAGCAGAACTCCCAGGACAGCCTTGCTCTGGATGGTGGGAATCAGTGGGGAGTTGAGGTCGGCCTCTGTCCAGCCAAAGTGCAAGACCCTGGAAGCTGCACCCACCCCATCACTCGGCAGCCCACTGGAGGGGCCGCAGAGCGTCAGCCACAAAGCAGTCATGATGATATACACTTTAGGGCACTGTCACATTCACCAACCCCGGTGATCCCGGTAATGCCCCTGAGAGGTAGGTAGGGCAGCCTCTCACCACCCCTGGTGGGTCTCCTAGGCAATGTCCAAGTTCAGAAATTCTACCACTGTGTAATCCATTCTTCAGATAGAAAATCCAAGTCTCAATGGGCTTCATGGACTAGTGCAAGGTTAGAAAAACCTCTAAATGGTCTAGGACTAGAATTCAGGGTTTCTAACTCTGAATACAGTCTTCTCCTCCATTTCAGAACACTTGGAGAAAGACCCGCTCATGGACTGTAAAACTCACAGACCACCAAAAATCCGTCACACCCAGGTTGGAAACTCAGGAAGAGACGCTGGGCACAGGTATCCTGGGGAAGAGCAAACAGCACGGATGGTTTCCTTTCTTCCTTTCCTGTGGTCATTTATTGAGTGCCTCCTATATGTAAAGACTCTCTGTGTTTCAGCTTTCATAAAGTGAGGCACTGCTGCTTCTATTCTAAGCTCTAAATGCTCTGCTCACATGTCCCTCCCTCCTTTTCCACTTCGTTCCTTTCCATGTAAATGCCACCTGTATGCAGGACGAGGGGTGCACATCAGTGAAGGCACTGTGCGGAGGAAGGGGGGAGAATGTAATTTTCTTCTAAACACACAAGAATTTACAATGTGAGAATTTTCTAGATAGGTTAGTCATGTGTATTCCACAAAGTGAATCAGCTAAGTTAGAAAGATCCATGTGCGGACTGAATATACACCATCTTTGTTCGATTATGGAGGCCATGTGCCCATGCGGATCATCACACGCACTGAGTGGGACTCAGACATGAACAAGAGCATATGACCAGGATCTTGGGGAGATTTGCTGGGCTGTGGACCAGCCAAGCACGGAGGGGAGCAAACCCGCCAGACAAAGATAGTACACAAGAGTCAAGCTCGAAGCTAACAGAAACCCTGGCATTTTATCAAGCAGACATCTTCTCCCTTGGCTATTCTAAGATAACAAACTGGGAGTCTCCTGGAAGGTCATGGGTGAATCAGACAGAAAACTGAGCAGAGAGAGGATAGAAGCAAGAGGAAAGAGCCCTTCCCAAAATCAACATGATGCAGCATGCCTTTGTCAACTAAAGAGAAAGCCGTCCCGGGCATGAGGTCGGGTAGGGCAGGCAAGGCTGCTCAGTGACATGTGTCCCAGGGGTGGGAATTTCCCAGACTTGGTCCCAGATCCCCTCACTTACTATCCATGAGACCCTGGCTGAGCTCCAGATACGTCATCCACCTCCTGGGGTTTCTGTGTGTACCAGCGGACTCACCTAGGAAAGCCCCTCTTGTGGGTCCTGGGACAGGATAGGCATCCCTGTGCTCAGTTCTGGGGATATGGAAATGAAAGGACACATGTCCCTTCGGGCCCAGTGAGTCTTTAGAGATCATTTAGTCCCACTCATCCATTCAAGACATGAGAAAACTGAGACCCAGAGATGAGGGCTTGACCCAAGATGTTCATATGATTCAAGCCAATAGGGCCCCTTCCTGAGACTTCTCAAGTTGGAGCTGGAGGAAAAGGCTGTGTGGCTGGGGCTTTCAGCCCAGGCTAGGACTGCAGTGCGGTGAGGAAGATGCCTGGTGCAGAATTCAAGAAGAGAAACTCTTCAAACCTGTGGCTATGCCAATGCTTCCCAGTAAGTCCCCTCTATCAATTAAACCAGACAGAGGGAGTTTCTGTCACTTGCCACCAGAGAGTTCTGATTTGAGAACTTGCTGTGCCTATCCCCCTACATCTGCTTCTGCTTTATGACTCAACTGTTCTCTGCCTCACTCCTGTCCACTGGCACTAGGCTCTCTCCCATGCTGCAGACCCAGTGTCCCCTCCTCCAGCACCTGTCTGCACCAGGATCTCCAGAGCTGCTGCACCAGGATCTCCAGAGCTGTGGGGTGGAGCCTCCCAAAAGCTCCGTGCCCAGCCCCCACCATCAAGGGGCTTGATGGTCCATGCTGTTGAGCTAGAAAGAGGGAGAGTCTAGGAAAGAGCATGTGTCTCAGCTCAGGGGGCAGGGTGGACTGTGCTGCAACGGTGTCTGAGCAGAGGGATGGTATGACTCATTCTGAGTGATCAGAAATGACAAGGACAGGACAAGGTAGAAGGTACTGAGAACCAGGAGGCATGGCCAGTAAACTGAAGACTTCTGCCAGTCCTCCCAGATTCCACATTCCAGAAAATCACGGTCTCTTCTCCTGCCTGCCCAGACCCAAGGGCCGCCCGTCCTCCTTCTTCTGGCAAGACTCTGCCAGGATGCCCACCATCCCCAGCCTTATCTCCAGACCTAGTTACTGAGCCATCACTGAACCTAAGCAGGTCCCCCCTCCCCGCCTTCTCCATATTAGGACTGGAGGTTAAAGAAGGGACAGGAGAGCAGGTTTCCTGCTGTCTCTTCCATTGGACCAGACTGAGAGGAGACAAGATGGAAGCTGTGGCATGCCGTGGGAGAAGAAGTTTGGTGGCCAAACAGATTATTCTGGACGCATTAGGGTTTGGGCAAGCTATTTGCCAACATGGCTTCCATGTTGAGCTGATGTTGGCAGAAGCCCAGTATCTTCACTTGCAGGAAGCTGGGGAAGAACATCTGCCAACTCAGTTCTCCTTAAAAGGAGCACTCCTCTTCCAACAGGCACCCATGACACAATCACGAGGGTGGAGAAGCAGCCAGCGGCTACCAGAAGCAGGACCCAGCTTCCAGCCCAGAAGGAGTTTAATGTTTCAAATCACACATCACAAATCATTTTCTCTGCACATTCCTTGCAAGTTTGGGGGCATTCACTTTCCATCTTATCTTTCCTAGAGTGGATGCCAGGAGCTGGCCCTAGTGATGTTTGCATTTGAGCAACAGTGAGAATGGGTGTCAGCAGCCCCAGGGGCTCCTAGTAAGATGAAGAAATGGAGCAGGCTGTCTCCAGGCAAGGGAGAAGAGCAGGGAAGACTGGGATGGAATGGGATGAACAGCAAAGGAAGGAAGCAGAAAGGCGAAATAGGACTGGTTACTGCTATACAGAATTACAGTTTGCAAAGCGAACTCTAGGTGATGGATTCTGGAGTCTCATCACCAGGGTACAAATTCCAGAGGTGCCCTTTACTTACTGTGTGACCATGTATGAGTTACTCAACCTTTCTGAACTTGACTTTGCTTATCAGCAAAACAGTACCTACTTCCTAGGACTTGCCATGGGCACTGAATGAGATGACAAGTGTGTGACCCTTAGCATGGCATGTACCTAGCAAGCTACATCCAGCCTGGACAGGATTATCACTCTACCAGAACTTCTGGGAAATGTGGTTACACTAAAAACAGATAGATGGAAAAGCCTGCCTTCTGGTCTTTCTCATGATCTCAACAGACTGGCTTTGAATAGGTATGCTCACCTGAGTCATAGCCGACCATGCTACCTTGACCTGTGAAATCCAGAGCTCTAGCAAGGCAGACACAAGCCCAGCATCCACCTTTCACCTTCCATTGTCAAAGTAATAAATAATTAGAATGCTACTTAAATATATACAAATATCTAGGTCAGCTAACTTTAAACCATTGGAAATCAGTGTTAAGTGTGCCCTGGTTTTTCCTCGGGCTGCAGTCTTCTGTAAATGGGATCTGTGCCTATGTTATACAGATCATTTGAAAAAAAAGGTTCTGCTGCTTTAAAAAAGAACAAAGTTTGCAAACCACCATCCTAGATAATAGCACCTCTAGGTACAGGTTCGCACCTCTGTGACCCACTTGAAGTCCCTAGTTCCAGAGGAGATGCCTCTTGGAGAATGCCAAGCATCCAGCAGGTTGAGACCAAAACCCGGGGAATTACAGCTAAAGAAATGCAAGCCCCACTTTTGATACATGTTGGTAGTAAACACAGAATGCATGATGTAATTATTTCTTTTGTTTTAAGAGACACTCCTTTCCCACCGCTGAGGCACTGCTGTCAATTTAACAAAGCCGAAATTCAGTTCCTGGAGAGATAGGGCCTCCGTTTCAAGGACTACCTTTGAAAATACATTTGAAAGGAAGAGAGCAAGGTTTTTTGAGGGGAAGAGCCAGGGATTGAATAAGGGGTAGGAAAGGTGACCCTGGCGGAGAGACCCCACTCCAGAAAGAAGGTTCCTGCAGGTCAGCGATCAGTCTGTCCCAGGTAAAAGGCCAGGGTCACCCTCTGCCCTGCTTCTGCCCTGGTCCTGGCACCCTGGGCCTTGAGGGAGGAGAAGTCAGCGGCAGGAGTAGGTAGCCCCCAGGGTCAGGGAGTGAGGAGGGGCTAGGGAGGCCAGTTAGTAAGAAGACAAGGAAGAAACCATTGGTAAGACAATGAAAATGTCCACATAGGGCCCATGCGTGCCGTCCAGCCCCAGGGCCAGGTTTTCAAATCAGGATGTACTGAAGTATAATACCTAAGGGTCTTTGCTAAAGACAGCAGAAAAATCCCCTCACACCTAGGTGGCAGCTGACCCACAGAGAAATCCCCTGACCACCACCATCTAGGACATGTTTTCCTTGAAAATATCACATTTATTTGTATTAGGAACACCAGGGAAGGGAGTCCTTTCAACTACTTGATTTTTGTGTGTGTTAAAAGAACTCGTAAAACTTCAATACCAGAGAATTATTTTCCTTCAACACATTTACATCAGGATTTTTTTTTTTTTTTTTTTTTGGTCAAACAAAAACAAACACTGGTTAACTTTTTTTTTTTTTTTAAGTAAGTTATTAGAAGGAAACAGGGTCGCTCGCAAAATCAAAGGCAAAAACATAAACGATTTATGCCTTGGGAGGGAGGGAACTGGTGGCTTATCTTTCTAGAATGTGGGGAGCTAGAGGTGGCCTCCCTCACCTCCCCCTTGCCCCAACTTTGGGCAGAGGGATGGACAGGTCCTCCCAAGCATATCAAAGGAAGAGGGGGGTAATTCAATTTCCCCATGGGGAAAAATCACACTTAGGTTTTGACAATTGATCATTTATGTGTCTTTTTCTTGTGAGAAAATAGCTTTTAGCCAAACTCCCAAACCTCTGGGAAAAGTTGGGCATTCTATCAAAGTAACAGCGGAGGGGGTGGGGGAGAAGGTTCTTTTTATCTCCTTCCATCTTCATACATACAGTGGATTAGATGCTGATTTATTTGGCACTAAGGGCCGCTGTTAATCAGTTGTATGTCAGCAATCATTTTCCAGCGACATTTAAATTACAAAGCATGGTGGGATTAACTGCACTTTTGCAAATTACCTCTTTATAAAAGTATGAGTAAACCTGATGCGCACTCCGGGGGTGTCATCACCCCGTTTACTTTCGCTGTGATTCTGGGGATTATGACAAGGCTTGGTTTGAGCTGCTGAATTCGGCTGGATGTGTTTAACAAGGCATCTTAGAGACCTGGGATTTCCTGAGCCAGTTCCCAAAGTGACAACAGCAGACTTCTTAGGGTCACGGCTGGCAGGAACCCCCGCTGAACTTGGGGATGGTGCCTGTCCTCCCGTCCTAGAGAAGGGGGGCCAGGTGGCCTGGGCACGGGGCTGCCCTGCTGCAGAGCACACAGCACAGAAGGCCTCCCGCCTCCCCCATCCGCAAGGTCTTGGGCTGTCTGCCCCTTTCAGTGCGAATAAGAAGGTTCAGAACAGCAGGAAGGGGACTAACAATCCTTGGATTCCTAATAGGCTCCAGAAATTGTTTTTGGCTTTTCTGGGGCTTCCCTCTTGATTCTATACACATTAATAGGAAAAAACGAATTTGGAAAACCCTGAAGAAAATAAAGCCGAGAAAGGAAATTACCCAAATCCTACAGCCCAGGGACATCCATCAGCATCTTCAGACCCTTGCTTTAGCCCACCCCCACCCCCTCCCCCGCACCGGGGTCAAGGGGGAGGGCATGCACAGGTGTGTTCAGCTATGCGGTTGGCAATACTTTTCTGGAAACAAATAGGGAATAAATAACTAAATTTATGTGCATAATTAGGGTCATAATCTATGCATATTCTTGCATCCCGTATTTGTCACTTAACACGATAATTGTGTTTCCCCGTGTCATTCTAGTCTTCAAAAATAACATTTTAATAACTTGTGATTTGATTTTATAAGTGATGCAGGCCCTTGGTGAGGAACTCGGGGGCATAGAGCACAGTATGTGGCCCTGATTAGCTCACCACTAGCCTCCAATCATGGCTTACATTTTGCCCCAGTCTATCCATTTCACTTTTTCCTATTCCTAAATCAACTTGTGTGTGTGTGCATATTTATGCATTTTTGCATACACGCATTTGTACAACTTTGCATTCCTCCCCATCTACTTATCATTCACTCACATTACTCATGTGGTAAGTTTTTTCTTGTGACTTAAATGCTGTTTTTAAACCTCATCTGAATGACAAATTCATATTGCATTATACGGTAGTACCATATTTTTGCCTCTCCAATACCCAATTTGGGGACATTTGGGTTGTTTCTAATGTTTAATATGATAAATAGTGCTGTAAAGAACATCTTGTCCCATGAAACTTTATGTCTGTCTCTAATGTTTTCTGGAATCTTTGGGAAATTAATTAAAACTTTGGCTCGGTTTTATATTAGACTTAAAAGGCTGTCATTGCTGCCCGCCCCAAGTACACTTAGTGAATACTGAAATTCTCACTGAAGTGGCAAGTGATTTCTGTTTTGATAGGATGCTTCCATGACGGAGCGCTCACTACCAACTGAATCAGGTCCTTGCACACTTGGGCATCACAAACAAGGTCTGCCCTTAGATCGAAACAGAATTTACATATCAGAGATATGGGGAACTAGTTAATGCCTTTTCATGGGTTTATCAAATATTAAGACATTTCTCTACCCCTTCCTCCTCCAGTCTAGTAAACCTGAGTCATTAGAGTTTCCTTCTGAAGCCCGGATGTTGGGACTCCTCCCCATCATGGGCCCTCTTTCTACGAGAGAGGCCTCGCCTTTGCAGGGTGGCCCCTAGCTCTTTCTCCAGCTCACAGGGATTTAGGAGAATGACCCTTGAACCCTCTCTAACTGATATGGTGTAGACGGGCCATAGCCACACCCTGGGGACAGTGGTTGCACCAGGGTTGAGTTCACCTACAACCTTTGGGGCCGGACTGTCCTGGTTCTTGGCCCTGCTCCAGCCCTCAGCAGCTGTATGACTTTGGGCATGTTCCTGAACTTCTCTGGGCCACCAAGGTTGTAGGAAAAATGAAGTGAGATGACGCATATGCAGAGTTCACACAGGCCTAGGGGAGGGTTGGCCCTAGATGCTGTGCAGACTACCCCAGGGGTAGGATTCTGGTGATGAATTCTTCACCTGGGCAATTTCAGGACAACATGGAAGAAACACATCATTCAAGGACCCCCTTAGATCGTACAGGGACAAACTCTCTGGTCACAGGGTTCTGGATGAAGCACCCAGGGTTTCTGATGTGCCCACAGGGTGCTGTATGGTGGGGAAGAGTACGATGGTGAGCTCACCAGATAGGACTAGTGTGCTTGGACCTGCTTATCTAGAGTATCCCCGTCAGGGACATAGGGCCTGTAAGTCAGACATGCCCAATAAGGAAGGAGGTTTCAGGCATGGCTGGTTCCAGGTCACCCACTCTGCTCTGCTTCTGAGAAGTTGAGCCACCTATGCGTGTCCACACACACATATACCCTTTTCAGGAGAAAACTCCCAGATCCAGGACCTCAACACCTGGGATCAGCTCTGGAAATGGAACAAATAAAAGCCCAAAAACAAAACAGAGCCAAGAAAACAGGCCTTGGTTTAGCATTCCAAAATAAATGGCATTTTGCATGCTACTGTGATCTGGTCAGAAAAGAACATGTTTGTAAAGTTTGTTACAATGTAATTTGGGGAGAGGAATGGAAGAATGATTGGAACCACTCTCGCAGCTCTGACGATGGTCCCACCACTCCCACCGTCTCTGGTTCTGACCCAGCGGTCAGAACAGCCATACCAGGTGCAGCTCAGAGGGAGAAGAGAGGGCCTAGTGGCTTCCCTGCTCTCCGGGAAGCCACCAGGCCCACAGTTCAGGTGACACGGGGACAAGGCATGTCAGGAGGGCGGACAGCTGCCTAAATTTCATTAACTCGGAGCCTCTGAATGGAGCTCATGAGATGTCAGTGAACAAAGGTGTTGAAATGTCTTTCAAACTTCGTTTCAAGGATGGATTATCATTTTCTCTCCCTGCTGCTTTTATGGTCGTTACGGCTGCTAAGATGCCTGTTGTCTTCTTGTCTGTGCTCCCCCGGGGTACCCTCCAGAGGATCCTCCAGAGAGGATTGGAGTTGCAGGCCCCAGTACATCCTGCTCTGACCCTGTGCCTTCGCATGGCCGTTCCTTCCCGGCAGAAGGCCTCCCCCTGCCCTGTCCCTTGCATAAACTCCTATTCATCTTTTGAAACCCATTTCAAAGCCACTGAAACCGAGGAACCTGGGAGTCATCCGTTTCTGACAGATCCCCTCATAGCCTGTTAAAAGTTCCCACTGTTTTTACCTCTGAGGTCCTCCCCCTTTCGCTCCATCCCCACCGCCTGCCAAAAGGCCTCATCGCCTACCCCCAAATATGGCCCACCTCTATGTACCAAGTATTGGACCAAGTAAGTCACAAGCATTTCGTCCCTCAGCAGCCCTGCGCCCCACACCGCCCCCCCCCCGCCCCCGAGAGATGGGTGCGCAGATCCACCACTCACTTGTTCTATGACCTTGGGCAGTTTGCTCCCTCCCTCCTTGGCCTCAGTTTTCTCACATATAAAATGGGGAGCTTGGACGACATTGTCTTTAAGACCCCTTGGAGTTCTAAAACTTGGCACACTTCACAGTTTCTTCCTTTAAAAAAAAATGCCCCAAGTGGGCTGGTGTTTTCAGTTTTATATTTGGAACTGAGAATGTTCTGATCAGATGGACTCCATGAGGTATCCCAGCAGGGCCTCCAGAAAGCCGACTGGAACGAAACACAAGACCTCTTGGAGGGGCGTGTTGCAGCTGAATTTACAAAATAACTTTCTAGTTCTGTACTCCTGAGAAATGAAAGGACGCGGGCCTTAGAAATAACAAGACCCCTCTGCCACCTACGAGAACCACTTCCTGGAGTTTCCTGGGCCTCGGTTTCCTCCCCTGTAAAATGGGGATAAAAGTAAACTACCGTAGACACCTTTGGGGAGAAATAAAACCCACAGTGTCTGTAAAGTGCTTGTAACTACCGGCAGTTAATATTACTATTAGTATTAGTATAGTATTAGTATTATATTAGTATGGTATTAGTATTAGTATAATATTACTAACTATTGTCACTTTTAGCTAAGCCACAACTTCAGGGGCGGGTGCAAGGGGGCCCCCGCCCATGCAAAGCCTCTTTGGTAATAAAATCTCCTTGGGACAGACCACAGAAAGACATCTATCTGACAGCACGGGCAGGTCCTGTTGCCAAAAGCCAGACCCACTCTGGCTTAATTCAAGGAAGACCCCAAGGAGCTCACCCATTTTTTGCAATCACAACTTGAGGGAATCCTAACACCCAGGCCTGATCCTGAGGGCAGCCGATGGCCTTCCCTCCTTGAAGGTGTCCACACCGAGACAACATGACCCTCTCTGAAAAGCAGGGAAAGATCTATGCCTGTATGGTGGCCAGTCTGCGTCCTGAGCTATGGAGGCAGAGAAGCCGGGAGGGTGCAGGAAAGCGGGGTAGGTGTTAGCCTAGCCATGCAACAGCAGTTAAGGGTACTACAGAACCTGGGGCACCCAACGGAGACCAGAACCCTTTACGAACTCAGAAGAGTACTCACCCCAAGAAACAGAAGAAAGTAGCACGGCAACCTGACGGGTGAGTCAAAGCTACCCCACCCTGACGCTCCCAGGTCTGCACGAGCAGATCCACATTCTTGGAAAAGCTTCTCTCCCCCTGCCCCCCCTTTTTTTTTTAAAGATTTTATTTATTTATTTGACAGAGAGATAGAAAGCACAAGTAGGCAGAGTGGCAGGCAGAGGGAGAGGGAGAAGCAGGCTCTCCGCCGAGCAGGGAGCAGGACCCCAGGATCATGACCCGAGCCGAAGGCAGCCGCTTAACCAACTAAGCCACCCAGGCGCCCCTCCCCCTGCCCTTTTTTTTTAAAAAAAAACAACAGTAGTAACATCAGGATTCAAACTTTACTTGAAGTCAGCTTGTTTACGGAACAAAGGTCTAGGTTTGGGAATTCCTGGACACCATGAATAAAGAAGGATGCGGAGCTTTTGTTTTCAGACTCAGTGAAGAATAGGAGCTTTGCTACGGGGCCAGGGGGTTGGCAGCCTGGTGGCACGACAGGGTCACCCAGGCAGCCTTCAGAAACACCAACACCTGACTCCACCCCAGGCCATGAAATTGGCACCTCTGTGCATGGGACACGGTGCAGATAAACCAACAGAACCCTGGTGCTCCAGATAACAGCTGATAGGAACAGTGACAGCCTTCCCCACCCATATAATGCAAGAAGCCATATGCCAATCTCGCAGGGCCACTGCAAAGATTAAATAGGTCAGCTCCTGTGAAATGCTTATGAGCACATGCCCAGCTCCTCCCCAGACCGGGAGGAGCGCGAGTGCTAATATCAGGCCATGTGCGACACCTGACATCATCACATAGGTGGGAAGCTCGCTCAAGCTCAGCAGTGTAAAGCAGAGGCCCCTTGCCTGGGCCCCAGCGTCCTCTCCTGTGAAATGGGATAATAACTACTGACCCCAGAAAGTCCTTCTAAAGATTCAGCGATGTGAGTTATGTGAAGCTGAGCACACGCATGGCACTCGTTGGCCCTCACTGCAGGAAAGAGTAAGGTGTAACCTCGAAATGCCCCCTCACAGAGATGACTGTTTGAGTGACTTGCCAAAGGTCACCAGCTGGTAAACAGAATACCCAAGACTGGAACCTCAGTCTGTCTCTTCTCCACAGTCCGAATTTTCCCCTCCTCATCAATCACCCCACTCTTACAAGGGTTTGATTGCTTCTCCCCTGAGAGCTTCAGCCCTCAGCCCGGCATCCGAGGTCTTTGAGGCTGGGCTCTAACCAACCTTTCTGATCCTACCACCAATCACGTCCACTGCTCCTCGAACGGGCACTACGCATCCTCGCCCTGGGGCCTCAAGTCCCACTTCTGCACGTGCCTCTTCCAGAGCCTGGTGCAGACACCTGTCCCTGTGATCTGCCCACCGGACATGCTTCTCCCTCTGCTGAGGTCCCCTGTCTGTTATTTTGGTGCTTCAGATCCTCCTGCATCTCACTTCCAGGCGTATCCATCCTGCCGGACTGTGTGAGCTCTTAACCCTGGAATCTGTCCTCATTCCTGTTCTGGCCACTGCCTTCACGCATGCAACCTAATGCCTCCTGGCTTTCAGTGGGGGTGGAGGGAAACATGTTGTCACAAATTGACCCATTTGATTCATAAGAGATGTCACAGACATACTTAACACTATTAATTTTCCATGAGATTTGGCTGCGAAGTGTTTGGCAAACTGTCCATGATGAGTTTTTGACAGCCAGTCATGCTGGAAATTTGGGGCAGCAGATGGGTGTGGTTGGCAGCATATGGCTGAGTGTAGGTTCGGTGTTTATGCATTTTTACAAACTATGATATATTTAAGCATAAAAAAGGGAAGGAATTCAAAATTAAGTTGTGCATTTTGAGGAGTTGTGTTCATGCTTTTAAACGAGAAGCGAGTTTAGGGTTGCAGGCAGGCCCGGGGTGGGGGCGAGCATTGGGCTTTGGTCCCACGGCTGCCACCACCCGGGATGTGACCTTAGGCCAGTTAGTCCCTCTTTCAGAGTCTCTATTTTCTCAACTGTCAAGTAAGGAAGTCAGACTAGAATACGTTTGATGCTGAATGCCAATTCAGTGGGGTCTAGACGCTGCTATTGGTTCTCTGGGACCATCAAGGAAGGAAAAAGCTTTGAGTGCTCTTGCCCCTAGAATGACCTCTGTTGCTGACCAGGGGCCTATGTTTTCTGGATTCATTTGACCAACAGATTCCAAACTATCTTTCCAATAAGGAACACATTGCCCCATAGGATCTGGGCTTTAGGGAAACAGGTCAGATTCCATTTGTTTTGTGGAAATACATCTGTGCCTTCGCTATCTGGTAACTCCCAGGATCATTAGTAAATCTTGGCTCTTGGAGATCCAGCTTATCCAACAACTGCCTTGTTTTGTGGATGGGGAGAGTGAGGCCCAGGAAGGAAAGTGACTTACCCAAGGTCATAATGGCAACAGGGTAAAGCTGGGGCAAAGACCCTGTTCTCCTGGTTCAGGGACTCCCTAACTGCACATACTGTGCTGTGGAACTTAAGGTAGGCATGGCTGGGGTTAGAGAGAGATCCTGAGCCCTCCTGGAAGGAGGGGATTGGATACAGAGCCACGTGAACCCTTCATCCCATCTCTCCTGAGGTCAAGCAGGTCAGAGCTGGAGGGTATTGGAGGATGTCTAGCCCTCTGCTACCTATACTGGAAGGAGCAGGCCATAAGCTAGGAGCAGGAAAATCCCCACCCCAGTGGTATTTGGGCGGGGGGGGGGGTGCTTTGGGAGGTAATTAGGGCCAGCTGAGGTCATGAGGGTGCAACTGTCATGATGAGAGTAATGCCTTTATAAAAAGAGGAGGAGACACAGAATCTGGTTCTCTGCTCTCCACCCCATGAGGACACAACAAGAAGACGACCATCTGCAAACCAAGACAAGTGTTCTCTCCAGATACTGGATCTGCCAGCACCTTGATTTTGGACTTCCAGCCTCCAGAACGGCGAGCAATCTATGTTTGTTATTTAAGCCAACCAGTCTATGGTCATTTGTCATAGCAGCCCGAGCTAAAACACAAACCTCATACCACCTCTTCATTTCATAAATGAATAACTGAAACCCAGACGGGTAAGTGACTTTGTCAAAGCCACACAAGACCGAGGACATTGAGCTGAACCATAAGTGTCTTTGTCTTTCTGTCCCACACCTTTCTAAAGGGTCAGGAAATTCTGCACCCTTATGGCACATCCAGAAAAGGCCAGAGCCTCTCCACACATCTTCCGAAGCACTAGAATGCTCAAGTCAGGAGGGCTTGAAAGATTTCCTGTTTTTAAAGATTTTATTTATTTATTTGAGACAGAGAGAATGAGAGAGACAGAAAGCACATGAGAGGGGGAAGGGTCAGAGGGAGAAGCAGGCTCCCTGCCGAGCAGGGAGCCCGATGTGGGACTCGATCCCAGGACTCCAGGATCATGACCTGAGCCGAAGGCAGTCGCTTAACCAACTGAGCCACCCAGGCGCCCCAAGATTTCCTGTTTTTAAAAAACTGAAATCGAAAAGCGCTGTCATTTTCTTTAAATACATTCTTTTGAATAAAACATCTATTCTTGATGCCAGCAGCAAGCTTCGAAGCATGTTCAAGATGACATGATTGATAACAAGAAGGCTTCTTCAAGATGTTTCTAATTTCATCTTCCTGGTTAAAGAATGCAAACTTTCTAACATGATGTATGGTCTGATAAGAAGGTGTGCTCGAACCGAAGTTATTTATTTATGCTTCCATCTTTGACAGATGAATATTAACTACTGAGAAAATTGTTAAGCCAATTAGTAAAAGCTGAATAATGTCCATAGGAGAATGTGAGCTCAGAAATACTAGTTACTTCACATCCCAATGCAGAGCTGCAGACATTCCCTGCCTTCCTCTGGGAGGCTGTAGCCAGGCAGAATGTGGTGGCTCCTCTTCCCCCAGGGGGCCCTCCAGTTGGCCTTGATGATGCCCAACCCGAGAGCGGATTCTGGGATGCCCAAGGGAGAGGCACTCCTGCTCCTGAATTCCCTCCATGCAGGACCTGCAGGAAAACCGCATTGCTGTTGGTCTTGCTACTCAGCCACTGGCTTCCAGGAGGGCAGGCAGGTAAAGCAGGGCAGGAAGAAGCTCCAAGGATGGGCTCTGCCTACAGAACAGAGTCTGCTGTAGGGGAAAGGGTGGTAACAAGCTGCCACCCCCCCATCTCCTCCTATTCTGCTCTGCTCTTCATGCCCACCTTGCTCCCAAGAGTTGTACGTGCTACAAATCTTTATTGAGCACCTACTATGTGCCAGGCACCAGAAATATGGAAGGAGCACAGTCCCTGCCCTCATGGGGCTTCCAGTCCAGAAGGAATTAGGGCAGTATTGCACTACTTGGGGGCCCTGAGTGAGCACATACACTGGGACAATGTGGTTCCCACCCCTTGAGTCTGCCTCATTGCTGAAGCTGAGAGAGGGAGCTGGAGGGGCTGATGGCAGCTTCCAAAATTAACAAAAGGTTAATTTATCCAGCACATGCTGCAAATGTTGTGTTCCGCTTCCAGAAATGAAGAACAAACAACCTGAGATTTCACTTGAAGGCTGTAAATTATTCTTTCCCCCAGAACCCTGGGCACCAATTTGTCATCTTGCGTTTTGGAGCCCATTGCTAATTTTTAATAATTTCTTAACAACAGCTTGCTCCATATTAACATAACACCACCATGATGCGATTCAAGACAGCAGTGGCCTTTGAGGTGCAGAAGGACGTCCTCTCCTTCAGCCACCCCCTTAATGCCCTGCATATTTAACCAATGATCAGCTCTGCCTACAAACTGACCTGCATGGTTTTTTCCATTGCAAGTACCTTGTGTCTAAAGGAAAAGCCCTCTCTCCAACCTGAACCAGCCATGCTCATTAAAAACCCAGCAGGGCTATCATTCCCTTCTGTCCCCTGAGTCCCTGTGCCTTGTCTGGGAAGTATGGGACTGAATTTGCCATTACACTCGCCTGCCAGCTTGAAGAACCCCAGATACTACAATGGACTGCCCATCTGAGCTGAGAGGAACCTTGGGGATATTTCCATCCTACCCCTTGATTTTTTCCTATTCCAGAGAAGGAAAGTGCCTCCATCCACAGAGAATGTCAAACACACACACACACACACACACACACAGGAGTGTCAGGCCTGGGGCATGAACACCCCCAGCTCTTGGCCACTAGATCATTTTGACCAAAGCACACTGGTGTTCTACCCTGGGGTTTGTCCTCCTCCCGGCCCCAGTTCATCCTCCTGGGATCTAACACCCTAAATAAACTGCAGAATTCCTGGGAACTCTTCAAGAATCCAGCCCCATGTGTATGATGGGAAACATCAGCAATTGTGGACAGGACGTTCAGACGTGTGATTATGTATAGCTATTTCTAGACCCCCTCTGGACTAAAGTCTCTGGTGTTCCAGAAGAGAGTCCATGGAATTTCAATTTCTCCCTGAACATAAGTACAGAATTTGCAATGTTACAACATGTTTTCCATGACCAAATTAATTAGCTTCTCTCCATCCCCACCTAACGAAATGCAAGAGGTCCAAATACCTGGTTTCAGCCCCCAGAATCCATCCTTAAGTTTAATGCAAACATTGTTCTTCATTGCTCAGCTGGATCTTCTCTGAGAGGAATTTCATTGTAATATGATTTGGACAAACCCACAGAATAATATTAAAACCATAAACTATATGGAAGTACATACGATGGCAGGCAGAGGGGATAAGTCAGGAACTCTGAGAAGTTATCATGCTCCAAATTCAGTGTCACAGTGTCTAACTACAACTCATAATGTTAACTCTCAGACTGTTTAGGCATCTTTATTTCTTGTCAGGAAAATAGTTATCTCTTGTCATGTTGGACTGCCTGAGTATCCATCTTATATCAAAGACAACAAACATATGTAATTTTATATGTTCCTGCACCCATCATTTTAGTACAAAAGGACTTCAAATTCAAATTAATACACTCGTTCAGAATGCCAGTTTTGAAAACCTCAGCACAGCAGTCAACGAAGAACATTACAGGAGACACGCAACTCGTCCTGCCCTTTTTTTTTTTTTTTGGTAAGACTGAAGGAGAGAAAAAGGGGTGTTTATCATTGTAAGTCACTTCCGAAAGTGTAGAATTCTCCCTTTCATCATTGTAATTTGGTGATCAGCTCCATTAACATGTAATTATCTTTTAGTGGGAAGTGAAACTTTTTTATTTGTCATGGAATTTGCAAAGAAATATACCAACCCCACCCGAGTTCTTGGTGCCTGCAGGTCTTCTGGATTTGAGCTTTGGTGGTGCCTCAGGACCAAAGAAATGGGGTGATGAGGAAATGAGTCAGACAGAGAAGGACAACTATTTTATGTTCTCACTTATGTGTGGAATCTGAAAAAGCCAAATTCATAGAAGCAGAGAGTAGAATGGTGGTTTCCAGGGGCTGCAGAGCAAGGGAAGGGGAGAGATGCTGGCCCAAGGGTACAAACTTCCAGTTATAAGATGAATAAGTTCTGGGGATCGAATGTACAGTGTGACAATTATAGTTAGCAATACTGTATTGTACAATTGAAAGTTTCTAAGACAGTAGCTCGTAAATGTTTTCATCACAAAAAGAAATGGTACTTATGTGAGGTGATGGAAGTGTTAACTAACCCTACTGTGCTGATTATTTCGCAACATATAAATGTATCAAATCATTTTGTACACCTTAAACTTACACAATGTTACCTGTCAATTGTATCTCAGTAAAGCTTTCCGGGGGCGGGGGGGAGATTTTTTTAAAGCAAGAGATTATAGAGTTGAGTGTCAGATGACAAGGATAAGGGAAGATATGGGAGTTACATGTGGGCAGTGAATTTGGAGAACTTACTTCTCCTTCCACCACGTACTGGTCCTCTAACTTGTGGTAACTTATGTAATACCTTACTGTGCTCCCTATTCCTCCTTTGTAAAGCCAGGGTAATGATATCAGGTCCTTCACAGTATTGTGGAACTAAATGACTGGAAAACCTTCAACAACAGCCTGGGTCATAATAAGTGCTCAATAAATGTTAGCTGTTTATCCATTTATCCCTTCCAAACACCTGAGAGGTCCTTTCCTTGTATCTTTTCATCTCTCTTTAACACCTTCTCCTTTTGCCTTTCAAACATGAACATCACCAAATTTCATGAGATTGTTGGGTTGAAATCTACATGCATTACTGATCTTACTAATGATTCCAAATTGCCCTTTAAAAATACGAGTGTATTTTGCATTTGGTATGCACACAATGCTGACAAGAGAAACCAGTAAGTAATTTCAAGACCATGAGAAAGTTACTAAGTGTGTGCGAGCTTTCAGTGTGTATTTATTTTCAATGAAAGAAAAGACAATCATCTTGATAGCTACGAGAAGTGTTTCTGTATAAATGGAAATAAATTATTCTTGCTCACTCAACTCAAAAACACAGAAGAAATGGAGTGATGATGCCAATGTCCCCCCCCCCACACACACACACCTGACCCTGCCTATATTTCCCTAAAAAAAGAGAAAGCATCAAACCGAGCTCCTGCATCAACCCTTACCATCCCCTTGAGCGGGTCCCACCTTCCCTTCTTCCTTTGTCTTCCAGCTCAGAAGAGGCTCTCAATTTACCACAGACCAGTCACTCCAGTGTGTCTGGAATCGAGCCTCTGATCTGTCTTCAAATTTTCACACGTCCCGTCCTCCCTCCCTGGATTATCCATCCTGCACCACCCACCAAGCCCTCACCCCCCTGAGCGTTCCCATCAGTACAAAAGCTCACTCCTGAGTCTCCCATCTGGAAACAAGAACACTCTCTCCTGACGCCACGCTCCCACATCCTTCACCCAGGAAGTGTCCTCCCACCGGGTCTGCTCCTACCCATCTACTAGCAACTCACTCCACTGGGGCTCCTGCACTCAGACCTCTGTGGAAACTGCCCCCTCTCAAGTTACCAGGAAGTCCCTCTTCCACTCAGATGTGACAGTTGGCACGCCCAGGGTTCAGACCCGCTAGCGGACATTGGCGGCCCTCTTCCCTATTCCCTCAGCACACACCACACCTGAGCATGCAGACCCAGGCAGGCTTCAACCACAGGCACCTGCAACTGGGCTTCAGGGCCTTTCCTGGTCACTGGAGCGTGCTCAGCTCACACAGGCACCAGAAGCCCCAGGGAGTTAGTACCTCCTGGAAGCAGCCCTCAACCCATAACTGCCAGGATTTGGGGGATAAATATCCCAGCTCACTCACCTTTTGTTGGGGATAACCTTGAGGCATGTTCTACAATATCTACCAGAATCCCCATCCCAGGTTGAACCCCAATGTGATTACTTAATGCTCCCTTGGTCAGGGGAGACTGAATTATACCCCCCAAAATTCCTATGTTAAAGCCCTAATACTCCCTTTCTCTCCCCAGACCCCACTACGGGAGGCCCAGTGAGGAGGCAGCCATCTGCAAGCCAGGAAGACAACCTTCAGCACAAACTGATCATGCTGGCCCCCTGATCCCAAAACTAGGGGGAGTAAATTGCTGATGTTCGAGCCCCCCGTCTATGGTATTTTATCCTGGTAGCCTGGACGAGTACATGGGTTTTGTGATTAGAATTAACAGACACCGAAGCCAGCTGATTTAAGGGCGAGGTCCAGGCTGGAGATAAAAACGCAGGAGGCCTCAGCATATGGCCGCGTTGGTAAAACAAAAGGGGAATAAGATGCTTCCTATCTCACAGGTGGCTATGAGGATTGAAATGGATACTTCACCTCAGTTGCAGCTGGGGAAACTAAGCTAAGACAAGAGGAATCGCTTGCCTGGCATTTTTCTACCATTGAAGATTGTTTTTAAAGATTTACAGACCCAGCAATAAAGGAGGAAGGTGGAGTTTCACTGTACCTTGATATTCAATTAGACAGAAGGGCACCAATAAGCCTTCAAAATGCCAACGCCCATGAGCGTTCTTTAGTCCTGAGTTTGGGGCTGTTTCTTCATCTAATGCTGCTGGCCGGTCATCCTGAAATGATGCTCTCCCAACTTCCTAGCAAGAAAGGGAGGAGAAAAAGGAAAAATCAAAAGGCAAAAAGGGAAAGTGACTGGGGTTGATCCCCTAGAAGCAGAGCCTGTGACAGGACCGCAGTCAACGAGGGAAGCTGCACGGGGCAGGGGAGGTGCTAAGGAGGATGTGACCTCAAATAGAGACAAACCTCACCCCCCAGGAAGTTCTGGAGCATGAACTGCACCAAAGTAGGTCCCAGCTGGCAGAAGGAGACCAGCCATGCGTGCTCCCCTTAGTCAGTAAATGGAGCGAGCAGCCGGGGCAGAGAGAGGGAATATTCCGGGGCCATGGAGCATAGGCAGCCCCTGTGTCGCTGAGGGCAATTCTGCAGGGAAGGGGGCAGCTGAGAGTCATTAGCCTCCAACGCTCACAGTAGCTGGAAGGTGAGCTGCACCTCCTCCTCAGAAAGGGGATCTGGGGAGAGGCCCAGCTATGTCTTCCACAGACAGATGGCGGGGGAGAGGAAGGGAGGTAGGAAGAAGGAAGGGAGAAAGGAAGGAAGGGAGGGAGGGAGGAAGAAAGGAAGGAAGAGAGGGAGGGAGGCAGGGAGGGAGAGAGGGAGGAAGGGAAGGAGAAAGGGAGGAAGGGAGGAAGGAAGAGTTGTATTAACTGATCATCTGAGAAGTGCACTAGAGCCTTTCATTCTCATTATTGCAATCTTCCTGAAAACCCAGCAAGGTCAGTGGGTGAGCATTACTCATTCCAGCTTCCTGATAAGGAAAACAGGGAGAATTCTTCCAAAATTTCAAAGGAACAATGAAGTGACCCCCACCCCCAGAAATGACCAACCAATGTGAGAAAGTATCAGATTACTTACTCTTAAAGACCAGCCCACAGGTCCCAGAAGGACCTCAAAACCCCAATTCTAGGATTAGGGAGAAGGTGTCAGACCTCTATTTCCTGTACTACTCAAACTTTCCAGACCTCAAGTTCCAAGTCTGTCAAATGGGCATGGCATTAACTGACCGGGGTAGACTAATGATCTCCAAAGATGCCCACGGCCTACTCTCAGGGACCCGTGAACGGTATGGCAAAGGGGATTTTACAGATGTGATTATGTTAAGGGTCTCGAGGTAGAGATTATCCTGGACTATCTGGTGAATTCTAAATGTCCTTAGAGAGAGAAGCAGAGAGAGATTTGCAACAGAAAAGAAGGCCATCTGACAACAGAAGCAGATTCAGAGAAAGAAGATGCCAAGTCTCTGTCTTTAAGATGAAGAAAGCACCCACAAGCCAAAGAATACAGTGGCCTCTAGAAGCACCAAAGGCAAGGAAATGGACTTTCCTGGAGCCTCTAGAAGGAACTAGCCAACACTTTGATTTTAGCCCCCTAAGACTCTCTTTGAACTTCTGACTTCCAGAACTGAAAATAAATTTGAATTATTTCAACTACTGAGTTTGTGATCATTTGTTATGTTACACTAGACATCCGTTCAGTCTTCAGAAAATCATGAAACTGACTCACACACTCATGCTCTCAAGCCCCGTGGTGGGGCCAGGCAGCAAGTGGAGGCTGGGGAGGAAGTTGTAACTCTGGTTCCCCACATCCTCAGCTGCTGGAATCCACTGCTCTTTGGGGGGATTCCTGAGTGTTCCCAGCGCACAACCTCACCCTCAGCCAGGAGCTGGGCAGGAGGAGTTTAGGAGATGCCTATCGATTGAGTTCTGGGTATCAGGCAGGCTGGGTATGAATAAGGCTAGGTTTGAAGTGGTCCAGCAACAGGAGTTGGGCACCTATGGGAAGATAGGCAGGCCTGCAGAATGAATGAGTGTGGTCCCAGTGAACAACGCCAGCAACACTCAGGCTCCTTCACAGGCCCTCAGGGTCCCAGCTGAGAGCAGGAAATGGAGCGAGGAAGGGGTGATGTCCACCCACCTCTGCCACCAATTTGCCCTGTGACTTTAGACAAGTCTTCCCACCCTGCTCTCTGGGCCCCTATCACCCAGTTCATGACAGAAGGCATGTGAGCTGGGTAACAACCAGGGAGCCGGCCTTCTTTGATGCTGGGTAGCCCCACATTCCTGGTCAGGCCTGTAGCCAGCCAGTCTGACCCCCGGGGAACTCCGGATTTACAGGCTCACAGAGCCAAGGCCTCAGGGCAAGCAAATCCTGGGACCTCCTAAAGATAGGTGAGAGAAGCAAGACTGGGAATGCACTGTCAAAATATTTCACCTAAAAATGGACCCACGCAGCCTACCAAATGCATATTGCACACGTATCCTAAACCAAAAGAAACAGAACGGGGCCTGCCGGGTACCTGTACAGAAACAGGAGCAGCCCGTTGTCATCAGAGAATAGTGAACTGGTTCCTAGGAGAGTAAAGTGGTTAAAAAGGGGCCCAGGGGTCTGGAGTCTTCACAATGACAGCCCTGCTCAAGGATCTTCCAAAACTCCATCTCAACTGCCTGGGAAGAGAGAGGCCTCTTAACCAGCGGGGAGGGAGAGGGTGTGTAATCTGCATCTGTGGTAACCCCCGGTGGCCAGCTGGGGAGCCGAATGTGGAGAAAACACCTGTTCAAGGTCAGGAAACTACAAAGTGGCCGAAATGGGATTCGACATCCAGGACTACGGACCCCAAACCCCAAGCCTTCAGCCACTAGGCAAACTGCAGAGATGAATTCAGACATGTTCCCCATAGGAGGCCAACCTGGGTCACTGACAGAAAGTTCCAGAGATTGTGGCCAAAGCTTTGGAATGGTCATGGTAAAGGAAGTCATCATGCTCGCCCTCAAACTAAATGTCCATTGCTCTCAAGGACAAAAACAAGGATGAAAGGACTAAGCATGGCATAGGGTTGTCTTTCAGGAACCTCCAAGGCCAACAGCAGGCACCGGCTTGCTCTCAGAAAGGACTTTTTTATGGGTCAGAGCTGAAGGTGGAATTGGAGGTAGTGAGCTTCCCATCACAAGGGGTGTTCAAACAGAAGATCTTTCCAAAACCCATACTTGACCCTGTCAGCCTCGTCCCTGGGGTTTCAGGCCTTTTCCAGCCTCACACACACCCCTTGGCCACCAGTATCTGCTCTACACACTGGAACCTCTTACCAAGTTCAGGCCTCTCCGCCTTCAAACCACACTTCAAACCCCCTCTGCTGAAATGTCCATGAGCCCTTTTTACTCCTCAGGACTCCAAACTGTTTTAATCGATCTGCTCAAACCCCTCTCCTTTGCCGGCCACACCCCAAGCAGGTTCAGGGACATAAGCTCAACACTCCCATGCAATCAACTGTGTATTTGCCTCCTTCCCCATCTCTCTGGTGATCATCCACAACAATAACTTTGCGCCCCCGTTGCCTAGCACCATGCCTAACTCTAAGTAGGCCTCTATTAAAGTTCTGCACGACAGTAACTGGCTTTTTTTTTTTTTAATTTTTATTTATTTGAGAGAGAGAGAATGAGAGACAGAGAGCATGAGAGGGAGAAGCAGACTCCCTGCTGAGCAGGGAGCCCGATGTGGGACTCGATCCCGGGACTCCAGGATCATGACCTGAGCCGAAGGCAGTCACTTAACCAACTGAGCCACCCAGGCGCCCCCAGTAACTGGCTTCTGTGGTTTGCACCCCTAAGTCAAGCTTGCTGCCTTGCTGTCTTCCGGGAGAGAAAAGCTAGCACACCCACTGCTCCCGAGAGCTCTGAACACGAAGGGAGAAAGCCAGCCCTACCCTGCCAGGAAGCTTGTGGTTGGTAGCTAATCAGGTCATCTTTGAAGCCGAGACCATAACAATTTTATTTTCAAAAATTAAAAAGCTCAAGGAAAAAATAATCAAGAAGCTCAATTAGGGACATCTGGGCTCAGAAATCATAAAAGTCAGTGATATTTTAAAAATAAGAAGACTTTCCCGATTCTCAAGGGACACCCCGAGGTTCTCTGGTATCCAACCATTTGCACTTCTTCCCCTCCTGGAGATTAAAACACATCTACCCAGCCTCCCTCTGGATCTCTGCTGTTTCAACACTGAAGCCAGTCCTCTGGCACATGGCCGTATGGGCCAGATGGTTAGCATTTCTTCAAGCAGGATACAGTTCCCCTCCTTCCTCAGGACGGGAACGTGGGGGCTGGCTCTTGGTGGAGAACCCACGATGGATGGAAGCAACAGCCCCCTCTCTTCCAAGGAAATGTGCATGAAGAGCTTCCCAGGCCCCCTGACAGAAGCCAATTCCATTCTCTGATCAAGTCATCCCATGGAATACCTCAGTAAGCTCTCATGGGGACACGTAGACACAATCAGGGATAACCTCCAAGTGGACCACATCAGACTCAATATTAATTCAAACCCCTCACACTTGTATAGAGCTTTGTTATTTGCAAATGGCTTACACACACCCCCTTTTATTTAGAGGCCCCAAAATGTGTCAGGGAAGGCATCATCCCCAGAGGAAGATTGACGTATGGCCCGTCTCAGCCTCCAATCTCCTCTTTTCAGGGTCCCTTTTGACACTGAGGCTCCATCTCTCGGATTTTTGGCATTTATATCTTGTTGCTCACCTCCACGGAAATTGTATGGGGTTGAATAACTCTGTCATCTATACCTTATAAGAAATGAGCGTGAGTCACACATCCGCTGGCCCAGGAGGACGTGGGTTTTCAACCATCTAAATCCTCATGAGCACTGACCCTCGGAAGTCACTTGGAAGTCCACACTGCAAGACACACAAACAGCCCACTCTTTGCAGAGAAATAGAGGGGGGCCATGCAGGCAGAGGACCAACCCGTTCCAAAGAGGCGAGGCAAAGTTGCAGTCTGGTCCCCGTGCCGTGTGGCCTCCCACACATCCCCATCCTTCCAGTCGGAGGGAGGAGGGCGCAGGGCCTGCTTGCTTTTGTCATTCCATTGGACAAAATCTTCCTGTGGGAGGGACGGCAGGACTCCTCTGCCCTGTCTTCTCCCACTCCACGTGACAAAGCAAGCCAGTGATCACCCGCGGTGTTGCCATGCCAGGGCCGGCCCATGTGTCTCATCCAAGAGAAGCCAGGTGGACGCCCCACTCAGTGGCTTGTCCCCACAAACGGACTGTCACCTGCACTATTATGTTCAGGGCAGCGTTTCTGCTCATCACTGTTCCCATGGCAGGAGAAGCGAAGGTAGCAAATCGTCCTCTGGCCCCTAAAACTTCTGCCCAGGGTGATACACTCATTTTTCCTTATATTTCATTGGCCCCAAGCAAGTCAGAGGCCATGCCTAATTTTAAGGGGTCAGAAGTACAGTTCCACCATTTGCCCAGCAGCAAACAGCAAATATTTGGTGAACAGCATGAAGGACTACCACGCCATAAGAGTAGAAACAATGACAATGATAAAACATTAAAAGACACAGGCATTTATTGGTATTTATCATATACCAGGCACTGGGCTAAGGGCTCTATATCCTTTATTTAATATTGACCACAAGGCAGATGTTACTATCAGCCTGAATTTACAGGTAAAGAAATGGAGCCTCAGGAGTTCAAGGGACTTGCCCCAGGTCAGCTGGTACGGGGTAGATCCGGGATTTCAACCCAGGACCAGGACCCTAAGGTGCTAAGACCAGGCTGTCAATCTCTCCACTACCCCTGCTCCCACATATATGTAGGGACACGCAGAAGAGTCAAAAGACAACTATGCTAACTTTGAGACAGTAGTTGGAAACACTGCTTTCTTGTCTTACGGCCCAAGCCACGGAGCCCTGGCATGTGCAGCAGGTGGTCTCAAGACCCAGGAGGAAAGCACCTTTGTTGAATCAAACCGGTTCGGATGTGCCGATCACCCAATCAGCTTGCCGCGGTGTGCCAGGCCCCACAAGGGGCAGGTACGTGACTGCTGGCTCACCGAATTCTCATGCCTCTCACAGGCAGATCTCCCCCACCCCATTTTGCACCTGAGTAATTCAAAGCCCACAACTAAAGAGAGCAGGACTGTGAATCCAGATCTGCTGGCTCTCGGGCTTGTGATGACCAACAAAGACCTCTCTGTGGGGGCGCTGGCCCAGGGGGGTGTGTGGCCGGAGAGAACCAGCTCGGGGTGGAAGTCCCTGAGTCCCCATAAATGCGGGCATGCTTCTCCAGGCCAGCCCCTTCCTTTCTCAGGGCCAGAGGGAGGGGGCCCTGGACAGGGTGGGCTCTGACAGATCATGAAGCTCCCACCCAAGACTCCTTCCTCTTAGCAAAAGGCAACTGTGCCTCCAGGAGTCCTCCAGAGAAGGCAAACATCATGTCCCCACCGGGCAGCCCAGGGCAAGGAAAGCATGAGGACCTTTGGAGTTCCGTGCAGATGCCATCTCCGCCACTTGGAAGCCCTGTGACTTTGGGCAAGTCACTTAACCTCCTGAGCCCTGGTTTCCACAAAATAACGGAGCGGGGCAGGAGGGTTTCACCCCTGGCCTTGTCTGAGGAGCTAACTATTCTCTGATGAACTCAAGCAAAGGCCCTGGGGCGGAAAAAAGGTAAGTGGGAGAGTCAGTGAGTGAAACTCCACGGGGTGGCGGAAGGCAGCTCATGGTTATGAGCCACTTCTACGCGCGGGGCATAGCACGGAGCGCACTGTCCTCCTCAGTGCCTGTGACTGTCTCTTCCACCTCATGACAGAAGAGCCCCTGTTATCCACAGGGTGCCAGGCAGGAATCAACAGAAGCTGGACGAGCCCCCAGGCCCACAAAGGCCAGAGTGTGTGTGTTGGGAGTATTAACAGCACATACGAGAGTGTGCTTATAGGCCAGTCAGTGTGAAGGGATACTTTTTCCAGTTCTTTTGGGTTTTATTCCGATCACACAAATAATTTAAACCATAACAAATTCAAACAATACAGAGATATACAAGATACCACTGGGTGTCTCATCCCTTTCTGCCACTTCTACCCCAAACAGGCATAAGCTCCGTTAACATTTCCATGAGGTTCCTTCCAAATGTTCTCTATGCCTCTATGTAGGATTTTCCAAAGGAGGATTCGTTCATCATTTCTTTACAGCCTGCTGACAATAGTATTAGAAGGCACATTTACAGAGCACTTCCTGGGGCCAGGTTCTGTCCCAGGTGCTGGGGACAGCTGTGAACAAGAGGCCTGGTCCCTGCTCAGGTGGGTCATCACCAACACTCCACAACCTGCTTTAACCCTCCCTCACCAACACATCATGGACCATCACCCAAATCATCACCTAGAGAGCCACTGCCCTTTTTTAAAATGGGATATTTTGTTGTATTTTATAAGTATATTGCCTTTGATGCAACCAGCCCCCTACTGAAGAATGGTTATTTCCAATTTTTTGCTTTTACAAAAAAAAAAAAAAAAAAAAACCCACATCTTCAATGCACTCATGTTAGTATTTACATAAATTTTACAGATTCCTCAAATGTAAATGTTTAATCTATCCAGACAATGCCAAAGGACTTTCCAAAAAGAAGTTTGGGCCGGGGCGCCTGGGTGGCTCAGATGGTTAAGCGTCTGCCTTCGGCTCGGGTCATGATCCTGGGGTCCTAGGATCGAACCCCACATCGGGCTCCCTGCTCAGTGGGGAGCCTGCTTCTCCTTCTCCCTCTGCTGCTCCCCCTGCTTGTACTCTCTCTCTAATAAAAAAAATTAAAAAAAAAAAAAAAAAGAAGTTTGGGCCAATGTACTCTCCCATGGATAGTAGACAGGAATGTCATTTTGTAGCAGCCTTGACAGCACTGGGTTTTATTAATTTTTTAGATTTTGCCAATTATTTAGGAGAAAACACAGATTTCATTTTTCTTTTCATGTTAAGGGTTCTCTAACACCAAACTCAGTCTTTCCATAGAGAGAAGCAGGAAGTGGTGAAGTTTTGGGATGGGGATGACAGGTTCCAAGCAGGATTTGGGGGACAGCCTACCCATCTGGATACTGGGCAGGAAAAACAGCCGTGATTCTTCCTTTCCTTCTTTATAGAACTGAATTCTTCATTGAAAGGGCACATCCTGACCTTGAAAAATCCCTTTTTTGGTTTCCCATTAATGGGCATCTCATCCGCTAACAAGGATTAATGGCCTCCATCCACTGCAATGATGAGGAAAGCATAACTGGAAAGAGACTCGGGTTCAGGCAGGAGATAAACAACACAAAGTGCCACAGTGGCTGACCTGTAGTTTCTACCTCCCGATGCTCACGACGATCAAGGGCAGGGCTCAGGGCTGGCACGTCCATTTCCCCCGCACGAGCTCTTGCACTGAGACACACCACATCGCCAGTGCTCAAGCAATACTCACTGGCACGGCCTGATTCCTGACAAGGGTTAACAACACCTAGAATTCACAAATGGCGTCTGAGCCCCTGCAACGGACCGTTCTCACCATGGAAGGGTTGTGGAGCCCGCTATGAAGAGAGAGCAAATCAGTGTGGATAGAACTTCCCACTATTGGAGCAGTGGGGGTCCGTCCAGGGAGGCATTCTGGCACAAGTGAGACTGGGGAACGGGGAAGATTTGGATAAATAGAGGTAAGAGGAGAGAGCACACCGGGCGGGGGGGAGGACACAGACAAAGGCAAAAGTCCTCAAGCAGTGCCAGGCGCCCCATCAGGGCTACCCCCGGATGTGTTAAGAGTCGCTCCTGCCACTTAAGGAGAGCCATTGTTAACTATTCAACAGTGTTGCCAGCCAGGACATTACAGCCTGAAATAGTAGGAGTCTTTACACCATGGCAATCAGCAAATACTATAATCCAGCTGGCTTCCCAGCACATGACAGTTTATAAATGTACACTATTATTATAGGAAACCACAAAGGGCTTGAAGCAGGAGGGTGACTTGGTCAGGTTTGCATTTGGGAAGGGGTCACTCCGGGGCCAGTGTGGGAGAGACGGTTTGGGACAGGAGGAGATGCAGAGAGACAGCAAGGAGGCTCCTCCGCTTGTCCAGGCGAGTGACATGGAAAGAAGCCAAGGGACAGATTCTATTGAAGAGGTAGATTGATGCCTCGGCAGCCGGTGGGGTGTGGGGAAGGGGAAAAGGGAACCACCAAGGCCATCTGAGCTTGAAAGGATAAAAAGCCTTTCTCCACTTGGCAAACGTCTGACCTCCTCTATGTGATCTCCCTCCCACCCTTAGAAGAAAGAAGATCTGTGGAATGGGTTCTAGAAAACCCAGAGGGGCTGGTCTGGTGTGGGCTGGCAAGAGAAGGGAAGCCATCCCCCCTCGGTCACCTCTTTTCCTCCCTCCTCCTTTTCCTCCTCCTCTTCCTCCTCCCTCCCCGTTAACAAAGCCCTGGTCATCTGAGGTGGAAATATTCCTGGGGTCCGGCCAGCAACTGCCTTAGCTCTAGTGGTCCAGCCCACCATTTGCATCTCGGCTGGAAACCCTGAGTCCTGCAGACACAAACACCCAAGGTTTATGATCAGCGTCTGCCATTAAAAATACATTCCTGAAATCCTCCTCCCCCTGTGCTGTCTGCTCTGGGGCATAAAATATAGGAAAAAGGAGGGTGCCTGGGTGGCTCAGTTGGTTAAGCGACTGCCTTCGGCTCAGGTCATGATCCCGGAGTCCCGGGATCGAGTCCCACATCGGGCTCCCTGCTCGGCAGGGAGTCTGCTTCTCCCTCTGACCCTACCCCCTCTTGCGCTCTCTCTCTCACTCTCTCTCTCTCAAATAAATAAATAAAATCTTTAAAATATATATATATATATATAGGAAAAAGAAATAGGCTGGCTGTAGAGAAAGAGTCACTCTGACCTAGGGCCAGAGCTTGGATCTGTCCCTGGAACCTCTGAGAACCTGGGTCTCCTCTTCTGAAAAGGGGAACCGCACTCTCCAGCTTACAGGATCTTTGTGAGGAGGAAGCGCAGAGGGGAGGGGACTTTTGACCTTGGCAAAAGGTCAGACGTTTGCCAAGCGGAGAAAGGCTTTTCATCCTTTCATCCTTTCAGGCCCCTCCCCTCCCCCCGCATGCAGAGCCTGACAGCAGCCTGATAGGCCCCCACTCCAGGTAGAGGGTCAGGGGAGAGAACTCGGATTCTACAGAAAGATAAGCCTGGGTCTGGTTGACTCTCTCCTGATGGCTCTGGGCTGTGTGCCTCTGGACCATTTACCTAACTTCTCTGTACTACAATCCCCACCTTTATGGTTATTGTCTTGGGCCTGCCAGCTTGCTTCAGTGACCTTATCTGTAAAATGGGGCAGTGCTGTCTGCTCATTACAAAGTTTGGGTGAGACTCAGCCCGACACAAGAGTGCTTTGCGAAGCCCTCACACTGTGCAAATACAAGATATTATTCAAGAGATTCTTTTAGGTGTTTTGGCCAAGGGAGGAAAAATCTGTAAAACCTAGAAAACACAATTTACTGCTGTTTCTAAGCCCAAAACGCCAGCACTTTCAAGTGTTCCATCATGGTGGCACCCTAAACACATATCTGTTGAACCCTACCATGTGCCGGGTGCTGTGCCAGCCACTGGATACTGAGGGACCCACCCCTGATGCTGAGGGGACCCATTCCCCGGGCCACAGACACAAGGTGACAGATGATGCCAGCCAGCGAGTCAGCCAGAGCACAGAGCCAGACGCCCTGGGAGCACGGAGCCAGGCAGCTATGTTCAGGGAAGGCGACCCAGGAACGCCTGAGCTGATGACCAAGTAGGAGAAGTTTGAATTCCAGGCAGAAAGAAGAGCAGATGTGTCATAGTTCAGGCCCCCCCAGAGCACACCCTGAGATGAGAATTTGGGTGTGAAGGAATATTGGGGGGTGGCGGGTGATCCCAGGAAGCTGGTGAGGGACTGGGGAAGTAAGACAGGCTGCTATCACAAAATAGCATAGACTGAGTGGCTCATAAACAACAGGAATTGAGTTCTCACAGTCCAGGAGGCCCAGAAGAGATCAGCTTGAGCCTGGTCAGTTCTCCAGGTTACAGACTGCGGACTTCTCCTTGTGTCCTCACCTGCTGAGGACAGAAAAGGGAAGCAAACTCCTTCAAAACTCTTAAGAGGGCACTGATCCCATCATGAGGGCGCCACCCTCATGGCCTAATCACCTCCTAAAGGCCCCACCTCCTAATCCCATCACAGAGGGAGTTAAGAGTTTCAACATAAGAATATGAGGAGACACAACCATTCAGTCCAAAACAACGGGGGGGGGGGGGGGAGAAGAGGAATGCATGCATTTAGGAACAAATGGGGGCACTGTAAAGACAACGGGGACACAATCCCCCTGGGAGCCCTCTGAGAGACCCTAAGGAGCACACCTCACAGTTGTCCCCTGGAAGCCCTTGGAAGCTGGGTATTTAGTCTCCAATTCCGGCTCCTCATTCATTGGTTGCAGGTGGCTCCTGAGGCATCCCCACCACTCCCCCCTGCCCCCACCCCATGGCTATCCCGCTTGGTAAGCAGGCACAGAGTCTTCCTGAGACCAGAGAAAGTCCTCAGGCAGAGACCGGCACGTTCCTGAAGTCTGAAGCCATCTGAGATACGGAATTGTCCATCACAGAGGTGGGTGCCTGGGGGTGAATGGAGGGAATGGGGCCAGGGCATTGGCCGCGGCTGTAACAACATGCAAACATGCAGCGCAGCCCAGGGTCCATTCAGGGACACCCCAAGCTGTGTACACCAGACTCCGGGGGCGGGGGGGGGGGCAGAAAGCACGAGAGGGACTGCAGAAGGTGTGTGGAACACCTGCGGAGTTTGAACTCTTTCCCAGAAGTAACTGGGAGCCACAGGAGGGATTCGAGAGAGACAGAGTGGCATGCTCAGATCTGTGATTACACCCGCCACCCTGGCTGCCTTCTGGAAAAGAGACTGCCCCCGGAGAGACTAGAGCCATGAGACCAGGTAGGGGAGGGAATAGAGTGCTGGAAGACTTGAACCCAGTGGGGAAAGAACATGTCCCCCACTCACCACCGTGCATACCTGAAGGAAGGCCTCTCTGGCCTCTCCCTCCCCGCACGGCCCCTCCCAGGTGCCAGGTGCTGTGCTGTGTTGGGAAGTCTGGGCCCCCACTTCAGTGCCCTTCCACACGGAGTCATAGAGCGTGCCGCGTGGACAGCCAGAGTTGTGGGCTGAGGGTTGGCCTGGCAGTGGGCTGACCTGCCAAAGACCTAAGACGCAGCACCAGCTGGGAGCCCCCTTCTGCCCCTCCTCCCCGCCCCCGCCTATCAGATCAGGGCCTCCTGCACCTGCCCAGGGTCCCGCCTCCTTCCCTCTCTCCCAGGCGCCCCCTTGCGGAAGGATGAGAGCCCACCTTCTGCACATGTGTTCCTGGAACCCCTCTGGGCTCTGGGAAGCCACCTGGCCATGCTGGTTCTTACGGTAAAAGTCCTGCCTTTCTTTTTATCCTTTAATAAGGTTACAGCAGGGCTGGGGGAGGCAGATTGAGGCCTCAGGCTACATCTGCCCTTCATTTAAAACCACCCCGGCTCCTGCAAGGCCGGAAAACAAGTCTCTGAGCCTCTCTTTTATAGTCTGTTAGATCCAAGTCCAGAGTCATTCTCGCCAACAGATTGTATCAGCCTGGAGCCCATTCGCCTCCAGAAACTGACTCTTGCAACTAAGCCGCTGCACACCAACTACCCCAACGCCTGCACGTCCCTGGCTCCTGGGAGTGGCCGCAACTTCTAAGTGTCATTTAAGAAAACCTGGAAGCTTTTTCTCTCCTCCTGGAAGCTTCAGGTTTCCTCCACCTCCCCCAAAACCTTCCATCAGCCACGTCCTCCCAATCCTCCCGCTGTGTGCAGTTCCGGATTAGAAATGTGTTTTTATTTTCCACTAAAAATATATGGAGGGGGAGTTTATTGTTGTTCTTAATTACACTGGGTGATTTGACAAAGAGCGTCCGGACAAAGGCAATGGCACGTTTAAAGGGGAAACTGTGATTTACAACAGAATAAAGGAAAAAGTACGCCAGCCTCCAACTCCGCGGCGCGCGCGGAGGGAGCGCTTGCCCCCGTCTCCCGGAGCTATCGGGCACTGACAGTCTTCCGCTGTTACTAATTTACCAGGCTGGGCCCAGACCCCAAGGCCAGGCCCGCCTGCGGGAGAGGCAGAGCTAAAAACAGATCCAGCCTCGGCGAGGGGCCGTGCGCATCTAATCGCTGGGCTTTCTCCTCGCCCTCCCCACCGACTCCGCTGCGGAGGCAGGCGGCGTGGAGAGCAAAGGCGCGCTTTGATTTGGAGAGGAGGCAAAAGAGAAGGCCGTTTGCAGGTGTGGAGACGGAATCGTCCGGGCAACCGAGGGGAAAATGCCTCTGGGCAGCCACTGGTGCAGGTGCGCCTCCGTGCGCACGTGGCGAGGCGATGGAGGAGTTTGTGAGCGCAGTGAGGTCTGCGGCTTGCGGGAGCCCCGAAGTGGAGTGGGGTGTTACTAATTCATCCCCATGCCCAGGTCGCGAAGGGGCTGTGGCTGTGAGGTTTCTTGTTAGGAAAGTTAGCCACACTTAATGGGTTTTCTTAGACCCTTTGTATATTTTATTGGGACCGGGATGGGGAGGGAACATTCACTATGCACGTTTGGCTGAAAGTTGCCCAGATGCTCATTCATCTAGGCAACCCCTCAGCCTACATTTATTATTAATAATAATAGCTACCATTTAGTGGCTTCCATTGTGGGCCAGGTGCTGCACTAAGCACTTTACCTTTGGTATCTGATTCAGGCCTCACAGCTTCCCGGTAAGACAGACATTATTGTCCCCATTTTATTGATAATAAAGCAGGCTCAAGAAAGGACAGTGACTCGCCCGGAAGCCCACAGCCTGTTAGAGCAGACATTCAAAGCCAGACCTGTCTGACTCCAAAGTCCAAGCGCTTAACTAAAATCTCCAGCCTCCCTCCGGGGGCCGGGGGGGGGGGGGGTCTCTAGCCGGGCCTTACACTGGGTGTTAGAATAAATGTTTGATGAACAAAATGTTTCTGGAATGATGTATTACAGGTCCACCCTGAATGCGTAAGTACTGAAACCTGGGTTCTGCCTTCACCTCTCGCCAGAAGACTCCTCCCGGACAGAGAGGACAGCAAAGAGCGCAGGGAACTTCTCCAGCCTGACCAAGGAAAGGGCTGGCTGAGGGGAGACAGTCAGCAAAGATGGCCCCGGTTCTCTGCCTCTCCTGTGACTATGTGCATTGCAATGTGACTTGGCAGCTCCTCTCATCTTGAGACAGTGTCTGTTTCCCCATCCCTGATTCTGGGCTGCTTTTGTGCCTCACTCTGGTCAAAAGAATGCCAGGAAGTGATGTGTCAAACTCAGGCCTCAAAAGGCTTGTGGCTTCTGCTTTGGAACCCTGCCATTGGCATTTGACAGCCTCCCTTCACCGGAGACGTGGGTCTCAGTCGCCCCTGTGACCCTGAGCCACAGCTGTCCAACCATCACCCCTAATGAGGCCGCCGTAGCTCAGTCTACCTCAAGCCAACCTGGCGGCAGGCTGCAGACAAGTACGTGCACCCAGCCAAGACCAGAAGTGCCCGAGGGCCCCACAGTGCTGACTGCAGAATCATGAGCTTAGTAAATGTTGTTGCTTCAGGCACCAGGTTTTGGGGTGGCTTGTTACACACTGAAAGCTGGCTGACACAAGGCTCATCTGTTTGCCTAGAGCTGAGAAGCCACCGGAAAGGTGGTCACAGCCCAAAACAACCCTGGTGCCCCCAGACCTGCCCGAGTCCAGGCTGCTAAATCAGGGATATTTCTGGACACCTAGTTTTGCCCATAGCCTAGTGTTTGTTTCTTTGCAACCCCTACTGGATCTAACGTTAAAGAAGGAAAATACCGCACACTGGGAGGCAGAGAACAGAGGCAATGATCTATCGGCAGATTCGGTGAGGAGAGCACATGATGCCGTGAGTTGAGTGTCCCAAGTCCCTCGAACACCCATACATGTCACAGTCCGTGCGACATTTGTTTTCAGCTGTGAGACGTGAGCTTTTTGTAGCATGTACATACCCGAGAAGATGCTGTGTGGGGAAGCTTTGGGACCACAGGGAGGAGGAGAAGCGAGGCCAGAGACCCCACACACACTGTACGAGTATCCTGTGGTTGCTGTAACAAATTACCACAGTCCTGGTAGCTTAAAACAGAAACATATTCTCTTACACTTCTGAGGCCAGACACCCAAAATCAACGTGTCTACAGGATTGGTTCTTTTTAGGGACTCTGTGGGAGGACCCCTTTCATGCCTCTTCCTAGCTTCTGGAGGCTCCTGGCAAGCCTTGGGGTCCTTTGGCTTGGGTTTCTGTGGGTCCTCTCTTGGTCTTAGACGGGCAGTAATTGGGGTTAGCACCCACCCTAAATCCAGAACGGCCTCATCTTAAGATCCTTAACTAATTATATTTGCAAAGATCCTATTTCCAAATAAGGTCACATTCTGAATTTCTGGGTGGACGTGAATGGGGGGTGGTGGAGGGGACACTCTTGCACCTGCTACATGCCCTTCATTGTTCCCGGAGCAGCGGCCTGCAGGGACATAGAGGAGCACCTCCCCCTCCTGGGCCACCCACATCCACTCTTGGGGTATGCTCCAGGGTTTGTCCTTGGCCAACACAAGCCTGAGATACTGGGGGTACAGCCCCATCCCAGGTCCTCCCTTGTGGGACCACCACATTTAGTTTCAGAAGGTGGAATCCAAGTCATGCGCCTCCACCCCAGCCACGCAAACAGCAGAAATGGGGCTTACATATTAGCGCTCTTGTTTCTAGGGAAAATGGAAACCAAGATGAAAGCTGAAAACAGGGCTTTAGGTCCCCAAGTCCAAGAATGGCCTAGTGGGCCACCTCGAGGAGCCACAGGAAAAGCCTGCCTGCTCTCCAGGAAAGAAATACCCCAAAGCCTGCACGGTAAGAATAGGCCCGGAGTCCAGCCCTCAGCCACACGCCATGTATCCATCCTCCCACTCAGTCTCCATCCTGTGCGCACGGGCTGGGTGCCAGGACGTCGTTCCTGTCTTCCTAGAACACAAGCCCCAGCAGCAGAAGCACACAGCACCACTCGGGCTGGTGGAGGGCGGCCCAGGAGGGAGACAGAGACTTCCCATGGAGTCGGCGCCTGAGCTGGGGTGCACAGGTCTGTGGCACACCAGCGGGCAGTGAGGGGACGGACGGAATAGCTTGTGCACCCGCATGGTAGGGCAGACGAGCTCAGTGCTCCAGAATGGCGAGTTCTTACAGCAGACAGTGGGAGCACTCCTGGGCAGAAGCAGGAGGCCACAGTGGGAAGGACGTTTCGTACAAGCATCATCACAGATTGGACACCCAGTGATATGGGTGGTGGAGAGTGACAGTAAGCGGGCCCCACGCATGCCCTGTTCAGCCCCATCCCGGGGCCCTAAGAGGATGTGGACCTGGATGCAGTGGTGTGACCACACGGTAGGAGTCAGGTAACTAATTCCTTGGGGCAAACCCGACCCTGAGGAAGACATCTTTGGAAAACAGAAGCACCAACATTATGGCTTCTCAAGTGCTTCCCACTGGGCTCGTCGGCCTCCCAACCCAATACTGTGAGCACCCACCTTCAGGATTGAAAGCGGAGAGGAGGGGGAGAGAAGTTGCTGGAAACCTCATCAGAGGTCATCTTGCCTCTGATTCTAACCATTCTTATCTCATCTTTTGACACTCCGTTTGGCCATCACCAGACTTCTTGGTGCCTGAAACAAAGCTCAGAAATCCTGAATTCGACCCACACATGACGTCCAACAGGCTTGCTCTGCTTGCCTTCTCCACCTTGACCTCTGCTCCGGGGCTTCTGTCTGCAAGGGCTGAGGCCTGCTTTCTCAGGAGGCTCTAAGATTAGCTAGGAAGGAAGATCCCACCCACCCTAAGGCAATAGCAGCTCCTGGAGAGATAAAAAACTTAGAGAAAAATCTGGAAGCCTTCCGCCCCACTCCCCAAGTTCTTTTTAACATTATACTTGCTTGAGATTAATAATGCCATACCCCAGTTGCCCGATCCTTGTTTGAGAAGGTTTGCCCCGACTCAGCATCGTTCCCTACAAGCTCCAGGACTCAGTTCAGCTCCAGACCTTGAAAACAAGCCCCGAACTAGTGATGTGCAAGTCAGCCACTTGCCAGGCCTGAAATGCAGGGCTTGGGGGACTCCTGGATGGAGGGGGACCCACAGCGGAGACAGGGCTCCTGGAGGCCTGTTAGAGCTGCACCAGCGTGGGAGGATGATGAGGATGCCCTGATTTCTGTCACCACAGCCAGCCTTGGTGAGGAACACAGTAAATGGTCCCATCCATCCAGTCTGATCTCCCCCTTTGCACATTCCAGACCCTCTGCCCAGCACCCCCTCTCTGCTTGAAAATCTCTCCCATCAAGATGCAGCTCAGGGGTCACCTCCTCTGAGAAGCTGTCTTTCCTCCCCCAGACGCAGTTACCTGGCCCCTCCTTTGCATTCTCATGCCACACAGCCTCCTCTACAGGACTCGACACCATTTATGAGATTGGCTTTTACCGCCTCCGCTCAAGGCTGTAGACTCCTTCCTACAGCGCCCAAGACTTACTCAACTGACTCATTGATGTGTCCCTGAGATTTGTCAGGGAGTCTTGCCCTTAGTAAGTGCTCAGCAAATCTGGGGAGAGTGGAAGAAAGGAAGGTGGGAAGGGAGGGAGGGAGAGAGGGAGGGAAAGGAGGGAGGTGGAGCAGGGAGGGGGAGGGTGGAAGGATAGATGCCTTCAGATGATAAATATCTGTACTTGAAAAGGAAGGGCATAGGAGCTTGTGGATAAGGAAGAAGATGAGCTCTGCTGCTTTCACTCTTGTCAACATTTCATAGGAACCAATATCCCCCTCACTGCTGATGTGGCTTGTCAGCATCAAGGAGATGCCCAAGGGCGCCCCTGACACCTGCCTACCAAGAGCATGGGTGTTGGTGAAGGCCCAGATCTCTGCAGTGTTGGCAGAAAGGTTATCTGAATATAAGGAGAGAAGTTTAGCCCTTGGAGGAGATTCCCTTTGCCCCTCAGAAAGCAAGGAGTAGGCGGAGGGGGGTGCCCACTGGACAGAGTAGGCCACCTCCAGCTGCCTCTGTTCTCAGCAAAAGAACCCTTCCACACACTGGGCCTCCTCCAAGACTTTGAGGCCAGGGCCCGATGTCACCATGATAGGGGCTCCACTCCCGCATCTACAGTCCCTGAGATCATGAGAGTAATGTCATGAAACAAAGATATGTCTGCCTTTCAGCAGCTTTGAGGGTAGCCTCCGAGTTTCTGCTGCCCACCTGTCAAACAGGGATCTGCGAGGTGCTGCCTGATGCCCAGCTCTAAAAGGAACTGGGGCAATGGTTGCATTATGTCAAACCCCACCCCCAGGTTTTCTCCCAGATTAAGTCCCCTTCCGTCAGCATAGCAACCCACCTCCCCTGACAAGGTTCAAGGGCATAATGGGAGTGATGGGAGAGGGAAGCACATGCAGGCTCCATAAGCCCATGGTCACCCTCAGAGGATCCCTCTGCTGGCCTGGCCATCTCCTGTGGCTTCTTAGCACCCTGGAACTGGGGACACATCCCCACTCCTTGATTTTACTGGACCAAGGTAACCCGTTCAGGACCCCCTGCATAAAGAAGTACTAGAAATCTGGAGTTCAAGTTTCTCTAACACTTCTCCCTCCCTCCTGTCCCATAAATCAAGGCTTCACCTCTCGGCCACATGTACTCCCTGATTTATCAACAAGACGTAGGGAGAAGCCACACTCCCATGGTGTGTTAGAACACATTCCACGTTGGCATGGAGGGTCCACAGAGTTCAGGTGTATCTCTGACTTACTGATCCAGGATATGGAGAAATTCCCTAGAAATAACCTCTGCTGAGATTTTAGGTGAAGCCTGGGTGCTTTCCAGGGGCCCCTAAAATGACAAATTCATACCAGGAGGAAAATTCTGAGGCTTGGCATCAGAAAATTAGAAGTCCGTCGCAGCAATAAACCGACCCCACCCCTGCAAGCACCTGGGGTTGCCACAGGCCAGGACATACCGCAGTGGCTGAAGAGGCTTCTTGGATCAACTTTGGCGAGACATCCAAAGCTAATCTCTCATGCTGCTGCAGTCATCTGAGAGACCCTTCCTCCTGACACTGTGAGACCACCCCTCCCAGGGCTCACTCTTCCACATTTCACTCAAAGCCTACAGAAGATACCGGCTCACTAAGGAAGGGACCGTGGAGCACGTGCAGGATCCACGGCGAGTCTCTCTGACAGGCCAACACCAAGATTCTAGGGAGTATCCTCAAAGATTTGGGGAAAATGGCAGGAAGCCTACTCTATGGCTGCACAACTTCTAAGACAAACTGGGCTTTCGGCAATCACCCCAGGTGGTGGTGGCTGTCCCCAGCAAGGAAACAGGTCCGAGCCTGACCTGGAGAGCAAAAGCGGGTGGTAGGGCACTGGGGTCGTGGGATTCGCCCAGGGGTCAGATCCCCCTTGTGAGCAGGTGCTCAATGTAGCCTCCGTGTTTCTGTGTGAGTGAGCATCTGCCAGCCCTGCTCCCTCGGGCACCAGGGGCACAGGACATGACAGAGGACCACTCAGGGATGCAGGGCCAGGCCTCCTCTTCTCTTTCCACCAGAGACAGGGGCCTCAGGTCACTTCATCAACTGCTGTGTTACTGAAAAGTGCATGGGGTTCAGAACACAGGGCCCCGAGGTAGGCCCCTGGGGAAAGCACACGGGCGTTGTTCCCTTAGGTCAGTGGTTTTCAAACGCTGCTCTGAAGATTTCCTAAAGTGCCCGCCACCCAGACACGCAGCAGGGAGGGGAGTGTGGCTGGGCAGAACTGACAGCCCCCAATCCCCTTCCATGCCACGGGTCACCTCACTTGTCTGCATTTTACACATTTGCATACGTGAGTGTGTCTGCGGGAGATTTTTGTTTCAAAACTGGATTCCACTATCTTAAAGTCTGGAGACCACTCTTTGAGACTTTCAAAGCAAAACAACAAGCTGTTTCTGGCTCTTTCTGTTCCTTGGGCATTAGGGTTATATAATGACACTGTCATTTATTCTTTAATCTCAAAAAAGACTTTATGAAGGCTGAGCCATCGGGCCAGGCCGGGCAGGCTGTTCCAAACCCCAGACTAGACCCCACAGGCTGATTGACGCTCATGTGGCTATTTGGAAGTGAACAGAGCCGCTCGGCAGTGGTGGCCCAGCTCTCCTGAGGGGCAAGGGCCATGCAAGCTTGGAGACGCATCTAGCCTCGTGTGTGCGTGCGTGTGCGTCCGTGTGCACGCACATGTGCAGAGCGGTGGCAGGGGAGTTAGTACTGTAGGGCATCGATTTGTGTGTTCTCCCCCGCATGTCCCTGGGCGGTTCCTGAGCTCCAGCTCTCTGCATTTCAGGAATGTGCCTTTACAATTCGTGGAGCGGGTCCTGGTTTGGGAAAGAACGGGGACGGCCCCCTGTCCTCTGTCCCTGAGGGCCCACAAGACAGAACTAGGACCATCTGGAAAGTTACGGAGAGCCACCAAGTGTCAATGGAAGCAAGACTCTGTGGCAGTGGGGTTGTTGCGGAAGGCAGGCGGGGTTCATTTGCAGGGGTGAGTGGACTTGACCACTCTGGGCTCCTGATCCAGGGCCCCACCCCCACCCTCGGCACCTGGTTGGAGGCAGTGGCCAGGCTCAGGGCACACTGCTGATGGTTTGGTGAAGGGACTCAATGATGGGCTTGAGGGGACTCATGTCTCCTTCGGGGGGTGGAGGGTCTGACTCTCCAGCTCAGGCTCCTGCAGACAAGAGAGCTGGGGCTAGACCCCCCCAGAGACAGAGAGGGGCGCGCCACACAGGATGCCAGCAGATAGAGCTTCCTACGGTGCTGTGGTGAGCCCAGTGCTGAAGAGACTGCCCAGCGCCGAGCCCCAGGCCCTGGCTCCAGGCTCCGAAGCCCCGTCCAAGGCAGGCACTGGCTCTCCAAGAGCACCAGCCTTCAAGGGAAAATCCTGCAAGAGAGAGGAGGTGAGAATTTTGGCAGCACTGTTGTTGTGTGTGTATATATCCGTGTTTTCCAAAACACATGGGGTAAATGAGCCAGGATAAAAATAGACAGCAGCAAAGAACCGGGAGGGGTGCAGCCTCGCTTGCAGGTACGAGTGACTTCTCAGAAAATAGAAGGCGTGCTTCCCCAGGACAGACTGATGGAGGGAGGAACCGCACTGCCACACCAGGCCTCTGACTCTGGGGAAGCCACTCCCCTCCACGTGGAGGAATGGGGCCAAGGTGGATGCAAGACAGGAGAGGCCCTGCCCTCAGTCACCAAAGAACCTGTCCCTGCCCACCCAGGGCAGCATAGGCTGGATTCTGCCCTTCTCCGTGCAGGCAGGAGCCTCCTTTTCCTCCACGCACTGGTGATGTGGCCCTTTTGGGTCCTAGTCTAGAGACCCTTTGTTAAGTCAGAGACTACAGAAACAAGTCTTGGAATGGAGGGTTCCTGCTTGGAAATGTGGACTCTTGCCCAAACAGGAGTCCTGAGGAGCTATGACCTGAATCAGGGTCAGTGTCAGCCTCAATCCTGGCTGACACCATTAGAAAAGATGGTCGCCAAGCAAACATGTTCTCATTCATTAACTGAGCCGACAAGTCCTCATGGGGAAGGAAGTAGAGGGAGTCATCCATCCATCTATGAAATCCACTTACCAAAGTTCTGCTGTACCCCAGGTTCTGTGCTAGGCCTGGAGGGGGGCCTATGGTAGAGACCAAATACCCAGTCCTTGCCCCTGGGGAGGAGAGGCAGGAGTCTACATCATTGGGTGGATATTGGTGCAATTATTCATCTAAAGAAGGAGCACTCTTGGGAGGGGAGAGATTGGGTCTTGTCATGGACACACTGAGTCCAAAGGGCCTACAGGATGTCACACTAGAATGACCAGTGAGCCTTTAGAATTTGGGGTCTGGAGCAGGGCAAAGAGGACTGAGCCAGAGAGGCCTGTGGAAGTCATAAGCATAGCTGGTAGAGAGTCTCTGAGGTAGGTGAGCATCCCTGGGGGGAATACAGATAAAACACCAACACTCATGCAATAAAAGGGGAAGTAAAGAATCTGAGGAGTGTCCCAAAAGCCAAGAGGAAACCAGAGAGGGTTCTGAGGGGGGTCATCTGAGTCCATCAGTGCCAAGAGGTCAAGTAAGATAGACTCACTGGAGATCTTAATGAGAAGAATGTCAGGGTCATGTTGGGGGCATGGCCAAGTTCTGGCAGACTGAGCTGTGAGTAGGGGAGGCCATGGAAGCTACAAAGATGAGGAGAGGCAAGAGGTAGGAGCTGGAGGGGAAAGTGGGGCCAAGGAAGGTTTATGATTCTGTTCTATTAGGATGGAAGGAGCAGTTAAGAAGAAGAGAGTAAGTTAAGAAGCAAGAGGGTCTAGAAAGAAAAGGATTATGAAGCCCAGACAGGCAGGAACATGAAGTTGAGCCCGGGTAGACTGGCCCATAGTTAGGGAAGATGCTGTTTGCCCCATATCGGAAAGGAGGAACGGAGAGACAGCTGGGGATGCTTCCAGATCTGCAAGCAGGTCTCATCTGTGGTCAGGAGGCATTTTTCAGGAAGACCTAGGACGGAGGAAGAAATAGAGGGCAGGTGACCTGCCCACAGTCACAGAGCTGGTAAGCCTCAGAGTCAGGATTCAAACCCAGATCTATGTGTCTCCAAAGTCTACGTTCTTAATCCCACAGGCCCAGTAAGAGGATAGAAGTAGCTTCATTTCCCCTCTGAGTCCCTTTTCCGAGTTTCCTTTTAAAAGCTAGCTCTTGTTCAGGGAGAAGAGGAAGAAAGAAAAGCAAGGCCAGCTCTCTCATTCTGCTCTGGCTCTGGGGAGGGTATGAGCCCGGGGAATTAGTACAGAGTTTAGCACGTCCTTACAATAGGCCGGGAGTCTTCGGGGCCTTCCCCTTCAAATGATAAAGCAATTCATAAACACAAGACTTGCAGGGGAGAGCAATGAATCTCGGGGGCCCTCCTAATTAAAAAGCCTGTATTACATTACTTCCTCAAGGGCTCATCTTCTAATTTTTAGGATTATGGTACATTGATTAATTTATACAAGTTTTTAATCCCTCTGTGCTTAATGAAGTCCAGGAACATGGGAACAGGAGCATAATTGAGCTTCATATTATTTTATTAGGGAGAATTATGGCACACCGTGTCGTGGAGAAGTTTGGGGGGGTGGGGCAGGGCTCGAGCTGTTAACCAGTGGCTTTCCAAATGCCAGCAGAGACATTTTTTTGTGGGCAGGCACAGAGGGCGTTGTCTTTCTAAGCCCTGCTGTTCTGTGGCTCCTGATGGCCTATAAGAAAAAGCACCCTGTCTTCGGTATGGGGTGCAGTGCCCACCATGCCACGGCCACCTTCTCGAATCTGTTCCCTCCCCCACCCGGCACCCTACCACCCACTTGCACAAAACTGCCCCTGCCTCTGCCCCAAATGCCGTTCTCTTCTCATCTCTTGATTCACGCTCCAGTGCCATCTGGGGAGCCATCCTCGAACCAGTCCCCGCCCAGGCAGAATCCACCTGTAGCAGAAGGCCTTGCACCCCCCCGGGCTTCCCAGGTTTTTCACAGTCAAGAGAGTTTGGGCTGAAAGACCTCCTACATTTCCTGCAGGCCTAAGAGCCTGTGTCTTAGCCTTGGGAGTTCCCACCGCAAGGGAATTTACTTAGTTAGTTGGAATGACTCAAAGGCTAGAACATTTCATAATAAACAAGGTGGCTGAGGAATGTGGTAGACAGGTTGGAAGAGACCTCCTCCCCAGGGCCACGTCTCCCTGTCACTGAGGGTTTGCAAAAGACCTGAACCAGGGACCTGCGGACTTGGGCTCCATCCCTGGCTCTGCCTCTAAGTCTCTATGTGACCTTGGGTGAGTTCCCTTCTCTGGGCTTCAATCTCCCCAGTTGTGAACTCAGGCAATGGACCTAGGTCTGGCTCCTGGGGCCCTCTTCTGCACAAATATTCCAGAATTCCAGAACTCCCCACAAATCTGCAGGATTCTGGTCCAGGGGCCTGGAGTTTGGATCCCACACCCTCTAGAGGCCAGAACTGGAGTTGCAGGTGTGAATCCAATGGATAAGGTGGCCAGGTTTTCCCTCCAAGTCTGGAAGATTCCAGGACAAATCCTTCACCCCAGGGGACTGGCCCATCTCTGGTTCCCAAGGAAGCAGAGCCCAGAATCTGCGTTGCATCTTGATTCTTGCTCCATCCATCAACTCATCCCTCCTGAAAAGACGCAAAGCTCTCTCCCTGTCTCCCACTCCTCCCCATGGAAAGAAAGGAAAGTCCATCAAACTGGAGGGAAAGTAAAGGGAATTTTCTGGAACTCTTGATGCCCCTAAAATCACAGCCCCAAAGAAGCTCATTGTTCATCAGGGAGAATGAGAGTGGAGATGGTGGCCCGGCATCTCTCTCAACCCTTCTCCAAGCAAACAGTGCTACCCCAATAGAAGTGACTCCAGGGGATTTTTTTTTTTTTTTCAAGGAAACTGATCACTGCCTAAAATTATTCTGCCATGGAATAGGCAAAAAAGGGAATCTGTGCTTGAGGAAGAATCCAAATCCTGGACCATGATTCAAGGTCATATAGTTCTACACATTTGTTGTGCAGACAAGGAACTGAGGTAGAGAGTGAGACTGAGGTTCCTGACCCCCACCCAATCCCATGCTAGACCCCCAAATCCCTGCTACCTCCCATTTCAGGGAAGTTTCTAAACAGGGACCTTGAGATAAATCAGGCCTCCATCCACAGCATCCTGTGTCCAAAGTGAAGCAAAAGTGCCCAGCGAAAGGCTGGAGGGAGCATTTGTCCAAATGACCATGTTACAATCAGGGGTTCAAAGTCCCCCAGGGTTCACAAACGCATTCCAGGGTTTCCTGTCGTTTTAACGATAAACTGCCTGTTTCCATTCTATTGTTTAAAAATAATAAACAGAATTATCCGTGTAATGTTTTCCTTTTCTTTAAAGCAGAATGGTTCAAGAGCTTTCCAGGGCTGGCCAAGGGAGCCTACGCAGAGGTTGGCGGGGGTCAGCTGGCCGCGGGGCTCAAAGCTCAAACACTGGGTCCTTTCACCATGGGATATGGACATACATACACAGGGAGCTTAAAGTGATGATGATCCTGCAAATTCCTCTGCATACGATCTCACCCAGACCTAGAAATCTCATTCGTCTGCACAAAATTCTAAAGGAGCACATCAAGATGCCCCCACAGCTTCAAGTCACTTTCTAAAGAGAAAAGAGTAACTGTTCTGTCCGACTGACACTTTATTATAAATGGAAAACATCTATGACCCATGACGTGTTATTAGTGGGGACTGGCTCACAAAGTGACCTGAAACCCTCTCTCTCAGGTCATTTGGAAGCAAAACACTACATTTACTTCTAAAAGAACAGTTTTAATTTTAAGTAAAATTTCAGACATGCTGAATGTCAGGTCGTGAAAGCAATGTACGTCTGTTTCTGCTGCTGTAATATTTGGTCACATTTTGGATCCCATTAAATATACATTTGGTCCCAAATCCAAACATGATGTCAAATGTCAGTTTTTAATCTACATGCCAAAAAATCATGGTTTTTCATACTTCATGAAGCATCATTTGTCACTTATTAATTGGAGAAAGGTCAAAATTTGCCTGTTTCCATATCATAAATATTATTTACAATTTTATTTAAAATGGTTTTTAAGTCCAATGTTGTTAACGTACTGATTTAATGTCATTTCTTACTGAAAATTACATTTTTAGCTTTTACCACATGAAAATGTTGTTTTTAAAAATTCAAAAGGGGTTTTTTAAGTACATGACTGTGAAAAAAAATCTTCAAGCCATCAAATGAAGTGCAGGTCTGATGAACTCACCTCCAACCACCTACAGGTAAAACCACAAAGCTGGATTCTATAAACGCGGGGTACACGGGCCTGAAATGTACATGGCAGATGGTGAAATCATCTGTTGCCCACTGGGTGGGGCCTGCCCAGGAAGTGCAGAAGGAGAGGGAAGGGCTTCTTCCCTTGGGAGAGCTAAAGGCAATGTGTAGGGAGTCTGGGACCCCACGTCCTGACCAGAGACTTCAACCGTTGGATGCCTTCATCTGCAACCTCGCTAAGTCTCTACAACATTCACCTGCCTGGCTGGTAGGAGCCCAACCTGACAGAGCCTTTAAAGCACTAAAAACTTGGAGCCAATCACTATACATCTAGGACTCTTTCCTACGGAAATGACCAGGTGCAGACAAAGCTTTAGGCACAAAGATAGTCACTGCAAGATTTTGATAATACTACCAAAATCCAAAAAGAATCTAAATTCCAAAAGAGGATCACTTAAGTACATCATTGGTGCAAGCATTCATCAGAATAGAGCAGAGTCTGTGTAGTGTGTAAGCCAAGTGCACCCCCATTCACACTGCCAATTACAGAGTCCAAGAGCCTGTGAGCACCTTGTTTACCAATGTTTATTTTATAAGGTAAAATGCATAGGGCATGATGTTTTTTGAAAGGATAGGCTCAAAAGTCCGTATTAAATTTGACACGGTGATTAAGAGCACAAACTGCTGGGTGACCAGAGCCCATGATGTCTGAGCTCCCCTCATCTATAAAATGGAGCTAAGCAGCGTCATTGGGAGAATTAAATGAGATAAAAATATGTAAAATGTTTAGGAAAAGCCTTGGTTTCTGCTGCTATTAATGCTTCCTTGTGGCATTGTTATTGTTATTATCCTGCTTTGATCACTTTTATTATGATAACTAGATCTTCTCAGCCTATGCTGTGAATAGGTGTTCTCTCTGGTTCCTGAGAATCAGGACAATTTTCACTTTCTGCCTCATGCTCTTAGGTAATTTCCTAACTCTTTCTTTTTACGAGGGACACGTTTACTTCTAGAACCAGAAAAAATAAATAAATTTTAAATAAAAGGAGAAAGTAAGTTATTTCCCACAGAAAGCTCCCAACCCTGCCTGGTCTTAGTGGAGGGCTGGTGCTCAATTTGTGACTTGGGTGCTTTGAGATCTCCGTTGGAATGATCCCATTTTACAGATGAGAAAACTGGGATACAGAAAAGTGACCACACTTTGGTCCAAGGTTGCTCAGCCCATTAGTGATGCAGCTGATACTGGAACACAGGACTCCTGACTCCCCAGCTATATGAAGATGAGTTCAAAGTCCTGCTTCCTCTGTAGGTAGTGGGATTCCCATCACCAGAAGCAATCAGAGACCGATGCTCACCTCTCAGAACAGCTACGGAAAAGATTCCTTCAACGTGAATGAAGTGACCTCTCAAGATTTCTCTAGTACTGTGATTCTATAATATAATTCTAGATATACCAGACTTTAAAAAAGCCAATCATGAGCACAGTGCCTTCCGACAAACATGTAGAAGTTCAGAAGAGAAGAAAAAGATCTCATTTATATAAAGTGGAGGGAAAAAAAAGGACAGAACTGTAATAGTGGCAGAGATAAACAAACCTTCACAATGTGGAAAGCTCTGAAGGATGATTAAATTTTGTGCTTCCTGTCCCACCCCCTTCCCTTCAATAGCCGTGTGTGCGAGTGTGTGTGTGTGTGTGTGTGTGTAAAGAATACTTAACATGAGATCTACCCTCTTAACAAATTTTTAAGCATACAATATATTACTGTTGACTATGGGTACGATGTTGTACAGCAGATCTCGAGAGCTTATTCATCTTGCTTCACTGAAATAGTACTGTTCACAATAGCCAAGATGTGGAAACTGCATAAATGTCCCTGGATTGTTAGTGGAGTGCATATTTTTTAAGGAAATGTTAAGTTGCACCCTCATCTCTTCAGAACTTCAGGGGTAGGAATGGCTGCCGGCTACTTTACAGGGAGGGTCTCTCTTCGTGGTCACATAAAGCAACATAAGCAGAGATTTATCATTCCTAATTTTCTGATGAGGAGAGGAGCTCAGAGCGGTCAAACAGCTTGCCTCAGGTCAAAAGCATTTGGATCTCCAGCTATCACATGGCCCACTCCATGGCCATGCCAAGGAGCAGCCAGAGGGCCAAGGGACCGCCTCCAAGGATGTGGCCCCTTTATCTGAGAGAGGCCAGACACCACTCAAATCCAGTCCTCTTCAAACATGCCGTGGCTTTCTAGGCCACCTAATCCCCCTGATACTTGTGTGGGCAAATGGAGGCATCTGGTCCCAGGAAATTATAACAGAAACTATCGACAACTCCCTGCCTCCTGGTCTTCTGGGAGCAAAAGAGACAAGAAAAGAAGGACCATTTGAGAAAGAGGCTCTCAGCCCTGGAGGCCTGGAGCAGGATTTCATGAGTGTGACCAGGGAGGTGATTTTAGGTAGACACAGACACATCATCAAATTACATGGAATCACACAAGAAAGAAGATATCTATCTCCTCTTGTGAAGTCTCTTTTATTTTGTGTTCACTTTAAATATATTATGAAATATTTATGATAATCAAAAAGGTATATGAAATACTGTCACAGTCACTCAGGTACCTACTATTCTGCTTAAGAAATCGAACCTTATTAATATAGCTTAAGTCCCCAGGACTCCCTCCCCACCACACAACTCTGACCTTACCTCCACCCCCAAGATGGAACTGCTATCCTGAACTTGGTGATTACCGTTCCCATGCATTTCTTCATATGTTACTGTATACACTTGTGGCCTCAAGCAATATGTATTTCTTGGGGTTCTCCAGAGAAACAAAACCAAGAGGATACATATAGGCATATAGAAAGAGATTTATTTTGAAGAATTGGCTCATGTGATCATGCAAGCTGGAGGGCCTACAAAGCCAGTGGTATAGTTCTAGTCCAAACCTGAAGGCCTAAGAACCAGAGAAGCCAATGGTAGTCCCAGTTCAAGCCCAAAGGTCCAAGAACCAGGAGTATTGCTATCCAAGGGCAGGAAAAAAAAATGGATGTGTCAGCTCAAACAGAGAGAGCAAATTACCCTTCTCTGCCCTTCTGTTCTATCCAGAACAATGGATTAGATGATGCCCACCCACACTGACAAGGGTCTTTCTTTACTAGGTCTACCCATTCAACTGCTAATCTCTTCTGGAAACACCCCCACAGTCACACCCAGAAATGATGTTATACCAGCTATTTGGGCATCCCTTAGCCCAGTCAGGCTGACACATAAAATGAACGATCACACACTATTTGGTAGTCTTTTATAGGTTTTTTAAGAACTTTAAGTGGTATCATACATACATTTTCTTCTGCAACTTTTTTTTCCCATTTAACCTCAAATTGACCGGATTCATCCACCTTGATCTATGTCACTCTAGCGGATTCATTCTCATTTCTGCGGCCAAATCCAGTTGGCCACCTGTTTTTGTAAGCAACATTATTGGAACACATCCACGCTTGTTCACTTAAGTATTGTCTATGATTCCATGACCACCAAAATGGCAGAACTGCATAGTTAATGATAGAGACTGCATGGCCTGCAAAGTCTAAAATACTTTCTCTCTGGCCCTTTACAGAAAAGCTTTCTTGACCCCTACCATAGAGTATTCCATTACGAATATTATTCAGTTCATTCATTCATTCTTCTTTTGATGGATGTAGAGGTGTTTCTATTTGATGTCATTACAGACTGTGGTCATGAACTTTCTCACACACATCTGTGAAGTCACGTGAGAGTTTCTCTAGGGTTTATGTCTATAGATGGAAGCACTGAGTTTTAGGGTTTATGCCTGTTAAACTTTTGTAGAAACTCAATTTTTTTTTCCTAATTGATTTTACCAATTTACAGTCCCAACAAGAATGTAAAATAGTTCTGTGGCACCAAATTCTCACCCACATTTGGTACTGTGGCACATTGTGTTGGTGGTGGTAGTCTGATGAGTACGAAATATTATCTTAGGACAGTTTTCATTTGCATTCTTCCTGATCACTTGTGAGGTAGACCCATATTTGTTCATTAGCCATTTGTGCTCTTCTGTCACTTGCCCATTCATACCTTTTGCCCACTTTCCCATGATGGTGTCTGTCTTCTTCTAGTTGATTTATGTCCATTCTTTCCATGTTCTGGATACTGATCTTTGTTGGTAATATTGCTAGTATCTTCTCCCAGACAATGGACTCTTTACTTTCAAGAGTGTCTTTTGATAACAGAGGTTTAAAATAAATATTTAGGAACAAAAATTACTGATCTTTTTTATGTACTTCTTTGTACTTCTTTGTCTTGGGTGAGCATATATGAATGTTCAACTTCAGGCAATAAAGACAAAATGTTTTCCAAAGTCTTTATGCCACTAAGGCCATGTCTCTGAAATCTGGTGGACCCAGATTCACTCCAGTACTAGGTATTTTCATCCTTTTAATTTGTGCCAATTGAGTGGATGAAAATGATCTCACTGTGACCTTAATTTGCATTTCCCAGACCACAGATATTAAAGAAATGTTAAATATCTCTTTGTGTGTTTACTGGCCTTCTATACAGTCTTATATGCCAAATGTTGATTCACATCTTTAATTTGGTTTTTGGAGTTTTCTTTTTGATCTATAAGATCTATTTTATATTCTTAATACTAATCCATTTCAGGCTGTGCATATTGTAAATGTCTCCCCCCAGTTTATAACTTGTCTTTTCATTTGTTTTAAGGTGTCAAGTCAAATTTACCAATCTTTTCTATAATCAATGCATTTTGTATCTTGTTAAGAAATCTTTCCCTACCCCTAAGGTTATCTAAGATAAACTCTCACATATGTACAACAGGAGACTATACAAAACTGTTCTTAACAGCATGGTTCATAACAGCAAACAACCAAATGCCCATCACTGGGAGAGTGTATAAATAAACTGGTATACTCACACATGGAATATTATAAAACAGTCAAACAAATTAACTACAGTGAAACATAATAATATGAAAAATCTTGGCAATATAATATAAAGTGAATAAAGTCATTCTCAGAAGATCAAAAACCCCATGACACCTTTTTTATAAAGTTAAAAACACTTAAATTAAAAACATACAGTTTTAGGGAATTTTAAGTAGACTAAAACTGTATAAAAAGAAAATAAACAGAATAATGAGTATTTGGTGCAGAATGATGGTTTCCTTGTGCTGCAGAGTCAAAGGGTTGGGATGTAGGGAGACCGCACAGTTAGATACAGAATATTATCTCAAGGCCCTAGTTTTTGTTTTAGATGGTGTGTTCATAAGTGCTCCCTGCATTATTAATAATAGCTGACTATAACAAATAAAAGCAAGCCAAAATAATGGTGAGAGTATGCCACAAACCAAGGATTATAATCAACTGCAATAATTGTAATTAGTTATAATTAATTGCAATTCTGTGCACCTAAAATTAAAAAATAAAAACTATTTCCTCACTGAAGTCATGAAGATATCCTTCTAAATTTTCATCTAAAGATTTTCTTAGTTTTGCCTCTTAGGTGTTTAATTCACCTGGAATTTATTTTTGTGTATGAGTTAGCAAGCTGATTGTTTTCCATATATATAATTAATTGTCCCCACACTATTCATTAATCTGTTATGTCATCTCTGTCACTAAGAGGCTTGGGTAGGTGTGTGCCTGGCTTCTCCATTCTGTTCTGTTTTTGTCTATTCCCACAATAATATTACACCTTCTTAATAACTATACCTTTATAATAAATCTTAGTGCCTGACAGAGTGATTCTACACCTTATTCTTCTCCAAAAGTGCCCTACCTATTCTTAGCCCTTTGTTATTCTATATCCAATTTAGAATAAGCCTATGATGCTCCACAAATAACTTGGTCAGATTTTTATTGGAATTATATTAAATTTATAAACCAATTTGGGAAGAACCAACATCTTCTATTTTATTTTTTTCTTTTAAGAACCAACATCTTTTAAATATAGAATTTACATATCCTTGGACATGGTATATCTCTGTATTTATTTAGGTTGTCTTTTCGTGTTATAATTTTTGTTCACACAAATCATATATAGCATGCATTATATTTATTCCTAAGCATGTTACTTTTGTGCTGCTATTATAAACAGTATTTTTAATGGCTTGTTGCTGATGTACAGAATACAACCGATTTATATAAATGGATCTTATATCCAGCAAACTTAATGAACTCTCTTATTAATTCTAATTATTATCTTTAGAGTCTCTCTGGTTTTCTTTGTAGATAATCATAATTGTCCATGAAGAATGACAGTTTTATTTCTTCTTTACAGTCCTTATGCTTCCTGTTGTATATACTTCCTGTACTATGCTGTCCAAAACTGCCAATGTAGTATTGAAAAGAAAAGGTAAAAATAGACATCCTTGGGGCGCCTGGGTGGCTCAGTCGTTAAGCGTCTGCCTTCGGCTCAGGTCATGATCCCAGGGTCCTGGGATCGAGCCCCACATCGGGCTCCCTGCTCAGCAGGAAGCCTGCTTCTCCCTCTCCCACTCCCTCTGCTTGTGTTCCCTCTCTCACTATGTCTCTGTCAAATAAATAAAATCTTAAAAAAAAAAAAAAAACAGACATCCTTGTCTCCTTCTCAATTTTAAGAGAAATGTATATCTCCTCATTAAGTATGAGGGGTTTTTAATAGATTTTTGGACATACACCCTTTGTCAGGTTAAGGAAGTTTCCCATCACAAGGGTTGTACAAGTACAGAAGGTAGCATGTGTGTACGTCCCAATTTGCCAAATGTATACCTGTCATCCCAGGATAATTATTAACAGTGCCCCTTTCATCTTCTAAAGGCTTTTAATTTGGACAATAAATTATATAATAGAAGGGTGATGTTACATGGCAACGATAGTGAGGCAATTTGATCTATGATTATGAGATGAATACGAGGACCTTGGAGGTTTTTGTCCGCCTAGAGGCTCCAGGATGTTTTCTGCCTCACTGGGAAATTTCCAACCTCAAGTAACAAAGCAATAACTACCTGCTCCTTCCCTCTGCAAATTCCTGAGGAGAAATGCTCCAGAGACAACTGCACTATTGCCCGAGTTGCCATAAGAGAAACAAGAAACACACACAAAATGAAGTAATTATCTTATCAAAAACCCAGCACAATCGGCAATCTGAGAATGAAGCTGACAACAACCTGGCTTGTCACATGTTCTATTTTGTCACTTACATCCCCAATATAAATGCAAAAATGTGAAAACCAAGGGCGAGATTGAATGGCAATGGATCCATTCTGACGCTGGGCATGAGCCACTTATTGAAGACATAAATTATAGTGCTGTCACCGTCTCCCTTCCTATTTGCAAATAAATGTTGTCATCTAATTGTACAAGACTTGGAGATTGTTTAACAAATTTCTCCGAGGAAGGGCTCGCAGCAGCTTGGATTCCCTGGACACCCAGATTCTATCTCTCTACTCTGGTCGTCTCTCTGCATGTGGCTCTTTTGTTTTGCATGACAGGCACTGTTATCCCCTCTTCTCAGCCTTTCATGGAGATAAAGCTACAAAGATCTGATGTGTTTCTTGACTGATTCCATTAAAGAATCATTAAGGATGAGAGATGGAGAGAGGCAGGCTCTAGGACAAGTAGTGAAGAGAGGGTCTTTCTTGACACAAGAGGGATCACTAAGCACAATCACCAAGGATGGGGGCTCTACAGCAGAGAACCTGTTCTTCCCCGCTTTATCATACCAGAAAAAGAAAGAACACAAAGACAAAGGGCAAAGTCTGAGAACGAGGCCTGGAGTTCCTGGGACACTTGGTTGGGGGTGGGAGGTTCTGAGTCTGTAGATGCCCCCATTTGCTACCTGTGCACAGGAGACTTCAGGAATGACAGGACAAGTGATAAGGGCAGAGCCGCAGCAACGCTGGCTGGGTCCAGCTCATGCATTTATTCATTACCCCACAACGAACTACTGAGCCCTGGCTAGTTTGGATTCTCCCAGGAGCAGACCCTCAGATAAGAATGCAAATGCTAGCAGTCTGTTTGGGAGATAAAGGAAACACCTGAAGAGGAGTTTGAAATTGGTTAGAAAAAGGAGCATGGCCAAGAAGATGCGTTATCAAGCTTCCCCTTTGGTGACCTCTCAGATTCAGTGGGTAGCCTGTGCCTCAGACTTACCCCAGCAGAGAGGGGAAAGAGCTGGGGTATTTACACACTCTGGCATTACTTGAAGGCTACTTTTCCAGGGGTGTTAATTTCCCCATTTCTGCTCTTCCAGACAAAGGTCTACTCTGTCCCACCCCTTCAGGGGGCAAAGAGAAGGCTTCAGCACCCTCAGAGAGTCCTCAGGCAAAGAAATGTAGACACTGGCAGTAGGAAAACAGTCCAAGTGACTTTAAAATGGTAAAGGTCAAGAGACAGGGACAGGGCACCAAGGTCTGCTACCAGCTCCTACTATTGCCAAGAACTGTGTTACATGCCCTGGCTATAACCACGGACAAGTGAGAGAGGGTCTCCGATCATGTGAAGCTTGCTGGAGACAAACGGCAGGCTACGTGTCACTGCACCTCATCTTTCCTTTTCCCGGGACAGACAAGAGGCTGCCACAAACCTAAACCTTGTGTGTGTGTCCTGCAGTCACCCCAACATTGCCTTAGTCTTGCACTTCTGCCCTGTCCTATGTCTTCATTTCCATCCCTCCCTCTCTCAGTCCCTCTCACCCAGATTCCGAAATGTCCCTCTTCCCCTCATCCACATTATCTCATAATAACACTGATATTACAGTTGCATCAAAAATACTAAAATACCTAGGAATAAATTTAACCAAGAAGATGAAAGACCTATATATTGAAAACTATACATATAAATGGATACTCCATGCTCATGGATTGGAAGAATTAACACTGTTGAAATGAACATGCTAACCAAAGTAATATATAGATTCAATGCATTCCTGATCAAAATTCCAATGGCACTTTCCACAGATACAGAACAAAAAGTCCTAAAATCTGTATAAAACCATAAAAGACTGTGGATAGCCCAAGCAATCTCGAGGAAGAAGAACAAAGCTGGAGGCATCACACTCTCTGGTTTCAAACAATATTAAAAAGCTATAGTAAATAAAACGGTATGGTATTGGCATAAAAACACATAGATCAGTGAACAGAATAGAGAGCCCAGAACTAAACCCACATATACAGGGGTCAATTAATTTATGACAAATGAGCCAAGAGTATACAATGGGGAAAGGACAGTCTCTTCAATAAATGGTACTGGGAAAACTGGAGAGCCAAATGCAAAAGAATGAAATTGGACCACTAACTTACACCGTACACAAAAATTAACTCAAAATGGATTACAAACCTGAATGTAAGACCTGAAACTGTAAAACTTCTAGAAGAAAAGAAGCAGTAAGCTCTTTGACACTGGTCTTGGTGATGGTGTTTTGAATCTCACACCAAAAGCAAAAGCAACAAAAGCAAAAATAAGCAAGTGGGACTAGAGCAAACCAAAAAGGTTCTGCACAAAAATAAATAAATAAATAAATAAATAAATAAATAAAAAGGTTTCTGCACAGCAAAGGAATCCACTAACAAAATGAAAAGACAACCTACTGAATAGGAGAAAATATTTGCAAATCACATATTTGATAAGGGACTGATACGCAAAATATATTAAGAACTTAGACAAGTCAACAGGAAAAAAAAATCCAATTAAAAATGGGCAGAAGACCTGAGTAGACATTTTTTTTCAAAGACATACAGGTACATGAAAAGATTCTCTACATCATTAATCATCAGGGAAAGGCAAATCAAAACCACAATGAGATATACCTGTTACAGTGGCTATTATCAAAAAGACTAGAAATAACAAGGGCTGGAGAGGATGTGGACAAAAGGGAGCCCTTGTGCACTGTTGCTGGGAACATAAATTGGTACAGCCACTGTGGAAAACAGTATGGAAATTCTTCAACACTGTAAAAATAGAGGTACCGTATGATCCAGCAATTCCACTTCTGGGCATTTATCTGAAGAAAATGGAAACACTAACTCGAAAAGATATATGCACCCTAATATTCGTCATAGCATTATTTACAGTAGCCAAGATACGGAAACAACCCAAGTGTCCATCAGTGGATGAATAGATAAATTGTGACATATATACACAGCAGAATACTACTGAATCATCAAAAAGAATGAAATCTTGCTCTTTGCAAGAACATAGATGAATCTCAAGGGCCTTGTGCTAAGTGAAATAAGTCAGACAGAGAAAGACAAATACCATATGATCTCTCTCATATGGAATCTAAAATAAAAAATTTTTAATTAAAAAAAAAAAAAACCAACCTCACAGATACAAAGGCAGTTGCCAGAAGTAAAAGTAGAGAGGCTAGAGAAATGGGTAAACTGTTTTGGGTTTGTTTTTGTTTTTTTTTTTAGTTTAAAGTAAATAGATAAATAAATAAGTAACAGTAATGAATGATACCATTTATTGAAGACATACTATATGCTAGTCAGTAGACTAACTTATGGTTATTATCTCATTTAAATCCTCTAAACAACTATAGTCTCATGCTCATGCTCCTAACACTGCTCCTATCTCATTCCACCTGCCAGATGGGGCCTCCTTGGAAAATGGCATGATCCAGGTGCCCCAGGCCCACTGGTCACTCCCTTACCTGGGTAAGCCAGGCAGTGTTTACCGGGCCTGTCAAGCACGGCCTCTGTGGTCTCCTGCAGCTGGAGTCCCAGCATGGCCTGCGTCCTCCGGAAGGCCCCCTCTGCTCCATTCCAGTGCCCAGCCCCACCTCCTAACAGTAGACCATGCCCTACATCCCCCGTGTTAGGATCCCCAGGGGCAGGAGAATGGACAAAATGGCTTCTGCAGTCCTTGTTAGCTGCTTTAGACAGATGTCACATTTTGCCTCCCTTTCCTCTAGGCTTCTGTCTTTGCAGCCTGAAAATGGGGGACGGGACTGAATCAGTAGTCTTCAAACTCTACTCCCATAAGTCATGATTCCACTTCTCATGGATTAATGCATTACCTTGTCTCTGATGATGTATTTTCCCGGTGCTTTCTAGACACAGTGCCCTAATGATAAGGGGATAGTTTTCATGGTAGGGATCCAGGCACAGTGGCAAGGAGGTAGGAGACTATTGGAGGGAAGGTAGGAGAGGGGGGGTACATTTGGGTGACCCCCTTGTCTGCTGATGCAGCAAAAGAGCTCAGAGTCAGAGCCTGGGAAATTCAGGGTCAATGACAATGAAAGGAAAGATAATCACTCTCTACTGGGAAAAAAGCAGCAAAGGAGGGCCGACCTGCTTATCTTGCATTCTGGCAGAACCACAGACCACCAACTCAGATACTTCAAAAGACCCCTGGCTGCGCTCCCCAGCCCCTCCCTGGAGGTTCCTGCAGAAAGAACATCATAATACAGCTCCTCATTTTCTTCTGCACTTTTGAAGTCAAAGTGTGGTCTGGTTAATTAGATGTTAGTGGGGGACCGGGGACACTGGAATCCAAACTCAATAAATTTCATCTCTGAAAGACAAAGAGGTCAAGAGCATATTAAACTTGGGCACCCACTGAGCTCCACCAGGGCATTTATTCACTCGGGCTCCTTATAGTTTAGGCAGAGAGAGCGTCAGGTGGCTTTTGGAGGCTGGCTGGGTGCAGAGGCAGGCCTGGAAGGGCGCCCATCTTACATGGTGGAAAAGAGGGGGGAAAGTCATTCCAGTGTTTTCAATATAAATAGCTTGGTCCCACTGTCAGCATTTGAAATTTCTGCCAATATCCGACTCCTTTCAAGAGACTAGCCCGGTAAACAGCCTGGCCCTTCCTTTCGTTTCCTGCTAAAATCAAACCCACCAGTTCATCTGTCTCTGTGGGGGAGGCCAGCACTGAGCAGAGCCCACTCTGAGCTGCTCCGAGCCCCCGGGGCCGGAAGCTGCCTCTTGCCACAGTCTCCTGTTTCTCGAGGTATCTCTGGGCCACAGCCACAGAACCGGACGTTCTTCTGCCTCAACTCCATCTCCCCATTTCTTTGGCCTCAATAACAAGGAAACCTAAACACACCCCTCCCCAGCTCAGGGGCTGCTGGACCCATGGCTTTGGGAAACCCAACTCCCACCAAATGTCCCCACGGCAAGAGACCTTGGTCCCAGCAGGAAAGCGTGGCAAGGGTGCAGGTCCAGGAGCCGGGCAGCGAGCTCCGTCATCCTGGTCCATCCACTTCTCAGTGTCCACGCTCAGGGCATTTCTTCGGGCCTCTCCTACCTCCCTTCAGGAGTGAACACCGCCTGCTGTCTTTGCTGGGGTTCCGATCCGCATTCGGCCAACCTTGTGAAATGCCACGGACAACTTTCTCCACACTTTCAGCTACAAGTTTGTAATAAAACATGCAGAGTTTGAGGCTAAATTCTTACGGGTGCGTTTTGAAATATCCCTGTTGCTTTGCTTTGCTTTGTTTTGTTTGTTTTCTTCTTCCTTTAGTGTGTTTTGATTGGGGAGCGAAGGTGTTAGTCACGCATGAGGTGTCTGCATTTAGAAAATTACTGATTCGGCAGTTTAATTACATTTGGAGGCCACTAAATAGGACTGTTTCCCTTTATTTAGACAGCCTGAATCTTCTTAGTCATGATTTGGGAATGTGATAATCCAAGTGTTGCTTTATCTTGAAAACTTACCAAACCACCAGAGCAGTCTCTCCAAGCAAACGAAATGTCACAGTGAGACACTCTAGTTTGGACATCCCTAAAACCCACTATTTAAGATTTCTTGTCTGGCAAAATCCACCACTGCCTCCTGCAGCGGTGGGTGGGTGGTAACCATCTCTAATTGTGGCTCTCCTGGTCTATTTCCGTAACACAGAGTCACGCAGCTAGAATTATTCCTCGCTCCTGCACCCCGGGTTTTCCGCTGTTTTGAGAGAGGCCCTTTTCTGTTCTAAACTTCATCAAGAGGCAGTCTGTTGTGGTGGGAAGAGTTCTGCTGAACCTAAAGGCTGGGACTCAAGGCCTGCCTTTATCACCATCTTCAAAAATCAGAGACCCAGGGTGGGAAATCCCTAAGAGCTGTTTCCAATTTAACGGCCTAATATTCTTCATCGAGAAATTTGAAGAAACCATTCCCAGGGATGAACTTGGTGGCCTCCATCTGCCTACTTTTTGCTTCTGAAAAATAATTTGTCCAGAATTTCAGAGCTATGTGTGAGAGGGAGGCAAATTATGAAGAAGGTTCCTGGTCATAGAAAATCTTCCTTCCCCTAGTGGGAGGTGCCAGTGCTCTAGAGAAGCAGGGGCCCAGAAACTTGGGAGGTAGGAGAGCCTCAAAGAACCATCTTCTCCATGCGATCCCCAAACTTCCACTGAGGGCTCAATAGGATGTGACTCAGAGCCCAGACTAAGCCTCTCCTAACACTGAGCAGGCCCTTTCCACCAGTCCACCCACCAGGACAGAGACTTCTCTCATGGTGAGGCTGGGTACTCAGTAGAGTAGGGCACTCTACCCAGAAGAGGAGCCTCTGATAGGTCCAGAGCCTGTCCCAGGAAGTTTTGTCTTGAACAAGTTTGATTTCCTATACTAGTGTTGGGAGGACTCTATTTCAATTTATTTAGTATCCTATCTCCAAGCAGATTCCTGCTGTGGGCTTGTGTTCTATGGTCGTGTTCAACTACTAGGAATAAGTGTCACAGTTCCAACCTCATTGTCAGCAGAGCCTTGAGCCCCCACCATTGGCTGCCATCTTGCCCCTCACTTCTTCTGTTTCCTCATCTATCAGGCCCTGACCTTCTGGATTTTTTGGCCATATCTGTGGGTTAAAGGAGGTTGCATGTGATGGCTAGCATCTGGGAACCTGACCTCTAAATCCTCTACAGTCACAGCCACCATCCACCTCACTGGGGTCCCCTGAGGGAGATGTGAGCTCAGTGGTCAGAGATCAAAAAGATGATCTACACTTCCTCCAGGCTCCTGATGGACCATACTGGGCCATGAGGATAGCAACTTTTACATAAGCGAAAAGTCAGCAAGGGTAGTTACCTTTCCCCTTCCCCTCCCCTGCTCACATGCCAGCCCTCTACGTCTCCACGGCTGGGAAAAGGAAGACCAAGGGGAGCAGGAGAAAGAAGGCATTTTTCCTTAGTGCCCTCCAAACCAGAAAGTTCTATCTGCTCACCTCATCCCATCAGTGACCCTTTGTGGTATGCTTTTGGCTAGATAATATGTTGAGATTTATTTCTCTTTTGAAAAAAAAATATTTTATTAAATTGTTCTTCAAAAAGTTATTAGAGTTCTTCTGCCAGCCCTAACAAAGTAACTGGAATCAGACTAGCCTTCTTGCTGTAAACAACTAGAAAACTGTACAAAACATATGAAACAACTGTTTTTCCATTATTAGATAATAGAAAACGTAGGTCTGTGATCCATGAAGGAGAGAAACATGAGCCTCACATTGCCCTGGCTTTCTATTTGAACTAGCTGTCCAGAACATGGAGGGAGATGGAGCCCAAACAGACCACAGCAGTCCCTGTGAGCTGAAGAGGGAAAGATCTGAGTTCTGCTGAGACAGCTGGAATCTGTGGGCGAAATCCTGGACAGGAAGAAGTGGCGCCAAAAACAGAGCTCCAGAAATATGTATAAAGGTCCTCTTAAGTCTGTGGTCCAAAACTAAGCTACATTTGCACAGGGCAAGGCACCAAGAGATTTGGCTAAAAACAACTACTGAGTAGTTGTGAGCTGAATGGAGATTCCCACAGTACTGGGAGACACCGTGGTCCCAACCAACCAGAGTTGAGATAAGTCCCTAAACACCTTTGCCATTCAGTTGAAACTCCAGAGAAAACACACCTCATCACTATAACTCAGTGGATTACTTTAAAACCACCTAAGAAAGCTTTTTTTTTTAAGTCTAAATGATTAAGTTATTTTTTTAAATATAAATTAATTGCCTGCCCCCCCCAAAAAAAAAAATCTACACTCCTTAGAGGAAAATAACAAAATCAAAAACTCAACAATGTGCCATCCATAATCTCCAGTATATGGTCAAAAATTACTAGCCATGTGAAGAAGTAACATGTGACCCATAATCAAGAGAAAAATAAGTCAAAAGAAACAGACCAAGAGGAGTAGGGGGATGGGCAAAATGGATGAAGGGGAGTAGGAGGTACAGGCTTCCAGTTATGGAATGAATAAGTCATAGGGATAAAAGGTACAGCATAGGGAATATAGTCAATGGTACTCTAATAGAATTATATAGTGACAGATGGTAGCTATACTCGTGGTACACATAGCATAACATACATGTAGCAAATCACTATGTTGTACACCTGAAACTAATGTAACACTGTGTGTCAACTGTACTTCAATTTAAAAAAAAGAAACAGATCAAGAAATAATAGATATGCTGAAATTAGCAGACAAGTATTTTAAAATAGGTATCATAAATACTTTCAAAGATTTAAAGGAAAACATAATGAGGCAGAATAGATGCAGAATTTTAATAGATATCTGAAAACTATAAAAAAGAACCAAAGAGAAATTTAAGAACCCAAAAATAAAATATCTGAATTGAAAATGTTAGTGGATGGGCATAAAAGCAGATTAAACACTGTAGCAGAAAAGATCAGTGAAAAAGAGCAACAGAAACTACCCAAACGAAGCACAGAGATTTAAGAACAAAATACAATCAACTAAACTTTGACAAAAGAACAAAGGCAATTCAATGGAGAAGGGAGTTTTTTCAACAAATGTTGCTAAAACAACTGGACAGCTACATGCAAAAATTTAATCTAGACACACACCTTATATCTTTCACGAAAATAAACTCAAAACTATAAAACTCCTAGACCAAGGACTGGAGGAGAAAATGTAGGCAAACTTGGGTTTGGCAATGCCTTTTTAAATACAATGCCAAAAGCATGATCTGTGAAGGAAAAAAATGTTAAGTTGGACTTCATTACAATTAAATCTTCTGCTATGCAAAAAATACTGTTAAGAGAATGAAAAGACAAAACATAGGCTGGGAGAAAATCATTGCAAAACACATATCTAATAAAGAACTTCTTTCTAAAATATACAAAAAAACTCTTAAAACTCAACAATAAGGAAACAACCGAATTTATAAATGGGCAAAAGATCTGAACAGACACTTCACCAACAAAGATATATAGATGATGGATAAACATATGGAAGGTGCCCAACATTATGCCATTAAGGAATTATAAATTACCACATGATACCTATTAGAACGGCTACAATCAAAAACACCAACAATGCCAAATGCTGACAAGGTTCTAGAGCAAAAGGAACAGTCATTCATAGCTGGTGGGAATGCAAAATGGTACAACCACTCTGGAGGACAGTTTGGCAGTTTCTTAGAAAACTAAACATAATTTTACCATAGGATCCACCAACCATACTTACTGGTATTTACCCAAATGAGTTGAAAACTTATGTTTACACAAAAACCTGCACTTTAATGCTTATAGCAACTTTATTCATAATTGTCAAAACCTGGAGGCAACAAAGATGTCCTTCAATAGGTGAATGGATAAGTAAGTCATTGTATATCTGCACAGTGGAATATTATTAGTGCTAAAATGAAGTAAACTATCAAGCCACATGGAAGAAATTTAAATGCATATTGCTAAGTGAAAGCCAATCTGAAAAGGTTACATACTGTATGATTCCTACTACAGAACCTTCTGGAAAGGTGAAATTATGGAGACAATAAAAAGATCAGTGTTTTCCATGGTTTGTTGGGGGATGACTAGATGGAACACAAGGAATTTTTAGGATGGTGAAACTATTCTGTATGACACTATAATGGTGGATACATCATTATACATTTGTCAACACCCATAGAATGTACAACACAGAGTGTTCCCTAATGTAAACTATGGACACTTCAGTGGAGATTCATCGGCTGTAATAAATGTACCATTTTAATGCAAGATGTTAAAAGTAGCAGAAATGGGCAAATGTGGGTGAAGGGGTATATGAGAACTCTCTGTACTTCCCATTTAATTTTTCTTTAAATCCAAAACTGCTCCCAAAAATGTCTATTAATTTTTTAAATGAACAAAGCTTCAGTGTCCTATGGGGTAAAAAACTGGAGGGCCAAAAGAAGAGGGCCAACATAGAGTTGAATAAAAAGAAAGAAAGGCAGACAGAGAAGGGGGGCAGGGAGGGAGGGAGGGAGGGAAACTAAAGAAACAGTAATGCCAAAGATTGTCCAGAATTGGTGAAAAATACCAATCCACAGATCCAAGATGCTCAAAAAAATCCAAGCAGGATAAACTTAAAGAAAACCATACCTAAATACATCATAATCAAATAGGTGAAAACCAAAGATAAAGAGAAAATCATTAAAGGAGCCAGGTGTGGGGGAGGGTCACATGATGGAGAAGGAACTAGGACCCATCATTGACTCCTAATTAGCAACAATGTAAACCAGAAAATAATGGAACATTTTTAACGAAGGAAAAAAGAAAAAAAAACGTGTCAACTGCAATTCTAAATTCATGAAAAAATCTTTCAAAATGAAAGTGAAATAAGCATTTTTAAATAAAAACTAAGAAATTTTGTCACTAGGACTAGACTCCAAAAATTTTTTTTTCTTTAGGAAGTTATTCAGACTGAAGGAAAATGATAGCAGATGAAAACTCAGATCTGCACTGCAGGAAGAAATTATTCACTGCAAACAGTAAATATGTGGTTAAGTAGAAAAGACTTTTTTCTCACTTCTTTTTTTTTTTTTTAAGATTTTATTTATTTATTTGAGAGAGAGAGAATGAGAGACAGCATGAGAGGGAAGAGGATCAGAGGGAGAAGCAGACCCCCCGCCAAGCAGGGAGCCCGATGCGGGGCTCGATCCTGGGACTCCAGGACCATGACCTGAGCCGAAGGCAGTCGCTTAATCAACTGAGCCACCCAGGCACTCTTTTTCTCACTTCTTAATTTTTTTAAAAGGCAACTGACTGCTTAAAAAATTAACAACAATGTATTTCAGGAAACATAACTTATGTAAAAGTAAAATGTATGTAAACAGTAGCACAGAGGTGCCTGGATGGCTCAGTTGGTGAAGTGCCTGACTTGATTTCAGCTCAGGTCATGATCTCAGGATCCTGGGATCGAGCTCCGCCTCCGGCAGGGAGTCTGCTTGAGATTCTCTCTCTCTCTCCCCCTGCCCCTCCCACCTCTGCACTCGTGCTCTCTCTCTCTCTCTAAAATAAATAAATAAATCTTTAAATAAAAATAAACAGTAACATAAAGAACAGGAGGGGCAGATGGCACTATACCACTGCAAGGTTATTAAATCATTCAATAAGTAATTATTTCATAAATGATATGGTATTAACAAATAAGTCTAGGTAAAAATCCAATGACAGATAAAATGTACTATCAAAAAAAAAATGCCCAAGTAATTCAAAAGAGGGCAGAAAAGGAGGAAAAGAACCAAGGGGACAAATAGAAAGTAAATGGAAATATGGTAAGTTTAAATACAGCTATACAAATAATTATATTAAACGTAAAGACAGAACTTTTCAGATTAAAGATTTTTTATTTATTTATTTGACAGAGAGAGACACAGTGAGAGAGGGAACACAAGCAGGGGGAGTGGGAGAGGGAGAAGCAGGCTTCCCGCGGAGCAGGGAGCCCAATGCAGGGCTCGATCCCAGGACCCTGGGATCATGACCTGAGCCGAAGACAGACGCTTAATGACTGAGCCACCCAGGTGCCCCAAGAACTTTTCAGATTAAATTTTTTAAGTAAACGTCAAACATACGCTATTTACAAAAGATTCACTTTTTTTTTTTTTTTTTTTTTGGAGAGAGATTGTATGTGTGCTTGCGCATTTGCACAAGCTGGGTGGGTGAGGGGAGGCAGAGGGAGAGAAAGAATCTTAAGCAGGATCCATGCCCAGCACAGAGCCGCAATGCGGGGCTCCATCTCATGCCTGAGATCATGACCTGAGCCAAATCGAGAGTCCAATGCTTAACTGACTGGGCCAGCCAGGTGCCCCACGAGATTCACTTTAAATACAAAGATAAATGACAAAAAAAAGTGAGGAAAAGTATGCCACACAACAACATAAATTTACCAATACCAGAAATGAAAGAGAGGACATCCTTAACTACACTCCAGACATTGCAAGGATAAGAAGAGACTATTCTAAATGACTTTATGCCACAAAATTTGATAATCTGATTAAGTTGACAAATGTCTTGAAAAACACAAATTACCAAAACTGATACAAGAAGAAACAGGAAATATAAAGTGCCTTATATCTATTTAAAAATTGAATTTATTATCAAAAACCTTCCCACCAAGAAAACTGCAGGTCCATAATGCTTTACTATTGAATTTTATGTAACATTTAAGAAAAAATAATGCCAATTCTACATTAACTCTTTCAGAAAATAGGAGTAAAAAACACTTCCAAACTCACTTTATGAGACCAACATGACAGTGAAACCAAAACCATACCAAAGGGCAGTTATAAGAAAAGAAAACCACAGACCAATATCCCTTGTGAAGAGAGATATAAAATTCTTAATAAAATGTTAGTAAAATGTATATGTATATATTAATATATATTAAAATAATAATACAAATATATATGTAATATATCATGACAAAGTAGAGTTTATTCCAGGATTCCAAGATTGGCATAACATTCAAATATTCAAATATCAATCAATGTAATTTAGCATATTAACATATAAACTGCATATGAGTATCTCAATAGATGCAAAAAAAAAGTATTTGAAAAAAATTCAGCAAAAAAAAAAGAGAAATGAATTTTCCTCAACCTGAAAAAGGATATCAATAGAAAACCTACAGCTGATGAAAGACTGAATCCTTTCTCCCTAAGACAGAGAACAAGGCAGGATGCCTACTCTCACCACTTCAACATTTTACTGGATGTATTAACCAGTGCATCAGAGCAAGGGAAAGAAAGAAAAGGTATACAGATAGGAAAGGAGGAAGTAAAACTGTCTTTATTTGCTGGTTAACATACTCATTTATGTAGAAAATCCTAAGAAAGCTATGAAAAAAAAAAAAAAACAGAACTGCAGGGTGAGTTTAGCATAGCTGCAGGATACAGGCTCAAAATACAATAATTAATTCTATTTCCATACTCTGGCAGCAAACAACTGGAAATTGTAATTTTAAAAGTACTATTTATGATAGCATCTAAAAACATGAAATAGGGATAAATTTAACAAAATATATGTAAGAACTGCAACCAAAACTTCAATAAGAGAAGTGTAAGACTTAAATAAATGGAGAGATATATGGGGTGCCTGGGTGGCTCAGTCGGTTGAGCGTCCGACTCTTGATTTCGGCTCAGGTCATAATCTCAGGGTCATGAGATCGAGCCCCACGTGGGGCTCCCTGCTCAGCAGGGAGTCTCCTTGAGGATTCTCTCTCTCCCTCTCCCTCTACCCCTCCCTCTGCGTACTCTCTCTTTCTCTAAAAAATAAATAAATAAATCTTTAAAAAAAATAAATGGAGAGATATACCATATACCTGGACGGCAAAACTCAATATTGTAAGATGGCAATTGTTCCAAATTTGATGTATATAGCTGCACTGTCCAATACAGCAGCCCCAAGTGGATCAAACATTTGAAATGTGGCTAGTTTGATTTGAGGTGTGCTAGAAGTATAAAATACATACCATATTTCAAAGACAATACAAAACATAATGCAAAATATCTCATGAAACATTTTTAACATCTATATTGCACATTAAAACGACAGTAATTTGGATACATTGGATTAGACAAAATTTGTCATTAAAATTAATTTCAACTTGTATTTTTTACTTCCTTTAAAGTGATTACTGGAAATTTTAAAATTACATATGTGGCTCACATTATATTTCTAGTGAAGAGCAATGATCCATGGTTTCAGGACATACAGCAGGTTTTTTGTAGAAATTAGAAGACTGATTCTTTTTTTTTTTTTTTTAATCTATTTGACAGAGAGAGAGAGACAGTGAGAGAGGGAACACAAGCAGGGGGAACAGCAGAGGGAGAGGGAGAAGCAGGATCCCCACTGGGCAGGGAGTCCGATGTGGGGCTCGATCCCAGGACCACGGGATCATGACCTGAGCCGAAGGCAGACGCTTAACGACTGAGCCACCCAGGCGCCCCTAGAAGGCTGATTCTAAACTTTATGTAGAAACTCAAAAGACCCAGAGCAGAACAATTTTGAAAAAGAAGAAAAAAAAACTGAAGGATTTACACTACCTGATTTCAAAACTTATAAAGCTACAGTAATCAAGAAACTGTGATATTGATGCAAAATTAAACATACAGCTGGAATCATGCAGTCTGGTTTTAAATAAGAACATGAAAAAGTGCTGGACATGATGAATCTCTATGAAAAGCTAAGTTAAAGCTATAATGAGATAATATATGCACCCAATAGATTGGCTAATATGAACCTAATAATGTCAAAGTGCCAGGCAAGGATATGGCACAATCTAAACTCTCATACACTGCTGGTGGGAGTATAAAATGTTACAACCAGTTTGAGAAACTCTTGGTCAGTTTCTTATAAATCTAAGCACATGTCTACCCTGGGACACGGCAATTCTTCTTTTTCTAGGTGTTTATCCAAGAGAAATGGAAATGTATGCACAAAAAAAAAAAAAACGTGTACAAGAATGTTCATAAAATTTTATTCATAAGAGCCAAAAACTGGAAACAACCCAAATGCCCATCAACAAGAAAATGGATAAGCAAATTGTGGAACAGTCATACAATGGAATACTACTCAGCAATTAAAAAAAAAAAGAATGGCTTATTCATGCATGTTGCAAAGTGGGTGAATCTTGAAAACATACTGCATTGGGCAAAAGAAACCACACACAAAAGAGTACAGCCTGTATCATTCCATTTACATGAAGTTCTAGAACGAAAAGCTAACCTAGTGTGAAAGAAATCAGAATAGTGGTTGCTTCTGGTAGGAGGATTGACAGGGACTGCCTGGGGGGACACCAAGCAGCTTTCTGGGGTGTTGGAAGTGTCCTCTATCTTGATAGAGATGTGGATGGATGTAAGCATTTGTCAAAACTGATGGAACTATCCAGTTAAGATATTATTGTGCATGCGCATACTGAACTGAGCACTCATTATGTGAACACTTCATTTTTTTAAATTCAAAAGTACTTCATATTTAGCACTTCCTATGAAACAACATAGAAAATTAATAGTGTACCCCAACTTCATTCTTCCCCCTGCATTACCCTCACCTCCCACGTCATAAACATTAACAGCCTGGAGTGAGTTCTCCCACACCCCTCTCCATGCTTCTAAGACTCACAAAGTCAAATCCACATTATATAGAAAGGGTAATAGCACTTGTTTGGGCTGGGTGTTTTGTTTGTTTTTGTTTTGTTTTGTTTTGTTTTTGTAATGAGTGTTCCCTATGCACGTGTTTCTGCCCCTTGCTCCTGTCACCTCACCATACTCCAGGTCACAGCTATACAACATCCCATTGTATGAGCAAACCACATCTTCTCTCTCTTGTCACTTACCTCCACTCCCTCCATCCCAGTGATGAGCCGTCAGGCCCACCCCAGTTTTTGTCATTATAAGCAATGTTGTAAAAAAAAAAAAAAAAAAAAAACTTCCCTAATCATATGCCTAATCTCCCTGGTGCTTTTGTTTCTATAGGAGAATTTCCCAAAGTGGGACTGGTGAATAAAAAAGACAAGTGGGTTATTTGTTTTAATAGATATTGCAGATTACATTCCGCAAAAAGGTTGTAGAAATCTCATTCAGTGTTCAGTCTGATATATTTTAAGTTTCTGCAGACTGGCTACAGAAATGGAAATAAATTATGAACAGAGCATAATAATCATTTTAGGCGATTCATTGATGCTTTGGAGGGGAAAAAATTCAGCAACATAACTAAACCCACAAATAACCAATATATTCTATCAAAACACATCATGAGAGGCAGGATAGTATGATGGTTGAGAACTGAGTCAACCCTGGCTAAGGAACTGTCCAAACCTGTCATACATCATCTCCATGCATTCCAATACATGGAATGAGCTTTACAAGTGTTAGTTATTATTGGGCAATTTGCTGAACTTCTCTGGATCTCTGTTTTCTTACCTGTAAAATGGGGACAAATAGCACTGTCCATCTCAAGGGCACATTAGAACAAGCTTTATCTCAAGTTTAGCTTTCAATGCAATTAGCTAATATTATTAAAATGCAATGCTAATATTATTACAATGTAAACATGAAGGAGCCCAGTTTAGGCAGAGAGCTAAATATGACATGGTTGGCATTCAAACTTTCCAAAATTCAGAAGAAAGCTAAGTTCCTGCCAGGCCTGTTGATGATACTGAATTCTTGGAAGACCATGCAAATCTTCCAGAATGCAGAAAGAAATCAATGGGCACTCTCGGAAGATTTGCTTCCCTCCATGGTAAATGATGCACATTTATCTCTTCCTACAGCTGAGTGGCTTTGAACAATTGAAGAGTCTGGAGCCACTCCAGGTTGGCGGCTCACCCAAGCGGAGGCCTTCCTCCTTCCAGGGTACGTCTGCAACTGTGACCTTCATGAGGCACACGTGTCCAGGTGAACAATGTGGCCACTGAGGCTACCAGATGGCTCAGTGTTCGGGTGACCTGGAGAGTCGGGAGAAAGTGGGTCATTCAGGTAATCTACGCTGACTGAGCACTCACTGTGCCCTTGGGCCCAGACTCTGGACTAAAAGCGGGGGGCAGGGGGGACAGGATTCAGAGTCCCTGCCCTACATGATGAAGCCAAGAGACTCCCCATTGGGCCACATCCACCAGGGACTGTCATTCAGTTGAAGTGGCCTGCAATGTCAATTTGGAGGTTTTCAACTCTGTTTATTAATTCAACTGTAGATTTTAGCTCATTTAAAAAATAAAAAAGCTCGAAGTCAAGTCAGTGACCGTATTTGGGAAAAGCAAGCATAAACGAGCCCATTGTATCTCCTTACCAGGGTCAAGCAAACAAACTTGGCTTTGATTTACTAGAGTCTCCTAATGATGCTTTTCACTGAAAGCTAAATATCCCTTAGCTTGGGGACAGAAATATCAGCTCAGGCAGTCAACTAAACTGACGGTCGTTGACAGGAGCCTGGTGCCAGACGATGAGAGGTACAGAGGGGGTACCAGCAACCAGATTCAGGGACAGGACTGCAGAGAACGCTGTGGCTGCATGGGGATGGACACTCAGGGGACCAGATTCTCACACAGAGCCCACTCACATGGCCTTGATGCCCACCGCGGGGCCGACTGTCCCCACAACCCAACACTGGTACCAGTTCCCAGAGAGCGGGCCCGCTACCGGGGGACCAAGGGAAGCCAGGTTGTGGCCAGCAAGTGAAGTAAGGAATCTGAACAAAGAATGGGGGCTGTTCTCGGACGATACTGAATCTAGCTGAGAGGTTCAGCCTTGCGAATACTCCCAGCTGCATGCTTCTGGTGTGCAGTCCTCCCCTGATGCCAGGGAGGGGGCCACGTCCACTGACCGAGACGCATATCTTCTCCCTGGGAATCGTGTTTCTGCCCACCCCTGGGGCCACCTAACTGGCGGACAGCCCTCGTTGAAAGCGCTGCCGCCTTTACCCTCTTCACCTCAGAGGCCCACTGGCCGTAGGAATGGAGCTACGCTTTGGCTGCAGGGCTCCCACAAAACAAGATGTGATCTCTTTTGTATTTGATGCCCATAAAATCAAGTCACATGCTAATGGGCTGTCTCTATGACACAATGTATGCGTGATGGGGGAAGGGGCCCAGAAAAATTATCAACCGCTTAGGTCCTCGATTGTACTAGGAAGGAAATAAGGGAAAACTAAGTCCGCCAGGCAGCATAAGCCAATTACAATTAAATTAAATAAAACAAAACAAAACAAAATATGTTCCCATGTGTTTCACATCACATCAAGCCTGGATCATGGCCCAGATTATCTGATTAAAGGCTCATGAAACACAAGTGAATTGCTTATTGATTAGAAGCTGAATGATTAAAAGAGTTTCTTAACCAATATCCCCATCTCCTCCACCACCCTCACCAACTTGTCCTCCACACCCACTGTCAGAGTGACCTTTTAAAAATATAGTCACTCACCTGCTCAAACGACTTCTCTAGTTTATCAGGACTCTAGGGTAAAACCCAAATGTCTGAGGCAGAGAATTCAAGACCCTACCAGTCCAATCCCTCTCGCAAGAATCCCTGCTTTACACCCTCTGCCCCAGGCTCCACAAAGATGCCTCTGTGTCTCCGAAAAGCAAGTTCCCCCACCCGGTACCACCTTCTCCATCTTTTTGACTGTTGACCTTCTACCTATCACTCAATCCCAATGTCACTTCATCCCTGATTCTTCTACTATGTCTTTCAGAGTTCCATTTCTGTATTTCTCACCTTGTGTTGCAATCACTTGTCCTCCTGTGCTTCCTATTTTTCTCTTATTCCATCTCCCTGAACAGAGCCTGGAGTAAGTATTGGTAAACACTGGTGGGTAGATGAGATGGATAGTTGAATGAATAGCAAACAAAAAAGGCCTAGCTAATAAGATAAAGATAGGGATAGGTAAATAGATAGACAAATGGATGGATGGATGGATGGATGGATGGATGGATGGATGGATGGATAGACAGATAGATGGATGTGTAAGTAGGTAGGTAGGTACATAGATAGATAGATAGATAGATAGATAGATAGATAGATAGATAGATAGATAGACAGAATAGAATAGATAACAGATTTCCTTGTCCTCTGCTTCTCCTCCTCTGATCTCCAAATGATTCATATATTCTATTCTCTAGAAAGGAAGAAAAATTGTTATTTTTGTCTCAGGTAAAAATTGGTAGGATTTTTTTATGGCAAAAAAAATGGGGCACAAATAGCTGACCTAATTTCTTTTCTCTGAGTGAAACCTACTTTGGCAAATCTCAGCTTGCAGGGAAGCTTCAGAAGACAGAAGAACCTCAGAAGAAGCCAGGCGTAGGCCTCCAGAAACACAAAACGACTTTATAACCAAAGCCAGCATTTCCTTAGAAAAGTCTCTCACACTCCCACATACTGCAATCAGGGACAAATCCATCAAGAGTCTTTGAATATTTATTGAGATTCATGTCAGGCCACACTCACTGCCCCCAGCTCTGGCCGAGCTCTGCATGGAAGACTCGGCTGCAAACTGACTTAGTCTCACGTATCTGTGTGCCGCTCCTTGCCTGCTACTTCTCAAACATACCCCATAAACTGACACATTAGTGGCCAAAGGCTATGCAAGATGTCCTCGTTGACATGTTTCCATTCCTACAGGAGGCTAACAAAATTACTGAGATTGATAACAGGCTGAGCCAAGGCCCCTGTGTCATGTGTTATGTAAGCACAAGAGCGCCGCAAGGAAGATACTGGTGTTAGGATCTCCCCATCTTACTTATGATGACACCAAAGCAGGAGAGGTTCAGTAATGTAGTCAAGGTCCACAGCTAGTTAGTAGTGGAGCTGGGATGCCCACCCATGCAGGCCTGGCCTGCAGCTGCCCTCTTAAGCACTATGCTGAGTAATTAAAATAGTAAGAATGCATTTTGTCTCATGGGACTAAATAAATCTACTTCCATTTCCTGCCTTTTAGAAATGTGCCCCATGAATTTATTTTTCCTGACGTGTCCCTGATGCCTAGCGTAGGCAATCAAAGAGGAGAAGTGGGCATCAAAAGGCCTCTGTTGAGTCCTCAACATTCCCTTCTCCTAACCCGCCACACCTCCACCCCCAACCTTCACCTGCCTTGGAGGAGAAGTATCACTGATCGTGTTCAAGAAAATCAAGGTTAAAAATTAACTACAGAGTTACCATTATGACCCAGCAATTGCACTGCTATGTATCTTCCCAAGAGGAAAACATCTGTCCACAAAAAAAAGTGATACATGAATATTTGTAGCAGCATGACTCATAAAGGCCAAAGTGTGGAAATAATCCAAATGTCCATCAACTTATGGGGAACAAAATATGGTATATGCATCCAATGGAGCATTAGCTCTGTAAAGGAATAAAGACTGAAACATGCTACAACATGGATGAAACTTGACATCATCAAGCTAAGTAGAAGAAGTCAGACAACAAAGGCCACTTCCTGTATGATTCGTTTTACACAAACTGTTTAGAACAGGCAAATCCATAGAGACAGAAAGTAGAAGAGTGGTTGCCAGGGCCTAGAAGACAGAAAAATGGGAAGTGACTGCTAATGAGTACAGAGTTTCTTTTGGGGATGATGCAAATGTTCTGGAATTACACGGTGATGATGCGTACATAATTCTGTCGATTACACACTTTAAGGGGATGAATTTTATGGTATGTAAATTGTATCTCAATAAAAAAATAAATATTTTTAAAAGATTAGCAAGTGCATAAAAAATGTGAATGCCCTTCAATTGTAAGAGATTCCATGTATAAGAAACTTAATAGATGCTTTCCCAAATTTGGCAACACTCCTTAAAATGTACATACTATTAACTGATAAAGAGTAATAAGTTAAAAAAAAAAAACTGTTCTAAAGCATTAATAGTAAATACATTTCAATCAATCATGCTAGAGGAAAGGCTGAATTATCCTTCTCTCTAGGGAAATTATTATTATAAATTCTTTATCATATGAAGAGGCAGTGACAGTAGGTAGCCAAAGATTATAGGAGAAAAATATGAGAGATTTTCAAAAAATAGTAAAATTATCTTATTTTTCTGAGTTTCTATCATGTTTTTTGCATTCATTAGGTTTTTTTTAATGAGTGATTTGTTACATCTCTTCTTTTCCTAAATAAAAAACTTAACTTTTGTACCAAAAAAGAGGGTTGGAGGTAGAGAAGACAGTCTCTCTGGGCTGGGAGTGGCATCATATCCATATGACTGTGGTCTCTTTTATCTCTTCCTTCCACACAACCAGAGTGGTAAGACCTGCTGCAAGGCCATGACTGTCCCTTCTGTCTGTTTTCCCTCCTCATCAGGCCCCAGGCTCAGGTGCCACCCCAGACCCACAAGCCAGGTGTTGACAGCCTGGGACAGCTCCGCCCCAGGCAAGGGGCCCTCCCTCCAGTGCTGATGCTCTCAGACCATCCGTGAGGGCCCCCGGTGGAGTCTTTTCTCTCAACAAGGGGGCCCTGCTGAGAGACTGGGCCTGGTCTTAAGGCACATGGATGGAGCAAGCTACTCTGATGTCCACTTAGACTCCCAAAAAAGAGTCCTTCACAGTGTCCAGCCTGGTGCACCAGAAATCTGCCCTAGTTCTTGGAGTTGAACCCCCATTAACAATTAACAACTTTTTTTTTAAAGATTTTATTTATTTATTTGAGAGAGAGAATGAGATAGAGCATGAGAGGGGGGAGGGGCAGAGGGAGAAGCAGACTCCCCGCCGAGCAGGGAGCCCGGTGCGGGACTCGATCCCGGGACTCCGGGACCATGACCCGAGCCGAAGGCAGTCGCCTAACCAACTGAGCCACCCAGGCGCCCTGTAACAACTTTTTTTTTCATCATCCCAGGAATAGATTTCTCTCCTGGACCCTGTAGAAGGGAGAAAAGATGGAGAAGGGGAGGTAGGGATTCCTTGGTCCTCTGGCTGTGGTAAAGTCTTAGAGTTGGCACAACTTCTCACTCTGAAAAAGAAAAGTGTGATCCAAGATACAGAGAAGGGACCAGATTAAATGGGTTCCTAGAAAGATAAGGACCTACCTCGATACCATGGAAAGGTTAAGTCTAGAGAAGACACACATGTGATGGTAAAAGTGGAAAGTGGACGGACGGCGGGAGGCTACAGGGAGGCCTCGAATGCCAGTAATTCTCTCCTCACAGGACTTAGGAGCTTCATATTCTAATAACGCCCCTTAGCAATCCACACAAATCCCCCCAGCCAGAAATGCTAAAACCGTTTCAGTTCAACACCTGCCCACCCCTCTTTACGTCCCAGACACTCAGACACAGATGATTGTGAAGAGATAGATGTCGGGGGATAAATGTCATTGGTCGCATTAATTCTTCAGCTCACTTTGCAGATTTCCTGTACTGAGATGGATGGTTGGTGCTGTGTTCATAATAATGACCATCAAACCTTAGCATTTGCTTAACATTTTACAACTTACATGAACTCATTTGATCCCCACAGCTCCAAAAAGTTAAGTCCCACAGTATAATTCTAACATGTGTACAGATAAGAAAGCTCAGACCCTGGCAGGTAAACCGATGGCCTGGCCAAAGGTTGCCACATTTGTAAGTATTTTAATGTCTAAAAAGTTATCTCCAGTCTCTCTAATATGAGTAAAAATCTCCCAGGTTTGGGGGATCAGACTGACTAACGTGAGGTTTTCTTTGAATGTCTTTTATACTCGGAGGGTGACAGCTGCCTCCAAACATTTACTCCTTGAAAAAAGCCCACCTCCTTGCCCTTCAGACAAAAGCAGATATGTGTTTTATAGAAGATGGATCTTTCAGGCCCCTGAATCAACAGAGTCCTCTCCTTTAAGAACCGTGGATTCTATAAAACCCCTCAATGGTCAACTTTCCTCCCAGACAATAGAGTAAATTCAGCCTTCCTCTTCAGCCTCAATCCAAACTCACCTTGAATCGATAAAGAAAGCAAGAGGACATAAAGAACACACACAAGGGTATCCATCTGAAAGCGGGTGTGAGCTTAGCAGCCACCAATCAAGGCCTTCCAAGCATGACAGCCAGTAGCCAAGGCAGGTCATCTGGCTCTTTCTCTGGCCTTGCAGGAGGAGGGACTTACCAGGGGGCCCTGTCTTCCTCTGATGGTGCTACTCTCTTGCATGCCCAAACCAGGGAGGTCTGGCAGACCTTCGTGCAGGTCAAATCAGAAGAAAACAGTCAGATCCAGTCAGGAGAGCAAGGCAGGGAGGAGAGAGGAGGCCACAGAGAGGTGAGCAGTCCAAGCCCAGGGCAGGAAGTGGGAGCAGGTGAGCAAGATCTGCACCTCTGACATAAGCAGGACAAAGGGGTACCATCCCCTAAATGCAGTCCTCAAAAATATTTCCCACATGGTCCACCAAGTTGATCATCTCTGGAGTTCATAATTGTGTTTATGAAATGCATCAGGGAATATTATGGACTCCCAGTTGCTCAGACATTATCTATCTATCTATCTATCTATCTATCTATCTATCTATCTATCTATCTAATTTATGCTGCCTGTGAGCCCTGTCACCAAAGGTATTGAACATTCAAAGGCAAGACAAACTCGTAGGTGAATTCCATCCCTGACTGAAGCAGGAACAGAGATGCTGCAGTTAATTATTCCATGACTTCATCCATCCATCCACATCTCCCTGCCTCTTTCCATCCATTCGTCCACTCATTTGTCTACCAGTTATCAATAATCCCCACCACATGCCAGTGCCATTGAATTAGATCCGTCCTCTTTCTGGAGAACCTGACAGTCTACAGGGAGAGACAGATACATGAGCCATACAATGTGACAAGCACCTCAGTAGGGATACAGAATGGCATGGAAGGAGGTTACAGGGGAGCAGGTCCCTCAAGGATAAGTAGGAGTTGACCTGGAGGTCAAGGCAATCAAAGGACATTCCACATAGAGAAAACAGCAGGTGAAAAGTCAGAGAGTCTGGGAATATCAGGGTCAAATCCAGAGTCAATCTTGGGAAGAACTCTCTTTTATTGCTGACTTGAGACGGTTACTAAAATAAAGTTTCCCTCAATTTCCAGTCATGGGTCCTGTATGGGTCAACCTAAAGTTAAAATGGTAATACTAGGAGAAAGAAAAGGCATCGGGAACAACGCCATGGAGATGGGAATGAGTACATCAAGTTCTGGGAATAGTGAATAAGCAAGCCAAGTTGCTGTGGTTAATTCAAACAACCCTCTTAGCCTGTAAAGAAGATGGGAAATTATGCCAAGCCAGTGGCTTGGCATGGGAGAGACCACAGTGGCAACCTTTCAAAAATAAAGTGTTACATTGCTGACACATTATCTCTCTTCCTGGAGGTCATTTAGAAGAAAGAAGAAAGGGATACTGTCTTAATCTGTTTGGGCTGCTATAACAAAATACCATAGACTGAGTAGCTTATAAACAACTGAAATCTATTGTGCACAGTTCTGGAGGCTGGAGAATCCAAGATCAAGGTGCCCACAGATTCGGTGTGTCTTGAACACCTGCCTCCTGGTGCATAGAGGGCAGTCTTTCTGCTGTGTCCTCACATCGCAGAAGGGGAGAAGGAGCTCAGTCAGGTCTCTTTGATAAGGTCACCAATCCCGTGGATGAGGGCTCACAATCACCTCCCAACAGCCCCACTGCCAAATACCATTAAATGAGGTTTCAACATATGAATTTGGGGTGGGGGACACAAACATTCAGTCCGTAGCAGGTATTGTCCCCTAGATCCAGACCACCAAAGTACTTCCCACATCCATGCCGTCAAATGGAACTGCTTTAAAGTTAACCAACTCTGTTCTTAAAAATGGTAAAACCTCAGGGAACATGATCAACTATCATTTGTTTGCACCTTTGTGTAAGGTTTTAAAATTATATTGCTTTCCTAGCTTAGGCATCCCTTTTAGATTAACTAGAATGAAGGACTGAGCGTATCTGTAGGAGAAGAGGGAAAGAGAACCATGAGAAAGAGATCCTAGGCACAGAGCAGGCAGAGTTCAGAGTGTAGAGGTGAGGAAAAGCCTGGAATCAGCAAAAAAATAGCCAGGCCCATGGGTCAGGCAAGAGGGTGATGGAAGAGGCCAATGGCAAGCTTGTCCATTCTCCATCCTCTAAGTTTCAGCCCTGGGAGTTCAAGTTTGTTGCCACCGAATATCTTCTCCCACAATCTGTAGCCAGCAAGCCATTAAGTGCCTGCAGCTGAAAAAGACAGCTATTGGATAGGATAATATTAATCATAATCGATCACGGCTGATCAGTGCTAAGCACTTCTGATGCATATTCTCAAATCTCCACAACATCTCACGAGGGAGGCGTTAGAATCCTCATTTTCGGGCGCCTGGGTGGTTCAGTTCGTTAAGCGACTGCCTTCGGCTCAGGTCATGATCCTGGAGTCCCTGGATCGAGTCCCGCATCGGGCTCCCTGCTCGGCGGGGAGTCTGCTTCTCCCTCTGACCCTCCCCACTCTCATGTGCTCTCTCTCATTCTCTCTCTCCCAAATAAATAAATAAAATCTTTAAAAAAAAAAAAAAAGAATCCTCATTTTCCAGCCACAGAAACTGAGACTCGAGAAAGTTCCCTGCCCTCGCTCAAGCAGCTTGCCAGGAACAGAGCTTCCATTTAGTCCAGGTCTGCTTTCCCGTGAGGAGTCTGCTTTCACTCATCAGTGGGGAGTTCCACTTTTCCCAGGCCCTGGACAGAGCAGGCATGTCTGCAGGCTGGCATGATTGCTGCACAGTAAAGACTTGAATGGATTGGCACTGCCCCCCTGAAAGGATGACTGCCTCCCCCATATCTGCCTTGGGGCACCTGGCTGTCTCAGTCAGTTAAGCGTCTGACTCTTTGTTTGGGCTCAGGTCACGATCTCAGGGTTGTGAGATCAAACCCTACATCCAGCTCCGCACTGGGCATGGAGCCTGCTTAAGATTCTCTCTCCCTCTCCCTCTGCTTCTCCCTCTCCCCTCCCAGGCTCATGAACACATGTGTGCGCACTCTCACTCTCTTAAAAAAAAAAAAAAATAGTATCCCTTTGCTTATTGGAGAGATCTGAGAAGCTAAATGCTCCTCATTGAAAGCACCCTATATTAGTTTCCTAAGGCTGCTGTAACAAAGTCCCAAAACTCAGGTGGCTTTAAAGAACAGAAATGTATCATCTCGTGGTTCTGGAGGCTAGAAATCCAAAATCACGTTGGTGCAGGGCTATCTCTCGTGACAACTGTGGAGGAGAATCCCTCCTTGTCTCTTCTAGCTTCTGCTGTTTGCCAGCACGGCTTGGTGTCCCCTGGCTTACAGATGCATCACGCCCATCACACAGGGGCTGTCTCCCCACTATGTGTCTTCACACCACTTCCCTCTGCGCCTATCTGTTTCTGTGTTCAAATGTCCCCTCTCTATACAGACAGCAATCATACTGGATTAGGATCCACCCTAATGACCTCACTTTACCTTGATTATCTCTATAAAGACCCTACCCCCAAATCAGGTCACATTCTGAAGTACTGGGAGTTAGGACTTCAACATATCTCTTTGGGGAACATAAATCAACCCATAACGTACCTCAACTGCCAATCCTCAGAGTTGAACTCTGATTCATTTCCTGCCTGCTACTTGCTCCCAGCTATCCCCGGTCTCAGCATAATTATGTCCTCGAGTCCCCACAGTGCTGGAGGCCATCCGGATCTACGGTCAAGAGGCCCCATCCCCAGCTCTGACCTTCACCCCCATCCAAGCCCCATCTCTCTTGAGCTGCCCACAGGATTTCTATGAGGTGCACAGAGGCTTTTTTTTTTGCTGGCAATTCACTAATTTCACTTTTATTTCCACTTGCTAACAGCATCTGGCAGCTCAGTGCTAACAGCCTGGTGCCACTCTGTCATAATGAGCTCTTTGTCTGCTGCTTCCGCTGGGCTGTCTGCATGCAGCTGGGGACAGTCAGCTGTTTCCCCAAACACCATTGTATGCCTACGAAGAAAAACTTAAGTCTTTTTCCTGAACCACCATCCTGCAACATGGAAGCCGAAAGCATTTCCACTTTACCTCACTTCACCCCACAGATGGATCCCTGAGGTAATGACACGATGGGAGAAGCTCTACTATTTTTTTCTAAGCACTTTCCCACCCACAGGGTCTCAAAGATAAGCAGGAGGGCAGGAATCCCCATTGGGCAGATGCAATAATGGAGGTCAATCTCTGTGGTTAAATAACTGGCAAGTGGTGTCTTGGGCCAGGCCTCATTCCATTTTCTCACATCTCTCCTGTCCACAAGGCTGATAGAAAGGCCATTATTTATACAAACACAGAGCAAGGATGACATCTGACTTCCAAGATGGCCCTGTTCTTCTAGCCATGCTAAGGTTTTCATTTGGAGGAATACTCTAAGTTCCATTGTGCCCCTGGGCTTTTGCACTTGCTGTTCTGCCACCAAGAATGCTCCGTCCTTCAGTATTACCCCTTCATGGGTCATGGCTCATGAGTCAGAGCTTGCAAGGAGCATTTCTTTCTAACTTTACTGAGGAATGACTAACAAATACAATCACACATATTTAAAGTATACAATGTTATGATTTGATACACATATATATGTAGGAAAATTACCAAGATCAAGATTACTGACACATCCATGACCTCATAGAGTTAATACAGTTAACTCTTTTTGTGTACGTGTGGTGACAATGCTTAACATCTACTGCTAGCAACTTCCAAGGATTCACTACCATATTATCATAGTCACCATGCTGTACATGAGCTCCTCAGAACTTACTCTCCTTTTTTTTTTTTTGAAAGATTTTATTTATTTATTCGAAAGAGAGAGAGAGCGTACAAGCAAGGGGAGTGGCAGGCAGAGAGAGAAGCCGACTCCTCACTGAGCAGGCAGCCCAATGTGGGACTCAATCCCAGGACCCCGGGTCATAACCTGAGCTGAAGGCAGACACATAACTGACTGAGCCACTCAGGCACCCCAGAACTTACTCTTCTTATGACTAAAAGTTTGTATACCCTTTGACCTACAGATGAATGGATAAAGAAAATGTGGTGCGTGTATATATACAACGGAACAGTATTCAGCCATAAAAAATAAGGAAATTGTGCCATTTGCAACAACATGGATGAATCTGAAGGGTATTATGCTAGCTGAATAAGCCAGACAGACAAAGATAAATACCGCATGGTATAAGTTATATGTGGAATCCAAAACAAAAACTAAAACAAAAAACAAAAATACTGATTTCAGAGAATAGCATGGTGGTTGCCAGGGGCGGGTGGGAGGGAATATGGGGTAATATAGGTCAAAGTGTACAAATTTTCAGTTGTCACAGAAGCATTTCTTGATGTTTCAGGCGGGGTCACCCCTCTCATCACATACTCTCACAGAACTCTCCACTTCTCCAAACCATTTGTCACAAGTAAAACTGGTTGACTTATCATGTGATTATATGTTTAACAGCATCCTCCCTTGTACACAAAGGGCAGGAACCAAGAATGTCCTGTTGATTCTTAATCCCCAATTCTATAACCCACTAGCCCTGTGCCCAGCATGTGGTGAGCTCAATAAATATCTGTCAGAGGAATGAATGAAGGTTATCATCTCCATGAATTCTTCCCCCACCAACAGAACTACCCATTCCTTTGTAACCCTCGCCTATCCCCAAGCACTTTTTTGATAACTAGAGTATAATGAAGGTGACAGTACACTCAGACAAAAAAACTGAGACACTCACATGATACATGGTCTATGCACAGAACAAAATGCTTGAAACTGGGACCAGAAGAAAAGTTTGTGTCACAGAAGGAATATAATTTACCACGTATTAAGTTGGGTTATAATTATTGTTTTGTTTGTCTCCTCTTCCAGGCCATGAACTCCTGATGACAGTGACTATGTCTTACTTCTCTGTGCTTTCAGGACATGGCACAGGCAGCAAATGATTATGCAATGAATGGACTGCTGAATGAATAAGCACGCCCAGGAGTCAAAAAAGAAAATACTTTGCAATGCCAGCAAATGCTGCCCAATAAATTGGCTAGCTAAGATTGGGTTGCTTTATAATAGGAAAATTTTCTGTAATGAGAGACCACTAGAAAACATGCTAGAATAAAGAATTTTCTATTCTGTGTGCCATGAGGACTTCCTCATCACCTTACAAGTTTGGGAGCCCCAAATGCTATTTTCCAATCTGATCAGTCACAAAGCGTATCAGTAGATTAAACCCAGAACTCACATCATAAGTAGAAATCTGCATCCATCCCCCCAATATCCCCGGCCAAAACTGCTGATGACATTTAGGAATAAACCCAGTAGCCAAAAAGCAGAGGCAACATGGGGTCTTAGAAGAAACTTGAGACCTGGATTTTTCAGTGGTCAAAGCTTCTCATATTTTATTCATCACAGAATCTCCTGCTCGGAGAATGAGGAGTATCTCGTGAATATGCAGATTAGTTCTCTGTTCTGAGGTGGGACCTGGGCTTCTGCATTTGTGACAAGCTCCAATGTGTTGTTAACACCGTTGCCCGTGGATCACTCCTTAAGTAACAAGAATCTAGAACCTCTTGCTTAGCGGCCCTAAATCTCAATGTCCTCCCTAAGAAGATGGTACTGATAACCCATCTACTTTGAGACGTTGTTGTAAAGTTGAGTTAGGATCAAATGTGAACACCACCCTAGTTTCCTCTCCCTCCACTTTGGTGGGGCAAAGGGTTCAGGTTCATAAATTCTGGAAAGGAACCTCTGGGGGATTCTATTTCCTCACCATTTTATAGAACGGTGAAATGAGTGGAAAGAGGCTCTGGTGCAGACAACTGGTCTACCTCCAGGAAGCCAACACTCTCTGAAGGCAGCAAGGAGTCTCCTTTGGGGAAATGGCATCATTGCCATCCAGGGACTCTCTTAACTATTTTATTTTATTTATTTATTTTTTTAAAGATTTTATTTATTTATTTGAGACAGAGAGAATGAGAGACAGAGAGCATGAGAGGGAGGAGGGTCAGAGGGAGAAGCAGACTCCCTGCTGAGCAGGGAGCCCGATGCGGGACTCGATCCCGGGACTCCAGGATCATGACCTGAGCCGAAGGCAGTCGCTTAACCAACTGAGCCACCCAGGCGCCCTCTCTTAACTATTTCATGTTCAATAGTAGATATTGCCTACACTAAAACATGACAAAATGTGAATAGAAAAGCAAGCCAACAAACTCATAAACAGGCAATCAAACTTAATTCAAAGCTTATTATATCACATACATGTCATTCTCCAGCCTGAGACCTTACATTATGTTTTATCACGTGTAAACAGTTAAGACAGACATTTCTAAAAGGAAGAAGCTAGGGAAGAGCAAAGCTGGACCTGGTTGTGACTGAGGTTTTGGGAAAACATTAAGCTCCTTGTCTGAGCATTTAAGACCATCCATGGTATGATCCCCACCTGATTCTCTGGCCTCCCTTCTCACCAGAGGCCCCTCCCACCACGTTCAGTCTATGCTACACTACTTCTAGTCCTGAACAACTGTTCTCTCTACTCCCCTCCCCAACACAGGCCTTTGCTTGATTCCATCCCACCGATGAATGTTCTTCCCCACGTCTGCCCAGGATATAACACCTGCCCATCTTCTAAGACTTAGCTCAAGCACCACTTCACCTATGAAGTCTTTCCTGATAGTCCTACAGAAGATGACCTCTCCCTGCTCTGGCCTGACCCACCACACCCCTACTGATTGCCACAGCTTGTATTTATTTATAATCTGTTTATACGTCTGTTTCCTGCTCCTAAGCTAAGCTCCCTGAAGTAGGCACTGTGTCCTGTAGAGGCCACACCTCTATCTTAGCAGATGTTAGTCTTTGTTGAATGAAAGAATGAATGACTCTTAGTGGTAACACTACATCAATGCTTAACTCTATCACTGCCCTGGTCACACTAAATTGCAACTTTTTACTTAGTTGTTTACCTCCCTGTTAGACTGTGAGCTCCTTGAAGAAAGGTTCTGGGCCCTACATTTTTAGCACCTGTCAATGTTCAATAAATATTTACTTAATGAATGTGGGTTGTTTTGGATTAAAGTCAGACAAGACTCCTTCAGAATACAAAGGATAAATGCCTGATGATAAAGATTTTAAAGGGCTGTCAAGTTCATGTGTTGATTTATGGAACAAATTAATACGACAGCATCAACACTTCCAGCCCTCCCCAATCAGTTTCAGCAATTATGTGTACCCAGGGCAGGGTGCAGCTGTTTGGGAGACATGACACAAGAAAGGTCTCCCTTGGTTTGCTCAAAGGTCTTCAAGATATTTTTAGTTGACAAACAACCATGTGTCACTCATCAGACATCCCATTAAACCAAATTGTACAACTTGTTAGACAGTTTCCAGTATTAGCTGTGAAGGATCTGTATATGATTTCAATCCTGCTGGGTGCTGAGCCTACCCTAAAGCCAGGGATGGGGTGTCTGTGCATGTGTGTGTGTGCGTGTGCGTGCGCACGTGTGTGTGTGTGTGTGGGAAGTATGAATCTTGAAAAATACTGACCCCATGGCTTCCCTCACCCTCTATGGTCTTGTCCCCCCATATCAGTGCAATTTTGCACCAATTTCCATAGGGAATTGGCAACATGGGATGTAATCAGCTGTCAAATTCTCTATCCCAGAACTCCTGATACTACCTAATGTTATAGGGACTATGTAAACATTCTTGCCATAAAGTAGATTTAGAAGTTTTATCAGGAGAGGGGCACCTGGGTGGCACAGTCAGTTGAGCATCTGACTCTTGGTTTTGGCTCAGGTCATGGTCTCAGGATCATGGAATCAAGCCCCACATCGGGCTCCATGCTCAGCATGGAGTCTGCTTGAGATTCTCTCTCTCTCTGCCCCTCCCCCCCACTCTCTCTTTCTCTAAAAATAAATACATAAATCTTTTTTAAAAGAAGTATTATCAAGGGGTGCCTGGGTGGCTCAGTCGGTGAAGCGTCTGCCTTTGGCTCAGGTCATGATCCCAGGGTCCTGGGATCGAGCCCCACATCAGGCTCCTTGCTCAGCAGGGAGCTTGCTTCTCCCTCTCTCCGCTCATGTTCTCTCTTATTATCTCTGTCACTATCTCTGTTTTTCTCTCTCAAATAAATAAATAAAATCTTTAATTAAAAAAAACTTTTAGGGGCGCCTGAGTGGCTCAGTCGTTAGGCGTCTGCCTTCGGCGCAGGTCATGATCCCAGGGTCCTGGGATCAAGCCCCGCATTGGGCTCCCTGCTCCATGGGAAGTCTGCTTCTCCCTCTCCCAATTCCCCCACTTGTGTTCCTGCTCTCGCTATCTCTCTCTCTGTCGAATAAATAAATAAAATCTAAAAAAAATAAAAATAATAAATAAAAATTTTAAAAAACTATTATCAAGAGAGACTGTATAACATATATTCAATGTTGAGTTGTGTGATGCATATAGACACTGCTAATTATGGGCCACCAGTAATGCCATGGGGACCCCATCTCTGAGTATGTGAGGAGAGGCTTGGAAAAGGGAGATGTGGCATTTTGGTACAAACCTCACAGGTGCCTGGAGATTCTAGAAGGCCACTGAGCAAGCTAGTGTGCTGACTTAGTGGTATCCGAAGACCAGCAGGGTAAAAATTCATCCTGGAATGAGGCTCACCTTGTCAAAGAGCAAGCCCTCAAATGGAGAATAGCAGAAAATCGCTGTGACTCTCCCAACAAAGATGCCCCGCCACACACACTGTCCTGCCCCCAAGGTCTCCACGAGAATAGAGTGAATATTTTCTTCTGGGAGTAAATATTTTTAAATGTGATAGCTTAACTGTATATAAGCAGAAATCAGTTGTAAAATATAGTGGGGGAAAAACATAGTGAAAAGCAGAACCACATTCAAAATACCTACAGCAATTATAATGCATCTAAAAATACGTTTAACAAAAAAAATGCAAACACGGTTTATGAAAATGTACCAAGTCACATTTTTGAAAGATCTACAATGAGAAATGATATTATTTACTTTTTTCCAAATTAATTCATTAATACAGTGCTATTTTGATGAGAATCCTAATAGATATTTTAATTTAACAAATTGGTAATTAAGGTCTCTTAGAAAACAAATACTCCAGAGAAGTGAAGACATATGTAAAAGAATAATACTGAAGGGAGCTTGAGAACAAGTCCCAAATGCTGACATTTACATTAATCTAAAATAATTCGAAGAATCCAGTACAGATCCAAGACTAGGGAGACCCAAGAAGCCAAGAAGAGGACCCAAGAAGTCGGAAGAATGAGTGAAATGGGAGCCTAGGATTGCCATTATAACAAGCTCTATTTGTTGAGTGTTTTCATAGGTCTCTCAGCCCATTTACATGTGTGAATGGAAAAAAAAAATCACAAAATCTCCCTGTCCCTCTTTAAGGGGAAAAAAAAAAAAACAAAAGAGATGGTGCCAGCAAGGAAACAGGCATAGCTCAGTATGACAGAATGGAATAGTAAGAACACTTATTACATATGATTATTTAATTGAGAGTAGAAAGTAGCTTTTCAAATCAATGGGGAATAGACTATTGAATAAAGGGGGTTGGAAAAATTGGCTATCAGTTGGAAAGACTCATGATAGAGAGAGAGAGAATCCATAGATAGGGTACATACATACATACATACATAGATGCCTATTTTACTCCACACATGAAAGCAAGTGTTCAGTGGGTTAAAAATCTAAATGTGAAATAAAGAACTGTAAAACCATCATAAGGAAGTATAAAACAAATGTAGGGATCTGAAGGGGTACGTGCACCCCGATGTTTATAGCAGTGATGTCCACAATAGCCAAACTGTGGAAAGAGCCAAGATGTCCATCGACAGATGAATGGATAAAGAAGATGTGGTATATATATACAATGGAATATTATGCAGCCATCAAAAGGAATGAAATCTTGCCATTTGCAATGACATAGATGGAATTGGAAGGTGTTATGCTGACCGAAATAAGTCAATCAGAGAAAGACATGTATCATATGACCTCACTGAAATGAGGAATTCTTAATCTCAGGAAACAAACTGAGGGTTGCTGGAGTGGGGGGTGGGGTGGGAGGGATGGGGTGGCTGGGTGATAGACACTGGGGAAGGTATGTGCTATGGTGAGCACTGTGAATTGTGCAAGGCTTAATCTCAGGAAACAAACTGAAGGTTGCTGGAGTGGGGGGTGGGGGGAGAAGCGACCTAGAGTCTGCTGAGGTTTTTGTTATGTTTGACTTTATTCACCCCCCCCCGATAACTCTATGCATATAATCTCTGGTGTTGTTCTGAGTCCCAAGATTTGCCTGGCAACTGTCAGGAAGGGTCAGGGGTGAGGCTATGAAAACAACTGAGACTCCATCACTCACCAGGGAAAACCTCAGGACCACTCTGCAGCTCATTATTTAGAGGCATCCCTTGCTAAGGTGCAGATGGTTGGTAGAACTTGGGTTTGCACATTCTGAAGATAACTGCATTTGAACAGGAAACACCTTACCTTCAACCAAACAATTACTAATGGTGGGCTCTCAGGCACTATGACAGGTCAATGAAGAGATCGTTGCCATCTCTGCCATCTTCTGACACTCACTGACTAAAGCCCAGGTTCCCAAGCCAGAGGGGGGTGGGGGTTGGTCTGGGCAGTAACCTCAGGAGAAAGAGGGTGGAGGTTGCATGTTGGGAGCAGTGTGGATGGACGATGGGTCGGAGTGAACAGTTCCAAGAATCCTCAAGTGCTGAGACAAGCAGACCTCACTAACCTTCCAGAACAGGACAAAGACGCCTTGAAGATGGAAAAATTTGCAAAACATCATAGAGTAAAACCAGAATCCTGTGCAGGGAACTACCTGCACACTACTCTGGAGCTAACTGCAAATGTCAAAGAGGCAGGGGACTGGCCAGCAGAGGCAAGGTGAAGGTCTTGTTTCTGGGGGTGACTGACTCACAGGGTAGTACAAGGTAGCCAGAATGACCTTCCTGGAGGGCAGGGGGTTGGGCTGAGAAGGCGGAGAGTGGAAAGACCCTGGGGGAGGGGGACCTAGAAGGTAGCATAGCACCACAGGGAGACACTGAGCATTTTCCACTCGCCTAAAACCATGTTAACAGCCACACCTCCAGCATCCTAATGAGCATCCTTAATGACGTCATCCTCACTTTTAAGTCGAAGAAATTAAGACTCAAAGAAGCCAAGCGACCTGCCAAGGATCACATGACACCAACTCAGTTGGTGCCAGATTCTAATCCAAGTTGTCCTCCCACTCCAAAGCCTTCACTTCACAACTGGACTTGGGTTAACTTCCAGCCCTATTACCAACGTGGCTGTGTGACCTTGTTCTGACTGCTTAGCTTCTCTGACCCTCCATTTCCTCACCTCAGAAACGGAGAACATTCACAGAATTATTTCACACATGAGACGATTCAGCCACGTGCCGTGTTTGTTGTGTCTAGTATGGTGTCTGGGGCACGGAAAGCCCTCAGCCTGTATGTGCCCACTTCCTGTCCATCATCAGCTGCCATGTGTGCATAATCTTTCAAGCAACGATTAATATCCTGCCATTTCCCCATCTTATCTGCTTTATCCTCTTCATTAAATCTATAGAAACTGTCTCATGGAAAGAGTTATATGGCATCCGTGGAAAATACATGGGGAAAGATTACAGTTTCATCAATGAATTCCAATGATTTCCCTCCATGATGGGCAAGAAATTTGCTTTTCCTAGAGAGTCAAATAACACTTAGAGAATTATATTTTCTGTCTTATCGCAGGGAGATAATCCATCTAACCCTTAAACATCTGACAGTCAGTAAACCTCAGGTAGAGACCAAGTGAAAAGTACACCCTCCAGAACAGCCCCCCAAGGCCTTGTCTAGAAATCACACTCGAGACCTGGCTGTATTGTGCAAGGGAAAGAGTAGGAGAGGGAGGACAGTCACCGATGGATTGTCAGCCTCGATTCCGAGAGCCTGAGGGATGTTCTACCCCATTATGTATACTTCACGGATAGGGAGATGGAGACCCAGAGAGGGGAAGTAACTTGTCTAATTAATTGCTGCCTGGAACTTGTACCGGGGTCTCCTGACTCTTAGTCCGAGGCTCATCCTGGCACATTCAGCAGGCTGTCCCTTGGGAACTGGCATTGCCCCCAAATCATAAATAAGTCCTGGCTCCACCACTTAATGGGGGAAGGAGGGAGCCCTTAGCAGATGGGTTAGCCTTCATTTCCTCATGTGTTAAAATAGGAACACCAAAGTCAGCCTCACAGGATTAAAAGAGGTGAGGATGTGAACAGCCTGGCAGACAGAGAGAGAAGAAAGGCTAGGCGAAGACCCAGAGAAAAGACAGCCACCTCTAGGTGGCCCTTCTAAGCCCTTAAAAGAAACCAACCCTGCAGATTCCTTCATGTTGTCTCCAGAGCTGTGAGACAATGTTTCTCTTGTTACAGCCACCCCAGCATGCCTGTTACTGCTTGTCCATGGTTATCTCTAGATCTGCAGACACCAAAAGGTGCTCCAGAGTATCCCCTGAATTCCAGATATGCTCTTTCTTCCCCCCATGTTGCAGCAACAACCCCACTTCCTTGCGGTAACCAGTCATTCCCCAGCCAGGATTACAACTTCTTTCTCTGGTAGCTGGTGTACCAGTATGAGTCCGGTACAACCAGGCAAAGCCTGTCACTTTAGGGGAGCCCTTACTGTGGCCTTGGGAACCCGGACCTGAGGTCCAGCAGGGCATTATGTTATAAGGATGGAAAACCCAAAACCCCCAGATGTGTCACTGGGAGTGATGCGGCAAGAACCCACTCCTGCTTCCACCTTTCGTCCCTAGTCCGAGATGCCGTATCATCCCATGCTGGGACCCGGCCACCTTCTACTTAGTAGTGGGCCTCACTGGCTTTGTGGCGGTGACTGAGAGCAGTTCCAAGACCCATCAATCTCCACCTTCTTCTGCTAACATGCTATGGATTGGATTTGGGAAGGGAGTCAACAGCCTGAGCTGCCAATCTGACCCAAAGCAGTGTTGGGCACCTTCAATAAGATATATACTAAGAGGGGCACCTGGGTGGCTCAGTCAGTTAGGCGCCTCCCTTCAGCTCAGGTCATGATCCCGGGGTCCTGGGATCAAGCCCCATGTTGGGCTCCCTGCTCAGCGGGAAGCCTGCTTCTCCCTCTCCCACTCCCCCTGCTTGTGTCTCTCTCTCATTGTGTCTCTCTCTGTCAAATAAATAAATAAATAAAATCTTAAAAAAAAAAAAGATACATACTAAGAATACAACTGTGGTGGAGTGTAGATGCCTGATGATGAACTAATGTGCTTCCCAGAGAGAAGAGCCCCCACCCCACCCCCGGGGAGCTCTGACTCACCACCTGACCTGGTTCTGCCTCCCGCCTCCTCCCTGAGGCCGCCTTGACCTGGGACCTAGAGACTGAGAGTCACACACGGATTCCAAGAGTGACATACAATTATCCAGGACTTACTCTTCTATCCAAAGTGATTCATGCACACGTTCTCCTTTATCTGTATGAGCCCCATAGGCAAGGAAACAGTGACTTGGGGACGAGAGGTCACTTGGCCCTCAGTGGCGGACCTGAAATTGGAATGAAAGCCATTTCCTCAGAGCTCCTGCTCCTCATGTGAAAAGAGGTGACCGAGAGGTGGCCCTCAGAGAGAGAAGGGGGACCAAGCCACGCTTCCATGGCTCTTTGTACAAAAGAAGGTGAGCCACACGGGCTGCAATTATAGCTGCCCCCCATTTTACTGTACCCATCACTTTCCTACCTGTTATTTCCAGCAAAATATATATTCCGTTTGTCTGAAAAATTAAGTTGACCCCAAAACACTCCACAGACTGTAGAAAGACCCCTCCCTGAGAAATCAGCTTGATAAAATCTGGTGACGAAGTTCGGCTGGGAGGGGCAGCCAAACTCCCCACAAATGTTCTGCCTTTCAGTGTATAAAGTTAAACGTAGCTTTTAGGAAATGGGTGTTTATTCCAAACCAAAAACTAACATTTGTTCCCCTTTTTTATATATCTTTGAGGCAGTAAGAGCTGTGGAGGCAATTGGGTGGCATTTACAATTAGAAGCAGGTCTGTGTCATTTCATCCTCTGAGGGATCACATTGGGAACGGAAAAGAGTTGTTTCAAGGGTGAGGGGATGTCACGCAGCCTGGCGCTGGTCCCCAGCCATTGGGGGGCGGGGCTGCAGGAGCTCTTTGAGAACACCAACATTCCTTCGGCACAATGCACGACCTCTGCCCTATCTCCACTCGGATAAAAGGATAGAAGAGCTTCTGATTGATTCTGACATTCTGCCTTATTTAATGGCTTCCACAGAACCCATTGCTTAACTGTCTTATGACCGAAATCAAAGAGAAACAGGGCCCTGAGAGGTACTTAGATGTGTCCAGGGGAGGACTGGAATCCTGGGGCTGGCGTTGCAATTAGATCCTTATGCATTTTGCTGCACAAACCAAGGGTTCTAGGTCTAGAGACTTTGATGGAGAAGGGCTAGGTGGGGTGGTCTATAAATGCCCCGACTGGTTCCCAAACTTGAAGGCTAGCTGGGAAGGAGAGAACACAATGAAGCAGATGCTGGGCCCAGCCAGGGAGACTGAGCGTGGGTGGAGGACGGCCTGACCAATGGTGCAATGAGGGGAGCTGGGGTTTGGGTGACGGGCAGATCTGCATGGAGGCCCCTCTCTGCCACTCACCAGCTGTGTGAACTTGTGCCCGTTACTCTCCCTCTCTGAGCTTCAGCTTCCTTCTCTACAAACGGATGGGATTACCTATCTCCCAGGACCTGTGATTGCCTTAGATCAGGTTCCCCAAAAGCAGACCATGAGGTGAGGATGTGGATCAGCGATTTTGTAGGAAATGTCCTCAAAAAGAAGCAAGACAGAGGGAAAGGGGAATCAGAAAGAAAGATTGAGCAAGGATGCCATAGCAAGGTCTTTGCTACCTGAAGCATGACCCACGGACCTGCAGCAACAACCACAGCTGGAGCTGGTTAGAATTGCAGAATGTTGAGGTCCGCTCCAGACCTACTCAATCAGAATCTGCATTTTAACAAGATCCCCCAGGGAATGTGAAAAGCATTGGTAGAGAACAAGACTCAGAGATGCCGCAGCAGGGAAGATCAGTCCTTGATTAAGGGCTGCCCTGAGGCTGGGGGAGGGAGGGGGGAGTGGGGCAAACCTCCCTCCAGCAGCTCCAGCTCCCCACCTGAGCAGCCCCAGGGCGGCCCTCTGAGGACAGAGATGCAGATGCTTGCTCTTGGAAGTGAAGGCCGAGGAGCAAGGGCATAGAAACAGCCACTCTGGACCAGCGGGGATGAGGCGCGGCACTGCCACAGTGTGACCACTAAAGAGATCAGTGACTCTCTTAGGACCTCACTTCACATCGGCTCCCCGCCCTTTGTTTCCCTGTTCCTTGATGCGTCCCTCCCTCCTTTCCCGCCACCAGCACCCCCGGGGTCAGACAGAGCCGTAGGGAGCACTTCCTTATTCTGGCTTCATCCCTTTGGGAGAAAGGCGGGTGACTGGGCTTGGCAGGTGAGGGTAGTTGGATCTCCATTTGGGGGGTCATGCGTTTGGCTAGGGGTCCTAACACCTTCCTCAGCAGCCTCTGTTGATGTCACCCAGCGCTCACCCCACACTTGGTCCAAGTACGGTCGCAGGGGCTTGGAGCACAGGCATCCTTCAGCTCCTTCCAGCAGGTGGCGCTGCTCCAGCCTTGGGGCCAGGGGCCAAGCCCTCCGCTTCTCCCTCTCCCGGAGCATGCTCAGGCCTCTTGCCCTCACTCCTACCTCAGTTTCCCCATCTTTCACACCACATTACCCCAGATATGGAAGCCTGCTCTGAGGCTCAGTCTACTGATTCAGGACCTAAGTAAGGCCTGCCTGGTTCTCCTCACCATCCTCTGCCCATTTTGGGCTGGATCCTGTTCTCCACACCCTCATGCTGGTCAGAACTTTCTCCCACAGCACTGACCTCTTGGACATGGTCTGAAATACCTGCTACCTGCCCCATCCCCTCCGCAGCAGACACGGATGTTATGCTCCCTGAGCATGACCCTGGCCATGACCCTTTCTTCTACCCGGGAGAAAGCTGACCACTAGGTTGCTTCTCCAGTCTCAACCCCATCTGGACGTGGCTCTCCATCCCTCCTAAGCCCCGGGGCCTGTGAAAGTCCAAAGCAACTGGCAGGGCCAGCTCATGCGTGCAGGGATGACCTGTCTGGTCACACAAGGCCCTGCACTTTGGGTTTAACACTCTGCTGTCACCATTTTGCAATTCTTAATTTTATAGGGGTTTTTCCCATTTTCTTTTTTTTTTTTAAGATTTTATTTTTATTTATTTGACAGAGAGAGACACAGCGAGAGAGGGAACACAAGCAGGGGGAGTGGGAGAGGGAGAAGCAGGCTTCCCGCCGAGCAGGGAGCCCGATGCGGGGCTCGATCCCAGGACCCTGGGATCGTGACCTGAGCCGAAGGCAGACGCTTAACGACTGAGCCACCCACGTGCCCCGGGTTTTTCCCATTTTCATTTTGCACTGGACCCCCCAAATTAGGCAGCCGATCCTGATGACACATCATACATCATCAGACATTCCCCCCAGGGATCTAATGGACATGCTGACCCCTTACCCAAGCACTAGGAGGGTGAGCATTGTGTCTCCACAACTCCACGCTCTCCCCACCCTGCCTCCTTTCCTCTCCTCTCCGCACCCTCCTCACCCCTTCCTGGCCCTGCCCCAAGAGCCCAGTAGATGAGCCCTTAGCAAGGACAACAAGATTGTCACGGGTCAAGAGTGGCCCACATTGGGTAGAAGAATCCATTCTGGTCCTTTTAATCTCCATCTAGAAACCCATGTGTCAGAACAACTCCTTGGGATGTGAGTTTGTATGTCAAGGGCAGGGAGGCTTGTATTCTGCCCATGGCCCTCTCAGCATGCCTGAGATTTATGCACACGGCACCCAGGCCCCATCAGTCAGGCTAAGATTATGGGGCTCTGTCAGCCACCCAGAAAGGAAATCTTGAGCAACCTGAGATTCTTTTTTTAATCTTTTTTTTTTTTAAGATTTTATTTATTTATTTGAGAGAGAGAGAGCACATGAGAGGGGGGAGGGTCAGAGGGAGAAGCAGACTCCCCGCTGAGCAGGGAGCCCGATGCGGGACTCGATCCAGGGACTCCAGGATCATGACCTGAGCTGAAGGCAGTCGCTTAACCAACTGAGCCACCCAGGCGCCCCGCAACCTGAGATTCTTGACCACCATTTACTGCTGCCCTACTGCAGCCCAGAAACGGAATTCCTGGCCCTGGCTATACACGGGCATCACCTGGGAGCTCTGAAATATCCACATCCACCAGATACCCTGATTCTCTTGGGTGGAACCCACGGATGGGGGCGCTGAGAAGCTCCCCAGGTGACACTCGTGTGCAGCCAAAGTTGAGCCATGTTGGGCCAAGTGCTGCACTGGAGGCACCTTGAGGCCAGGCCCTCCACCCCACCCTCTGCTCAGCACAAGTCAGTCTACTTAGCTGCACCTGGCATCCACACTGGGCCAGAGGTCAGAGGTCATCCAAACCCATCCAAAGTCAGCAGACCAAGGAGCAGCCGGGGCTCTGGATGTTCTCGGGCAGCTCCTCTGTTCTGGTCCCTGGCTCTGCTGGGATCCTGCGTTTCAGCCCCTGCTCTGCCCCAGCTCTGGTCACTGGATCCCCTGTTCTGTGTACTTCCTTCTGGAGTAGCCACTGGAACAACTTAGAGGGTTGGCCAGAAGTTCTGGAGTTGAGTTCCTGGCTCTGCCACTTATCACGGACGTTCAGTAATGGGTAAGAAGATGGTGTGAGGCAGCTGCGGCTTGTGCCTGGGCAGCCTCACATGTGGTCCTGGTGGGACCACAGGTCCGTGAGACCCTTCCCCAGGCGGGAGGTGGACCCCTGACCCAAAGGAGGCCAATCAGACTCACCTTCCCAGAAAATGTGTATCTTGAGCAGAGCGACCCAGTGATTTAAGACAAATTGTTCTGCCCATTCCTCCCAGCAGCGGTCTACTGGCTAAATCCCACAGCACCATGGCTCGTGTCCTTTCAGGGAAGCTTCTCAAGCTAGGATGGCCATCATCAAATAACATCAAGCCAACGTGAGACAAGAGACAACAAGTGCTGGTGAGGATGTGGAGAAAAGAGAACGCTTGTGCACTGCTGGTGGGAATGAAAATTGGTGCAGCCACTGTGGAAAACAGTATGGAGACTCCTGAAAAAATTAAAAATAGAACTACCCCATGATCCAGCAATTCCACTTCTGGGAATATGTCCAAAGGAAATGAAATCAGGATCTCGAAGAGATAGATGTACTGCCATGTTCACTGCATTAGTCACAATAGCCAAGGTATGGAAACAGCCTAAGTGTCCATCTACAGATGAATGGACACACACACGCACGCACGCACGCACGCACGAACGCACGTACATACGCTTTCTCAGCCATGAGAAAGAAGGAAATCCTGCCATTTGCAACAGCATGGAGGGACCTCGAGGGCATTACACTAGGTGAAATAAGTCAGACAGAGAAAGACAAATACTGTATGACACCACTTATATGTGGAATCTAAAACCATAAAACACATAGAAACAGGGGAGAATGGCAGTTGCCAGGTGCTGGGGAAGAGGGGTAAAAGGGTACAAACTTTCAGCTCTAAGATGAGTAAGGTCTGGGGATCTAATGTACAACATGGTGATTAGAGTTGACAATATCGTATTATATACCTGAAAGTTACTAACAGAGGAGATCTTCGATGTTCTCACCACAAAAAAAGAAGTGGTAATTTTGTGAGGTGATGGAGGTATTAACTAACCCTGGTAATCATTTTGCAATATTTGTGTGTATCTAATCATCACACTGCCCACCTTAAACTTACACAATGTTATATGTCAGTTATATCTCAATAAAGCAGAAAAGATAAATAAAATTACGACAATAGTACAAAAAAAATAATAGGGAACCACAAAGCTGGAGATCGTCCTTTTTTTAAAAGGAGTATCTGTGACAATTGTATATAATTTTCAAGGTTAATAGCATCTTCATTCACAGTAATGGAAGTCTTGTTTATCTACATATTAGTGTCCTGAAGCTAGCTTAATTTACATAATCATAAACTGCATTTCAACTGTCCTCATCAACTTGTTCCCTATTTGATGAAAACGCAAACAGTAATTTTATTTGGGCTCAATTGCATATAGACAGCATTTATGCACTATCAGAAAATAGTATTTTAATCTAACCAGCAAGTTGGGCTCATTACCAAAAAAAGAAAAAAGAACATTGGTTAAAACACCAAGTCAGTTCCCCAAACATCTTTGAAGCATCCAGTCATTGTTGTATTATTACCCAGTTGGTTTTAATCATATTTGCTCAAAGCTGGAAAGAGCTACAACTTCTCAGTGAAAACGTCCCTTTAGACTCCAAGCTACAGGTAGCCAGTGGACGCCAGGATTCCAAGACGGCTGGGTGAAAGGAGGCCACCCTGTGCAGGGACCCCTCTGGAACTGATAAGGAGGATACTGCCAAGACTAAGAGGTGGGAAGGAAACTCATTAGTTTGACATGAGACAGAATGGCCCAGTAGAAAGGATCAGCTCACACAGATGTGAACGCAGGCCTGGCCCCACCACCCTTCCCTCACAAATGCTCTGTGAGGCGGGCCCACCTCGCCTTGCCGATTGTGGGTACTGAGGCTCAAGGGAGTGAAGCCACTTGCTTAGGTTCAGCAGGTCTTAGTCCATTTGGGCAGCCATAACAGAGTATCGTAGACAGGGTGGCTTATAACAAAAGAAATCTGTTTCTCACAGTTCGGGAGGCTGGGACGTCCAAGCTCAAGGCACTGGCAGGTTCGGTATCTGGTGAGAGCCTAGAACTTTCCTGGTTCCTACTGTGCTGTCCTCTGTGTCCTCCCTTGGCAGAAGGAGCAAGGGAACTCTCTGGGGAGTCTTATTTATAAGAGCACTAATCCCATTCATGAGAGCGCCACCCTTATGACCTAATCACCTTGCGAAGGCCTCACACCTCAATACCATCTCAGCGGGGTTAGGATTTAAACATACAAATCTTGGGGAGGACATAAACCTTCCGTCCATAACACCAGACCAAGGCCAGAGTCACAGTGCAAGTTGGGAGGGACAGGCAGAAAGTCTTAAACGTTCACTAGGAATATCAAGCTCAGGTTCCCAGTTCAGTGAGAAAGGCACATCTCTCAGGGAGCATCTTCAGAGCCCGCGTGGCTCCCACCATCTCCAGGGAAGTGGGACCCGTTTCTGGCCACTCAAGGTCCTGCCAGACAGCTGTGTCACAAGCATTGGACCCATAGCGGCGAGCAGACTGCACTACGGAGAAAATGGCCAAAGGCTTGTTAGGTACGAGGAATGAAGGTTCTTCTCAGCTGTGGACCAGCATTTGCTTCTAAGGCACAGTGGGCAAAACAAGCGATCTCTCTAAGCACAGAGCAGGCCCAAGCGGGGAGGAGGGATGCGCATGTTTGCAGGCACTCGCAGCAGCGTGTCAAGCCCTTTAGGAAGGATTCTCAGACACTACAGCCCTCGGTAGACCAGAGATGAGACAGAGGGCAGGGAGGTGCAACACAACCCATTTTCAGGACGGAGTAATCCTGCGAGGCCGCCCAGCTCCCATGCCTCTCTGCACGTGTCACACTGGTGACGTCTCTCATCTTTCACGGCGCCATCGTGACGTGGGCACACTGAGGACGGCCTTGCCTTGTTAGCGCTCTGCAAGGCAGGCTTCCTCCAACATGCATCTCCTGGGGAGCCTGTTAAAACCACGGAGGCCAGGCCCCAAACCAAGACCCTCCGAATCTCTGCTTGCTTCACAAGCATCGCAGGTGGCTCCGGGGACCCTGAAGAGAAAACAGTTCTTTATCTCTTGTCGCCGGCTCAGGACCTAGGACCCCAGACCCCTACCAAATTCCAAGTCCCCTTGGTCCAGAAATGCATTCGTAATACCTTCCAAGCACAGCTCTCACTCCTGACTTTAAGATGACACCAAAAAGTTCTGGTGAGCATGACCAAGGCCACATTCTGTAAAAACTCTGCTGTGATTTACTCTCCCAAACTTACAGGCAAATATTTGTTGAACGGATGGTACAGGGCACTCAGTGATTTCGGAGCTCCAGCTTTTCCCTTCTGAGGACTGGTAATGACCTTCACCAGGACAGCAGAGGAGTTAGCTCAAAGCTGATGTGCTCTATAGATGTCTGCATGAACCACGTTGTTCTTGTGACAAACCCTGAGCTGGGACCTTTGTTTCTTGTTCCTGGGCTCCTGGATCCTGCATGTTTACACATCTATTGCTTAGGACAGACTCCAGGGACCTTCCAGTCACTATCAGGTGCTCTGGGCAGCCCACATTTCCCTGCACCAGAATCTGTGCTCTCTCAATACTATCAACAGCTTCCTGGGTATCATGGCAGGCTTGTGCCATCTTGTGCCCTGGATTCCAAACAGAAACACCCAGAGGCTGTGATACTTCTCCTGTGACACCATTACACATGCCCACTAACAATAACTCAGGGCTAATGTAAAGGTGATGAGTTCCCTGTCACTGGAGGTATCCAAGCAGAAGTCGATCTACCATATACCCAGAACGCCAGCGGCCATCAGCTAACACATTAGATCTCTTAACCAGTTAAGTCCTTCTGACTCCAGGTGTGTTTGACTCTGTGCATTTCAAATTTGACTTCCGCCACTGCATCATTAAAAACATCCAAATTCTGCCCACACAGCTCTCTGATACTGAGACTGGTTTTGCACAAAGTGGTAAAATACAATTTAAATATCTCCTAAGTGTCAGAACCATGAGAAAGAAAAACAAATTAATCAACGAAGAATTCCTTTTCGGTGGTTTTCAAGCCAGCTTGCGTGTCACCAAACCACAGGTGAAATGCTAATAAAAACTCAGCTTGCAACAACAGCATAACAATTTAAATACGGCCTATTTTTCTAAAGAAAGAGAGAATATATTTCCACACATGGCCTTTTTAACGAGTGCAAACTTTTTTATGAGAAAACGATTATGAAACAGCGAAGGTCTCCTGAAGCCAGAGGGGAGGCGGAGTCACGGTTGAAAGGCAGAGGGGCGGACCCAAGAGGCCCCGCGGGGCGGGGTGAGAGACCCCTCCCCGGGTGATCTAGCAGGAGGGAGCCTGAGAGAAGAGGAAACTGGCAAAACACAGTAATGAAGTCGTTACACCTCTCAGCCTAATCTGAAGAGACGAGGCTGAGGGACCTTGCTCCAGCTTTGCATAGTGAGTGCTAAGTGCAGCCGAGGCCGTGTGCCGGCTGCACCCGGCGCAGGATCGGCGCACGCGCAGTCCTGGAAGCAAGAGGTTGGCCCCCGCTGCCCACAGCAGCCACGCTGCTGGCCTGCACCGCCTACCTGGCCTTTCTCAGACGAACAGGACTTTCTCCGCTTCCATGCCGTTGCTCCTTCTCCTCTCATCCACCTCAGCCTTGCTCCGAACGCAAATTTAAAAATCACCTCCTCCATGCTGTCTTCCCTGAGTTGCTGTGTAACCGAGAATACTGCCTGCTGTGGACATGCGAGCCTCCAAATTTGTCCTCTGCCCTCCCCTTCCAGAGGGTCCCCAGTGGGTTGGGGCTATAAAAAGATATGCCCAAACAATCTAGCCATTTTCTGAAACTTGCAGAGATTTGGATATTATGCTCACGGCCTGAAAGGTACGGCCACCTCCGCTGGGCTCTGGGCCTGCACTCTGGAGTCTGGCGGAATCAGCATCAGCATAATTGGCCACTTTGCTATATGGTCTTGGGCTACACAATCTCTCTGAGTCTCAGTTTCCCCAACAAAGACACAGAGGTAACAATTCCTCTGTTGAGTTGTTGAAAGGTTGTAATCAAATAAAGTCAGTGGAAGCACGAGGCACCGAGATTCTCCATAAACGCCGTGCTCCTTCCCTCCATGCAGAGTTGCCTACTGTTAGAGTTTAGATCACTTGGCACCTCAATCTATCTGTAGAAAAGGAAGGCATGCCCTCAGCTTCTTATTGCCTTGCTCAAGAAACAAGCTTATATAAAAAAAATATATATTTATAATAGACTTCATTTATTCCAATATTTACTGAATATCCCATTTATTCACACTGTCATGTCAGTGTGAAACAGTCATCCATTCTTTCTAAACAATGCAGGAATTACCATCTGTCATTTCTAAGAGGATTAAGAGATTGTCACCCACTAAGGACATACTATTCGCAGGGAAAACCATGGCCCAAGGAAGAGGCCTAGCTCCTCGGTGCAGCAGGAGGGGCCTGCACTCTGCCTTCTGCTGACCGGAGGTCCCCCCAGCGGGGTGTGTAAGTGGGCCTTGTGAATCCGCACCACAACATTCGAGGCTGCTCATCCGCTCCACATATTACAGACAAGGAAACTGAGGCTCAGAAAACTTTGCTGGGTCCAGCCCAGAGCTCTCTGCCCACCATTGCCCAAGACATGGCAGGAGAGAGAGCCACGTCCTAGATAAGGTGGAGAGAGGTGTGGAAGGATAGGAATTCCTGGAGTTTGCGGCCCCCTCCGCTTTCAGAAGGCGGAGGGGGATGCATGAAAGAAGAAAAGTGGGGCTGTTGGAAACAGAATTCAAAATCAGATCCATAACACTCTCCTATAATCCTCTGTAATACTGTAGAAGTGCCAATGTTTGAATCCACACAGGAAAGAAAAACAAAAATCGAGTATCATCACACACACTTCGAAGACAATTCTCAAGGGTCTCTCAAGGTTAAAGCAAGGTGACCATGCATCCCAAGCTGCAGAGGACGGTCCCAGTTTATGCAAAATAATGGTTAGGAGTGCCCCCACCTGCTCACAAGAAGTGTCCTGATGTAGAAAGTCATCGCACACCTGTGGTTCTCAACCTTGGTACACATGAGAATCACCTGCGGAGCTTTGTAAACAAGATGAAATCAAAATCGATGGGGGTGACATCCAGACATTGGTCATTTTTTTAAGCTTTCCTCAGCGATTTTAATGTGCTGCTAAGATGGAAGGCCACTGTCCCAAGTGGGAAGTATGACCCTTCCCGATATGCAAAGGTGAGTCAGGTCCACGGACAGCAGTTGACAGGTGGGACCGGAATGAGCCCTGAGGTGCCCTGCCCGTGGGGGGATGGAGGCAGCAGATGAGGAAGCACACAGCTGGTCCAGCAGACCTCATGTGCGGCTCACCTCCACCCGCTGTTAGTTTGCCTGTTTGCCTTTACTTACCTGCCTGCTTCTGGAAAGATTGGAGGCTGCGTGGCAGTTCCTGGTGGGTGCCAGCTCACAATGAGCAGATCACTAGTGCTCATCCGGCTCCCAGAGGGGCGGTGAGGGAAGTCACCTGTTTCACGTTGAAGCGGAGAAGGAGGCCTGGAGAGACAGATTTTTCCACACATTCTGGAGAGGTTCTGCCAGAGAATTCCATGGAGGCATGTGACGTCAGGCTACTGGCAAGAGCAGCCCCAGAGTCCAAAGTACAAATGTGTCCTGCTCAGGGTTTCCTGAACAGATTGTCTCCAAAACTGCATCCATCCTATTTAATGCTGCCAGGTAAGTCTCCGGCCCCTCGTTGAACACCAGGGAAGTTCTTGGGGAGAGAAGGACCGCCCTCTCCTTGTCCCTGCCACAGAGAACAGAGTCTGTCCTCTGGCCGCTCCCCTGGGTTTGGAATCGTTTTTACAGCCCTGGCATTTACACTCCTGACAAAAACCCATCTCCAACAGCAGGACCTCACAGGGGGAGTTTGAGAGATTTCTTCTTTCTAAAGAGGGCCAGAAAACATATCACCGCAGCTAGACCTGGACAGATACCTTCTAGCAACATGACACTTTCCACTTCTCAGTGTTTTTCAAACTATAGCCTTGGAAAACTCTCTGATAGTGTATTAGGAGAACGTATTCGTGAAATACTATTTGGAAAACTTCAGAGTATATGGGAAACCTTTGTCATTTGTGGATGCAACATTCGTAATTTTGACTCATGAGTGGGGGGAATATGTTACCAAATTGCTCCCCCATAAAAGTTTTAAATTTAACACACACACACACACCCCTACCTCGCTGTCTTGGGATTTTCAAATTTTCTGATCTTTGCCAGTCTGAACACTGGAAATTATTACCTCTATGTAATTTTAATTTTCATCTCTTATTAGGGAGACTAAGCAATTTTTATACACCTAAGAAGCAGTTTTACTTCCTTCTTCAGGGGCTCTATTTATATCCTTTACCTGTGTTTCTGTTGGGCTCAATCCGTGCTTATTGATTTGTAGAATCTCTTTATATGAGAGAAACCAGCCCTTTCTCTGCAAAACAGTATGCAAACAACTTTGCAGTTTGATGTCTGTATTTTGATTTTGTTTATGGTCCATTCAGAGCTAAGTCCATTTTAATATAAGTGAATGTATTAATATTTTCTTCTCTGGCTTCTGGGTTTTGAAACTTTAAAACGCCTTATAAGGAAAAGATCTTTCATTGTCTCCAGGGCACCTCCTTGCTCTTCTGAACCCTCCCCTCAAAAAAAACCCTGGCCATCTCTCAAGTTTGCATGGGGTATAGAAACATCCCTACAAGTTGATCTTGTGTTTAGGATAGCATAGTTCCTCAGTCAGAGTAGTCCTAGCCTGAGTGATCATTTATTAATGCAGGAGAAAGTTAAAGCCTCAGAGAGGGTGAGCCTTGCCCAAGGTCAAAAGCTAGTTGGCTTCCAAGCCAAAATCAGAGCCCAAGCTTGCTGATTCCCAGCCCAGTGCTGCCCCACCAACCCGCTGTGGCTCCCAGACCAACTGTCGCCCACCTCCTTGGGGGACTCTCCTGGTGAGAACTCTGCTTTTTAATTCTATCTGGGACGAAAAGAGAGCAGGTTGACTTTGTAATGTCATCAAATATTAAGCTTGATTTCCCAGCTTCTGACATCCAAATTGCCAGTGAGCTCGAAAGCCCCAGTGGTGATTGTTGGCTGTGCTGCGAGAAAGGGGCTTGAGGAGAGGGAGGAGGGATAGTGCCTCTCAACTGCAAGAAGAGATGAGCAGGAGTGAGGGGGGCAGGGTCTGCAGAGCAGGTGACCACCAGGAAGCCAGGCACAGAGCAACCGCCAATAAAGACAGATCAGGGTAAGGGTCCTCCATTAAAATTTTAAACCACAGGCACTTCATGACCACGCACACTTGAAATGCCATCCCTGCGAGATGGAAGCCAAGAGGCTGTTAAGGTTATTGTGTGAAGTTGCCAAAAATTGAAGACATAATGCATCCCTTGTCCTTTGAAATTTTTTAAAAGAGAAGTCTCTATGACATGGAACACGTTGTACAAATGGAGGAGGGAAAATAAAGAAAGCTCTTCTGAGCATAACAGCAAAGTGTCCTCATTATTTGAGAGGGTAGTCAGAAAAATCTCTGGACTTAGAGAAATGGACTCTAGAGTTAGAAAAATCTAGTTTGGTCTCTGGTTTGTTTTTTTTTTTTTTTTTTTTTTTTAAAGATTTTATTTATTTATTTGAGAGAGAGAGAATGAGAGACAGAGAGCATGAGAGGGAGGAGGGTCAGAGGGAGAAGCAGACTCCCTGTCGAGCAGGGAGCCCGATGCGGGACTCGATCCCGGGACTCCAGGATCATGACCTGAGCCGAAGGCAGACGCTTAACCGACTGAGCCACCCAGGCGCCCTGGTCTCTGGTTTTATACCTTTGTTCACTGGGCAGGGAATCACCCCTGGAAACCTTGGTTGCCCCATTTGTAAAATGAGGCTAATTGCACTTTCGTCAAAGAGTTGTATTGAGAATTACATGGAGTGTGTTAGGAAGCACCTGAAACGGGACCCGACCCAGGGAGGGTCTTATGAGCTGGTCATGCTCCTCTCCTTTTAGAGCTTGAAATGGCCTTTATGATGTGCTGATCTCAGTGCCTTCGTTTTTCACATGGGGAAACTGAGTCCCAGGTGTGCGGTGACTTACCTTTGGCCCTCAGCAAGCTAGAGGCAAAACTGAATTCAATTCTTCTAATTCTCCCACATCTAGAAACACCTCCTCTCAAATATCCCCTCCCTGCTTTTCCCCAGAAGTTCAACATCTCTTAAATATTCAGCAGAAGGGACCGGAAGACAAGTGCTGGTGTTCCCCTGCCAATGATCTTCACCAACAGTGCTTTCTAAGTGATCCCTGTGAGACCTCCTCCAAGAAATCTGGGTCCAGTGAGAGGAGGCATAGTAGGAAAAGGGACAGAAGGGCAGAGGGAAAGACTCAGAACCGTGGAGCCCCACAGGGATTCCCAATGACATAAAGTTTTGCTTTGACATTGTTTTCAAACAAGTGCAGGAAAAGAGACCACGGACAGCTATAGCCAAATGCGCAGAACCAACGAGGGAGAGCAGGAATGCCGTGAATCAAGAACACACCTTCCAAGGGGAACCCCTGGGAGCAAAAAGCATTTGCTTCTGTGCAGAGGGAGTGGAAGCCCAGCCTAGCTCCCGACAGTGAGTGACGCCATGGTGGAGCCATGATCTGGAGCTGAGTAATGGCAAAGTGTGAGTGTTTTTGTTTCTGTCATCTATCTTGATGGAAATGTTCTATCTTTGCATTGCCATATATCAGTAGAATTTAGTTATTTCCATGCACTTCTGTGTAGCATTGGGGCATTTCCAATAATTATAATATTTTCTCCTCTAAGAAGCTGAAGGATGGGGTGGAAACCTGTGTCCCCCACCCACCCACACCTAGATTTTACTGCTCTGCAACCTGATTGGAAAAACACTCCCATGTTTGTCCTCTACTAGTCTCTCGCTCTTACCACGCTCATAACACTTCTGACACCAGATGTGGGGCTTTTCCACACATAAAGCAATTCTCCGACCCCAGCTGCGTGTCCTGCAATTCAAGTGTCCTGCGTGTCTCCCCAGAGATAGCATCAGGTCCACAGATTAAGGACTCAGTCCCAAAGAACTGACCCCACCTCAGATGGCAACTGCAAATCCAGGTTGTTTCCTAGACCTCTGACCAACTGTATAAATCAGGGTTCCTGTGGCTGCCCCCCTCCTTGGGTTTCATAATTTATTAGAACAGCTCTCAGAACTCAGAGAAACACTTAACGTTTACCAGTTTATTATAAGAGATATGATAAAGGACACAGATGAACATCCAGAGGAAAAGATACATACGGTGAGGTCCAGAAGGGTCCTGAGCTCAGGAGCCTCTGTCCTCGTGGAGTTGGGCTGCATCACCCTCCCAGCACATGGGTTGTTCACCAACCTGGAAGCTCTCTGAACTCCTTGCTTTGGAGATTTTTATGGTGGCTTCATCACATACACATGATCAATCATTAACTCGATCTCCAGCCCCTCACCCCTCCCCAGAGGATGGGAGGTGAAGCTCAAAATTCTAAGTTTCTAATCGTGCTTGGTCTTTCTGACAACCGGTCCCCATCCTGAAGCGATCCAAGAGCCCACCAAGAGTTGTCTCATTAGAATAAAAGATACTCCTACTACCTAGGAAATTCCAAAGGATTTAGGAGCTCTGTGTCAGGAATCAGGGGCAGAGACAAAATATTAGATCAAAAGATGTTCCTGGTGCTCTTATCACTTAAGAAATTATAAGGCTTTGAGGAGCCAGGAACCAGGGCAGAGACCAATATGTCTATTTTCCATTATTTCACACAACCCCAGACCCTGATTCCACACGCATGGGGGACCTACCATACCCCTCCAGGGAGGATGCTTGGCCTCAAGGAGTGTGCATTTTGCTGGAAGGCAAAGATGAGATTTGGAATAAGACTGTATATGAATAAGAAATAAAAAGATGGTGCCTAGAAAATCACAGAATGAGGGGGAAAAATGAGAGATCCTAGGAATAATTCAATCTAATTCTCCACTGAGTGGACCAGAGAAGAGAAGTGACTTGCCCAAGATCACACAGCTAGTTTGTGACATACTGGAGACTAGAACATGTGTGCCTCACTCAGCTTGTTCTCAGTGGTGACTAGAAGGACCAGAGGAGGTTTCATCCATCTCCTTGTGCGGGTAAAACCCTCCTCCTGAGCCTAGACTGACCCCTCAATAAGAAAGAACCATGGGGGGCGCCTGAGGGGCTCAGTCGTTAAGCGTCTGCCTTCGGCTCAGGTCATGATCCCAGGGTCCTGAGATCGAGTCCCACATCGGGCTCCCTGCTCCGCAGGAAGCCTGCTTCTCCCTCTCCCACTCCCCCTGCTTGTGTTCCTGCTCTCACTATGTCTCTCTCTGTCAAATAAATAAATAAAATCTTTAAAAAAAAAAAAAAAGAAAGAACCATGGGGCACCTGGGTGGCTCAGTTAAGCATCTGACTTTGGTTCAAGTCATGATCCCGGGGTCCTGGGATGAACCCCTGCATTGGGTTCCATGTTCAGCGGGGAATCTGCTTCTCTCTCTCCCTCTGCCTCTGCCCTTCCCCCCCCCCCCTCCTGGCTCATGCTCTCTCTCTCTCTCTAATAAATAAATAAATAATATTTTTAAAAAAAAGAAAGAAAGCACAAACCAGAGCCTGCATGTAGACTTGTCCTTGCCTTTCACTGCAAGCAAAACCCTGGGCTGCTCACTCTACCTCTCCTGGTCTCTGTTTCTACAACTGAACACCTGGGAGTTTACCACTTGGGCCACAACATGGGCAGTATAGTAAGAGCCAGTATTGACCACCACATTGTCCAATCAAAGGCTTACTGTCCATGCTGGACTTGAGCTTACCATGTACCAGGCACTATTCTCAATACTTAAACTTGCATGGCTTTCCATCCTTATTACGACACTATGCAGTCAGTCCCTCTCTGGCCCCCATTAGACAGTTAAAGAAACTGAGACCCAGAGAAGACAAAAAGTTTCCCCAAGACCATGCAACTGGCAAAGGGCAGACCCATACCTAACCCCAATCCCACCGTGCAGACTTGCGATTGACAAATTCCTCGTCCTCTCCCATGTGTCACCCCGTTCATTCATTAACATGACCCACAGGGGTAGTTATTACTCCCATTTTCCAGTTCTGGAAACCAACCTCAGAAAGATTAAGTGACTCACTCAAGAACAGGAAGCTAATATCAGGCACATTTGGGTCTAAGAATCCCTGGTATGACTCTGCGTCCTTGTTTTAAAGACAGCGGCCACTTCCAGTGTGTTCTGACGCTGTAGTTTCCTTCTGGTTATGGGCAGTGGGGGAGATGCATAGGTCAGTAAAGGTCTGAAGCTGGGGGTGAGTGTAGGATCTGCCAAGCATAAGTGAGCAGAAACAAAACAAGGATTTGGGGACTGTCATTCTCTACTTTCTTGTTTTGCAGCAGGCATGGTATTAAGCGATGAAAGTCTCATTGGTACATCACAACAGGATTACAAGACTCTAAATGATGCCCACTAAGTGATTACCACCAAGGCCCACGTAGTGTATACCTGGGTCTCACTGTGTCCATTAAAGTGCCACACTGGGGACACTGCCTGCTGGTTTTTACCCTTCCCTGCAAGGCTGTTTGGAGGAGGGCTGACACTGCCCAAGCCACCTGTGCTTTCGTAAACCGAAGCTCCCTGATGTCCTGTAAACACATGTATTCTTGGGACCTGGCTCCAAGGCTCTCACCTTTGACCTTCAACCAACTGAATTACCCCAGCCCTATATCTGGTCTGCTGGACATTGACCATGATAATGTCTATTGGCAATTGCAACAAATAAATAAATAAATTTTATACACTGATTGAAAATTTTATGGTGAACCTGCAAGGCATTTCTGGCATGCTGGGTCCAGAGACCCACAAAGAATACCCTTCATCCGCGGGTCCATGACAGAGGGTGACTTTAACAGCTGGCCTTAGCAAATGGGCTGGCTGGGGGTCCCTTCCCCTGGCGGGGGTGCTTAGGGCAGAGATCATGCTGAAGTGGCCACGGCAGGCTGTAACCCTCCAGAAAAGCCTGTCCGCCAGGGGACTCTGATGATTTGTAATCAAATTGTGTTTCATTAAAGAAAGTATCCAGGGGTTTCCTGTGGGCTGCGTTCTTGCAAATTAAAGATAATGGAGTTAACAAAGAACAACTGTAAGTCACATACCAACAGGTGAAATGAGCCCAAGGCAGTTCCATCTCTTTGGATGCTCACATGTGGGATGTGGGTCCTGTTCAGGCAGGAGCTAGGCTGGATTCTCTCTTTGCCCCAAATCATGGGTACCCATTAAAAACAGCTCTGGCGCTAGCTATCTTTGACTCTGCCCCTGCCTCTCATCTTAACAAAAGCTTGTAAGGAGACCAATGTCCCATTTTGCCTAGCACTTGGGGGACAGGGAGGATTGGTTCCCAGGGCACAGGACTTCATTGCTAAAATCAGGAAACTTCTAGACAAAATGGGAAAAGTTGGCCACCCTATTGGGTTTCCCACAATCCCTGACTATGTCAACATTCTGGTTTTATTTTGACTAACTCTAATATTCTTAAGAATTACTGAACTGGGGGCGCCTGGGTGGTTCAGTCGGTTAAACGACCAACTCTTGGTTTTGGCTCAGGTCATGATTTCAGGGTCGTGGAATCGAGCCCCGCCTCGGGCTCCTTGCTCAGCGGGAAGTCTGCTGGAGATTCTCTCCCTCTGCCCCTCCTCACCCTTTCTCATAAATAAATAAATCTTAAAAAAAAGAATTACTGAACTGAAAGAACCTTTGAGCCTATAACAAACGTGTCATGAGCCAGTAGAGTTTCCAGAACACAGTAAGGACTTTGCAAGTGCCGCCCCTTCCCGTGTTCCTGGCCAAGCACTGTCGCCTCTGGCTGGTCCGAAACCTTGGAGTCCTGTGCTGGTGAAGTCTCCAGAATGTTACCACCTGCACCCTCACCCCAACCCCAAAGGTTGGCAAATTTCTCTGTTCCAGGTGAAGAAACAGATGCCCAAAGCAGGTGTGTGATTTGATGAGGCCACAAGAACGTTAACTCAGCGAGCTCAGACTCCATCCTATGTCCTCTGTTCCAAGCCCAGCGGCTCCTTGGCCAAACCAGGCTGCTGTGGACCCCACAGAAACACCCAGGTGTGAACCTGAGCCTCCAGTGTATCTGGGCTTCTCCCTACCTAGAAGCACCTGCTCACTGCCTGCTTCTTTCCTCTAGAGCACCCCCACTTCCTCTGTGCCCACTCACAACTCCACAGGTACCTCCTTACCCACTGGAGGGAGGGCTGGTCAGAGGCCCAGGAATCCCGTGTCCAGGTATCAGTCTCACCCCACTACAGGAACCCCAGGCCCTCCCTGTGCCATCAGGAACTCAGTTCTTGCTCCCCCTCACCACCCCCAAAAACTGCCCAGGAGAAAGGGAAGGGCCTGGAAGGGCAGGCAGGGTGAAGGGCAAGCTGCACCATCCTGCCATAGACGGGGACTTCAGGAGCAGAAACCCCTGCAGCTACACATCCACTGAGACCCAAACTGGGCGAGAGAAACGTGGAACTCCAGCCAAGAGGGATGGAAACCCAGGAGGGGCCAGGCCTGGGAGGAGGCGGCAGCGTGTGATTTTTAATTTACTTCTTCTTGCCCTGAGACAAAAATTAATTTGACTTGGGAAAAAAAAAAAAAAAGGTAACTTTTTACTTGACTTTTGAAAGTAAAATTTTTGCAACTCCTTTTCCACTTAACAGAACACTTCCTCAACTTCTAGGCATAATGTTAATATACGCCAAAGATGGGGAATTCCCTGAGCTCAGCTCACATATCACTGAACTGATTTTTTTCTTAATTTCCTAGTAATACTGGCTGGGTTATGCTAACAGGAGAGTTAACAGCTAATTTTGCTACAGGGAAGATAATAACAGGAAATGATCTTTAATAATGAATTAAACAGACTCCTTGGATCCTGATTCTTTTTATTAGATAAGGTCAGTGGCATCTTAAATGAGCAAATCTATCCTAGCTGGCAACAAGATACAGAGAATATTATCAGGCTAACTTACAGGGTAGGGCATGAGCTCTGAAGAGCAGATGGTAAAGAATCTGGTTACAGCCGTCAGAGCAGGAGCTTTAGACTCAACACTGGACACTAGCCCACACTTGCTGTGTGACAACCTCCAAGTCTCTGAAGGTCTCCCTTGAGCTGTTTGTGGGGCTAATAATCCGCATCTCCAGGAGCTTCTCGACCCTTCCCGAGCGACAGTGTGGAAAGCCCAGCTAAGTGCCCAGGGCAAGGGAGGTGCTTTTGTGAAGGGCAGCACTGCGTTGGCCATTAGGTAGAGAACGCAGTTCACAGAAGCATTTCATATGCATTCTATAATTCAGCTTCAGAGAAACCTCCCTTCAAATGGACTGTCCAGACACAATCAGCCTCATTTCAGGAGAAGGAAGGTCAAACATTGCCTGAGGTTATCCACTTAGCAAGAGAGAGGATCAGGATCCTAAGGTAGATCTGATTCCAATTTATCTCATCTCTGTGGTTCTCCTTCCAATTACTCATCTCCACTTTGTTTTAATCATGCAGATTCCTTAGTAAAAAGTTTTTTCAGGGGCTCCTGGGTAGCGCAGCGGGTTAAGCAGCAGACTCTTGGTGTCATGATCTCAGGATCGTGAGATCCAGCCCCGCATCCAGCTCCTTGCTCAGCATGGAGCCTGCTTGAGATTCTCTCTCTCCCTCTCCCTCTGCTCCTCCTGCTTGTGCACTCTCTCTAATAAATAAATAGATCTATTTTTTTTTTTAAATGTTTCTTCAGGACACATCACCAACCAGCGTTTTTTTGTTTTTAAAGATTTTATTTATTTGACAGAGAGAGAGAACGTGAGAGAGGGAACTCAAGCAGCGGGAGTGGGAGAGGGAGAAGCAGGCCTCCCGCAGAGGAGGGAGCCCGATGCGGGGCTCGATCCCAGGACCCTGGGACCATGACCTGAGCCGAAGGCAGACACTTAACGACTGAGCCTCCCAGGTGCCCCCCAACCAGCATTCATTAGGTGTATACATGTTCTACTCTATTAATACTACACACTATTCTATTATACTCTGTTCTACTCTATTAAAATTACAACACACACACATATATGCAATCAAACATAGACACAAATACAGACACAAAAATAGAAAAAACAGATACAAACGTAGCATAAGCTGCAGTTCTGATGTTTGCTGGCAGGAAGAGTGAAGCCGCATAAAAGCATACAGTTGATTCAAAATCAAAATGGCTGCACTAAGGCTTCGGTGAAGCTCGGTTTTAAAGTACCCGTTTTGCTCTCGTCCGCAAACCTCCCCTCCTCCCTTCTTAGCCTTTTGTGTCCGGAGCCTGGTACCACCCTAAGGACAGGATGAAGGAGGCTCGTAGCACACACACAATTCCTGTCAAAACCGGCTAGATCCTGTCTTTCCCTATAAACCCCCCCAGCCCATTCCTCCGCGACGGCTTGGGTGTTTGAAGGCCACAGCCTCCCTTGCCCAGCAAAGCAATAAAGCTATTGTTCCTCTTTATCCCAGCCTCTGTCTTCGTGTTATACTGTGGCTCCGAAGCAAGGAGGTCGGTTTTCAACAACAAGAGGGAGATGTGCGTACGCTGGAGGGAAGGGGACAGCCAGTGCGAGGTCGTGGAAATCGGCATTGCCTGGGGGCTGGGGACAGCTAGTCCTGCCTCCATGCTGCATCAAAGAGGAAGCAGAGGTGTGGAGATTTACTGAGGGTTTGCTCAAGGTCACACAGAGCTCACCTCTCCAGGCTTCCTGCCCAAAGTATACAGTGGCGTTGGCACTGATGCCAGCAAGCCCTAGGGAGCCACAGAGGGTGTTAGAGAGAGTCGCAGGGCAAGACGCAGCCCAATTCTGGAGGCTTACCCCAGGAATTTCCACAGGCCAGGAGTCCCACGCCAGCCAAAGTACTGGCTCACTCTTAGCCAAAACCTGTGTGTGGGAAGGTTCCGGTTTCCAGAAGTTTCCAAAGCGGGGGATGGAATTACAATGTTTCAAAGCAAATAAGCACACACCCAAGTGGGAGGACAACATATTTATTTGACTAATTAGAGGGAATTCACAGAGAGGATGTACAATAACATCAGCCTCTTTTTTTTTTTTTTAGTAATCCTAATTGACATTTTCTTTTGACATTTTATTAGCAGCTCATTTTTGTTTTTATTGTGCTCTCAACAAGGTACCAAGGTGAAGCGTCATACTCTCTGGCAATAAACAAGCGTGAATCACACACACACAAAGAGCAGTGGCTCGGGGAGCCCAAGATGCAGAGCCCCAGTTACCAGCCTGCTGCAGGGAGGGGAGGGCAGCGTGGCGATCACCGTGCCAGTTTGCCGCCTGGCTGCCGAGAGCACCGGCTCCCGAAGGGGTCACTGCCAGCACCCCCGGGCCGCAGGCCGATCCTGCACCCCAACGACCAAGGACCTGCGAGTCTGTAGTCATCCAGCACCTCCCACCGCTGCCACAGGCTGCTAGAAAGAGCCAGGGAAGCGTGGTCGCAATTCAACACAGTTAATCCACGTTCTCGGAGGACCGAGAATGTGTCCAGCTGAGGGGCCACACACACCACGGATGGCTGAAAGAACAATCTGGAATCCAACAGACCTGGGCTCAGGGCACTGAGTTCCCATTTTCCATCCGTAAGTGGAGATTAAATACCTACCTCATGGTCTGTACTGAGAATTAAGTCAGAAAATTACATAAAGCATTTTACACAACGTCTGATGTATTCATGGGTCCCAGGAAGATATGTTGAGGGCCGACGGAAAATACAATTATCATAGCTCAGGGAACTTCATACCAGGACACGGTGGGTACATAACAAGTTCCCTGTCAGACTCCATAAAAACCCAGTGCTGGAGAGTGAGGCAGAAACAGAAATCACTGTAATATATGGCAGGCTCCAACAGGTTGGGCAATGGGGAGCCACTGAAGTTCTTTGAGCAGAGGAGGGCGATAAGAGCTGTACTAGGCAAAGAACCAATACAGCCGGGGGCTGCTAAGCACTTGAAATGTGGCTAGTCTCAACGGAGATGTGCCCTACGTGTAAAGTACACACTGGATTTCCACTTGATACAATAAAAAGAATATAAAAGTACTCATTAATATTTTTCACATTGATTACATGTTGAAATGATAGTATTTTGAATATATTAGGTTAAATAAAATATGTTATTAAAATAGAGTTTACCAACTTCCTTTGTGGCTACTAAAACATTTGAAACCACATACGTGACTCCTATCATGTTTCTATTGGACAGCATTGCCCAGGAGTGTTTGCTGGACGCATCAGAGCAAAGAACAGATGGAGGCAGCAACATCTGGGCCATTTCATTCCAGCCGAAGCGCTCCTGTCCTCTCAGCCTGGCCCTACCTCTCCTGCGGTCAGTTCAGGGAGTAATTAAAATGCCTTGAAGCAAAGAGCCCAGCCCTTGAGTGTGCTCGATGGAGCTCAGAGTTTTGCAAAGCTGTTTCAGCAGGGAACATCTGGGTGGTGTTCTCAAACCCCCCATGTTATCCAGAGTAGGGATCAGGTACCAAAGTGCCTGGCTCTCGGCCCCAGGATCTGGTGGCCATAGCTCACGCCCAGAAGCAGCCATTGCACAGGTAAATTAAAGCAATCAGTATTTTCCTCTCCAACTGGCACCAAATGGATTGTTTTTCTGTACTTCTCTTGTGGAGAGTTCTCCAAAGCCTGCAAGATTTATCCCAACAGATCCCGTGAATGGTGTTCCCAGGGACGGAGAATGGACAAAGTGGATATTACTCCCCTGCATTCAGCCTTGGTCTGCAAGCTCCAGGCTCAGACTTAACATGAAAACAATAATGCCACTGACCTTCTGGGTAGGGACCTTGAACCTATGTTTCCACTTTTCTCCCTCAGCAGAATCTGGAAGCTGGGTTGCATGTTCTAGAACATTCGGGGCGGGGGGGGCAGTTAAGGGCGTGTGCTTTGCAGTCAGTGGGTCTCCGTTCAAGCGCTGGCCCTTCCACCTGCCGGTCGTAGTGCCTAGCCAGTCTGAGCCTCTGTTTTCTTTTTCGTAAACAGGAATGGGTGTAGTAGCAATCTAGTGGGCTGTTGGTATGGCTAAATTAGATGATGGGGGAGAGATGCCCAGTGCAATAACTGGCCCCTAGTAAGCACCAAATAAAGTCATCTACCAAACAGACTTTGTGGTTTCTGTGGAAATGTTAGTCCAGGACTCAGGAGGCCTTGGTCAGCACCAGCTGCTAACTCACCTGGAGGGATTCTGATGCTTCTTGCAGGACAGAGGGTCTGCACCCATTAGAGGCAGGGACAGAAGGGGTAAAAGAGACTCTCTTTGGAAACTGCTGTCCCAGTGCGTACAACTGAGACTGGAGATCAGGAAATCTGGATAGGATCTGAAATGGGATCAGGAGGGGACACTGATGCTCATCCACTGTGGTAGGCAGAATCCAAGGTGGCCCTGTGATTTCCCCCACCATGGATACTCCCTCCCCTTCAGTAAGGGCAGAACCCATGAGTATGACGGGGTATCACTCCCCTGATTAGGTAACATTATATGGCAAAGGTGAAGAGATGTTGTAGACATAAATCAGGTGCCTAGTATGTTGCCTTTGAGTGAATCAGAAGGGAGATAATTCTTGGTGGGCTTGACCTAATCAGGTGAGTGCTTTTATGAGCATGTAGAGGTCAGAGATGGAAGAAGTCAGAAGGCTGTATCCGGCTGGCCTGGAAGAAGCACACAACTATGCTTGTTAAGTTAGGCAAGGACCCGAGGGCAGTCTCTAGGAGAGGAGAATAGTCTCTTGCCACAGCCAACAAGTTAACAGGGAGCTGAGCCCTGCGGCACAAATATGCTTGCAAGAGGTCCATAGGCTTCGACAAGAATGCAGCCCCAACTGACACCCTGACCTCAGCCCTGTGAGTCCCTGAGCAGAAAACCCAGCTAACCCAAACCCAGCCTCCTGGCCCACAAAAACTGTGAGATAATAAACGTGTGTTGTTTTAAGCCACTAAGCTTGTGGCGATTTGTTATGAAGAAAGAAAAGACTAATACACCCACCTAGCCCATGCTGGACTCCATTCCATCCCTCCCTCCTGGGTCACAGAGAACCTGTTTGGCCAACCCTATTTGCCGAAACCAATCAGCTGAATCCCGTCCTGGACGTGGGACCCAAATGGCCCAGTCAGAGTGTAGCCCAGGATATTCGTTTGGTGGTTGGAGGAAGAGAATCTCTCTCCTCTGAGTGATACAAGTGGGAGGGAATGAACAGTTCCAGCCCACGAGGAAGCAGGCTGGCCTAGAAGCAGGCATGTGGAGAGGGTGACCCCATAACCTCCCGGGCTTGGGGCACACACTGCATGTAAGGCCCGCCCAACTTTGGACTCTCCAGACACAGGAGCTAATAAACCCCCTCAATTCCCTGTATTGCTTAAGCCATTTTACACTGATTTTTCTATTCCTCAAAACCTGCAACTAAAAACCTCACTGGTACAAGAGGGTGTGAGCATCTTCTGTGCAGGCCCTGACTGGACCAAACAGCTTCCTCCCAGCTGCCTCTTGAGTCCTAACAAGAATAATAACGCCTCATGCTCTACTTTGTTCCTTCAGTAAGAACTGACTGAGGACTTACCACTCAATGCCAGGAACTGCATTGCTGGAAGGCCGCAGTGAAGTGGCACCAAGTCCTTAAGGGCTCGTGCACGTCAGGGTCCAGTGGGGCTACGAAGGAGCCACCCAGCAACTGCCAATGGCACACAGGGTGCAACACACAGGCACTAGGGCCAAATGGCTGAACGTCAAAATTAGCACCAAGTCCCTGCCGAAGCCAAACGACACCATCACGGAACTTACTTCCAGGATAAAAGAACAATTCCGGCATCTTATTTTAAAAATTCATTATTTTACACTTCTCTCATTACGGTTTTTTTTTTTTTAAAGATTTTATTTATTTATTTATTAGAGAGCGAGCGAGAGAGAAACAGCATGAGAGAGGGGAGGGTCAGAGGGAGCCCGATGCGGGACTCGATCCCAGGACCCCGGGATCACGACCTGAGCCGAAGGCAGTCGCTTAACCGACTGAGCCACCCAGGCGCCCCTCATTACGTTTTAATAGTCACGTTTTGAACATCCAAATGTCTATGGGCAGGAACAACAATTCCTAAGGACCGTCAGAGGTCAGGTGGCCCTATGACCTCTTAGTTTGCATCTGTGGTATTAAATGCTCCTTCTCTGCCAAGGTCAGGGGAGAAGCCAGATCTGTGGGGGCTGCCTCGTCTTTTGCTTTTTCTTTATACTCTATAGTTTTTATTTCATGTAAATTAGATTCATCATGAACACTGGACACAATTTTGGAGGCTTTCCTCCTATTTTGAGGTAACAAAGGTGACAAATATTCCCAAATATTTTCTGGAAACCCTCATGACCTACATAGAACCCTCAAGTAAAATTAAATAACTAAAAATTACATGTAGTTATTAAAGTTTCTTCTATGTAATGTTATGAATGCAGGTGCACTAACAATTCTACAAATATTGCAATTGTGATATAATCTAATTTCTATTATTCTGTTCTGTATTATTATTTAAATTTCATAAACATTAGGTGGCTCAGAAAGGAAATAATATTCTTCCTAAAGTTATCTAGCTAAGACTGCCAATATTTGTATTAACTATTACTCTATCTCCCCATTTATTTGTCAATTGGAAATATGTTAAGATGATTTAGTAAATAAAATCCACTTTCATAACCAAAATTAATTATTGCAGCACTTTACTCTTGCAATCATTTATACTTCAAACAATGGATAAAATTTCAAAATAGAAACAAAAAAAGTGACCCTGTAATACTTCAATACTTCAAATACTTCAAGAGGGCCTACCTATATTTGAAAGTGACTATTTAGATATTAACAATCAGTACAAAAGATATATATTCTCCTATTATTACTTAATTGTTACATAAATTAGATATAATGATAACCTAGGCACCACTCAATCAATGATGACTCACAATTTCAGATTCCAAAAGTGACATTGAACTAGGCATTTGGGTGTGCAGCCATGCAAAGCCAAACACCAAGAGCAAAGCCAAACGTTTGTCCCTGCATTGGTCAGGATCCAACTAGGGAAACAGAAATCACTTGAATGGAATTGACACAAAGAATTAGTCTTACAAGTGTGAAGTTAATTTTATATGTCAACCTAACTGGGGCCACAGGGCGCCCAGATCTTTGGTTAAGCATTATATTGGGTGTGTCGGGCATTTCTGGGTAAGATTAATACTTGAATCAGTAAAACTGAGTAAAGCCAAGAACTCTGCCTAATACATATACATATACATAATAGACATCCTCTCCTAACCATCTACAGAGAGGTAGATGGTTAGAAGCAGTTGGGATTCAAGACCCCTCAGGGCACGTGGGCCAGTAAGTTTAGGCTCTCCACCTTCCAGGGCTGCTGGGTCACCATCTGTACCGTGGTCATTATTCTGATATCAAAACCACATCCCAGGGGCGCCTGGGTGGCTCAGTTGGTTAAGCGGCTGCCTTCGGCTCAGGTCATGATCCTGGAGTCCCGGGATCGAGTCCCGCATCGGGCTCCCTGCTCGGCAGGGAGTCTGCTTCTCCCTCTGACCCTCCTTCCTCTCATGCTCTCTGTCTCTCATTCTCTCTCTCTCAAATAAATAAATAAAATCTTTAAAAAAAAAAA
>NC_138384.1:17878865-17906503 GCF_054177405.1 Leptonychotes weddellii | reverse complement strand
AACAAAACCACATCCCAAAGCTGCTGGGAGGATTAACTGCATCACTCCCCACAAAGCCTTAGAGCAGTACCAGGCCCACTGTAAGTGCTATTCTCATGATTATTACATTTCCATGGCAGCAAAAATGCACATGAGAACCATTTTAATGCATGCATATCATTCCATTAAATGGATACGCGGGGATGGGTGATGTAAGTTACTTAACCTCTTCTCTATTGTAGGATACTTAGGGTCTTTCCAAAGTTTTGCTACTCTGCCCAATGATAAACTTGCACAGAAATCTTTTTGCATCTGTTGAGTTAGCTGACTTCCACCCCAGAAGAATAATTGCTAGATCAAACGGTAGAAGCTTGCTTAAATCTCAGTGTATGATGCTGAATCGCTCTTTAGAGAAATTGTGCCATTCTTATTCCACGGTGGTGTGGGGGGTGGGGGGGAGGGAGACCCTGCAGCCCAGGCATTATCAAGCAGTTGTCTCGTTGTTAGTTTTGAATCAGTGCCAAGCAGATGGGCAAGAAATGGTATCTTGTCATCTTAGTTGATATGTTTTCACTTTGGCTACCTCAGCGAAGCCCTTCTGCCCCATTTCTCAGCTCCCCCTACCACCACCACCCATGTCTTTTCTTCCCACATACCCAGCACAGACAAAACATCAGTCCCTTAGCCATCGGTGGAGATGTTTAAGAACAGCTGCTCCGAGGGGCCCGAGGTCACTGAGGACGCCTGAAGCATGGCCATCCTGACTGCTCTCGGAATTTGTCCATAGCAGTAGCAGAAATCAGAAGGATGAAGACAAACAGGTCTCTAAAGCATTTGGAAGAAAATCTCCTGGGACCAAAGCTCTCGATAACCCAGGACCAGTAGCCATGAGGTGTGAGTTTTCCCCCGGGGGAAGGGCACACATCACCAGGAAGCTGTGGGTGGACAGGAAGCCCGGCAAGGCCTCAATGGCCACCAGAGAACAGGAATCAGGGGGGTGACTCCCGGTCAAGAGGGAAGGTAGCCAGTTGTGGCTGTTGGGCTCCCTTGAGGCCACCTGGGTGGCTACTCAGTATTTTACTCAAACACTGATGAAAAAAAACTACCTTTTCAAAACTGTGGATATAATCAGAATCTATTCCTGCTAGGGCTGAGAAAATAACCGTGCAGCATGTCCTAGGTAACAGGGACTCTCGGCAAATGTTTACAGAATAACTAAATCAACAGAGTAGGGAAAATTGGTTTGGGATTTGTCAAAAGTTCTGATTGAACTGAACTCTCTTGTCAAGACTTAAGAGATCATTAATGGATGCAAAAATCATTATGTTTTAGCTGGCTGTTCCGTGCAAGGCACTCAGATATACAGAGACAACAGAGAAAAGAATGAACAGGCCCTGTCTTCAAGCTGCTCCCAGGGCAGAACTGCGGGTAACAGTGTGCCCTTGGGATTGGGTCTCAGCTCCCCAATTCAATACCTGAGTGTGTGCTGACTGGTGAGTTCTGAAGCCTCAGTCTTCCCATCTGTGAAATGGGGCACTAACAACAACCACCTTACAGGGCTGTGTGAGATCAAAGGGATGACACCTGCAACATGCCTGGCAGGGAACGGACAATAAATAGCAGGTGCTGTTATTTTATTTTTATCAAAAAAGAAGAGAAGAGGCTCCTGCTCTGATCAGTTCACCAGCCCCAGGGGAAGTGGGAAGGAGAACCAATGGCAGGCTTCATTAGTGATTGGACTTAGAGCCCATCCTGTTGTCTTTCATCTTACTTTCATCTGCAAAGACCCTACCTCCAGTAAGGTCATACTCATAGGGGCCAAGGGTTAGGATTTGAACATCTCTTTGTGAGGGATACAATTCAACCGCCAACAACCAGGAGCACCTTTTTCCGTGGTATCTGCATGTTTCACTCGCTGTTTTGCTTCATTCTCAGCTCTGTTCAAATGTCACCTTCCTAGAGAGGCTTCTGGACCCACCTTACCTGAGGTAGCCCTCCCCACTCCGTGCCCTACCCTGCTTTACTTTTCTCCACAGAGCTTGTCACGTCCTGCTCTGGTACATATTTTACTGTTTGTTGTTAATCTCTCCCACTAGAACACAAACTCCCTGAGGGTAGGAACCAGTCTGGCATCCAGTTGGCACTCAATAAATGTTGGTGCAATGACTGAGACAGTGAGTGATGGTTGTCTAGTCTAGTCGCTCTGTTGGGGCACTGGGCAACATACACGCTGTGGCCAAAGAGTCTTCATTTTAGGCTGGATGTCCCCCAAAGATGTCCACATCCTAATCCTCAGAACCTGCAAACCTCACATGGAAAAAGGACTTTGCAGAAGTGATTAAATTAAGGCTCTTGAGAGATTGCCCTGGATTATCAGGCGGGTCCAATGTGCTCACAAGGGTTGTATAAAGGGGAGGTGGGAGGGCCAGGGACACAGGAGATGCGACAGGGGAAGCAGAGGTTGAAGTCCTATGCTTTGAAGATGGAGGAGGGGCGCATAAGCCAAGGAATGCAGGCTCCTCTAGAAGCTAGAAAAAGCAAGGCAACAGATTCTCCCCGGGAGCCTACAGAAGGAACACAGCTCTGCCAACCCCTCAGTTTTAGACCAATGAGAGCCATGTCAGACTTCTGACCTCCAGACCTATAATAAAATAGTAATTCTCTATTGTTTTAAGCCATTTAGTGTGTGATGATTTGTTATAGTAGCGAGAGGAAAACTAACAGTCACCTTGTTTGAACTCCCCAGAGCAGCTCCTCCTGACTGCAGGTCAGCTAGGCAGCAAGGATTTGCAGGTGAGGAACTGAGGCCCAGAAAAGTCAAGGAGCTCACCCCAGGTCATACAGCTGGGGAGAGGCCAACCCAGGATCTGAACCTGATTTATCTGCCTCTGAAGTCCTTGCCTTTGCCCCTGGACCAGCGTGGAAAGTGTGCACGTATGTGCAGCTTTGCATGGCTGGTGAGATGGTCCCAGCCCTGCCCCAGCTCCCACAGCCACCCCACGGTCCACACAGAGACAGTCACATGGACAGGTTCTGTTTCTAAATGGCTTGTCCTGGTAGAAATACATCTTGAGTGATATTTGTGGACACATTTGGTCACCATGCAGAATTTAGCCTGATTGTTCAGGGAGCAAGGAGAGCAGCTTATGGGATGTGCCCAGCATCTTCAGATGTGACATTCCATAGAGCCAAGCTCCACGAGCATCCCCAGAGCCCAGGAGGGGCTAGAACAGGGGGTGGATGGACAGGAAGCCCCCAGCTCTCATGCACCGCAAAGTACCCTCCTGCCCACAGCAACTCTGGGTCTCGCAACAACCTGTGGGAGTTCTTCTTACCCCATTTTACCGATCAGGAGACAGAAGCTTAAGGAGGCTGCTAAACTTGCCCAGAGTCTCACAGGGAGGAGGCAGCAGAGCTGGGCTTTGCCTCCAGAACCTGAGTGATTCAAAGACTGTCCCTTACCGGCCCCAGAAGTCCCACACCCATGACTATGCCGATAGAGGTGAGCCCCCAGAGCGGCTGTGAGCTGGACCACTCAGCCAACCAGCTGTGGTCAAGGCCATTCCATCGTGGCCTCCCCACGTGTCTCCAACGGCCCCTGGCAGGTTTTCTAAGACAGTCGTGAAAAGAAACTGAATCCCAGCTTCATACACCCCCTTTCTCTCTCTCTCTCACACACACACACACAAATACTTACCGCACACGAATGCACACACCTATATACACACATATATACGCCCTAACACGTACTTACTGACATTCAGAGACACATACCCACTCACACAGATACATTCATACATACGCGCACCGAGATAACCATATGCAAACACATACACACATGTACACCTACACACACACGCCTACCCTCAAAAACACTCACCACCTGCACACATGTGAGCATACGTGCACACACAAGACACATAGGCATATGCACACATCCTCACCCTCACAGACTCACACAAAGACACACACACGTGCACATTCACTCACACATGCACACACACATTCCCCAACACAAGCACACAAACACACTCACAGCGGGGCTGCCGCCGCCATTCCTGCTACTCCCCTGCTTGTTTATTCAGGAAGATGAAACAACCCTGGCCCCATGCAGACTCCCCTGGCAGAAAGACAGACTAATAAAATCCTCAGCTTAACATCATCTAATCCGGCCTCCCCGCCCATCGATTCCTCTCTGATGCTGCCGTCAAACTGTCTATTTCTGCGGGACGTGCATTTGATCTTGGAGAAATCACAGGATTAGTCACCCAGCCTTACATGCACCCTGCTCACCCCAAGTGGGGCTCTCCTGGGCCTGACCCCCTCTCTCCAAGCCCTTCACTAGAGCTGCAGTTCCTCTCTCCATTAGCAGGACAAGGAATGGAAGGGCTGTATGCACTAAGGCCAGGGGGGGCTCCAGCTCTCCCCAGCCGCAAGCATGACCCCGGGGTCCTTGGCTCCCCTTCTGCGACATGGGGATAAAGATCCCTGTCCCTCGGGGCAGAGAGGAAGGACGAGGCGGAGATCCACTGGAGTCCAGAGAGCAGGATAGAAAATGCCAAAAAGCAAGTGGAGAAGGTTCCAGAAAAGGTGTGGAGGCAGAAGTAAGAGAGGGAACCACGTGGTGGCCGAATTTAATCCCACATCTGGTCAGCTTATCTAGAGCTGAGCACTTTTGGGCAGTTCTGAAGACACGTTAAAGACCTTTTTCAGGGCCCTGGTTTCAGCCACTCTGGGGTTCAATATCACTTCTTTGCGGCACCTGTTTCCAGGACCCACCAATATGAATTCTGCACATACGCGGAAACTAGTATTTTTAAGTTAGACCACGCGAGACCTATCTGCCAACGAGGTAAAATTCTGCAGCTATGCACCCTCATGAGATGTAGTAACATGATAAAGCTTAAAAGCACTGTTCAACAAGCAGCCCCTAGAACACCAAGGAGACAGCCCTGGCTTCTGGAAGGAGCTGGGGGTGGAGGCAGATGGATCTGAGCTCAGAGCCCCACTCTGCCACCTAACTACCCGTTGAGTGGCCTTAAACAAGTGTCTTAAGCTCTCGGAAGCTTGGTTTTTCTCATGTACTAAATGGGAACACCACCAGTTCTACCTCACAGGGTCTGGAGAGGACATGATGATGCACCATGTGCAAAGTGCCCAGCACAGGGCCCGGCACATAGTAGATATTCGGAAAGAGGAGACTCTTTCCTCCCCTCTGAGCACTTACCAGCCAGTCCTCGTACAGAGTTGTGGTAAAGGCCAGCCCTGAAATCAGACTCTCTCTGGGCTGGGAGCCTGGCTCTGACCCTGGACAGGTCACTTTGCCTTGTACTGCCTGGGTTCCCACCTACTAAGGGTTGGCTGCTCCTAGGGACAGGAATCCAAGCACCTCTGGTCTGCCCATGCATGGGCTGAGCACCTCTAACAGCTGGAGGACAGACACCCTCAGGAACAGAGACCCGGATGCTCCAGGTGGGCAGTCACTGCTGTGTTCAGGAACTATCCACTGAGGCTGCAGGTGCGAGCAGGTAGGCCGAGGGCCTAAGAGCAGGGCCCAGGCCAGGAGGCCCGGGGGCATGGTGCTGACATTCTTAGGTTCCAGGGCTTAGGACACAGACATATCTTTTGGGGGCCACTAAAGTCAGTCCACTACAGGACAATTTACAGAGGTGCAGGCAGGCTTAAGGCAGACCAACAAGGGAGGGTGGACTCATTAGCACCCCTAAGCCTCAGGGGGTGAGGGGAGAGGGAAGGATTGGACTGCGGAAGCACGGTGAGCTGGCTGCCTGGCTCAGCCACCGCTAACCCCCAGCTCAGCAGGGAGGGAACAGAAGAAACATCCAGTTCTCCCTTCTGTCCCTGGCCCCCTGCGGCTGCCCCCCGACTGGCCAAAATGAACCTGAAGCCAGAGGGTGGGGGAGCCCTAGTGATGCAGCCATAGCAGACACACAGCAGGGTGAATAATTCTCTAGAAGGGCAAACACGAATATCCTGCACACCCCAGTTTCTTGCTTCAAAGTCCTCCGGTGCAAACAGTCTCCTGAACAAGCATCTCATTATAGGAGAAACAAAAACTGGGTATCTGTTGAACTTGCATTTCCTTCAAGTTGCTCCAGACTTTCCCCTCTTGTGCCAAACTCCTGAATCTTATCCCATGCCTGTCCGAAGTCCATGATGTCCCCAGATTCAACACTTCTCGGGACGAGGGCAGACCCGCACCCACATCCCTGCCACACCAGGCAGGAAGAGACCAGAACAGTAATATGGAGGGGTAGGCCAATAGAGTCTGTGGTCCTAGGACTGAGCTGGGGTGGGGCGGGCGATACGTTCTGCAGCAGAGACAGAGCAAAGAGCCTGGAGCCAGAGGAGCCCGGCCCAAGCCACCGCCTGCGCCACATGCCACATCCATCTCTGCCCTGCACTCGCGAGCCGGGCATGGAGGGGCTGCTGAAGATGAAGCCCATGGCCTGGGACCCACCAGGCAAGACTCTGCCCAGAAGGGCCACCTTCTCGCCCCAGGCCAAGGCACAGAATCCTAGCCCCCGGGCCGCTGTGCCCTGCTCCGCGGCATGAAAAGCAGCCCGGCAAATCACTCTGGCTGCTGTTTCATCAAGTGCCATGAACAAAATATACTACAGAAATCACATGGAGACTCTGTGGAGGGGCCGAGCAGCCCTCCAATTACTGTCACATAACCTTCTCCAACTTGATCTCCCTTATCTTATCTATAATAGATAAATGCCCAGCCCTGGGGAAGGCCAATATTTTTAAAAGCTGAGTATAATAAGCCAGAAAAGCGTCAGCTGTCACCGGCAGGAGGCAGTACCCATTAGTGGACTCAGAGCAGTCCTCACAGCCCCCACCCACCCCTGGTCCAGGGAAGAGTGCTCTGGAAGCCCCCCGCTTCCACCGAAGAGCCCACTCTCAGCCAGGCCCAGAGGAGTGCGGGCGCCATGCCTGCTGGCCGCCAACAGCTCCCAGGATGGGGGAAGACCGTGTCTGAGCCGCAAGCAGCCAGCCCAGAGAAGATGCCCTTGCCGCGCAGAATGTCGTGGGCACAAGCCCTGTATTCTCTTTCCCCGACCTCCTGTCAGGCACGTGGAAGGGCCCAGGCAGGCCAACCAGCAGGAAGCTTGGTTAGATTCCACCCTCTCTGCGGGAGCTGCACATCCTGATCCTGCCTTGGCAGAGACAGGAGCAGCCAACATGCCAGGCCATCATGCGGGAGGCAAGCCCAGAGCCAGCCCCAAGGGTGAACTCCAGAAAAGGCCACCAGGGAGCACTGGCTGCCTCCTGAGCCCACACAAAACACCCACTCTGCAGGCAAGTGCTCAGAGTCACGTCTGAGCCTCGAGGGGCCAGGCCCTTCTGTGGAGGCTGCGGGACTCAGGGAGAGAAGGCGGGCCTGCTAGAAGGACCACAAAGTTGGGGGGCTTCTGCCCCAAGTCCATTCTGGCCCCCCATCTCCACAGGACTCTGCTGCTTTAATGGTGAGCGTGGGCCTTCACAGGTAGCCAGTCCAAGGTCCCTGTGAACCTGCCCCTCAGGCTCGGGGACCAGGAGAGAGATGCCAGCAAGAGGGTAGCCACCCCTGGCTGCCTGGGCCCCACTCCTAACTCCATGTCACCTAATCTGTCTGAGCCTCAGTTTCCTTATCTGCAGAAAAAAGCAGCTAATAGGACCCACCTGAAAGAGCCGGGGGACTGGTGGGGGGTGGGGGGAATCAAGCGGGAAGAACCATGGGAGGCACACACAGTAAGTGCTCACTAAATGGCAAATGTTAGTACCATTACTACTCTTTTATGACTTTCAAATGGGGAGCTGAGGGTCCAGGCGAGTCACTCCCAACACAAAGCCGGACAGTGACTGAGAGACCCCAAGGCAGGGTGCAGAGCCAGGGTCGGCTCTCCCGCCTGCCCCATCCGGTGCCTTCCACAATAAAGCCTCCACAAGGTGCACAGACGCAGATCTATCACAAATAAGATGCATTTCCAGTCATTCTGGGGAAGCTGTAAAAGAGCTTACTAGACACAGCTGAGCCCAGAGCCCTCCTGCCCTAGGTCATTTCAGGAAGAATCCTGGCTGTGTAACCACAACTCTCCGGGCTGGTTTCTCCGGCCCTAAGACGAGGGGGTAGAACGAAATGGCTCTGCTACTCTCTGTGACCAGAAAACAAGCCCCTTCAACCCCAGACCTCCGTCCCCTCCTGTGCCACACCTCCCAGCCCCCCACTCTGTCACTACTGAATGGGGCCCTTTACTTCTTTTGCTGCTTGAGGTCCCTGCAAGAGATGTCTAGTTGCTGGAAATTTTTAAGTCATGGAAACAAATATTTCTGGGAGAGGGTGGAACACGAGCTGTTTTCAATATGTATTTTTAGGACCCTGTACAGGCCTGGAGTCCTCTGATTAGTTTAGAACCAAAAACATATGTGTGTCAGTTTCGCCTGATTTAGACGAGGGCGTGACTGGAGTAAGAACAGTACCCCCCCCAACCCCACCCCACCGGATTTTCTGATTTGTTGGGAAAAGCCAAAAGGTTCTTCAGAACAAAAAGACAGTCCTTGCTCCCCTCCTTCTGCCCATATCCCATTCTTCTCTTTCTCTTGGCCTTCCTTCCCTGCTCTGAGTGGGGGGGTCTGAGGGCTCTTGGGAGGTCTCCAGAGCAAGGGCATCCAGCCCTGACCGCAGCCCAGGCCCCACCCGGCAGCTGGACACAACTGCTTCCAGATGATAAGCACAGGCCAGGAACTGCCCTGTGCAGGCTGCAGAGCCTACCTCCCGGAGACATGGCTCTCAAAACATGTCAGGAAACGTCCAGAAAGATCAGGGTATTCACCCCAGGCTGTGCCGAGCCTCCGCAGAGCCCACGGCCTATCCCACGCCCTGCCTCTGGCACACTTGCTGGATCTGGTCCCCACGGGGAGGACTTTACCCAGCCGACCCAGGGTAGCATGTGCATCCACGTCTTGTGTGTGTCTGTGTTCTGGCCAAGTGAGGACTGTGAGTCTGCCCAGACGGAGGCCACTAAGGCCTCCTGATCTCCACAAGGCAGCCAGGCACAGAGTCACTTACATGACTTCTCTCCTTGGAACCCCACAACCATCCTGTTCAGATGTTTTTAGCCCACTTCCACATAAGCCCAAGGAGCTCAGAAATATGAAGGGGCTAGAAAACAACAGAGCTGGGCAAGACCCAAGTCTGTGTGATCCCACAACTAAGTCCTGGGACTTCTAAGCCCACCTTCCTCTGGCTCCACAGCATAAGTCCTGTGGGCAGATGTTGGGGGGTAAGGGGCGGCTAGTCAGCCACCTGTGGGGTGGGCAGAGAGGGAGCTTGGGTGCTGTAGGCCCTTCCCATGCACAGAGGTGGGGCTCTGGCTGAGAGAGGCCAGGACCTGGGGACCTACCACCCACCCACACACACACAACCACACATGTGCACAAACGTCTTCCCACCCCCTTCTGTTTCCTATCCTTCAAAGCCTCCTGTGGATGCTTTTGAAACTTCCTGTCTGCTTCTTTTCTCTAAAGAACTCGCAGCCTTTCTGGAAGCAGACGGCATATAAATGATGACTATGAACACGTACTCAATCCCCAGGCAGCACATATACGGAGACACAGATGCAGGAAGTACACAATCACACACATACAGTTCCCACACTGGCTGACCCACAGACACACACACACACACTCACTCTCTCTCTCCTGCAAGGCTGGTCTCCTGCAGGCCCAGGGGTAGGTGAACCCATGCCCCCCAGAAGACACCAGATATTGGTCTGAGTACAGAGTCTAGATAAAGGGATGGGGGACATAAGGAAATAGACTTGAAGGGAACAAAGAGAGAAGGAGAAAAGAAGAAACAAGAGAAGGAAGGAGGAGAGGGGAGGGAGGGAAAGAAAAATGAGGGAGGGGAGAGTGCTGGATCAGGCCCGCTTTTGAGTCCCAGTGAGGACACAGGGTGTAGCCCATTAACCTCCAGGTCTGGAATCAGACATACACTAAATCGCATTTTTATTAGCGATTAGCGCTATGTGTGATCTTATGCAACTTACTTAACATCTCTGAGCCCCAGCTTCTTTTTCTGTAAACACGGGGATAATACAGTTGCTGTGTCAGACAGAAGCACAGACACAGAAGAGCACTGGGCACATGGAAGGTACTTGATGAAGTTGGAAGAAAGACCAGACAGACAGGGTTCCTAGAAGTGCAAGTGAGGCCATACACATCCCATGCCAAGCAGATGGTCGCCGCTCAGAGGATATGAACTGCTGGTGCTTCTATATCATCATCATCTTTATCACATGCCAAGCACTGTTCCAGGTGCCTTTGTAGCCATGATCCCACCCGCCCTCCAACAATCTTGCAAGGTATTATACCATCATCCCTATTTTGCAGATGGGCTAGGCAGAGGCCCAAAAACGTTGGGAAGAATCATTTGTTCAAGGGCACACAGCTAGCTGGCGAGTAACAAAGCCAGGATTGTAAGAGGGGCCTCAGACCCTGTATCTCTTCATCACAACGTCACCGGGTGGGGCATTCTGAGTTTAAATTGTGCTGTTAAAAACTGAAAGTAAATGAGAAAATGAGTCCATACCTAATATTTATTGAGCATTTACTGCATGCCAAAGCCTATGGGTAATGTTTTTGTCCTTGAATCCTCACAATGACCTCAGGACATAAGTATTATGCTTTTTTTTTTTTAATGAAAAAACTGAAGCCCAGAATGGTTAAATAATTTGTCCAGGGTCACCAGCTAGTAAGTGAAGGACCCTAACTCAAGTACAAGCAGGGTCCCCAGAGACGAGCTCTTAACTACTCAGCTGGACACAGATGAACCTCACCTAGTGATATGGAACAGTCTCTAAGACATATTTTTTTAAATATATTTTAAGCCAAAAGAAAGGTGCAGAACAGCCTGTGTAATGTGCTATGTGTTTACAAGGAGGCAGAAGGACGTAGACACTGTCATCTGCACAGACTATCCAGGAAGCCTTGCAGGAAGCTGGCCATGACTGCTATCTCCAGGAAGAGGAACTGGGAGGCTGGGGTCAGGGATGGAGGAGATTCATACTTTTGCACCCTCTACATTTTTACAGATGCCTTTAAAAGTATGAATGTGTTGGCCCCCTGTTCAGAAAGAAATTCTTTTTATTACTTTGCCAGCTTAATGGAAACATGGTGTTAGCATGTACCTGTTGTTAGCATGGGAAGGAGGCTCAGGCATGGATGAAGGTCATGCCCAACTGGAGGCCCCCCCAAAGATGAGCAGTAAAGGAGTGGCATGTTCACATCTGTGTCCACAGCCTCCAAAGAAGACTAACCACAGCTCCAGGGTTCTTCCCTGTTAACTCTGCTCTGGGTCCAAGACTCAGATTACAGAGAGAGGCCTACAGACCAATGCAATGTGCTCCCCTCCAGTTGGAGAAATGACTTTCTCATCCTGGAGAGTGCTTCAGAACTTTCTGTGGCTCACTATTGCCTCTCCCATGCAGATGGGCAGTGGGAAGACCTCTGACCAGGCTGCCTGCCCTTACTCACTGTTGACCTTTACAGGATGGCTTTCTTCTCTGGGCCAGCCTCCCCACCAACAAAGCATTGGCTGCCTGCGATGAGAGTTCCCTCCCAGCTGTCAAGACATCAAGGCCCAAGGACTCCAGTGCCCCCTGCCAGCCCCAGGCTCCCCATAAGCACCTACCGGGGTCCCAGAGACTCATGCCAGAGACTCCCATTTAGATCTAGTTAGAAATAGCCCAGTACATATTTTAGCCTACCCCCTCAAGGGGACATTCTCACCCCTGTTTCAGAGGCTCATACTCTGAGTGACCACAGAGACTTCCGAGCAGCAGCTCTCAGAGCTCAGCATCATGCGGGCATTTGTTCAAAATGCACATTCAGGGCCCACCTGGGAGAGGCAGCTTCAATCAGTGGTCTAGAGTGGCCCCCCAACATACACATTTAACAGTGCTCTCGATTCTGACGCGAGCAGTAGGTGGGCTTCAGGACAGCCCCATCCGGTTGCCTCCCGGAAGCCCCAGGGTCCTGTCCCTTCTGGGGGCAGTGGGGCTGGAATGGTGACTGGAGGAGGGGCAGACTTCCGGGAAAGAGTGCCAAGTTCAGCTCTGGACCCATCAAGTCAGAGGTGCCTGTGGGGGTGTCCCGGGGCAGGATCTGGGGGCAGCAGGACCGATGCTCCTGGGCACAGGGGAGCATCTCCTCTAAAGAGCAGAAACTCCAAATCAAATCCATATTCTTCTGGGAAGGGAGGCAGGGAGGCCAGCCGGCCGACTGCAGGGAGGAAGGAGAAGTAGCTAACTCTGCATATGGCAGGTGCATCCGGTTTCCAAGGCCCAGTGACCCTAAGAACAGAAACCAGAAGGCCTGGAGCGGAGGAGTAGCCTCCAGGAGAGCAGGCAGCGCCACCCCGCAGATGACAAACTGAGGCCGCCGGAAGGCCGGGAGACCTCCGGCGGGCCCCACCGGGGCCAGGGACCCGCGGCCCCCCGCGATGACGACCGAGTGGGCACGGGTTCTGCGGTGGGTGGCCCGTACAGAGAGCCAAGGAGGCTGCACTCCGTTGGGCTACGGTTCGCAGGGGCGCGGCGGCGGCGGCGGCGGCGGCGGCGGCGGCGGCGGCGGCGGCGGCGGCGGGTGGGCAACCGCGTGGCCACAGCGCCCCCTGGCGGCCGTGGGGATCACAGCGCGCAGTGGCCACGTCTCCGCGCCACAGAGGGACAGAAGGTCGCCCGCAGCCCGTGTGCGGGCAGACACCCCACCCCGCCCCTTGTGCACTGAAGTGGCTGCCTTCTGGCGTCAGGCCCCAGGCAAACAGTTTTAAGGGACAGCAGCTGCCCACTACTAACACACCCATCTCTCCCCGAAGAAGATGGAGGCTTCTCGGAAATTTTACTTCCTCTCCCAAACAGTGGCACCTAAATGTGGAACCTTGAATTCCGGTGTGGCCCCTAACTTCATCGACCTTAGTTTAAACTCAGGCAGTGGAGGTCATGTCTGAAAGCTCCCTTTTTCAGCACCGAGTTTAGGGTCCCAAAAGCACAGAACCCACCTCCTGCCCTGCCCATCCTCACAGCAAACAGCTCACTTCCTCAGTGCCGGGGCTGTTGTAAGCACTTTCCAGGTATGGTTTTTCACATCAGCCTGTTATTATCCCCACATAGATGAGGCAGCTGAGGCACCGAGACATTAAGGAACTTGCCCAAAGTCACACAGGAAGAGGAGAAGATAGGATTTTAACGCCTGTAGTCTTGGTTCCAGAAGAGAAAGGGGAATTTTAGGTATGGGGAGGAAAAGAAAAAGAAAAGTCGCTTCTAAGACGGGGCTGGAGTGGGGCCTCCATTTTGCGTGAGAGTCTAGGATGCCTTGTTGAAAGCACTCTGGCTCCACTACGGAGCCGCCATCAGGGACGCCCCAGGGTGGGGTCACCCACAGTGAGCTGGCCAGACCGCGGCTTGGGCAGCTAGATGGGGGGATAGGCAGGGAAGGGAGTTCAGCCTCACCCACCCCCAGGCCTCTCTGTCCATCTCCGCTGGCCATGGAGCATGGAGAAGGAAAGAGGCTGTGGGGAAGAAGGACGCATGGAGATTCTGCCTGTCAAAAGGATTTCTCTGAGCTCCTTCAAACGCCTGTGGCACAATGCACTGTGGCTTCACTTTCAGCCATAGGCCTCCCATCCTCCTTCTCAGCCCCTGCCTGAGATGCTGGAACAGAATCCTCAGTAGCCACCTGATTTCTCTGTCTGGCCTCGAGCACAGAGGGCTGAGGTCTATACCTTCCAGAGTTGCTTCCTCCCTGGCTGAGATCTGAAATCTCAAAGTTTTCCAGTCCAGCTGTTGTAAACCCACCCAGGTCTGCACATGCCTCTCCCCACGGCCCATTGTCAGCAGGCTGCAGGGCTGAGCCCGATGCGGTGGAGAGGCCAGAAGGGGCGGGAGGGGCCACTACAAGACTGGGTGCACGGACTTAACCAGAACCATCTCTGAGGTTGAAAAACTAACACAGGACCCAGTTTCCCCTTCGTGGGTGAGTTGGAAACCAGTCCAGGCCTCCACAGTGCCAGCTGGACCCCAGAGCCCGGGAGCAAGAGATGGGAAGTCTTGGGAGGGAGGGGGACAAGCTGGGGCTAGGGTACCACTTTTACACACCATCTGTCTGATTCTTCCCTACTATTAACATACCCTGGAGAAAAAGGCCAAACTGGACTGCTTATTAAAACAAATCACCTGAGGGGTGCCTGGGTGGCTCAGTCGGTTCAGCTCACGATCCCGGGGTCCTGGGATCGAGTCCCTCAGCAGGCTTCTTGCTCAGCAGGGAGCCTGCTTCTCCCTCTCCCTCTGCTGCTCCCCCCTGCTCGTGCTTTCTATCTGTCTGACAAATAAATAAATAAAATCTTTAAAAACAAACAAATCACCTGAGTTTTTTTGCCCTTCTCTCTGATGGGAACTCATCTACCAATTGCCCCAGAACTGAAATAGTAATGTGTCACACTCAGATATAGTCTCCTCTTTGTTATAAATAGCTGAACCTTGGTGCAAGTCATACTGGAATCTTGGTTCTCTGGATCCAGGGACAGGAAGAACGTGGAACCTACAGGAATAAAGGCCCGGGGCACCCCTTTGATGTCTTCTTAGAACAGGCCATACTCCTCCCACCAGCTGCACGACCTCTGCACACGCAGCTTTCTCTGGCCAGACCACTTCCCCCGCCCCCTCCCAGACCCTCTTCACCCATGAAATGATGAGTCTTCCTTCAGCTGCAGGAAAAAAATGTCACTTTCTCAAGGAAGCTTTCCTGATACATGTCTCCCCTAAGTCTAGGTAGGGTAAAGCCTCTGGGCAGCAGAAGTCAGGTGGCTTCTGTGGGGTTCCCAGAAGGCACAGCCTAAGACCAGAACTGGGATGCAGGTGGTTTATCTGGGAGAGGTCCCTAGGGAGCAGGAGTGAGGGAGGGTGGCAGGTGACAGAGAGAAAAAGAAAAAGATCAGCAGCAGGGCCTCTGCTGGGAACCCCTGAGAAGCAGTGAAAAGACCCCCGAATTGCCCCCTAAAGGACAGGAGCATTTATCATCTGGTGCATGCAGGAGGTGCATGCTGTAAGAGCAAGGTGGGTCTGCGCTGCCAGGGAACCTGTCACCAGCCACTGTCGCTGGGGCTGAACCCGGAGCAGGCCAAGGAACATGAGGCACAGGTGCCATGCCATGTGCTTCCTCGCTGGCCTCCCTCGCCACTGAACCCCCAGCGCCTAGCATCAGGCTGACAGCGCGCGGGGACTTAAGGGTTACCTTCACAATTAGCGGGCTGAGTGACTGAAGGAACACTGCAAGACTGCCCCCAAAAGAGACTAGCAGCCCACTCTAAGACATTCCAAGGGTCCCCATCACTGCATCAGATGATACGATCAACAGAGCAAAAGACAACCAACACAATGAGAGAAAATATTTGCAAATCCTGTGTCTGTTACGGAGCTGTTATCCAGAATATACAAAGGACCCCTACAGCCCAACAACAAAAAATCAAATAACCTGATGGAAAAATGGGCAAAGGACTTAAATAGAGATTTCTCCGAAGATGATCTACAAATCACCAACAAGCATATGAAAAGATGCTCAACATAACTAATCATTACAGAAACGCCAAACCAAAAGCCACATTGAGATACCACCCCACACTCATTAGGATGGCTACTATCAGGAAAAACAACAACAACAACAACAGAAAATATCAACTGTTGGCAAGGATGTTGAGAAATTGGAACCCTTGGACACTATGGGATTGTAAAATCGTGCAACCACTATGGAAAACAGTATGACAGTTCCTATTTAAAAAAAAAAAAAAAGAAATAGACCTACCATGTGATTCAGAAATCCCATTTCAGGGTAAATATTCAAAAGAATTGAAAGCAAGGTCTCAAAGAGATATTTGCACCCCCATGTTCATAGCAGCACCATTCACAACAGCCAAGGGTTGGAAGCAACCCACTGACGAATGGATAAACAAAAGGTCACACACACACACACACACACACACACAATGGGGTAATAGTCAGGAAATCCTGTCACAGGCTACAGTGTGGGTGAACCTTTGGACGTCATGCTCAGTGAGATAAGCCAGTCACAAAAGGACATATGCTGTACAATTCCACTTATATGAAGCATCTAAAATTGTCAAATTCATAGAGGCAGAAAGTAGAAGGGCAGTTACCAGGAGCTGGGGGGAGGGAAGGGGGGAGGTACTGTTTAATGAGTACAGAGTTTCAATCGTGCAAGCTGAAAAAGTTCCGGAGTCTGTTGCACACCAATGTGAATGTAGGTTACACTACTGAACTGTAAACTTTTCTGGAAATGCTTAAGATAGTAAATTTTCTGTTATGTGTTTTTTACCACAATTTAAAAAGAGAAAGAAAGAGATCCTTGAACAATCCTTCGACCCAGGTGAGAGCGGCTCCTGCCTGGGCTCATGCTTTAGAGAGCCCCACATTCTACGAACACTGAAAATTTTTTGTTCTTGTTTGTTTTGGTCTCTTAAGGAAAGTCTTGGAAAGTTCAGTAACCAATGGATAAATGGGGAAGGGGCCAAGAGGCAAAATGGCCGCCATGGCAGACGGCGCCGGGCTGAGCTCACGAGAGGCTGGCAGCAGTGTGAGATGGGCATGCAGAGGGCATCTGCTGGGGGTGTAGGGTGTGTGTGGACATGGGGACCGTGCGGGAAGGATAGTTCAGCTTGAGGAGCTGGCAGATGCAGAGCAGGTGCCACAGTGGGGAAGCACATATGGCAGAATCTCAAGGGCACGAGGGGAGATGCTGCTGGAAAGGAGGGTGAGGGTCAGGTGGAGAAAGGTATGAGCACCGGGATAAGGGGTGGCTGAAGGGAGCCACAGCAGGTGTGGAAACTGGGACGTGATACAAAGAAATGTATGCTTCAGTGAGCACCGCCCCTGCTCATCTCGTTCAGTGAGCAAAGAGAAATCGAAGATGGCATGCAAGCTCAACTTTCGGTTTCTCACTCACTAGCTAGGCTGGTCACTCCAGCGCCTTGCCCAGTGTGGTAAGCAGAGGGTGGGAAAATCAATCAAACCCTGCTTCCTGTCTGGGTCTCACCCTCGAACCCTAAGCCTGACCCCAACCACCAACATTGCAATATCACTCACTTCACTGTGTGGGGTGGGCACAAAAGATTACACTGTTGAACCCCAGATGCTGCGGGAAAGGGGGACATCACATGAGAATCATGGAGTCCAGGACTCCTGCATAGCAGAGAAGGTTTTTTCAGTTACCACTCAATTCTAGAGGCCATCGTTCCCTGAGAGAGAGAAGTGGGAGGGGAGTTGAAGCCATCCCCCTGACAAATCAAACAATAGGCAATTTGCAATGTGCGCACAGATCACTGCAGTAACCAATTAGGAACAGCAATAGCCAAGCGTATAAGGATACTGTTGCTAGATGTTCTGTACTTAAGGGATTTTCCATCAAGAAATTGCAGAGGGGCACCTGGGTGGCTCAGTCATTAAGCGTCTGCCTTCGGTTCAGGTCATGATCCCAGGGTCCTGGGATCGAGCCCCGCATCGGGCTCCCTGCTCGGAGGAGAGCCTGCTTCTCCCTCTCCCACTCCCCCTGCTTGTGTTCCCTCTCTCGCTGTGTCTCTCTCTGTCAAATAAATAAATAAAATCTAAAAAAAAAAAAAAAGAAATTGCAGATGGAGAGACTAAGAATCCCTTGCAGTTGACAGAAAAGGCTCTAATTCGGTGAGCTAGCATTGCAGGGCACCAGAACGTGGGAAATGGATGGTGTCCAACCAGCCCAACTCCTTCAAAGGCTCCAGCTCATCTGTACTCCCGGCATACCTCCCTTCATGCCTCAGCTCTGTCCCTGGGACCTGCCGCCAAGCCCCCTCTCATTTCCATTACCAACCCTTCACTCTTGACCTTTCCTGTCCACTGATTCTGAATAACTCCAAGTTTTAGTCACCAGAGCATTTCTTCTCTGTGACCCCAGGTGTGGCGGCCGTGGCCCAGACCTGGTTCCTGAGACACCAGCTCACAGGCTCCATTTCCAGGCTCCGTTCATCCAGGAGATCAGTGGAGGCAAATGGCATGAGGAACCAAAAGCAATGTCTTCCTCAGCCTCCCCATCAGGTCCCTAAGAGGAGGAAAACTCAGGACTGTGGAAATTGCTCCTATACTCTTTCCCCGGTAGTTCAGGCAGGTCCAGGGATTCCTCATCAATCTTCCTGTCATCTTCATCAGAACCGGGAGTTCAGAGGGTCCCTGTGGATATTGTGATGGTGGCAAGTGTATTACCCACTGCTGCATAACAAATTACCCCCCAACTCAATGACTTAAAACAACGATCAACATTTATGATCTCTCACAGTTTGTGGGTCAGGAATTCGGGAGGCACATCGCTGGAAGTTCTGGTTTGAGGGCTCTTATAAAGCTGCAGTCAGGACTTCACAGGGCCTCTCCCATCTGAAGGCCTCACTGGGGCCAGGGGATCCATTCATACACCCGGAAGCCAGCAGCTGGCCAGCAGCTTCAGCTCCTTGCCATGTGGGCCTCTCCACGGAGCTTCCCAAGGGGCCCCATGGCCTGACTTCCCCCTGGGTAAGCCACGGCCACAGCACGGCCCCAGCCCCACACAAGCCACCCGAGAGAACGAGGCATATGCTGCAACGCCCATTTGAGCGCAACATCAGAGGTCATATGTTGTTACCTGTACCATACCCTACTGATCACGCAGACCAGCCCTGAGTCGATGTGGAGGAGGCCACACAGGATGTGGATGCCAGGATGGAGACCCGCTACCACGGCAGCGGGGGCAGAGCAGGGAAAGAGGCCCCCTCCCGGGCCTGCCTGTCCAGGAAGGCTGTGGGTCATGGGTCCATAGCGTGGGTCTTCCCCAGGCCCATTCTCTGCCTCTGGGCATGTGTCTTGTCGGGGGAATCTGCCCAATGTTTGGGAGTTGGCAGGAGGAATAAGGAGAGAGCAGATGGGCCAGGAGCCCTCCAGACAAGAAAAATGGAGATGAGCTCCTGACCCGCCCTGCTTCTCATTCCATAATTACACAGAAATATATCCCACAGCCCACTATCTGGAAGCCTGACACCTGACAGGACACAGCATGTGGGACCACCCAGGGGCAGAGACCACACCTCAAAGGTTTTTTATTCCTCGAACCCAGTGGTTCTTAACTGGGAAGAGCTTTATTCCCCAGAGGACATTTAGCAGTATCTGGAGACACTTTTTTTAAGATTTATTTATTTTAGAGAGAGAGTGGGGGAGGAGCAGAGAGAGAGAGAGAATCTCAAGCAGACTCCCCACTGAGGGCAGGGCATGATGAGGGGCTCAATCCCACGACCCTGAAATCACGACCGGAGCCGAAACCAAGAGTCTGATACTTAACTGAGTCACCCAGGTACCCCTGGAGACATTTTTGTCATAGCTTGTGGGGAACAGGGGTTCTCCTGGCATCGAGCAGGAAGAGGCCAGGGAGGCTGCTGAACATCCTACAAAGCACAGGACAGCCCCCACAATCAAGAATTATCCGACCTGAAATGTGCCAAGATTTGGAAACCCTCACTAACCCCATTTATAAATAAAGGCTGTGGCCAGGGGTGGGAAAGAGACTGTGGGCAGGGCAGGGTAAGATGTCCCAAGGCCTGACCAAACACCACCAAAGCTGCCATTAGGCTCAGCTGCCCACCTGGTATGGATGGAAGTTTCTGTGGGCATGCAGCCCTGCAGAGCCCCCATACACAATTTTTTTTTAATTATTATTGAAGTACAGTTGATATACAATGTTATACCAGTATCATGTGCGACATAGTGATTTGACAGTTCTGTACGTTACACAGGGTTCACCATAAGTGTAGTCACCATCTGTCACCATATACTGTTATTACAATATTATTGACTCTACTCCCTATGCTGTACTTTCCACCCTGTGACTTATTTTATAACTAGAAGTCTGTACCTCTTGATGAAGGCAGCAATGGGAGCCCACAGCCTTCAGCATCACCCCATGGAGATAAAAGGGAAGGCCACTGTTACACACAGCGAGACTGGGCTCCTGAAGAGAGGAACACCAGGGTCAGAGGGCCAAGGAACCACAGAGCAGGAAACAAGGAAAAAAATCCAAAGGAAAAGGTGTCCATTTCCAAGGGGCTCCCAGAGCAGTGGTCACATGCGGAGGTGGCCCCGAGAGCCGAGATCAGAAGACACCCACTCGGAGAGGTTGAACATGAAGGACAGAAGAATTCTGTATTCCTCTGGGCTCTCTGTATAGGCCTGAACGGCTTGCAGGAAAGAGGACAGATAATGAAGCAGCCCACCCTTCTTGTCCCCTGGTAAGACTCCATTCCAGGGGCTGATTATATTTCTATTGACGGACAGTGAGTTGGCTCGTTCTCACTGGGCTTAGTAAAGAGACAGCCTGTTTCCCAACCACCACACCAACATTCCCTTCCCAAATCCCGTTCTGCACTGTGGCCTTGACACTCCTCGCACTGGGAGGTGGGGTCTTCTTCACCTCTCTTGGATGTAAGTTGGCACGTGACTATGTCAACAACAGAATACACAGAAGGGATGCTGTGGGACTTCTAAGGCTGAGTCATTAAAGGCCATGAGGCTTTCACCTCCTTCTCTGAAATACCCACCTTGGAGCTCTGAGCTGCCAGGTAAGGAGTTTAACTACTCTGAGCCTGCTGGGCTGCGAGGAAGCCAAGCTACGTGGAGAGGCCACAGGTAGGCGGTCCACCTGGCAATCCCGGCCCGGAGAGCAGAAAAATGAGTGAATGAGTGAATGAACGAATGAGCCTCCGGGTGATTCCAGACCCTGCCGTCAAGTCCCCCTCGGCTCGGGAGTGTTCCCAGCTGACAAGCAATCCCCGCTATGCTATCTGAACTCCAACCCACAGAATCTACAGACACAAATAACATCGTGTTCTCCGCTGCTCCGTGCTGTAGTTTGCTAGGCAGCAACGCTAACAGGAACGGGTCAGGGGCAGGGATGTGCGAGGCTGGAGAAACCCCTTGCTATTAGAACCATCAGACCTCAGCTCAAATTCAAGTTCACTCGGGCCAGGTATTCGGCGCCCTGCCTCGGTTTCCTCATCTGGACAGAGGGAACAACACCGCCCCTGCCATGAGGATTTCAGCAGCTGTGGCAATTATACCCGTGAACGCTGAGGGAGATGGGGCCGGTGCCGCGGGGCCGGCGGTGTGGATTATCCCAATATCGACTGGTGGGTGACAGAGCCTGTTCTCACACTGACAACGAACTGACCCAGTTCCATGGTAATCAAGATTCCATGGCTTTTCAGACTAAATGAAGAACCCGGGGCATTGCCCCGATGGCAGAGATCAGTGAAATTTAATTTATCTTCTGTATGTTTCTTTTGCTTTAACTGGAAATTTTCTCTTAATGCGTGGAGAAATTCACTGTGAAAATACAGAAAAATTGTGCACAGAGAAGCTGGAGAAGCAAACATGATATAAACTCTCTAATACAATGTTTCCAAAATGGCAACTGAACTTGTGTGGCAGTTTCAGCAAAGGGGCGGCTGGAGTCTTGAGGCTTTGAACATAGCATTGTGAGCATTTCAAACTGGAGAAGGGGGTGAATGTCCCAGCCCTGGAACGGACCTGGCAGCATGCTTGGAACTTGTCTTTACGCCCACTGTGGGAATGCCCGCCACATGGAATCCCCAGCACAGGGAGCCCCCCAAGTGACACCTTCCAACCCCGGTTAAAAGAGGCATTCTGCTGACTTCTGCGTGCTTCACAGCATAGCTGGAGTGCACACAGGACTCAGGGAATGGGGACCTTGAGGACAGGTGGCCTGATGAGCCTCAGGAGATAACTCTGAGCATGGACACCCACATTCCTGGGTGATCCCCAAGCTGTTATGGTCCATGGATGCCAACAAGGTGGGCAGGAGCAGGAAGAAATTAAGGATGCCATGACAGGGCAGAGAGAGGCTCACATGAGATACCGGGGGACTGAGAATCCGCGGGTGAGGTTTACTGAAGGTCCTACAATAGCAGATGGAGTCAAAACCTCAGAGAAATAGGGGTGCCTGTGTGGCTCAGGCAATTAAGCATCTGCTCTCGGCTCAGGTCATGATCCCAGGGTCCTGGGATCGAGCCCCGCATCCGGCTCCCTGCTCAGCGGGGAGCCTGCTTCTCCCTCTCCCTCTCCCCCTGCTTATGCTCTCTCTCTCTCTCACTCTCTCTAGAATGAATGAATGAATGAATGAATGAATGAATGAATAAATAAATAAATAAATAAATAAATAAAATCTTAAAAAAAAAACACCTCAGAGAAATAGAGGGTGTCTGCAAAGAGGCACACACACACACACACACCCAGGAGGCTGGGATGGCATGAGAAAGTCAGGATTTTATCGGAGGATTATTGTGCCTACCAGAGAAGCTTGTTGGGGGACTGGATGAGATCCTTCATTCATCTGTTCACAAAAGAGCTACTGAGCACCTGCAAAGTGCCAGACGCAGAGAACAGCACACACGCGGCCAAGCCCTTGGGGAATGGAATGATCTAATCATTGGGAATGGAGTAGGGCCTGGTTTCCTCCCCCTCCCTCCACATTCTCATCTCCTGGGACTCAGTCATTCTTCGGGGTATCGGCTCCTGAAGCCAAGAAACAGGCAGAAAACATGTTTCCTTTAATAAATAAAATAAAATCTCCTTCGTTTCACCCCTGCCTCCAGGCGGATGCTGGTAATACAAAGTCAAGCGGGTTTCTGTTGCGTATGTATATTTTAATAAACAAGAACCATCTCCCCAGCCTCATGTTAAACAAAAATCTTCAGAAGGATTCCATGGTGTGTTTCAAAAACAAAAATCCACACATTTTAATGGCCTCTGCCATCACCCAGAGGATGGGAACAGTCGCTGCCGGTGCAGGGCTTGTAGACGAGGGGAGGCAGGCAGCCCCTACCCTGTGCCACCCTGGAGCTCCTATGACCCGGCTGGATGATCCAGACTCACCTCCAACAGATGGCATCCACAGTGGACTCCTCAAAGCCGTGCCCGCATCCCATTCAAAGTGCATCGCCATGGGTCCCTCGGTCATCTGTGTCCTTGGCATTCCCAGGCCTCTACTTCTCAGCTGGTGCCTCTGAGCCTTGCAAGCAATGTAGCCAGGGCTGTGCCCCGCATTTGTGGTGATTCTTTTTTTTTTTTTTAAAGTATTTATTTATTTGACAGAGAAAGACACAGCGAGAGAGGGAATACAAACGGGGAGTGGGAGAGGGAGAAGCAGTGAGTTGGCTCGTTCTCACTGGGCTTAGTAAAGAGACAGCCTGTTTCCCAACCACCACACCAACATTCCCTTCCCAAATCCCGTTCTGCACTGTGGCCTTGACACTCCTCGCACTGGGAGGTGGGGTCTTCTTCACCTCTCTTGGATGTAAGTTGGCACATGACTATGTCATGTGGGGTCTTGGGAGCCTGATGTGGGACTCGATCCCGGGACTCCAGGATCAGGACCTGAGCCAAAGGCAGTCGCTTAACCAACTGAGCCACCCAGGCGCCCTCTGGTAATTCTTTTTTAACTAGGTAAATAATATCTCAGAGGCAGACAACTATAAAATGAGCTGTTCCGCCTCAGTGAGGCTTGTCGCCAATATGAGGGCTTGTTCTTTTCAAAATACTCCAACATCCCGCAGGTATGAAAAAAATAATCCCCTCTCGACTGACTGACTCAGAGCAGTGTTTGAGCAAGGGCCACAGCGGCGGACCAGCAGAGCACTTCATAAAGGACACAGGCCCAGCACCAGCCCTCTGGAAGGCCCCATACCGCGCTCCCCTCACCGAGTGTCAACGGACGAGTGCGTTCACAGAAGGAGGTGCTGGGCGGCCAGTGTCCAGGATCTTGCAGCCCCAGACACGGAGCCGGGCTGCTTAAAGGACGTGAGCCTGACCTCCTGATGGAGCCCGGGAGAGGTTTCCTGGCCCGGCACCCCCACTGGAGAGAACGAGGGGCCTGTTCAATCAGCTAGTGAGTGCCCGGCCACAGCAAAGGCTCTGATCATGAAAACCTCCCTTAAGCTAGAAAAGGAGTAATCCTGAGGGAAAGGTCCAGAATGCTCTCCACGTCGGTGATGACTAAAACGGTATTCGTTAGCAACCATGTCATTATTGAGGAAAATCACCAGCAAATGGAAAACATATTTTCAGTTTTCACAGTGATGGAGACTAATCAAAACCAGCTTCAAATCTGAAGTGTATTAAGGATCCAATAAATAACCTTGATTCAAGCAATTACTTAAAATGGGAATTTGCTAAGTGAGGAGAATGAGTCATTCATTAACACAGTGACAACACCTGTTACCTGGCAGGAGCAGGGAGCCCTGGGGGCAGGGGGAGCCGAGTGGGTGGAGGTTCGCCGTTGCCTTCCCCTCAGCGCTTCATTCTACCTGACGGGCAGCCTGCTCACGCCCAGCAGCACTGAAGGGGGGCCAGGTCCCGTCGTGACTCACCACTTTCAGTCCTGCATCTTTGTAGCCCACGGTCACTTCACCTTTGTGCTGGGCCTTTAACCTGAAAGCTTTGCTGAGTGTGAGTTTGATTCCCCCACCCTAGAAGAAGACCCTGAGACAAGGTTTCAAGTGCAAATGGTGTACCTGGATGGTGCAGAGTCATGGGAAGGTGACCCTGAGCCAGTAAATGGTATGCTGATAACCAGTCACCACAGGGATGAAGATGTGGAAGACAGAATAATGGCCCCCAAAGATGCCCGCCTCCCAATCCTCAGAACCTGAGAATATACTATATGCTACATGGCAACGGACAGTGAAGATCACAGACAGGATAAAAATGGCAGACAGATTGGGGGGTTAATCAGCTGATGTTGAGGCGGGGAAAGGAGCCTGGACTAGCCAGGTGGGACCAACGGAAATCATAAGGGTCCTTATAATGTGGAAGGAGAAGAGTTAGCTGGGGAGCAATGTGATGTGAACAAGATTCAGCCGGCCGTTGCCAACTTTGAAGACCGAGGGGGAGGCCACCAGCCAAGGAATGCAGGAGGCTCCAAAAGCCAGAAAAGGCAAGGAAATGGTTTCTCCTGAAAGGTCCTCCCAGCACCACGATTTGGGCCCCGTAAGACTCTTCTATTTCCTACCTCTGGCCTCCAGGGTGAAAATGTGTGTTATTTTAAGCCACTACATTTGTCATGATTTGTTACAGCAGCAATGGCAAATACAAGTGACTTGAGGAAACTCTCTTGTGCTCCCTGCATCTGTGAGCGCCTTAGGGAGATCGGGTTGCTACGACAAAGTACCAGAAATGGGGTGGCACCAGCAGACTTGGTGCCTGGTGAGACCTGCTTCTTGGTCCTTAGACAGTTCTGTGTCCTCGTGTGGGGGGAGCGGGGAGGGAGCTGTGTGGGGTCTCCTTTATAAGGGCACCAATCCCATTCATGAACTCCACCCTCACGACCTCATCACCTCCCAAAGGTCCACCTCCAAATACCACCACCTTGTGGGTTAGGTTCAACACAGGACTTCAGGGAGGACACAAACATTCAGTCTGTGGCAACGTGAGGACAGGAAGAGGCAGGACGGCCGTTCTTGTTCGTGTGGCTGTCCTAGATTCGTTGGTGGGATCTAGAACTTCCTGCAGGTCTGATGGCCACGCTGAGTCCCTTGCCCAGCTGTTACTGGAGGCTGTCACGTGCTCACCCAGCTCATAACAAGCCTTGCATGTGACACTCTCTCAGGCAAAATCCCGGGACAGAGACACACGCAAAGCTGGTAGGGCCAGGCCTGTGACCGGGCTGCAGCGAAGACCAGCTGGGCCTGCAGGAACCAAGTCCAGGGAAAGGAGAGGCGGACAGGGCTCTGGGCGCATCCGTGTCAGAGATGTCCTTTCTGGGCTGTCTCGTCATCCACACCCTCTTGACTGTTCCTCCCTTGCTGGTAGCCAGGAGGCCCCTCTTGCCTAACAGATGAGAAGGTGTCTTAGACTCGGTTTCCCGACACAGAGGCTGGGATGGAAAGTCCGTGAAGAATGTTTCTTGCCAAGTGGTCCCAGGAGACACATGAGAGTAGCAAGGAAGGTGGGTTGGGCAGAGGGACAGGCCGACCACAAGGCAGTGGGTTACGCTGTGGCCACTGAGGCCTCAGCAGAATCCAAGGGAGCCTGGGAGCCAGGAGGGACCCTTGGAATTGTCCCCATTTGAGGCCAGGGGGAGCAGGCCTTCAGAATTGCACCCCTCCTCCATCAGCCAGACATTAGCTAAGGGGATGGCCTGCACCTGGGGTGAGGCAGTTTCCCATGGCCAAGGGCAATTTCCAGGGCAGGATGGAGCTGGAAGATACTCCTACCATCTGGGGAATGGGTGTGAAGGCCCTGAAGATGCAGCGGTGTGTGCAGAAGCCCCAGCATCCACCACAGAGGAGAGAGCCCACTGGCCAAGGTGGGCAGTGGCTGGAGCCTGGATGGAAGGGGTTCTCCTTGTCACCTCTAGTCCTGGGAGATGAGTCCCACAGCACTCCACACCTCCCAGGATCCTACAGACATGCTGCCCACCTCCATCCTCGGTCCCAGGCAACCCCAGCAAGCCAGCCTGTCTCCCCCACAGAGGTGCTAACAGAGACATCAAAGCCGCAGCCTCTCGTCTTCAAGAAGCTTTGAACCACACTTCTGAAATGGCTGTGTCCAAGAAGATTAAAAGTCTTCCTAGTGAAGAATCAGAGGGTCTCGAGCATCAGAACGGAGTGGGTGGGCTCACAGAGAGTGCTTTGTGCACCAGGCAGTGGAAAAGAAAAGCCAGAATAAAAATATGTGGGGATTCTAAGCAGTAAAGTCTTAGTCCCAGAATCCCTAAAGTGGTGATCTAAGCAGGCAGGGCCCCAGGTGAGGTTGGGGAAGTGAGCACATTGACATGAAGGAAGCAAAGGCCTTTATTCATTCACTCAATCATCCATTCACACTTGGCCCTTTGCAAGTCCCCTCCTTTATCACTGTCCAACCCACTTCTCATGGAATGGCCGGCCACGTATCCACCAAGTGACTTTCTGTGTCACAGACTCAGAATCCTCTCCTGTGTATTCACACGGACTGGGCACATGGCCTCCCTCAACAGGGCTGCAGAGCTTTCCATGCAACGGATTCAGGCGAGAAAGGAAAAGCCTCCTTTGGGCCACCACAGTGGTGTCCTGAGAGCTCGCACATGTCACTCCTCGCCCCTGAGCCCGATGGCCTCCCAGCCAGCAACACTCAGCATCCTCACAAAAACCTTCCCCTAATCCCTCAAGACCTGGCCCTCACAAATCTGACTCGGGACCGTGTTTCCTCGAGGCAAAGAAAGCCAATGGAGCGGTGGATGGTTCTCCATGATCTATGGGACCCCGAATGGACTCAGCAGACCAGGTAGCTATGCACACACCTGTACCTGGGACAGGGCCCCCCGGTGCCAGGCTAGGGCAGCCTCTTGGCCCAAGCAGATTCTCTGCAAGAGTTGAGACACTGCCCCTTTCATACCATCTCATCATGCCTGGAAAGCCACTGGGTTATGGCCAGAGAGCAGGAACACCTCATCGCATCAGAAGGCTGATCAAGAACAGGAGATGAGCATTAAGAAGGCTGACAGCGACCCGACCCACATCTTTCAATTTTGTTACTCTGGGA
>NC_138384.1:17836521-17878365 GCF_054177405.1 Leptonychotes weddellii | reverse complement strand
GACGACGCTCTGCCTCACAGCCGGACCCCAGGTACTCCCATGACCTCAGTGGATGCTTACACCGATCCTAAAGGAGGCAGGCAGCACGTCTTTGACAATCTTACAGAGGGAAAAAGCAGTTATTACCTGAGTAGGGGTGTCAGATTCAGAATAAAAATACAGGATGCCCCATTATATTTGAACTTCAGATCAGCAATGAATAATTTTTATACATGTATGTTTCCTAGGGCTGTTGTAACAAAAGGCACAAACCGGATGCTTTATTCTCTCACAGTTCTGGGGGCTGAGAGTCTGAAATCAAGGTATCACACTCCCTCGGAAGGCTCTAGGGGAGAATCTTTTCTATGCCTTTCTTGTAGCTTCTGGTGTTGCCATCTATTCTTGGCTTATGGACACATCACTCCAATCTGTCTCTGTCATTACATGACATTCTCCCTGTGTTTCCCCATGGCCATCTCCCCTGTGTCTCTCTGCCTCCTCTTATGAGGACATCAGTCATATTGGATTGAGGGCCCACCCTACTCCAGCAGGACCTCATCTTTACTTCATTACTTCTGCAAAGATCCTATTTCCAAATAAGGTCACCTTCATAGTTATCAGGATTAGGACAGGAGTGTATCTTTTTGGGAGACCCACACCAGTAAGCTTCAACCCACAACAATAGGTTTTGTCTCAGTATTGCATGGGACAGACTTACTTCTGTCATAGTCCATTCGGGCTGCCCTAACAAAATACCATAAATGTTAAACAAGTGTTTTGTTTAGCAAATGTTTAAACAACAAGTGTTTCTTTCTCACAGCTCTGGAGGCTAGAAGTCCAAGGCCAAGGTGCCAGCAGATCTGGGGTCTGGTGAGAGCCTGCTTCCCGGTTCACAGATGGTTCTCCCTGGGCCCTCACATGGCAGAAGTGGCAAGGTTGCTCCCTGGGGTCCCTTTTATAAGGGCACTACTTTCATTCATGAGAGCACCACCCTCATGACCTAATCACCTCCCAAAGGACCCACCTCCAAATACTAGCACCTTAGGGGTTCAGACTTCAACATACAAATTTGGGGTGAGGGAGACACAAACACTCAGTCTACTGTAATAACGAAAAACGGATTTGTAATTTATCTGAAATTCAAATGTAACAGAGCATCCTGTATTTAATCTGGCAACCTTATACCCAAGTCATATGATCTTGCCCCAAGTCCCACAACCTGGTCCTGGTTTGCCCTCCAGAAGGTAAACTACTATGGAAGATGGAGGAATGGGGATGAAAAATAACTATTTATGAACCAAAGGTTAGTGTCCAAAAGCTCTGAAAAATGATGGACAAGATGAGGATGAGGTGGAAGCGGTGGCGGGGGCAGGGGTAGATACTCAGGCCCCTCCACGTCCCAGATCTGTGCTGGGCACTTGGGACAGACACAGATGGGGGAGCTGGAAGACAGGGTGGGGTGGGCCAGAAGCCATGCAGGATCAGAAGAGTGCTCCAGGCACTGCACCAGCCTGGGACCTGAGCACATGCTTGGACAGAGCACCTCCCGTCCTGGCATCAGTGTCATTAACCCCTTAGACCCTTAACTCTGCCCTGACCGTGCATACCTGAGCACTGTTCCTCAGTCTGTGCCTTTCTCACTGCACTGCATGTCCTGGAAAATGCAGCCAGAGGTCCTCAGGCCCACGTGGTCCTCGAATCCAGCTAAGCAGGGTCATTAAGCCACACTCATTAGGCTATCACCTGCCTAGGTCCCCTTTGGGTCCCTGTGAGGAGTGAGGACCGGCAGACAGCAGGGGAGACGGACCTGGATCCCTCCCCTGGAGGATGGACACATCTAAGTGAGGCAAGACTCAACACGTGATAGGAGTTGATTAAAACCTGCCTGGGGGTGGTGCCTGGGTGGCTCAGCCGTGAGGCGTCTGCCTTCGGCTCGGGTCATGATTCCAGGGTCCTGGGATCGAGTCCCGCATTGGGCTCCCTGCTCCTTGGGAGCCTGCTTCTCCCTCTCTCACTCCCCCTGCTTGTGTTCCCCTCTCTCGCTATGTCTTTCTCTGTCAAATAAATAAAATCTTTAAAAAAATAAAAAATAAAAAAATAAAAAATAAAACCTGCCTGGGGGCACCTGGGTGGCTCAGTCATTAAGTGTCTGCCTTTGGCTCAGGTCATGATCCCAGGGTCCTGGGATCGAGCTTCACATCGGGCTCCCTGCTCAGTGGAGAACTTGCTTCTCCCTCTCCCACTCCCCCTGCTTGTGTTCCCTCTCTCACTGGGTCTCTCTCCGTCAAATAAATAAATAAAATCTTAAAAAAAAAAAAAAAAAAAAACCCTGCCTGAACCACCCCCTTCTGGGTGAGGGTAAAGCTGACCTCCCTGGTAAGGGTCTTGGGGCTCGGGGGCTGGAATTGTTCATCTACTGAGAAGGTGAATCTGAAGCCAGGGGAGAGAGCAGAGCCATGGGCCCAAAATGAAGATCTGAAAGTTAGAAAGGAACACAGAGTCAGCTCACTAACCTCCAGCACTGACAACCTTTACTGAGGACCCACTAAGCAGGTGCCAGGATAACTTTGAGCATGCATTCTCTCTCTAAACTGGAAGAGCTGGGAGAGTTAGGGGTGCCCAGAATATTGCTTTGCTAAATTAAATGGCAATTATCAGAGTGACTGGGTAACGTGAGAACTAAGGGCCCGTCTTGGGCCAGGTCCAGAACAGGCTCAGGTGACAGGTGGGCATGGCCTGGCTGGTGTGAGTGGTGCCCCTAACCTCTCAGAATGGAATGTGCAGAGCGGAGGAGGCCTTTGCAGTCAGGCTCCTGGCAGAGGGACATTGCCTGGGCTTCCAAGCTCTCAGTGGAGACAGTGTGCTTGAGACCAGGCAAGCAGGACAGACCCAAGTTGGCACTTCTGCCTCTAAGCACGGACCTGGCAGCATGTAGCAGGCGAGGCTGACGGTTCATCCTGCAGCGTATCTCCTCCAGGGTCTGCATCCAACCAGGTCGACTCTGACTCCCCTCGCCTGCCTTAGACCCAGTGTCATGGGCCACAGACCCACACATGTGTGCACACTCATGTACTCAGTCCCACCTATCTGTGCACACACACACAGAGACCCATACACAGACCCACACTGCCACAGATAGATGCAGCACATGCACTTACACATCCCAACCTGCTACCATACGTAGGAAGCTGTGGGTTCAAATCTATGGATTTACACACACACACACACACACACGGAGCTCTCACACCATGCCCGACTTCACAATTGCACCCACGGCATATATTTAAAGCATTTCCCTGGCTCTCCAGTGGAAAATAAATTTTTGTCACTTTCCAGATTTTCAATCCTCAACCTGGTGCCAACTTCCATTTATGAAATGACACCCAAGAAAGTCCAAGAACCTAGAAAGGGAAATGAAATCTGAACCCAACAGGTGCTGGCTTCCCTACAATGTGGCTTATCTGTAACAGCCCATCTTCGTGGTTGAGACAAAAGGGCACAGGCAAAGGGGAATGTCTGAATGGGCACACTGAGCTGCTGCTGAGGGCAGGCATCAGGGGACATGAGGGGAGTGAGGGCCCTACAGGAGGCGGGCACAGGGCAGTCAAGCCAGCAGGTTAGGGGAGCAGAGGGAGAGCAGGGGGAGGGTGGCGGGAGCGCCCACGAACAAGCACGAGGCTACCTGCTAGGAGCACAGCCACAAGGTGGTGCCAATTCTGAACGACATAAGACAGCAGGACGGGAGTAGGGATGTGGCATGGTTGTCCAGACAGTAGTGCGGCAGCTTGGACTCAAATCAAGAAGTGACTTCTGCCCCTTTGTGGCTGGACAGGCAGGATGAAAAGAATGGCGTGGCTTGCCAAACTCAGAGCACTAAAATGAGAGCCAACAGTGCCCCAGTAAAGTACTAGCGTGCTAGGGCTACGATGCCAAAGCAACCCAAACTGGCTTAAATAACAGAAGTGGGTTGTCTCAGGACGCCTGGGTGGCTCAATCAGTTAAGTGTCTGCCTTCAGCTCAGGTCACGATCCCAGGGTCCTGCGATCGAGCCTCACATCGGGCTCCCTGCTCAGCGGAGAGCCTGCTTCTCCCTCTCCCTCTGTCCATCCCCACTACTCGTGTCCTCTCCCTCTCAAATAAATAAATAAAATCTCAAAAAAATAAAAAGAAGTGGATTGTCTCACGGCTCTGGAGGTTGGAAGTCAGAGATCAACGGTTTGGCAGGGTGGATTCCTTCTGAGGGCCGGGGATGAAGGATCTGTCCCAGACCTCTCTCCTTGGCTTGGACCTGGCCAAATTTCCCCTTCCTCTAAGGACACCAGTCTCATTGGATTAGGGCCCAACCTAAATGATCTCACTTTAACTTGATTACCTCTGTAATCACATTCTGAGGGACTGGGGGTTAGGACACTTTGGGGCAGGTGGGACACAATTCAACTGACATCAAGTCGAGACTGAACCACCTCAATAACAGAACAAAGACCAGAGGGTTGAACTTACAATGTGGGTCATGACTGAGCCGGTCAGCAGTCAGAAAGACAGACCCCAATTACAGAGCACCTCTAACAGCAAAAAATCAAGGCTCCGCACCATGTTTTAAAGTATTCTATTTTCGGGTCACCTGGGTGACTCAGTCATTAAGCATCTGCCTTCAGCTCAGGTCATGATCCCGGGGTCCTGGGATCAAGCCCCACATCGGGCTCCCTGCTCAGTGGGAAGCCTGCTTCTCCCTCTCCCACTCCCCCTGCTTGTGTTTCCTCTCTCGCTGTGTCTCTGTCAAATAAATAAACAAAATCTTTAAAAAAAAAAAAAAAGTATTCTATTTTCAGGCACTTACTTATTTTTCTTGCAAATAATCTTTCAACAAGAATGAGAGGCTTTATTTGTGCTCGCAGCTGAGAATAGGCACAGTCTTTTGTGCCGGTTGGGCTCATGAGAAGTGGATCTGCAAGGTCCACATGGGCTCATCTTCACAAAGCTGATGAGCAAAGCAACCTCTTATCAAAATCACAGTTTACAACTTTAAGTAAATAAACACAGTTTTCTACAAACATACTAACAAATTTAGTTCCCTACCACAAATATTCACAGTCTCAAATGGTAAAGTCCACAGTCCTTGGAACTATTAAAATAAACCTTTCAATATTTCAGGAATACTCTTTGTCCCCTTAGGAAGCACACTTGGACAGAAAATCAACTTTATGATGACAAGATACAGGATAAATACGGATTACACTTGAATCTCATGGTAACTGTACATAAATATTTGCTGCACTTCTCTATCTCAATAAAGGCTAATGCTTAATCCAGGGTTTGGCGTTCTCAAAAGTGCTCTGTCCTCTCAGGACACCTGTTACTGAAGCTTGAAGCCTCTGGCCTCAATTTTAATCAAGTCTGATTTTCAAGTGTTTGGAGTTTATAATTTTTAATTCTGTATAGCTCCTAGGAAGCATTCAAGGGCCCCTTCTTTAGAAGTCAGGACCTTGAGGTGGTCTTGGGGCGACTTAAGTAAGACATAAGCCCGGTTCATGAGCAAAGACTTTGGAGCTGGTCTGCCTGGACTGGGATTCTAGTTCTGCCGTGCACTAGCCACATGGCCTTGAGCAAAGTGTTAACTTCTCTGAGCCTCGCTTTCCATTTGTAAAATGAGGACGAGAATAATACCAATTTCACGAGATCACTGTGAGAATTAAATGAGATCATATATGGGTGGTGAATGCTGTGGTGTGCCTCCACTCAGAAATGCAAGCCTGATTCCCCAGGTGCGGGGCGTGCTGCCAGAAGGCCCAGCCCTCAGCTGTCAGCCCTCTTGGGGGACTGCCTCAGCTACAGAGAACCGCCCAAGGTCACGCCTCCTTCCAGGGGTGGCCTGCGTTAATAACTGATCAACGTAGGGGTGTAAAGGCCTGGCGTCCCTGTCTCCACTCAGGCAACTCTGCAGGACCACTCTGCAGAGCTTCCCATGGGGCTGCCTGACCCCTTCCCAATCCTGCTTTCTGTCCCTTCCCTTCCCTGGTGATGATCCCAACACCCTCCCTCTTCCTTCCTCAACAACCTGAGCTCCCATCTTTGACTCAAGAGTCTGCTTGCCCAACAAGAACAGTATGTGACAATATGTGAAGTGCTCAGAAAAGTTCCTGGCACGCAGTAAGCATGATATAAGTGCCTGTCCAATAAAAAACTGGAAGAACATAGTGACCACAAGGTGTCCTCCGTGCCTTGGAAGTCAAACGATATCTGGATCCAAATGTGCCTTAGAGGCAGAGCTCTGGGGAAGACCTTGGAAGAGGACAGGGGAACGTCATCGGACCACATGCCTCTGGGCCAGGGGAGGTGGGGGGGGAGAGGGGGGCTCTCACGTGACGCCCTGGAAGAAGAGAAGGAAGGTAAGACTTGGGGCTGCTCTACACCTCCCCACCCTGATGCTGCCTGCCAGAGACCGGAGGAAAGTGGGAGATGTAGAACTTTCTTCCTAAACCTTTCATATTCTATTTTAATACAAGATCTCTATCATAGCTCAATACTGTCCCAGAGCAGGAACATCTGGGACAACCAGAAGAGCAGAATTTAGACCAGAGTGGAATAGACATTGGGGACAAACAGTTAACCAAAGATGCCTGGGACAATGTGAATTTTTCACTTAAAACTTACAAATGCCCAACTTTGAAAGAAGTGTCTCTCTCCCCTGTGATATAGGGCCCACTCCCAGCCAAGGGATAAAAGGCGGCCATGTAGACCCTGACTCTTACCACTGGTTGACTTGGACAACTGTCCATTATGCCCCATCAAAAGCAGATATCAAGGGCATGAAACTGGTGCTATGCTAACAAAGGGCTTTCCATGCAGTGGAAGCCCAGTGGGGGAAAGAGATTAACTCTGTCTGGAACAGTGAAGGTAGGCTTCGTGGAGGCCTTCGAGAGATGAACAGAAGTTCTCCAATCACACAAAGTACAGGGGAGTTCTAGGTAGAGGAAGCAGCATATCCACTGATCCCTAGATACAAACAAGCAGGGAATGTTCAAGAAAGGTTTAGGTGATTTGGTTTGGCTGGAACTTGGAATGCTTGAGAAGAACTGGCTGGAGTGGAGATTGAGGAATTACAGAGGAACCTGATAGTGGCTGGCCCCGAATCCCAGATCAAAGAACTTGGATTTTATTCTGAATATATGGTGGAGCACCCACAGGTGCTCCTGAGCAGGGGACTAGCAGGCCAGACATGGTTTTTGGAAATACGGTTATAGTGGCGAGCATGGGGGCATGAGATGAAGGGCTCCCCTGGCCACAGGGCACGTCTTTCCAGGCTGCACCGCTCAAGCACAAGGCAGCAACCTGGCGGATGCACTTCTAAGGGAAAGCCAGAAGACAAACACAGGTCTGGAAAAGACAGAAGGCCCACAGTTGGAAAAAACCAGGGAGCTGGAGCAGTTTCCTTCTAAACAGCTGTGGTGTACAAGCATTTGGATTTGGCTTGATTATTTAAATGGAATGTACTTCTCACTGCCTCTCCTTGTTTTATATCAACATCTGAGGTGGCCGCAACAGTATCCAAATGATCCAGGGACTTGCTCAGCACACAGCAGATGCTCAGCCACGAGCCACAGCTGGAGAGCCCATTTTTCTATGGAATTTCCAGCCATAAAAAGACCCAGATGTTCTAAGATGATTTTCTTGGTGCTGAAAAGATGCCAGGTCTTAGCAAAGAACTGCCAAGGAGATGGGTATCTTAGAGCGGGTTCCCTGGAAACAAATTCTCGGATGGATACTTGCATATGGGAGGTTTACCGGGAAGTGTTTCAGGGAGACAGCCCGGTAAGGAAGAGAGGAAGGCAAGGCTGAGTGGAGGGAGAGGCCCACCTGCAGTGCAGAGGCGAATGAGGCCCAGCCAGTGCTACAAGAGTTCTGGGGCAGCGAAGGCCCCAGACTGAGGCAAGGAGGCAGGCCTCGAGTTCACTGGCCAAAGGCTTTTATCGAGGAGGAGCATAATGTTGTACACGGAAGTTGCCACCACTCAAGGGTAATTCTCAGTGAATGCTACAGCTATGAAATGAGGTACTCAGCAGCTGAGGGATGGGGGTGTGAGCCCTGAAGTGGGGAACTGGGCCGAGTACTCCAGTATCCTCCACAGTGGGGATCCAAGTCAGCCTCCTGATCCATAAGTCCCCAAATGATAGACCGTGTACTTAGAGCCGATTCAGGAACAAGCCACATTCAAAGGAGGGGACCCTCTGCCCAATTCATGCCACAAACTATAGCCTCTGCAGTCCTCTGGGTCAGCAAAGTGACATCCAAGCTCCAGGGCTGCCTTGCTGGGCAGTGATGCCAGGAACCTATGAGCAACCACAAAGCCCAGCTAGACACCCAAGATGACTCCAGACAGCCGATTCCACAGTCAATAATCCACACGGGGGGTGGTCCGTCTAGACAAATGTCACCAAGTTTTTTATATTGATGACATGTCTATCAGGGTACCACCAGACTTTTTTAAAATGCACATGCCGCCCCCACTCAGTTCCTACTTCAAAGTCTGAGGCTGGGATGAGCCTAGGAATCCATATATTTCAGAAGCTGCCATGGTTGATTCCAATGTGCAGGCCTCTTCAAGACCTCTCTCCTAGACCAGCCTGGACTGACCAGTGTACAGACCTGTGTCAACCTGGGGTCACAGACTCAAAAGCCCCCCAGAAGGCATAGGCAGGTATCCCTATTATGTGAAACAAGCTGAATGAAGGCATCATAAACACAAAGTGGAGAGAGCACATGCCCCCATGTAAGGGAAAATCAGGACTCCGTTCCAACCGATAATTGCTATATGGGAACAGGGTCTCACTGAGGCCACAGCTTTCCAGATAAGCAAGAAAGCCAGATTTTTATGTGAAATCTGATTTTTAAAATGCTGGCAATGAATTCAAATATTCTTAAACTTTTGTAAGTCACATAAAACCAATCTGTAGATCTAGTTTTGTTCTTGGGGCACCAATTCATGACTTCTGGTGTAGATCCCCCCAGATCAAGCAGGGTGAGGAATCCTATATAGAACAGTATAGACCAATTGGGGTGACCAATATGGACAATTGTGAACTAGGCAGGCTAGCTATCCTGGATTTGACAGCAAGTGTAGTTCTGGATTAATCTGCATAGACCAGTGAATGTGAAAACAGGGGTAGTGCTGGGCTGGAAAGTATAGACTACCCTGGATTTGACAGCATGGAGAGTCCTAGGTTGGGCAGCATAGACCAGTGGTTCTCAACTGGTGGTGATTTAACCTTTCAGGGGACACTGTTAACGTCTGGAGACATTTTTATTGTCACAGCTCGGTGGGGAGAAGCACACTGGCATCTAGTGGGTAGAGGCCAAGGATGCTGCCAAATGTCCTGCATTGCATAGAACAGCCACCCCCAACCCCAACAAAGAATTATCCATTCAAGAAGTCAATAGTGCCACTGCTGAGAAACAGAACAGACATGCAGACCATCCTGGATGAAAGCATGGACACTGGGTAGAACAGTGTGGAACCATGCAATCCAAAACAATAGCACTAGTCACATACATTTGAACATTTGCAATGTGACTAGTGAAACTAAGGAACGAAATGTTCATTTCATTTTAATTCAATTTATATTTTATGAAATCTCAATACTAATCAAGTCTTCCCAATGAAATATTAACACCTGAATTGAGATGTGCTATAAATATGAAATACATAGCAAATTTCAAAGACATAACACACAAAAAGGTAAGATTATCTCATTGATAATTTTATATTGATTATATGTTAATATTTTTTTACCTATTCAGTTAAATAAATATTATTAAAATTGATTTCACCTGTTTCTTTTTACCTTTTTGAATGTGGCTACTAGAAAATTTTGAATCTGGGGCACACATTATATTTCTATTGGACGGAGCTGGTGTAGAACATCTTGAATTCTCTAGCACAGATGGTCCTGGGTTGGACAGAAGAAACCACCCTGAATTTGTTAGCATGGATAACTCTGGGCTGAATTAGGCAGACCATGCTGGACGGGAGAGGCGGGGGCAGGGTAGGGAAAGAGATGGCATGAAGAGGGGACAAGAGGGTGGGTCACACAGGGTGTGGTGGGCCCTGATGAGTAGTTTGTATTTCCCCTGACCTAAGTGAACAGGGAGGCCCTGGAGGGTTGAAGCACATGATGTCATTGGATTTGTGTTTTAGGACAATCCCTCCGACAACTGAGTGAAAAGTGGGTGGGTATCCTGGATTTACAGCAAGTGTAGTTGCCCCCCTCCCCTCTGGGGGCGACTGGGTGGCTCAGTCAGTTAAGCATCTGCCTTGAGCTCAGGTCATGATCCCGGGGTCCTGGGATCAAGTCCCTCATCAGACTACCTGCTCAGCCCAGAGTCTGCTTCTCTCTCGCCCCTCCCCCCAGCTTGTGCTTGCTCTCTTTCTTTCTCTCTCTCAAATAAGTAAATAAAATCTTAAAAAAAAAAAAAAAAAAAGAAAGAAAGAAAGAAAAAGACAAGTCTGGCTTTTACACAGAAGATGCCCCATCAGAGACTCTGACTGCACTTTGCTCCCCATTACATCCCTCATGCCACCTAGTACGTGGGTGACACTGAATAAATACTTGAATGAACCGATCGATCCATCAATAACTTTGGTATTCTGTTCCCTAGTTCAAGGTCAAGCAGATAGCGGAGCCTTTTTCTCACCTTCTTGGAGTACAAATTCATTCCCAGCTCCCACACTTCTACATGAAAAAGAGGAGAGCAAAGACAAGTATCATTTCTTGGAAAGAAAAACCTCTCTGTGGCTGTGTTCCCTCTTCAAATTCAGAGAGAGAGATAAAAGGCATAAAACCCAGCTTCCATGTGCCCTAAACAATTCACTTCTTCTCTGTACAAAAGGAAGAGAGGGGAGAGTGTAGGCAACCAGAATCTCCAGCAGCGGGGGAGTGGGAAACTGGAGAGACACGGGGACAGGGAGGGGTCCCCCCAGCCAGGAGGAAACAGACACTACCTGGGGGTGGGACAGGGGATGGGGCAGAGCACTGCCCCAGGACCCCAACGCCAAGCCCAGAGCAGATGCGATCTATCTAGGCTGTGTGGCCCTGGGCAAGTCAGCACAACCTCTCTGGGCTCGCCCTGCTCCCCAGGGGAGTTACGTGAGCACTGGGGGCAGCACTCAGGGTGCCCGGGCAGAAGTCACTAGATCCCACAAACGCACTGATGGCAGGGCAGGGGAGTGGGTCCAGGGACAGCAGACAGGAGCCCTGGCTGTGTGGGTTCCTGACTCACTGGGCCCCATCTGCCCCAAAGGAGGGGGTGAATGGAAATACCCCTAAGCTCCCAGCAAGGCCACGCAGATGGCAGGATCTCTGTGCGTGCCAGATGTCTGAAGCCCAGGAGAGAGCGGCGAGCCATATGGCTGCCTCTCCCAGAGGGGGCACGGGCTCCTAGGAGGCCTGGAGGGACCCCATTTCCCACAGGCAGACAGACAAGGTCTCCGCCCATCCTCCATTAGGTCGTTGACAGCTTCAAGGCTGGGGGAAGGAGTTTGTCTCCATGCCCCTTCCCGCAGCCTGGCGCTGCCCACCCCTCCCTCCACCCGCAAGCCTCCCTTACCAGCAGGCAGAACACGTTTTCCTAGAATCAAGGGGAAGGGGGAGCAGCCCCTCTTCCACATAACACGGTTTGTAAGAAACACCAGCAAGGCGTGACAGTTCTGTTGGCTTTCAGATACTCTGCCCTGAAGCGGGCACACCCGGAGGGGTTCTCTCCCCCAGCGTCCCGCCTCCACCTTCACGATCCAGGGCCCCCACTGCCATCCAGCAGGGGAACAACAGGAAACCCCACCTGGAGCTCAACTCAGGAGCAAGGGGGACCTTAGGAAGAGGGAACGGAAAGGACAACATGATGGAGGGACAGGAGAGGCCAGAAACATTGTGCCACACTCAGGAGGAGGGGACGGATGCCCCACACCCGAACACAGAGCCTGGGAGATGCTGAAGGGATCAGAGAAGTCACCCCAGCAGTGTGTGTGATCAGCGGGCGGCAACCAACGAAACGGGAATGGAAAAAAATAATGTTCATTCTCTGCAATTTTCATTATGCTGGGCCCCGCCCTCCCTTCCACAATAAGAGACAGGGCCCGGAGAACATAAACCAAAATATTTACTGAGCACTTCCCATGGGCTGCCCCACCCAGCTTCCAAGACAAAGGTCCTCTGCCGTCCTCCAGAGACTGCTCACCGGCCCCAGGGTCCCTTCCACTGGCCTCTCTGATACCTACCCCCCCCCCACGCCGGGGGCTTTCACGGCTTTCAGAGGCGCAGTACCACCTCCCCCATGACGCATTCCCAACTTCACAGGCCTCCTTTATCTGAATGTTTGCTGCTTTTTAAATATTGACCAATTGCCCACTTTGTAAGACATGTATACAGTGAAAATCCTGGGATTTGGGGGGTTGGGTTTGTTTGTTTTTTTTAAGATTTTATTTATTTGAGAGACAGAAAGAGCCCGTGGCAGGGAGGAGGGCAGAGGGAGAGGGACAGACTCCCTGCTGAGTTGGGGGGGGCAGATTGATGCAACCCTAAAATCATGACCTAAGCCCAAGTCGATGCTTAACCAACTGAGCCACCCAGGCACCCCTGAAAATCCTGTTTTGACCATCATAACAAGCTTCTGAGGCTGACTATAGCATTAGCCCCAGTTTTCAGATGAGGACACTGAGACCCAGGGCAGCGGCAGTAAACAGTTCATTGCAGCTGGAAGAGACTCAGGCTGTGCATTCCTCCTCACTGTCACCAGCATCTCCATCCCCACCATCTGAGAGGGAAAGGGCCCACGCAGGCTGGCATGCTAAGGAGAAAGAGCACAGACTTTGGAGTTAGACCTGGGTTCAAATCCTGACCCTGCCGCTCACCGGCTCTGATGGGGGTAACTTGCCTCATCTGCCAGGGATTCAACAGTCTCAGCTGCAAACTGGGGTATTGTCATCCTGGCCCCATCAGCTGAGAGGAGAAGATGAGGCTGCTCGGACAAAGCTCCTTGCCAGGACAGGAGAGGTGGCATTTTGTCATCGCCGCTGTGACGGCAGGTCACAGACAAAGAAACTGAGGCCCAGACTTGCCAAGCAGCTTTCCTAAGATACCGCAGCAGGCAGCTGAGCCGGGCTTCAGACTTGAGCCTCCTGACCCCAAATTCAAGGCTATTCTTTCTCCCTCTGTTTCCTGCTGAACTTGGTTCTAGAACAAAGCAAGCTGGACAACCCAGAGTCCAGCTCCTGCAGAGACCAACAAACAAGGCTTTTCATCCTGGACTGGGATTTGCTTACCGAGCAGCCGCGTGCCCCACTTCCCCTCCGCTCGGGCAAAGAACACAAAGCTCAGCAGAGCCGGTTCTTCTGGCCCTTCTCCTGAGGCTGGCTGGCCGCTAGCCCCAAGCAGGACTTGGGCAGGGGATTTTGGGAGCCACCCTGCGCTGGGCACTGAGGAAGTGCTGGGCATTTCGTACCCACTGCTGCCCTCTAGTGTCCTTGTGGAGAAGGTCAGTAGCTCCAAGGCTTGGCGTTCATAGGCCAGAAGAGAAAATTTAAAAAATGAGGGGGAGAGGAAGAAGAGCTGCCCTGGCATTACTGTTTGTAAGAAATGAGACTGTGCCCCTTCCACGGCCTGAAATCCTCTAGTGCTGCCCTCTGGTGGTCGATCCGATAGAGGAGCCAGTAGTCCCAGGGGGCTATCTGAATTTAAAGTAATTAAAATGAAACAAAACTAACCACACTCCAAGTGCTCAGAAAGCACACGGAGAAGGGGTGCTCTATCGGACAGCTCAGACACAGGATGTTTCCACCATCACAGAAAGTTCTGTGGGGCAGTGCTGCTCCAGCAGTTCCCACCGTTGGACTTGGGATGAAACTACTGCTCCCACGGGGGCCTACAGGTCCCTTCCTCTCCAGCTTTATCCTGGGCCACTGCTCCTTCTCAGGCAGTTCTCATTATCCCCATTTGGCAGATGAGAAACTGAGGCTCAGAGAGGTACAGTGATCTTCCCAAAATCAGCACAGCTAATAAATGCTGAAGCCTGAACTTGAACCCGTGTCTGGCCCATAAGCCTTCACCATCTCTCTGGTGCCTATTACCCCCACAACATTAAGGAACAGCCCCTCATCCTGCTCGTCTAAGCTCAGCTTGACCGCCTTCAGGCTCCTGTCCCGACAGCCTCAACAAGGCGGGAGCAGAGATACCCTTCTGCCCATGACCATGACTAGGTCAAAGGCAGAATATCCCGGGTGTGGCCCAGGCTCTTCCCCATCAACAGAAGGAGATGTGCCCTAGCTGCTGGCTTTTATTGGCCAAGAGCCCAGAGTTGACAAAGCAGGGGCAGGAGGGATTCTCCAGAGCAGAGATTCTTTTAAGACAAGACAACAGCGTGGAAAACATTCCTTGATGGCCGTACATGTGAACACAAGTTCACACACAGGATTGCACATGTGAGCTGGTGCACACCCACACAGTCATGCATACATGCTGACTGACACAGACGTACACACTGGCCTGCACTCACACACACACACACACACACAAACACGGGCTGGCACACTCTCACGCACGTACACAGATGAGCACATTCAAGCTTGCACGAGCTTGTTAATATAGATGGCGGTGTCCACACCGGAAGCATTTCAGAAAGACAGCCAAGAAAGTGCGCCCCGAACCTAAAGCAGAGCTGTTTCTCTGCAGGCAGTGGCCTTCCAGTTTTGTCTTGGATGAATCTCCACGCTCCAGAGACAAGCATCCACAAAGGCTGTTCAGAAGCACACAGATGGCCATAAAGACTGACTACAAGTCAGAAACGTAGGGTGCAGGGACAGGGACAGCACAGGAACACCCAGGCGCTAACCGGGAACCCCCAGGTGACGGTCTGGGTGGGGAACGAAAATGGCAGGACCCGGGGAAACAAACACACCAGCCTGTCCAGCACCCTGGCCACAAAGCAGATGCCAGAGTCACCTCGAGGCCTCCCCGGGTGCCGCGGGGAGAAGCGGAGGGGCAGACAACCAGGTTGGGTGTGAAATGGGAAGTTTCCAAAGCTCATGGACGTTTGCAAAAACACCCATGGCAAAGAAATGCTCTGACTTTCCATAATAGTCCCAAACAGGAAAGAACCCAAAATATCCATCCACCAAAGAATAGACTGGTATATTCCACGTGGGATACGATGGAATATTACTCCGTGATTAAAGAAGCAAGTACGGACACACACAGCAACAGGAACGAAAGCTTCCTGGCACACACACAGGGAGAGAAGCTAGCCAGAGACAGAAGCGGACTGCATGACTCCCTTCCAGAAAATTCTAGAGCTGGCAACACTAACCTGTGCTGTTCAAAGTCCGGAGCGTGGTGACCTCGGGTGGGGAGGGAGTTAGACACAGACTTAGAAGGGTCACGAAGGGAATTTCTGGGCTGCTGGAGTTCTTTCCTTTCTCACTGAGCTGTACATTTCAGACGTGTGGCCTTCAGTATACATGCTATACTTCAACAATTGTTTTAAGGGAGAGGGAACCCGCTGGCGAGCAGGTGAGTCTGTCAGAGCCCAGGGCCCGGGCAGGGGGAGGCGTGCATCCAGCAAGCGAGGGCTGGTGTTACACCGGCCAGACCTCTGCAGGGGGCGCTCTTCCCACCCATCTGGTCCTGCCATGCCCGCATCCCTGTGGGCGGGTGAACCTGGGCCCCAGCGGAACTTACGAAAGGGATCTTGTAGGAACCATTCCCAGTGAGGATGGACCCCACCCCAGCCCAGAGGGGGCCCTCAGGCGTTTGTGCCACATGCGTGCGCACCCACGAGCTGGCTGGGGCTGAACCGCAGGGCCTGCATCGGGCCCATACAGGCGCATGCAGTCTTGAGGAGGGAGAGGATGGGCTCAGTCACACTAAGCTTCAGTGCATCAGGGTCAGGAAGAGAAACCCAGCCTCTCTGCCGCCACGTCCACCTCAAGGCAGGACCCCTGTGGTGTGGCCCCATTTTCTGGTGCCGCTCTCAGCTCCAGGACCTGTACTCTACCTGCCCTGACTCAACCTCCATGGCTTCAGTTCTGCTGCTGCCTCCTGGGGACTCAGCTTTTCCCATCTCTAAAATGGGGCCGTTACCCCCTTGACAAACGGCTGTGAGGACACAGTGTGGCCATGCTTAGCCTGGCACCTGGCACACAGAACGTGCCCAAGTCCAATGTCTGTCCCCTTTGGTCTGCCCCCTTCCCTTGCAAACTGACCAGTGTGGCAGGGTCTCCTGGACTGAGGACAGAATCACCTGGGCCCTTATTAACCATACAGCGGCCTCCCAGGCCCTCCCAGGAGGTTGGGGCTCAGTGGGGCTGGGGCACTGTGTTTTTCACAAGTTCCCTGGTGACTCCCACATCGGAGACATCGGGGCAACTGTGCTGGGCAGGACAGAGTCACCAGGCTCCGGGTGGGATGCTGGACTGGGATTACTGCACCTTTCTTATTTGGTGGTTTCAAGGACTCAAAGATGTTACGATTCTGGGGCGTGTGGTAATCAACTTTCAGACCCCTAGCCTCAAGTCCAAGCACAAAGTAGGTGCTCAGTCAACTGTATTATTACTGGAGACCCAGCAATGGACCAGGAGGAAGGGCCTCCAGTTAGCTATACAGCAAGCCAGGGTTGGGCCCCCCCAGGCCTCCTAGGTCAGTGAGGTGCCAGACAGGAAATGAAGGGTCCCAGCGGTGGGGTACACAGCTTCAGGACAGTGCAGCCCCCCAGTTGGGGACCCCAGGAAACAGACCACAACCGGAAAAACTGCTCCCAGCATTTCTGACTGCCTCCCCCTCCCCCAGCCGTGGGAGCTGCAGACTCTGGGAGGTGCCTTGCCAACGTCCCCCGATTTGAGCCCCTCGCAGGCCGTGAGGCAACAAGTGTCAGAACTGCCTGCTGACTTTCACGGGCCCTCAGTACTTCTGCCTTTGTGGGCACCTTCCTCCAGAAACCAAGCGGTTAAAAATTGTATCTTACAACCGCATTAGTATAAAGATGAATATAATCCGGGCTGGATTACATTTACTTTTCTTCTGATTTGAAAAGGAATTAGAACAGTTCTGTGGGCCCCGGTAGCCACTTACTATTGTTGCTATAACCAGCTACCATAAATTTAGTGGCTTCAAACAACACAAATGCATTATTTTACAGTTCTGGAGGTCAGAAGTCCGAAATGGGTCTCCACGGACTTAAATCAAGGTGTGGCAGGGCTGCAATCCTTCCCAGAGGGCTCCAGGGGAGAGTACCCTCCCCTGCCTTTCCCAGCCTCCAGAGGCAGGCACATTCCTGGCTGTGGCCCCACCTCTATCTTCAAAGCCCACCTACTCTCCTGCCCATCTAAGGACCCTTGGGATGACACTGGACATCCTCCCCAGGATAATCCAGACTAACCTCTCTACTTTAAGGTCAGCTAACCAGCAACCCTAATGCCTCTGCAACCTTAATTTCCCTTTGCCACATAGTATAACATACTCGGTTTCCAGGGATGAAGAATGAGCATCTTTGGAAGGCCATTATTCTGCCTATCACAGCCCATACTTTAGTATCTTGGGCCCTGCACTGTCCCTGCCAAGGCTAATGGGAAAATCAGCCTTGAGCATGTGTTCCCACTCGATAGCTGAGAAAATGGAAGCTCAGAGAGTGCAAGCAGTTCCCTAGCGGTCACACAGCATAGAGCTGAGGTGCCAGCTCAGCCTTGCCTGCCTCTGAGTTTGAGAATGGGGTGCACAGCTGGGGTCAGGATCTGGGGGAAGGTCATGCTGGGGCATGAAAGCCATCTGGACCAACAGCACCTGGAAGGGCCTGGCTTCACTGGGGACGGGAAGGCTGACCTAGCTCTTCAGAGCTCCCAGTACTCAAGCAGGAAGGCGATGCTTGCAGGTACTAACAGTGCGGCGGGGCAGAGGTGCCAGGGGCTCCATGATTCACAGCCCAGCAGATGCCTCCCTGTACCAGCGTGCTGATTCTTAATGAAACAGATTCATTTATCTCTGACATTTATGACCAGAGACAGAAATCATGTTGGGGGAAATGTCTTACTTTTCAAAAACACATTTGTTTCTTCCTCATCACCTACCAGTAAGCAGATGTGGGTAAGAGTTATTTATTTGAGGTTCCTATTAACCAGTAATTTCGTTGCTAACACACTATGAAAAATGCAGTTATGCACGCAAGAGCATCCTGTTCAGGGCAGACAAGTCAGGCGGTAGAACCGCGTGGAGACCCTGCCACACCCCTGCAACCTGGGGACCGTGACCCAGTGAGCCCAGAGAGGCCAGCAGCGGGTAAGGGGTTGCCCAGCAGAAGTCAAGGACCCTGAACTCTGAGACCGGGAATTGGCAAATTTAAGGGACACCAAGGAAGGGGACGATGGATCATCCTGGAGCCGCAGTGGGGCTGGGAGCAGGACACAAGCATGGTGAAGAAGAGGACGGGTCCAGGACTTGAGCGTGGGGGCCCAGAAGCTCATTAGTGCACACCCCAGAATAGTAACACCTGTTCACAGAGCGCCTGTGTTTTGGGTACCTGGCAGACAGCTCCTTTGAACCCCCCGAGCATGATCGCCGTAGCTGACAGGTACTGGTACGCTGACTGTGGGTGGTACTGTCCCTGTGTCTCACACGATGCCTGCCAGAAGTATCCCCAGTTTCCCAGGTGAGAAAAGCAAGACACAGAGAGATTAATTCACCTTCCCATGCTCACAAGCTCAGGGGCTGAGATTCATACTTAAGTGGGTGGGCACCCAGGACAAGAGAGGCAGGCCTCTCCTTGCTCTGCCCGGCTGGTCTGAGGGCCCAAGGGTCTCAAGGAGACCCCACAGCCTCCCCACTTCTCCAAATCCATCACACACATCAGGTCGGCCAAGCCTGGGTCCTGAGGTTGCTGACAAGGGTCCCACTGACAAGGGGCTCCGGCTAGGAGTAGAAGGGAAGCAGGGGAGGGAGGCCGGAATGTCCCTCCTCCCTGGCTGCCAGCCCTGAACCCCTCGCAGGCAGATCATTTTCTCTGATGTTTATTTATTAGCCAAGCTGTCTTAAAATATATGCCAAATCAATGTCATAGCAACAGCTTAGCTGCAAAGATTTATTTCTTTTATTTAAGGTGAAACTAGTTTAGTTTAGAGGCCCCGAGCAAAATCCTAAGTTTGCTGAAAAGAAGCTGCTTGGCAAGAGGATTCCTGGGAAGAACCCCAAAAGCTGGAGCACCCCCAGCAAGCAGCCAGCCTTCAAGGCTAGTGGTTCCCAAGGCAGTGCCATCAACACCACAGAGGAGAAAAGAGGGGGAAGATGCACCACTGAGTAAGGTACTCACGCGCATGGCCTCAGCACACTGGGAAGGGCATGTCTCCCCCTCAGCCCTAAATGAGGAAGCTGAGGCACAGAAACATTGAGAAACTCTTCCAAGCCACCTAGCGTTACGTCTAAATATACGGGAATTTTTTGAACCTGGCGACTGAGGGAACTTCCCCCCAAGTAAATTCTCTGAGTTTCTGAAGCCACATCATAAAATGAATAAAATAGGACGTTTTCCCACAGGAACAATGTAAGATATTCAGCTTGGGTTTCTGATCAATGACTGGGCATCCAGTACATCATAAATATGACGAACCCTGTATCATAAATATAGGTGTACAATAACTATAAATGTCTCCATAATCAGCTGAAATGTAAAACCTAAATGGTCATGTAAAATTTGTCACAAGTCCTAAAACCTGTGAATAAATACAGTGTGCACGTTTGTCATAGGAGAAACCCCAAAGTATTATAAATAACGCACACATGCAGTGTATAAAAAATAGAGTTCTCCCATATCACACACTTGGCTTTCAAGTAGTAAGTTGCTATGGCAGAATTATAGAATTGCAGAGGAAGGAGAGACCTTAAATTGTATTTATCCTAGTCTCCATCTGATGCTGGGATCCTCACCACAATGGCACTACCAGGGTCTTCCGGCCTCTGCCTACACATCCCAGTCATGGGGAGCTCACTACCAACATGGCCTCCTGGTCTACTTTAGGCCAAACTTCCCTGTGGCTGTTCCCCATGCATCTGACAGTAGCTTGAAAGGAATGAACACAGCATTCCCAACGGGGTCTGGCCGGCGTGGAGCCAGCAGGCCTCAGGGGAGGTCCTGTCATTCATTAAACCTCTGTCACCAACTAGCTAGCTATGTGACCCTAGGTAAGTTACTTCACCTCCATGAGCCTCAATTTCTCCATCTGTTGAATGGGCATTGATAGTAATATCTATATCACACATTATTGTAAGGGCCCGGTGAAGTCATCCATGTTAGTTATCATTATTGTTAATATTATTATTATCCCAACCATTGACCAAGCATCCTCAATTTCTTTCATACATGTCTCCCTATCTGTAGGCAGCGTTTCCTGATTTGTTGTTTAAGTGTCAGTGCAAGGCCTTCAATTCATCCTTGTAATGTTACATACGGTTATTTTGAATAATTTCTCTGTCTTGTCAAGACATCCTGACCCTGATGCCCAATGCATTCCCCAATCCACCGGAGCTGGAATAGCTCACTGTGTGGATTAGCAGACAATCAATGTTTTACTCTAAGTCACTGATGAAAAACGCTGATCTAGACGGGCCTGGGATGGAACCCTCTGGCTTACCACTGAAGATCTGCCTCTGGGTCAGTGTTTCCCAAACTGCATTCCATAGAACCTTTACTTTCCATGAGATACAAATATGTTTTTGAGAATAAGAGAGCCTGTGATCAGATGAGGTTAACACACAACAGATGCTAAAACAGCACTTGCATAAAAAAACAAAGACACAACATCTACTGGTAAGCTTCCAGGCTAGATGGTTTCCCTTATAACAGCATAAACCCTTAGATCTGTTTTGTCCACTAAGTTTTTTTAAAAATATTTTATTTATCTATTTGAGAGAGAGAAAGAGCGTATGCACACAAGCAGGGGGGAGGGGCAGAGGGAGAAGGAGAAGCAGACTCCCCACTGAATGGGGATGGGGCTCGATCCCAGGACCCTGAGATCATGACCTGAGCCGAAGGCAGATGTTTAGCTACTGAGCCACCCAGGTGCCCCGTTCACTGAGATTTAATTTTATATAAGAATTTCAAGCTACAAGAAAAGATGCTCAGGGCACCTGGGTGGTTCTGTTGGTTGGGCGTCTGTCTTCGGCTTGGGACTGAGCCCCATATGGGACTCCCTTCTCGGCGGGGAGCCTGCTTCTCCCTCTGCCGCTCCCCCTGCTTATGCTCTCTCTCTCTGTCAAATAAATAAATAAAATCTTTTAAAAAAAAAGAAAAGATGCTCAACATCTCTAATCATTACAGATATGTAAATCAAAACCACAACGAAATCCCACTTCTCACCCAGCAGGATCCCCGCTACTAAAAAATTTAAATTTAAATTAAAAAAAAAAAAACACAGACAATAACAAATGCCGGTGAAGACTTGAAAAAATGAGAAGACACATGCACTGTGGGCGGGGATAGAAAATGAAAAATAGTATGGTGGTTCCTTAAAAAAGAAAAATATGATTACCATGTGATCCAGCAATTCCACTTCTGAGTATACACCCAAAAGAACTGAGAGTAGAGACTCAAATGGATATGTGTACCCCTATATTTGTAGCAGCATTATTCACAACAGCCAAAAGGTAGAAGCAACCCAAGTGTCCATGGACAGATGAATGGACAAGCAAAGTGTGGTGTATACATACAATGGAATACTATTCAGCCTTCAAAAGGTAGGAAATTCTGACTCATGCTACAATATGAATGAACCCGGAGGACATCATAGTCACACAAACACTGTATGATTCCACTTCTATAAGGTACCTAGAGTAGGCAGATTCATAGAGACAGAGAGCAGAATGGTGATTGCCAGGGGATGGGGGGAGGGAGAAAGGGAAGTTAGTGTTTAATTGGTATAGACTTTCCATTTTGCAAGATGGAAAGAGTCCTGGAGATGGACGGTGCTGATTGTTGCCCAGCAATGTGAATGTACTTAATGTCACTGAACTACACACGTACAAATGGTTCAGATGGCCAATCTTCTGTTATGTGTACATCCTATGGGTGCCCTGCCTGTAGCCAGTCACTCGCACCTTTCTCAGATGCTTTATTTCTCTCAATGCCCCTGCCCCTGGTGGAACGCTCAGCCGCTCCAGCCCGAGAGGTTTCAGGAACTTCCTGGGGGCCCTTGTTTGGTCCCACAGGAGCCAGCAAGGCAGGTAGCAGTCATCAATTTTGACTCATCTCTGTGGGCTCCTCTTCAGACCCAGGGCACCAGCTTCAAGAGGCTGCCCCCCACCCCAGCCACTTCAGGTCCCCCAACTGGGGGCACCACCCCGCCCCACCCCACGCCACTGCCTCTGCCGGAGCCCCTCCCAGGGCTGAGAACAGAACCGCTTGTACCACAAGAAATGGAGCACCCCAAATATTCCATGCTTCTCCCCCTGATGTCTGAGACCAGCACCCCTCTCACACCTGACCCACAGTGGCCATCTGTCAAATGAACCAATGCCCAAACAGAGGTCAGACAGCCCCAAGGGTGGGCTCAGCTCTCTTTCCCCAGTGAATGTCTGTCATTTCAGATTCCTCTCTGCCTCCCCCGCCAGTCCTGCCTGGGACCCAGCCTCCCCAGAGTTATACATTATTTCTGACAGTTGCTAAAGATGGTAAGGCAGACTCTATTCAGGACCGTCACAATAGCTACAGGGACCACTGCAGTGGAGTTTGGGGGGAGAGAGAGGGCGCAACTCCAAACATGCATGGGCAAGAGGGAACTTACAGCCAAGGAGCAAGGTGAGTGGGAGCAGTGGATGGAAATTTAGTAAGAAAAACATAAGGGGTAAGAGGAATTCTGCCTAAACTGACCTAACAGGATTCTTGATCAAGGCAGGCCAGGGAAATGAGATGTTACCTGGGGATGGGCGCCTCTGGTTAAGCTGACTTAGCAGGGTTCTTGCTAAAACTAGATTTTATGAAGAAGTGCACAGACTAGGCCTCGGAGAAAGTTATGGAACCTGCCCAAAGTTTGATCAAGAAGACTGTCTTCTTCCCCAGCCTCTCTCAGTTTGCAAATGGACTCTCATCAACAGTGCTTAAACATGAAACCTGCCATCATTCCACTCTCCTTTTCTCAAAAGACACCTTTTGGACAAATGGGCAGCCCAAGTCTCCCAAAAACATCTGTCTTCAGTAACTGTAAATGGTGGCCTTTCCTCTTCCCTTATGTGTCCCCTGAGAACAGCGTCATTGGAAGTCCTGGAGATGCTCATTAGTTCCCACCAATGGCCACTAGATGGTGACATCCTGCATCAGTTAAAATTTTCCAAAGAGCTCAGAGAGGAGAACCAACACAGAGGTTCTAAATGCAGCCGCAAAAAAGGAAGGAATGGGAGGAAGGAGGGGAAGTGGAAAACAGGGACACTGGCTTCCAGCCCGTCTTGCTTCTACGTGACTATACAACCTTGGACATGTCCTTAAACTTCCCAGAGCTTCTGCGCCTATACAATGGAGCTTGTGGGGGGGACCTACTCCCAAGGCAGTGATTAAAGCCCTGGGTGCACATGAGGACCTGCCAGGGAGCTTTTCAAAACTGTGAAGTTCAACTCCTACTGAGACCATTTAAATCAGAATCTCTAGGTGCGCCTTTCCCTCACGTGGTACTTGGAAAACAGAAAACAAACAAACAAAAAAAGCTCCCTGGGTAACTGCAGTTGGGGCGTGAGGGGAGGGACAGCACTTTAGGGCAGTCCTCTAAGTTTGAGCACACCAAAATCACTTGAAGCTCTTAAATAACACAGACTGCTGAGCCCCACCGAGTTTCTGATTTAGCAGGTCTAGGGGAGGGCCCAAGAACTGGCCGATGCTGCTGGTCAGGGCCACGTGCTGAGAGCCACTGCCACGGAGGAGGAAAGTGAGCTAATGCACACCAAGCTCTGAGCACTGCCCCTGGCCAAAGGAAGCCCTCCAATGAATATTCCTTTTTTTTTTTTAAGATTTTATTTATTTATGTATATATTTATTTAACAGAGAGAGAGAGAGCACAAGCAGGGGGAGTGGCAGGCAGAGGCAGAGGGAGAAGCAGACTCCCCGCAGGGCAGGCAGCCCGATGTGGGACTCGATCCCAGGACCCCGGGATCATGACCTGACCTGAGTCACTTAATGAGCTGAGCCACCCAGGCGCCCTCCAATGAATATTCCTTACTCTCTTCCTTAACCCACTGCCATGCTTCCAGGCTATACGTGGGTCACGCTGGCACCTTCCTGAGCCCAGCTCTGAGGCCAGACACTTGGCCATCTACTAGCTATACACACAGGGATTAATCTTCGAGCCTCAACTTCACATCTGTAAAATGGGAGTGAAAACTACCTTGCCAGGATGTGATGTGAGATGATCTATGTATGGGACCTGACACAGGGTAGCTTTCAAAAAGTGGTAGCTAATCTTCCTGACCTTGGATGAGGGAATGGTTTCTTAGCTTTGATACCAAAGGTACAACAGACAAAAGGAAAAATAGACATAAACTGGACTTCGTTAAAACTAAAAGCTTTTGTATTTCAAAGGACACAATCAAGAAAGCAATGACAACCCAAGGAATGGGAGGAAACATTTGCAAACCGTATATTTGCTGAGGAACTTAGATCCAGGACATATAAAAAAAAACTTCCAACACAACAGCAAAAAGACAAATAACCCAATTAAAAATGGGCAAGTGATCTGAACAGACATTTTCCTAAAGAAGATACACACACAGCAATAAGCATGAAAAGGTGCTTAACAGCATTAGGCATTTGGGAAATGCAAATCAAACCCACACGGAGGTACCACTTCACACCCGCCAGGACGGCTATCATCAAAAAGACAGATATTAACAGGTGTTGGTGAGGATGTGGAGAAATCGGAGCCGCTACACATTGTTGATGCAAATATAAAATGGTGCAGCTGCTTGGGAAAACAATTTAACAATACCTCAAAGATTGAATTTCGAGTTACCATATGATCCAGCAATTCCACTCCAACTATACACTCCAAGAGAATTCAAAACATCTTCACACAAAAACCTGTACACAAGTGTTCACAGCAGTTTCATTCATAACAGCCAAAAAAGTGGCAACAACCCAGATGCCCACCAACTGCTGAATGGATAGACACATGTGGTATATCTATACATGAGAACAGTATTCAGCCATTAAAAGAAATGAAGTCCTAATACGTATTACGACATGGATGGACCTTGAAAACACCGCTGAGTGAAAGCAGCCAGCCACAAAAGGTCACGTGGTGTACGATCCCGTCTGTATGAAACGTCCAGAATAGGTGACTCCATAGAGACAGAAGAGTAGATTAGTGGTTGCCAGGGGCTGAGGGGAATGGGCAGCCACTGCTAACGCGTACTGGGCTTCTTCTGGAGTGATGCAAACGTTCTAGAATTAGATAGTGGTGACTAAATTACGACCTTGTGAATATACAAAAATGAAGCAAAAAAAACATTGAATTGTGTGCTTTAAAAGGTGAGCTTTAGGTTTGCGGCGGACAACACGGCGGCTTCCATGCTGGGCTCTCTGCTGCGGACCGTCCGGAAGATGGTTCCTTCATCACCTTCAGGCCAAGTTCGAGATTATTACGTAGACTGGAAAATGTTGCGTGATGTGAAGAGACGAAAAATGGCCTATGAATATGCAGATGAGAGGCTACGGATCAATTCACTCAGGAAGAATACCATTTTGCCAAAAGATCTTCAGAAGTGGCCAATGGAGAAATTGCTGCCCTTCCCCGGGATAGCTGCCCTGTTCGAATCCGAAATCGGTGTGTTATGACGTCCCGTCCACGTGGTGTAAAGTGGCGCTGGAGGCTTAGTCGTATTGTCTTCCATCACTTAGCAGACCACGGGCAGCTGTCGGGGGTCCAGCGAGCAATATGGTGACCCGCTCCAGAACCTACTGAGCAGGAAAGCCAGTTCTGGCAAGAAGAGGCTTCTCTAACAGACAAAAACCTAGTTTTGTAAGGGTCCAGTATGGGAGTCTAGTCTACCTGATGCTGCCTACGGTTAAATTACCTTTTAATTTTAAATTAAGAAATTTGGTGGATGTTTCAGTCAGTGAATTCTGGCTCTCTGTGAATTATCTCTTCTCTTGGACTTAAAAATTAACCGTACTGTTTCCATACATACTACAGGGAGTAGAGTAATAAAAAATATTCTGTGAAAAAAAAAAAACGTGAGCTTTATGATATTTAATTATATTTTGATAAAGCTCTTATTTTTAAAAGGCAAGTATCTATATTCTTCACTGTTACTGTTTGTCATGGACAAAATGACTTTTCGATTGAATTTCAGGGAGTTGGAGGGGCTAGAGATTCTTGGGGAGGTCGAATCCAGGCAGTGGAGATGACCCATGCAAAGGCCCTGTGGCCTAACAGAGCACTGGACTTGCAGGGAACTCAATCCTGCCTCTCGTATGGCTGGAGCTGAGGGGCGGGGAGTAGAGCTGCAAGGGGCATCAGGGTGTTGAATGCCAGGCTGAGGAGCTTGGGCTTTGTCCCAAAGAGTAAAAAGATGGTGGCCGTCATGCAGGATCTGGCACAAACAGCAGACTGATGGGAACAGAGGTGGGAGGGGGTGAGATAGGGTGAGGGAGGGCCATAGTAGGGGTCCCAGATATGAAGGTGCTGCAGGGCTGGCCTATGGGACAGGAGAAGGGGCAAACCATCCCCGATCAAGCCTTCTTAGTCCCCAGGACTCCAGACACTGCCCACCCCTACACCACAAACCGCACTGCCCTGACCCCAGCCGTCCCTCACCCCAGCAAAGGACCACCATATGTTTCCGGTAAGTGGCCCCAGCCAGGACTCAGAAGTGGAAGGAAACTATCCCAGAAGCACAAACAGTCCTGAGCTGTTCTCAGGATGGTCCCTCAGCCGAAGACAGAGGAACCCCGGATGGCAGCCAGATTCACAGACCCACAGAGATACAAAACCAGCCCGAGGCTCTGAAGAGCTGTCCACACAGACAAAAGAGCCCCAGGTTCCCCCTCTCCACTGGTCTGGCTGCCCTCCCACTGAAGACAGGCCCAGCTCAGGAGTGCCCCAGCGCCACCCTGCCCCTTTCCTGCCCCCAGGCTTGTTAGAACTGTACTCGAACTGAGAGGTAACAGGCTCAGTGACACCCGTGGGAGCATGAGCTGTAGCCCAGGACTGGGGAAGATTTCTTTTGACTGGTTAGAGTCTCTCGTCTCCCTCCTGGTTCTCAGTGGCATGACAGGTGGGTGAAGTGGGGGATCCCCAAGATCTCTGCCAGCCTGAGTGACTACTCCCATACAATCTGCCTTGAGGTCTCCCTGGCAGCTTCCTTCCCCAGGACCAGCTCCAACTCCTCTCCCCCAGCTGGACTATGCCCAGAAGACCTGACTCAGGCCATAGGAAAACAGGGAACAGAGTGTGCTGAGGGATCTGGAGACGGCCTGAAGAAGGGATGGACCAGCCCAGGCAGGAAGCAGACGCCCCAGGCTTGCCAGGTTCTGGCCCTGCTGTCACAATGCCATGCTTAGGGCTGGGGCTGGAGCCCTGTCTGTTTGCCCCCTCAAGAGGCAGGACTGACCTGCCCCTGACCCACCTTCCTGCCCTGCAGATGGCAAAGGCTCTGACTCATTGTTCTCCAAGACACTTTGACGGAGGACACAAGGAATGTGCAGCCTGGAGACAGGAAGTCCTGGCTTTCAAGGGGTGAGTTGTCTGCCAGACTCAGGCCTGCCCTCCAGACAGGGAAGCAGGGGCTTTAGTCTAATCCTGCTCCAGCTCGCTGGGCCACCCTGGAGCAAGGCTTTGACTTCTCTGGACCTCTGCAGGAGACAAGGGTACAGAAGGCTTGGTCAGTGGGGTAAGCGGGGCAGACGATTCCAGGTGATGGAGGAGGAAGGTGCTGCCCCAAGGCCCGGCCCTCCCTTGGCCCGGCTAGAGCCCTCAGTGCATAACGTACCCATAAACACGCACGGTCAGTCCACGTGGGCACCTGCCATGCTCTACGGGTGCTCTGGCACATACGCATAGAGCCACACAGCTGCCCAGCAGACACACCCTCACATGTACACAGGGGCCCTCCGCACACACTCACGTGGGCCCCACCGTCCACCTCGGTAGACATCATTCTCTGGACTAACGTTTATTGAGCACTTACTATATGCCAGTGACTGCTCCATGCACTTGAAGCTTTTCAATCACTCCTTCCAACAACCCCATGAGGAAGGCATGCAATCGCTCTCGTTTTACAGAAAGGGAAACTGAGGCACCAGGCTTGTCCAGGATCAGTGGGACTGTAAGTGGCAGGCATGCCCAGGACATAACAAGGCCCCCTTCAGAACCCTTACCGGCCGCTCCCCGGTCCCCTCAGCCCCACAGCACGGGAGCACCGTTTCCTACCAACCTTCCCCGGATGTTGTGGGAGAAAAGTGAGAAACATCTGCGAAAGTGCTCGGCAGATAAGGTATTGTTCTCACTGTCGGGAATTCAATTCCTGCTCAGCCAGTCCTTTCCTGGCCAAGGAGAGGCCTTAGCCCAGCTCCAGCGACTGCACCTGCGGGACAGCGAGGCTTGAGGTTCCCCAGCCTGCGTCCTCGCCTTGGCCTGACCACCGGCCATGAGCCTGGGCCGGGCAATACCCCTAAAGCTCAAGGCTCCTGGGGTCCCTGCCCAGCGTGAGGCCCCAGGTGTGCCCTGCCTGAGCAGCTCTCCACCACCTGCCCCATCCAGCCAGTCTGCAATGCCCTCTGGCAGAAGCTTGGTGCTGCCCCACATGGGATGGCTTCTCTTTCCCAAGTAGGACTCTGTGCCTTTGACTTTGTCGTTCCCTCTGCCTGGCCAGTCCTTCCTCCTGCTTGGGGAACTCCTGTCTACCCTTTCAACATCTTGGGGATCCCAACCTCTGGCAACTCCCCAAGGCCACCTCCAAGTACCCCCACCACAAGGCACATACCTCTGTCACCAACATGACCCCACCTAGTGTAGCCACCACTAATCTGACACATCAAGGGCAAGGACCCAGCCTGGGTCACCTCTGCATCCCCCATACCCAGCACAAAGCTAGGCAAAGCCTGGGTACCATTAACAGTATATTTTAATAATAAATGAGCATAAACATTATTACACAATGACAGGTTGTCAGAAGTAGGATGATGTAAAATGAGCACTAAACCAGGAACCAGAAGACAAGGACTGGAATCCTGGCTCTGCTACTCGGGAGCTGTGTGAACTTGGGCAAATTATTCAGCCTCTCTGAGCCTTGACTCCCTCACAGGAAAAAAGGAAATATGAATAGTACTGACAATTCTCAGGGCTGTAGGGAGGAATCACCACACAAGAAAATAGGGGAGGGGCCCGCGAGGCTTTGAAACTGGACAAGTGGGGTGTAGGTGGAGTGGAAGCTTCCCAGAGGGCATGATGCTTCCCAGAATGGGAACCTGGGAAGACTGGATGGAGGGTGGGGTGCATCTGAGCTGGGCACTGAAGGGCTGGGAGGGTTTGGGCTGGCAGAGGTGGGAAACAAAGAGCAACCTCGGAGGCAGAAGCTGGAGCAGGAAGATTGGATCTAGGGTGTTCATCAAGGCTCAGCACACACAGGAGGCCCCGTTTGAGCTGGCCAGTGCCACGCCGGGCTTCTTACTTAACACTGTGAGCTGGGCAGAGCCACAACCCCTCGCAGGGTCATCGTGAATACTGACAAGAAAGTACAGGGCCCAGGGCAGAGACAGCACACAGCTGGTGCTGAGTTCATGGCCCTGTTGGTGACTGCCAGACCTCCACCCCAGACTCAGAGTTTATCAAGGGTTGATCTCTTTCACTTCCCTGGGCACCCACCCGAAGCCTGGCACAGAGCTGGGCACCCAGCAGGGCGGAGAGATGGACAGATTGATTGATTCGGTGCTTCCTTGAAGCCTTCAAGAAAAGGACCCACTGTGCACTGGAATGCACCACAGAACACAGGGACACACCTGGCCCCAGGCCTTGGGTCTGCCTCCCTATACCAGTGGTTATCAACCCATTTAGTCACTCACTCATGCATTCTTTCTTTCAATGAGCCCTGCTCTGTTCCCACCCTGGGCACCCGATGTTAAACCCAGCCCTGTCCCTGCCCGAGGAGCTCTCCCTGTTCCTTGTGGCACCCAGTTGAGGGAAAGACCCCTCCCCTGCTCCTCCTTCCTGCTCCTCTCCCCTCGTGGGCTCCCGGAGCCTACCCCACACAGACTCCCATTCTATTTCCCCTGAAGGTTGGGTCCACCCTCACCCCCACCACAGCCAGGGGGCCTCCCCTAAATCCCTGGTGGGCAAAAGGGTTCTTCCTTTGCGTGTAACTAAGCAGGCTGGCCCACAAAGCCCTCTGTGCCTGTAACTCATGGGGCATGTTGCCCTCTCTCCCCTGCAGGCAGGAGCCCAGCAGCAGCCTGGTGAGCCCAACATGCTCAACTGTCCCCTCTGTCCCCACCCAACCTCCACCCAGGGAAAGTCTGACCCTCAGGTACCCACACTCCTCAGCAGCTATGGTGTCTGGAGCCATTATCTGGAGAAGAGAGGAAGGAAATGAGAAATACTTCAGCAATCAGAGCAAGCTACTAACAGCATCCATGGAGTACAACCCAGGAGTTTCCTCACAGGAGAATCCTCACTGTATCCCCCGCCTACGTGTTCTGTGACACTGTGTGCATGCTCACGGCATCCTGGGGGGCTTTGCACACAGCCCCTTACCACTCAGTGCAGGGGTGAAGAGCCCTGTGCACCCATGCAATCCCTGCGGAAGCCACAGATCTGACCCACAATGGGCTGACTATGGTTGCTAGCAAGCCACGGTGTCAAGTCCATGTATATGGAGCACTCGCCCTGGGCCGGGAACTCACCACAGACAGACACACAAAGGGGACACGATCCTGATCCTGGGTGGAGGGAGGCCAGATGAGTAGGTGAGCAAGGTGGTGGGCCGTGAAGGGGGTCTTGCAGGATGCTTCAGGAGCCCAGGGAGAGAGCGGAGTGGCAGAGAGGGCAGAGGAGGGGGGTGTTCTGGGTGGACAGGGCAATGACAGAGGCTCTGCAAGCAGGCCAGGGGGCAGAGAGAAGGCAACCCCAGAGGTGGGAGAGCATGAGCAAAGACCCGGAGGTGAGAGGCTGCCTGGCTTCCCTGCCCAGCACTTGGGCCTCCAGCACCGTGGGGAAGAAGGCACAGCACTCCTGTTGATGAGCCCCTACTGTGTGCCAGCCACAGGGGGGCAGGAGAGCTTGGGGGGCGAGGACACGGCCTCCAGAAACAGGCCTGGCTCGGAAGTGCCACTCCAACCCTGACAAGCTCTGATGTAGGAAAGCACGTAACTCGCAGCCTCTGTTTCCCCGTCTCGGCACAGTGGGGATGATGACAGTCCTGTCCCCCAGGGTGCTCTGAGGACTGCAACAGGAGCTCCTGAGACAGAGCTCCACCCACTGCCCATGCACACAGGCTGTGCTCCCCGGACGTGAGCGTCCGCATGTCCTAGGCCTCAGGGAGCCACTGCCAGCCATCCTGCCTCCATCCACCTGGGCTGGGGCCCAGGAACCTGTATTCTCAACAAACCCTCCCCCAGTGATCCATCCGGAGGCAGGAAGCCTGAAGGCCACACTTTAAGAAACACCTGCTCAGTAAATGCTTCTTGCTGAGGTCATGCATTTGTGTCATCTTCTTTGATCCTCTGGACAGCCCTGCAGAGTGTGGACGAGTAACCTATTTCACAGGTAAGGAAAGGCTCAGAGAGGTACATCGGCTGCTCCAGGTCACTCAGCAATGAGAGGCCAGGGTAGGATTTGAACCAGGTCTGTAGCTCTCCAAGGACAGCATCACAGGGCCAAGCCCCCAGGCAGCTGTCGTCCTGGCAGAGGCTAGGTAGGTGTCCCAAGGCCCCCCTGCTACACTCCCCAGCCCACCCCAACGCCCCCACGGTCGCTTCCTCCTCCACTGCTAATCAGGTCTCACAGACCATCCCGTTTCCTGCCGGCCCCCCCGGCTGCCTCCTTTGCTCCCGATGGCACTTCCTGGCCTTGTGCCCTCGCAGCACCTCCTCTGCCTGCAGAGGGGTTGGAGCAGAGGCTGGGTGGTGGCAGATATGGGGCATGAGATCCCCAGGGGCCCCAAGAGGCCCTAGCCCTCCTCCTGTGGCCTGGACTACCTCTGCACAGAGACCACATCCCTGCCCCAGGGGCACAGGCCTGAATGGCCATTCCCTTATTTACAGACCACAGGAACTGCAGGCTTCAGGGCATAGTCGACTTCCCCGTGGACTGGGAGTACAAAGGGAATTGGCAGATGGTGCCAAGACAGACCCTGTCCCCATCTGCCACCAGCGCCAAGTCCGAGACCCAGCAGGAAGTAAGGCCAGGCCCAGCCTGGCCCCGTGGGCACGTAGACCACACAGCAGGCAGTCGACATAGGCTAAGGGGGTGCGGGGCCGGGAGAATCGGGCCGAGGGACCAGAGACGGAGCGCTGGCCTGTCCTGGCTCCTCTGGGGCCTCCCTCACCCTCCGGCAGGGGAAGGCAGAGTTAAGCCTGTTGGAGAAGAAAACAAGAAAATGCTGCGCCTTTGTTTGTTCATTCCGCCGAAAGTGATGGAATGTGCTGGATCCTGTGCAGAGGCCTGCCTCAGGACCGTCCTCCTTCCACAGGTCACTCTTCCCCCTCTAGCATCATTTGGCCTCCCCATCTGCTGGAAGTCCCCTCAGCACAAACGTAGCTTTAAACACACACACACACAGAAAACCTTCCATTTCTTGCTCCCGTTCACTCTAAGTCTCAGGAAGGAGCTGTGATCACACACATCTCCCCCCTTCATCCCCCTTCGCTGGCCCCTCTAATCTGCCTTGTCTTCTCCGTTCCATTTAACCTGCTCTGCCCACAATGGCCCATGACTTCCAGCTTCCAAATCCGCCTTCCCCTCACCCAGGCTGACCCAGCTGATACCCTGTCCTCATCCTTGCCTACTGTCCATAGCCCTGCTCTCTCCCAGCTTTCCCCCTTACCAGCTGGGCTCTCCTAGAAGATCTACAAATCTAGGAGGCTGGGGTCTCCCTCCAGGTAAGTCCATCCAATCCCAGGACCTCAGGTAAATAAGCCATAAATAAGTTCAAGGTTTCTGAACCTCATCTCTAGGCCACCTGTATCCACCCCTCTCCATCTGCCAACCTGGCATCACCACCTGGGGGTCTAAAAGCCATCTCTAACTCGACGTGCCCAAAACAGAGAAATTTCTATCTCCCCTTCCCAGAAAATATTCTTCCACCCTGTTCCCCATCTCCGTACTCCTGTCCAAAGACTGTCCAGAGCGCTCCTGGGCAAGAGGCTCCCTCTCTCAGGTCTCTGTTTGCCCAGTCCTATAAAGGAACAAGTTTGGGACTTCCCAACCACTCACCCATGGGAAAACAGAGGCAACCATTCAGAGGACGGATTCCCACTGCTCACCCTGAGAGATTCCAAATCAGCTGAGCTGGAGTAGGGCCCTGGTATCTGCAGGTTACAAAAACTCCTCCTATGACTCTTAAGGTTCACAGAATCTGATCCCCTCCTGCCCCCAGGTGCTTGGTTCGGATGGACTGATCCCACCTTCAGCTTCATTTTGACCCTTGTTTATCTCAACAGCCATGTGAGGTTGAGGCTCTGATTATCCCCATCTACAGATGAGGAAACTCAGTATCGGGTCACATGACTGGCCCCACAGTCACATCAGAAGCAGAGCTAGGGCACTTGACTCCACCAGATATTCCCACACTCAAATGCCCCCCACAAGCCCCAGCTGCTACCTTAGAGCTAGAACCCATGCCCGCCCCTACCAGGGAGAAGCCAATCTGGCCCTCCAGAGCCAAGAGCTGCTGCCTGTTTCCTATCTCCCACCCAGCCACCCCCAAAAGCCCTGAAGCCTCCCCATCACCTGCAAAGTCTGCCCCTCTCTCAGCATGTCATGGGTCACCTCGGAAGATCTGGCTCCAGGGCCGGGCTGACCCAGGCTGGATCTCTTGCTCTGTACACCCCAGCTGGGTAAAGAAGCACCTTAAACTTAGAGTCTCAGTGCCCTGAGCTATAAAATGGGAGTGATGACACCTACCCTGAGGGTTACAAGGAGGATGAACTAAGGACCCTGGCGGGTGCCATGCCCAGAGCCCCACAGCTGAGGCCTGGGGTCAGAGTGTGAGTTGAGCATCCCAGGCCACATCTAGGCCTAGCACTCTGTGGGGGTAGCCTGGCCAGGCCAAGGCAGCCGCCCACCACAGAGCCTGCCTATCTGCAGCCAGCCCGGCCCTCACAAAGGAACAATAACAGGAAGCCATCCCAGGGGGAAGTGGGCCAGGGCCAGCTGGAAAACCTGAAGGGGCGGCAGCCAGGCCTCCCTAGTCGGCCGGGTGTGGCTCTCCTCGAGAGGCTATCGGCAGAGCTCCACAAACTCCACAGCAACTCAGCCCCAGACGGACAGTCTGACGGAACGAAGACACCTCTCAGCCCACGAGCACGGTGAGTGACAAATCTCTGCGCCCCACTCCACCCCAGACCACGCTGTGAGGGTGCTCGGCTTCCCTGGGTGTAGAGCGGTGGTTGTCGGGGTCCCAGGGAAGAGCCATTCCTTGGGGACAGACCGGGTCTCCTCCTGGCTCAGAGCAGGGACAGGAGAGTGTGCCTACTGGTGGTGCCACGGACACAAATGGGCATTCTCAGGACTGGGGGGGAAGGACTAGGCTCTCCCACATGAAGACTCTCCAACTCTGTGTGGCGTGAGGGCCCCTTGCCATGATCAGAGAGGGAAGTAGTCTGTCTGAGTTGCCAGCACAGCAGAGGCAGAAGACCGGCACCAGGCCTAGTCTCCCCTTGCGTGGTCCCAAGGCCTGACATCGTCCCTCCTGCCCAAGTTCTGTGCTGGTATTGGGAGAGGAGCCCTGGAAGGGGAGCTCTGAGCCCCCAGGCCCTCTCTGTCAGCCAGTGCCCCCATTTTTAGAATAGGCAAGCTGAGGCTTGTCTCTGAGCACCTGAGGCCCTGCCTATGGATCCCTCCCCGCCCTGCCTTGGACACTGCGGGGGCCAGGTTTGAGCCATGGGAGCTATAGTCAGATGCCCACAGCCCTCATATTTTAGGGAAGTCCCCCCAAAAGAGTTGAAGGCAGGCAGTTTAAGGTGAGATCCCCAGATCTCCCAATCCTTCCCATGCTGCTTTGGGAAAATTACTCAGCACCTCTAAACCTCCACGCTCTCGTCTGAACAATGGAAACAGGGACTCGTTGTGCAAGCGGTTATGGGAACTGAAGGTGATAGGATAAAAGGTTCTGTCTGACGGAGCTCATGATTCTACTACTGCCAACGAATCCATGAGTTTAGATGCGTCCTTTCTCTGTTCCTCAGGGGAGGCAACTGAGACTGGGCGAAGTAAGAGCGGGAGTGGGGATTTGAACCAGGATCGGCACCCCAAAGCCCAGACTCTTGCCAGTGCCAAGGAGTTCCTCCATGTCTCAGCTTTCTCATCTGTGAGCCAGAGGAAAGCAGTCTTTTCATGAGTCAATGAAAGGAGATGGTGTGCACACCCAGTGCCGGCACCAGGAATGGCTCACGGGAGGGGGGCCTTCAAGAAATCACAGCTGACTGTCGCCGCTACCCCAGAGCTGTGAATGTCGTAAGGTTTTTGACCCCTGAGGTCAGTGTGTCCTCCGCAGGTGGGGGGGCGGGGGGATGCAAGGGAGAAGATGTGGACTTAGCTCTTCCTCTGGCAAGCACTCCAGGCCGAGCTTGTTCCCTACCCCACGGACGATGCTGCTGTGTGAAGGGGACAAACAGGATCCCCCAGGAGATGAAGGGCACTCTGGGGGAGGCAGGAAGCCTGGGCCGCTCAGAGGACTTAGGGAGGCTGCCGTGGCCACAGGGATTTTTAGAGCAGGAAGTGCCAGGAGGGCTAGCGACACTGAAGGCCCCAGTTGCCAGGACCAGGGGCTCTGGCCCCCCCGTCAGGTGGTGGGGAGCAGCAGAGACCAGCCCTCTTTGGGCCCCAGTCTGGGGGGCAGCAGGTGATCTCCAAGGGGCCCAGCAGCTGCTAGGCCCCCCGGCAGCCCTGCCAATTCCTGCTTACCATTGCAAGGCAGTAGAGGAGGCATGCACTGGCCTCGCAGGGGTTAAGCTGCCCACCCTGCAGCTTCAACCTGACCGATTGTGCTGCAAACAAGAGCCGGACATGGGGGCAGGAAACCAGAGGGGCCACACGTATTTTCTTCCCAAGTTGGCTGACTCACAGCTCTGCTGCTGCCTCGGGGACACAAGGTGAACACAGCTGCCACTCGCTCTAGAAAAATCTTGGGCTTCTCGCCTACGGAGATCTATCCCAGTTACTTCCACACCTCTCCCCACCCCCTCAGCATCCTTGAAGCTACTAAAAGAATTCCCATTTGACAGAGGGGACCGCGGATGCTGGATGCTGAGAGAGACCAAGCCGCCAGTCCCAGGTTACACAGTGAGCATGAGATGGAAGCAAAATAGGGAGTGAGGCCAGCCCTTTCAGACCCTACAGCCCCACCACACTCCATAGTGAAGCTCGGAGCGGGGAAAAGTCAGGGAGGGTTGAACCTGACAGTTTAAGCCACAGAAGCGGGCACGAGGAGCCAAATGATCCTGGAAGGAATGTTCTAAGAGACAGGTCCTGCCCTGAGGAGCTTGGCTTCTGGCTAGCGATACTAAAATGTCCATCCTAACCCAAGTCCAAGTGGATGCTAGGTGGAAAAATACCAGAAAGCTTCCTGGAGGAGGAATACTGAGAGGTCTTAGGTCTGCTCTGACCTTCACTCCTCGAATCTCTCTAGGGCAGGGGATGGACCAAATGGTCCCTAAACTCATTCAAGGACCTCCAGTTTGTCTGTCTTGGGACACAGTAACAGTCAGATCCGGGCAGGCACAGATACTGGGAGGAGGGGAAGCAGGGACCCCAGGGCCAGGCAGGCAGCGAACGAGATTTCCTTCTGGAGAGGAACAGAGGGGCGTAGGAGGTGGGCCCAGGGCAGAACCAGGAAATGAAGTCAGGTGTGAGTTGGCCAGCCCAGCCCACAGCCATCAGGCTGGAGTGGGTGGGTACATAAGAGTCAAGACACCTGCATACCTACTGAGCACCAACTGTATACCAGGTTTCACACCGATGATCTCATTTAATCCTCCTGACCAGCAAGGCAGCTACTGTTGCCTCCATTATAGATGAGGGAGCTGGGGTTCAGAGAGGCAAGGGATGGGCCTAAGGCCACAGCTCTTGAGCAGCTGGGCCAGTACAAATAGGCAGGTATGTGGGGCTCATTCTGTTGCTCCCAATGACTGTCTCAGAGCCTCAGTCAAAGTCAGGAAGCCCAATGAAGACTGGAAAAGGCTCCCTGCTGGGGGTGAGGGTGTTCTCTCCTTGAAGCTTGGAGCTGCCCCCATTAGAAAACAAGGGGTAGACTGGATGATCCTAGAGCCCAGAAACCCAACACAAAATTATTTGAAATCACAAACTAGGCCTGGTGAATTGTTACTATCTACTTGTAAGATTGTACTGAAGATTGAGGGACTGAGTTCAAGTTCAATGGGAATAAATACTGTGATACTGTGATCAGTGAGGTCTACCAGGGGTATGGAAAGGGGTGAGTGACACCCTGGGAGCTCGGTCCAGCCAGGCCTACATAAAAGGTTCCTTGCACAGGGACAGGCACGTGTTCGTCAGAGCATAACCTTGTCATCCTCAAAGAATCAAAATCCTACTGGTGGTATGTCTGATATGATGGGCCATTCAAGATGCTATTTGGGGACAAGGAGGAGATTCTCTTGAGCTATACCAAGGATTGCATCTGCTCTGACCACCCAAGGTCTTGCCTGTGAATATGCAAATTTGTGTTTTAAATCCTGCAAGTGAGGAGGGAAGCAGTGACAAGACCAGAACCGGAGACTGAGGCAGGCTGACAGGCAGCAGTGGAGACACTGACACCTCAAGGTCCAGGGCCTTGAATTCATGCAGCGGGATGCTGGGACCAAGTGGAGACCTAGGTCCAAAACCCGCCTGGTCAGAGACACTCAGGCCAGGAGGCAGAGGCTGTGCTAGGGGCAGGAGTCAATCAGAAGACCTCGTCAAGGAGGCAGCCCGGGGCTTGAAAAGAAGTAGAGCATTCACCCAGGGGACACAGCAAGAAAGGGCATTCCACGCAGAGGCAACAGCCTGTGCAAAGAGCCTGCTGGAGAGAGGAAGAGCAATGTGCATTCCAGAAATGTCTAGCTCTCCTCATGGATGGAAGGGGCAGGGAGAGAGAGGAGAGGAAAGCCAGCGGGATGGGCAGGGGCCATGCCATGCTGGGCCCTGAAACCAGGCTCAGGAGTCAGGCTTCATCCTGCTGGGGGTGGAGAGCCAAGGAGGAATGGTCAGCAGGGGAGCAGCATGGTCAGCAAGAAGGGGCCTCAAAACAGGGAAGCTACTGGCAGAACCCCAAAGGAAGGAGATTAGGTCTGGGACCCACAAGAGCAGGTCCCTACCCTGAATTGAGCCACAAACCAAGAGAAAGCCCCAAGGGGCCAGTTAATAGCTGCCCAATCCTGCCCCCCAACACACCCCATGCCAAGGGCCTCCTAGGGCCTCACCCTTCATCCTCCCAGTATCTCATAGCTGTCAAGGCCCAGTGGTAAATGCTGGGGATCAAGTGGACAATGTGGGAGTCTGGGGATCACTGGCTCCAATCTCTGTCCCAGACTGAGAAGCTCAAGGTGGTGGGGTGGGAAAGCAGTGAGGAGAGCCACTCAGGGCCACACAAGGAGCAGGGGCTCCAGCACTTGCCCTTCCCACAGGCACAGCTCCCCCATGTTCTGGGCTTTTCCTCCCAAAGCCCTGCCCTTAATCCCTGACCCAGGGCCTCTGGGCTAGAGTCCAGAGCCCGTGGGAGGTTGGGCTGGGACTGATCATCCTGCCCGCCCTCTGAGGCTTTGCCTGGAGCTGGGTTCAGCTGCCAGATCTTGTCCCGGCTGGTGGGGGTGTACTGCGTGGGAGCGGAGAGGGCAGATGAGTGGGGACAGGGGTGTGTACTGTGTACTTACGTAGACACCGTTGATGGTGTTGTGTGTCCATGTGGTGTGAGAATGTCATGTGTGTATCCCTGACCTGCAAGCTTCTTCTACCCCACCCTAAAGGGCCCTCCAACCTGCCTGATAACACCTTCAGGCCTAGACTCAGCCCCTGAAACCTCAGGTTTGAGCAGGGCTCTGGTCAGGTCAAGGAGCAGGGGTCTGCTGGTACTGGGGGCAGGACTAGCCCAGGGGCACCCGCCAGGCCACTCCACTGAGGGGCTCCCAGCTGGGTCCAGGCTTCCTAGGGTCTATTTAGCTACAAAAGGAGCAGCTCCAGCTCTTCCCTTCCCCTCCCTTTGTCTCCCTCTGTGTCCCTCGAGTTTTTTTTAAACTCACAGAGCTGAGTAGACTTCACAGCACCTTCGAGACCAAACCCCAGTGACAGATGGGGGCAACAAACAGAAAGGGACCAAAGGGATGTTTGCCTGATATCCCACAGTAGGTCAGAGAGAAGGAAGACTCCCTCCTGGACTGAGACCCTCAAACCAATCTGGGGTCTGCTGGCCCCCTCCTCCAGCTTCCTGCTCTCCTCCATCAGCACACCTCACAATTTAAAACTAGACATTGTTTATCAAACGGTTAGTATCCTAACGTGGAGGCACAGCCTGTGTTTGCTCCCCACATGTAGTTCGGCGCCTGGCACACAGCAGGTGCTCAGTAAGTGTTTGCTGAGTGGCTGTATAAGCCCAGGGCTCTAGAGTAGGCTTCCAGAAGTGGGGATATGTGACTAAATCCAGGCAGTGGAGAGAGAATGCCAAGTGCAGAGGCTGGGAGGCTGTGACCTGGTGGGTGTTAACGTCCTGCAGGCTGGGGCTGCTGCCAGAAGCCCACCAAGCACCCCGGGACCCAGACAGTAACTGGAGGGGAGCAGACAGAGGCACAGGCTCCCACACTTGGCTCCACCTTCAGAGCCACCCCTCAGTCCTCAGGCTCAGCCCAGCCATCTCCACCAGTGGTCCCACCCGCCATGGACGAAGAATTGGACCTAAGAGCTTTCTAAGGCCCCGACCTCCCATCCGGGCAGAGGTGAGCCCCGCTGTCCCCCAGATTCTCTGAGGCTCCTCTGCCCCTTCTCCTGGTTCCATGCCCTCTCACCTTAGACCACACACTCTGTCTTCTCATTCTGGGCCCCCCAGACCTTCCCAGACTGACTGAGGGCACAAAGAGCCCACCCTCATCCAGGAGTGCATTTGGAGCTGCCCCCAAAAGCCACGAACAGGGCTCCAGGGATGGAGCCCCATCACAAATCCTGCATGACAGGGACACGGGCAGGCACCTGGCCTCTGCGTGGAGCTGCCAAGCAGGTTCCCGTGCCCCTCCAGGCTGTTGTCAGGCAAATTCCCGGGGCTGCTCAGCTGGGACTTTCTGAGCATAGAAATCACTTCCAAACTCCTCAGACCCTCTGCTTGTCCCTCATACCCCAATCCACCTGGCAGCATTCCGACAGCTCCCAAAACTTGGTGAAGGGAAACCGCTCATAGGAAGGTAAAGAGCTAAAGTAAGCCTGACCCCAGCTGCGGCTCTGACCACACCTCCAGAGGTGCAGCCAAGGGCAATTCTGCTTCCAGCTGTGTGCTCTCCATCAGCAGTAGGAGGAGAAACAATTGTCTGACAAAACCCTTTCTCTTGGCCCCCATTTTGGAGGCCAAATTTCTAACACAAAAGGCAAAAGACCCAAATAAATGTGGCTTTTCAGATGGAAAAGTCCCTCAGGCCCCTCTCAGTTTGGGTGTGGAAGGAGCCCAGGATTCAGAAAAAGAGCTGGGTGAGGGTTCTAGACCTCCCACTTCTGAGTTGTTTGTCTTTGTGCCTCAGTTTCTCCCTCTGGGAAGTGGAGGCGGTAATTCCTATAGCCTGGGGATAATATGAAAACCAACTGAGACAGCATCTATGAAAGCTAAGCATGCTAAGCATGGAGGATAACTGTTTATTATCATTACATGTGAGTGTCTCCAAAGAGTCGGTCAGAGGGCAACACAGTGGGGAGTGCAGTATTTGGGGTGAAAGGCAGCCTCAGTTCAAATCCTGGCTCCATCTCTTGCCACCCTATGACCCGGGATGACTCATTCCACCTGTCTGAGCCTCACCCACACAGGGGGATTACTGCCAGCTATCTGGTAGTCTGCAAGGTTTAAATGAGAGAGCACACAGCACCGAGGACATGCTCAGGGCTGTCAACCCCATTCTACCGCCCCAGGCAAGAAGGGGCTGGCTTGAGAGGGCACTCCAGGGTAAGCATGCGGATGGACATGAGATTATATGATCCTCATCTCCAAAGGCCTGCCCCCTCGCTCACTGCTCGCTGACAAGGAGCTGAGCACACACAACTCTCCCCCTGCCACACTGGTGACACACCAGTGATGTGGGGTGACCTTGGGAGCCAGGGCCAATCCTGTGTGTCAAGGGATTTCTCTCCAGGGCCCACAGCAGGGCCTCTACTGGACAGAGACTAGAATCCAAGGGGCTTTTCTGCACGTCCAGAGAACACTGTGTGTGTGGAGCCAGCCAAAACCCACCAAGGAGTTAATGTCCCCTGTGAGCCATGTGGCCAAAGCCTGTGACTGGTGGCCTCTGCTTTACTTAAGTCCAGCTTGGTTATTCATTTGGATGATGGCAGCTGTTGGCCCTGAGACCACTAGCCCATCCACTCAGGTCCCAGCCAAGAGAAAGTCATGCTCCTGTCTGCTGTATCAGACAGGGTCCCAGCAGGAAACAGAAGTTACCTGGGGCGGGGGGGGGGGGGGGGGG